>NC_137704.1:16339118-17065137 GCF_964034855.1 Anser brachyrhynchus
GGGGAAAATGCAAATGGGATGATCTTTGCATATCACTTAGCAAGTTTAGATGCTTTATATTGAGTACAACTCAAAACACTAGATGTGAAATGCTGACAGTTATACTTTGCGAAAGTGTGATTGTTCTTCAAGGTTATACCAAAAATGAAATTCTAAAGGCAGTATTATTCGGTTGTCGTGTGTAAATGAACAGGTGAAGCAATCTTCTAAAACTCAATTTATAATCAGCAAATCTGGACCTTTCTTAATTTTTTAGTGGCTTATTCAAAGCTTGTTTATAAGGAATTAATATTGAGGTTCCTTATGATAATTTAACTACTTAAATCTTAAGTTTCTTATGGTTTTCTCTTTTTTTCCTCTCTCTAGGTTTGCAAGGAAATAATTCATTTCCCAGATCTCAGATTGAGAGGGAAATCCGTTTTCATGTGACTTATGTACAGTTTGGAAATGCATGCTTTGTATTTTGAACATATCTAGTGCTTTTGTGAGTTTGAATTTTAAGCACTGGATTTTTGAACAGCACTTGAGCATGACAGGTCTTTATCTCAACCCATGAGTTTTTACCTTCCCCCCTCCCCCCCCCCCTCATGATTAATGAAGAATGAATCTTGATGGAACCAGAGAAGTGCAGTGGTGATGTTACCAGAACTGGCTTTAGCATGCAACAATCCAAAACTACATAGCATCTCTACTGTCCAGAAGGACCATTATGATGGAGGGAGCCTAAAATCAATCCCACTGTGGGTCCGTGGGGCGTGTAAGCGAATGGCTGGCTTAAATTGCAACAGAAGGGTAGCCAGAACTTACAAAAGTTTTCTAAGGATTCTTTGGGGGTAGCAGCTCATTACTGAGGTCTAGATTAAGACAGAATGCAAATGTGTTTTTATTTTTTTTAATTTTTATTTATTTATTTATTTATTTATTTTATCCTAGTCTTGCTGCTATCAGAATAGAGTGTTTTGCCTTTTCTGTCTCAACTCAGAATGTGTAAGAATAGCAACTGGTATATTGTGGATCATGATTTGTTATGTGTTTACAAGTATTATGTGAATAAGCCATTACTGCTGTCTTTTAGGGGGTAGACTGAGGAGTGGGAGGGGGAGGGTTTTTCTCAGGAGTAAGCTTCAGGCAGCAAAATCAATACTTTTGTGTAGTGAAGCTAATACTCCCAAGAACTGCTAAACTTATTTTGCTCACGTAGTACATTTTTCACATAGCTACAAAAGCAAAAATGCCCAGCTATTATGGCACTGGGGAATGTTTGATTTCTTGCACATGTGCAATACAGTGGGCTCAGTGCACAGTAAGTCTGGTGCTGGAGGGAAGGGGAAACTTTTTGCTGTTGTTGGGAGATGTGTGGCACGTAGAACAGTAAGACAGCATTATTTTTGCAGAAAGAAAAGTTATTCTTGAATTTTTAAGGTGTAGTAGCGAAAGAAATGCTATAGTGTTAAAATAGTAAAGGCAGATAGACATAATAGGGAAGACAGCTTCTGTAAGATGTGATACTTTTTGATTTAATCCCCTTAGGTATGAGTTCTAGTGAGGATGTATTTTGATTTGAGTGCTATTCTCAGCATAAGGTTTTAACTTATGCAGTATTTCCTACTGGTATATTAAAGATTTACTTTAAAATGTCTATAATCCCTACTTATAAGCTGATAATTTGAAGTATATTTGTGAATCTATACTTTTGACTGTTTTGTTTGTATTTCATAACTAGTTGTGTTTGCCTTATTAAAATTTAATTACAAGGCTAATATAATAAACTGGATCTTTTGGGTACTGCTGCATGTGATCAAAGCAACTCCTTGTTTTCTGTGCAATGCATGTGTGGTCTCTGACAACCCAAACTAAGATCCCAGATTTTGAAATATCCTGCCTTCCAAATTATGTTCTCGTGTCCTTTCTTACCTTTTTTTTCCCCCTCTGCTGCAACACGTGACACTTGTCTTCATTCTGCTGCCAAACCAGAATAAACACTTGATTTTTTTACCCTGTGTCGCAAGCATGGTCCTCAACACTGTTTCGGTGTCCTGGAGTGGAAGATACAGCTTCCACTTCTGCTGGCATGAAAGGTGATGAACATGTGCATACCTGAGAGTTACTGTATTGTCTGCCAAAGTCCTTTTAAAAATGGTTTGAATATACCACGAGTAATGCATGTTACAGTTTTGTTATTAATCAGATATCTCGGGTCTACTACTTTTGCTCCTTTACAGTCATCACTGAACTTTGAGAGACATTCTGAAAACTTTTTGTGGGCAGAGAATCGTTATGAAGTAAATCGCAGAAGACGCAACTCCTCAGATGGGCTTGATTCTAACGTTGGACGACATTATAGAGGTATAATTTAGCTTTCATGGAATGTTTTTACATCACTGATGTGTAGCACTCTGGCTAGGAAAAAAATATATGATGATAATAGTTGTCCTATGCTAAATGTTGTGTTCTGTAGTAACATTAGAGGTGATGGAAAGATGGATCATCTGGGAGAGAATGTGATGAGTAAGGGTTAGTCAGAGTAATGCGATTCCAGGTGTATTTCTATCTTAACTCGTTCTAATTCTTAATTTTCTAGCTAATGACATATAAATGAGTAGTCAGGAAAAGGGGTTGAGTAGTCTTAATGTTGGACTACAATCCTCTTTCTCTAGAACTGTTTTATGAGATTCTTCCCTACTGCTTATATGAATAAGTCCACTATGCTATCACATCCCAGAGTATGGGGCTGCTTGCTTGACTCCTCTAACAATTTTGCAAAAGTAGACTGTTCTTCCAAAACTGGTTGTTATTACATTTCTTTAAAACTTAAAAATCTAAGGGCATTTTGGAAGAAAAGAGAAGAATGGTTGGCGTTCACAAGGCAGAAATGGTACAGAAAATATAAACTATCGTGGGGGATACCATGGCGGAGGTTCCCGTGCTCATACCAGCACTTCCCACTGTGGAAAAAGCCAAGGCCTGCATGAAAACAATGTACCTGATAATGAAACTGGGAAAAAGGAAGACAAGGAAGTACCTAAACAGTTTGAGGCTGAGGATTTTGTAAGTTAATTGTAATTATAATAAACAAGATTCTATTGTTTCTGCAAGTTCCATTTTGTCCATTACAAGCTACTTCATGAGATTTCACCAGTTACAGGTTATCGTGTAAGGGATCGCCCTTCCCATAGGTAAGGGGGTGTTAGTCATTTGTCCGCTAACTTGTTTCTCTTTTCATCTCCATTTTTATCACTGTATATTTATTACTGTCAATTAAATGTTTAAGTGAAACTACAGTTGGGTTCCAAGTTGATTTTTTATAGTATTTTTGCCACAGTAAACTGCGGCACGTGTAATTGTGTAGAATTCAATACATACCTCACTGGAAATTTGAAGTACTAACAAAGTTATTCTGCCGCTGGTCCTTTGAGGTTTCATGTTTCAACCTACAATTTTAGGATATAAGAGGAAGGATAAACTTCCTCTTTGAAGAACCATACATCACTTTTTTTTTGGTTTGTTTTTGGCTTTCTTCAGATAGTTTATATAATGGTATTGACTGCTGCTTGAGATCACAGAATCACAGAATTGTAGGGGTTGGAAGGGACCTCAAGAGATCATTGGGTCCAACCCCCCTGCCAAAGCAGGTTCCCTAGAGCAGGTTGCCCAGGTAGGCGTCCAGACGTGTCTTGAATATCTCCAGAGAAGGAGACTCCACAACCTCCCTGGGCAGCCTGTTTCAGTGCTCCATCACCCTCACTGTGAATAAGTTCTTTCGCATGTTGGTGTGGAAATTCCTGTGATCCATTTTGTGGCCATTGCCCCTTCTCCTGTCCCCACAAACCACTGAAAAGAGGTTGGCCAAATCCCTTTGTCTCCCACACTTCAGGTATTTATAAACATTAATGAGGTCCCACTCAGTCTTCTTTTCTCAAGGCTGAGCAGACCCAGGTCTCAGTCTTTCCTCATAGGGAAGATACTCCAGGCCCCGTATCATCTTTGTGGCCCTCCGCTGGACTCTTCCCAGGAGATCCCTGTCATTTTTGTAGTGGGGAGCCCAGAATTGGACACAGCACTCCAGGTGAGGCCTGACCAGGGCAGAGTAGAGGGGGAGGATCACCTCCCTTGACCTGCTGGCCGAGCTCCTTTTAATGCACGCCAGGATCCCATTGGCCTTCTTGGCCACCAGGGCACACTGCTGGCTCATGGTCAACCTGTCGTCCACCAGGACCCCCAGGTCCTTCTCCTCAGAGCTCCTCTCCAGCAGGTCATCCCCCAGCCTGTACTGATACATGCGGTTGTTCCTTCCCAGGTGCAGGACTCTACACTTGCTCTTGTTAAACCTCATTTGGTTTCTTCCTGCCCAGCTCTCCAGCCTGTCCAGGTCTCGCTGAATGGCAGCACAGCCTTCTGGCATGTCGGCCACTCCTCCCAGCTTTGTATCATCAGCGTACTTGCTGAGGGCAGACACTATTCCTTTATCAAGGTCGTCGATGAAGTTGTTGAACAAGACCGGACCCAGCACCGACCCCTGGGGAACACCGCTAGTCACAGGGACATCCAGGACCTCTCCAGATGACCATGACTGCTGATAGATGATGGAAAGCGGCCCAGCAGTCACATCTGCCAACTCCCTCAGCACCCTTGGGTGGATCCCATCTGGCCCCATGGACTTGTTGCAGTCCACGTTGTGGTGGTTTTACCGTGCTAGGCAGCTGAACACCACAACCGCTTTCTCACTCCCCCTCCTTAGATGAGGAGGGGAAGAAGTAAAGGGAAGAACAACTCACGGGTTGAGTTAAGGATGATTTAATTAAAGGGAAGAAAAAAAATAATTATTAAGATTATTATTAATTAAACAATTTAACTAAATTAACAATTTAACTAAAGGGGAAAAAAAGGAAAGGGGAAGAGGGAGGGGGAAAGGAAAAAACAAAACAAGTAAAGGCTATGTGGAAGTGCAGAGGAAAGAAATTACTCTCTACTTCCCACAAATGAGCGATGCTTGACTACGTCCTTGAAGCAGGGCCTCAACGCACGTAGCCGGTGTTCGGGAAGAGGACAGACGTTTTCACAACGAGAGCCCACCCCTCCCCTCTTCCTCCTTTTTCCACCTTTTATTGCTGAGTGTGACATCATATGGTATGGAATATCCCTTTGGTTGGTTTAGGTCAGCTGCCCTGGTGATGTTTCTTTTCTCACATCTTTGCCCACCCCTAGGGGGGTTAGAGAGAGTCCTGATGCTGTGCCAGCACTGCTCAGCAGCAGACACAGCACTGGTGTGATACCAGTGCTGTTCTAGCTCCAAGTGCAGAGCACAGCACTGTATGGGCTGCTGCAGGGAAAGTTAACATCCCAGCCTGACTCAGTACACACGTGGAGCAGCAGGTCTCTGTTTCCACCTGAACTGTGGGGGGTTTCTTCTGCTCCCTGTCCCAGACTTCCAGGTCAGGAGGCTGAGTACTCGGAGGATAACTGGTCTGGCTAGTAAAGGCAGATGTAAAGAAGGCATTAGGAACCTCAGCCTTTACGTTATCCTCGGTAGTCATGTTCCCCCTGTGTCCAGTAAAAGATGGAGATTCTCCTTGGTCCTCCTCTTGCCTTTAATATATTTGTAAAAACATTTTATGTTTTCCTTAACCAGGTGCCAGGTTGAGCTCATGCTGGGCTTTAGCTTTTCAGATTTTCTCTCTGCATATGCTGGCAACTTCCTTGTACTCTCCCCGAGCTGCCTGTCTCTTCTTTCACCGGACGTAACCTCTCTTTTTCTCCCAGATACTCAGCAGAAGTTCCCTCTTCAGCCTTGCTGGTCTTCCCCACCGGCTCATCTTACAGCACACGGGAACAGCCTGCTCCTGCACCTTTAAGACTTCCTTCTTGAGGAGCGTCCAGCCTTCCTGGACCCCTCTGCCCTTCAGGACTGACTCCCAAGGGACCCTCCCTACCAGTGTCCTGAACAGTTCAAAGTCTGCCCTCTGGAAGTCCAAGGTAGCAGTTTTACTGCCTTGACCCCCCCTCCTGACTTCACCAAGAATAGAGAACTCTACCATTTCGTGATCACTCTGCCTAAGAGAACTCCCGACCACCACATTTCCTACCAGTCCTTCTCTGTTCATGACCAGCAGGTCTAGCAGGGGACCCCCCAGTAGGCTCACTAACCAGCTGAGTCAGGAAGCTGTCTTCCATGCACTCCAGAAACCTCCTTGATGGTTTCCTCTGGGCTGTGTTGTATTTCCAGCATATGTCCAGGAAGTTAAAGTCCCCTGTGAGAGCGAGTGCTGGTGATTTCATGACTTCCACCAGCTGCTTGTAGAGTGCCTCAGAATTTACTCAGAATGAGGGCCAATTTAAATAACATGAAAGCTACTATTTAAACTGTTACTAGTACTGAGATCTGAATCTTGTTGCTCATTTTAAGCGGTACTTTAATTTGCTGACTCTTATTCTCATACTTCCCCAGCACATCTTGTGCTGTTAGGTATTTATTTAGAAGGGGGTGGCCTACGTCTAGTTTTACAAAATCGCTAAGAACTTTTGCAGTAGTCTAAAAAATTGGAATACTTTCCATTCTTGTGTATTTAGTAGCTTTAATGTGAAAGTCAAGAAATATTTAACTTTCAATAAAAGTGTAACAATAGCTAATTTTATTTCTATAGCAACTTGAGTGTTTTATCACGTTTGAAGCACTCTGGCTGCTGCATGATGTGGCTCAGGTTGATCTGATTCTTGATTCCAGGCTTTTTAGGTATTGCTTCACAAGCAAAGGAAAGAACAGTTCTGTTAGTTAAATAGGTTCTGTAAACTACAGTACAGTGGCTTGTTACAGCTTACAGTGTGATATCTTTATTATAGCTTGGCTCTTGCAAATCTCATTTTGTAGTTGAAAAACTGAAATTAAGGCTCTTTATTCCCTATCAAAGGAAATGCAATGTTCAAGAATGTTGCCATTCCCTTTAAATGCTTGTTTTTAAAAAAAGGATACTTTTAGATTACATTTTATCTTGTGTACCTGGGATGAGAGCATGCTTGTATTATGAAAATTCATTTCATAACTTTGTACTTATTTGTCATTTAACTTTATCACAAGTGTAACATTTACCTGCTAAACAAAACTAAAGCAATTTATGCTTTTAAGATAGTTTTCTTTTTTAAATGTAGGATATGGTGACTCTGACCATGAATTAGAAACACTTGCAGGGAGAGAAGATAATCTTGGAAAAGGTTGTTGATGCAAGATTGGAGTGCATGTGCAAAAACAGTTTTTCCCACTTTTTGGAAATTTTAAACTATTTTTAATAGCTGCTCTTGAAAACTGTCAAATGTCAGTTATTTAGTGAGTATGACAGCTGGCTGTATGTTTCTAATTAGTGCTGTCTTGAACCTGGAAAAGGTGTAGGGTTCAGATGTTCTGTTATAGACATCTTAGGCATGGAGATAGAAAATGGTCATTGCCATGATCTGGAATAGTATGCATCACTTCTGATAAGAAGTGATGTTTATAAAGAACTTTATGGAACATTGACTCTAAAGTGAGCTGTTAATTATTATGAGTAATAATTCTTTAGTAACCTTTAAAGGAAATATGAAAGCCGTAATATCTTTTGAAGATAACCATTAACAACTAATAGCATTTGGTGTTTAGGTTTGCAAACAAGAGCTGTATAGCTAGTTCTTTGACTAAAGAATATCTTTCTGAAAGTAAAATTCCTGCAGTGCCAAGTAAAATATTTTACAAACAATGGTTGTAGAAAGTGGACCAGAACCTTTTTTTATCCAGTTTTGAACAGTGTGTTATTTGTGAAACCTAACTCTGGACTAAGTTTTTGCTTTATGCCTGTTTGTTCTGGACCATATGGCTGTCCAGTAACCTATGAAGTAGAAACTTAAGACTATATACATATGCACACGTTTTTCTTTTTCCAGAGTATCCTTTGAATCCTAAATCTAGATCTCCAAGAATGCTGGTCATTAAAAAGGGCAGTACAAAAGAACTGCAAATATCTGGATTCCCTCTAGTAGGAAGTCTTCATTCACAGCCAGTAAAAAATGGAACTGGCACAAGTGTTTATAAAGGAGTAGTCCCTAAACCTGCCACTCCACCCGCAAAGGTGAGTTTTGGATACCGGTGGCATGAATAACAAGCCGGGGTGGGAGTGGGGGGAGCTCTAATTCTGAATGTGCTCATTTCACCCCTGAGAATTCTGTTCCTAGAGTATGCTTTCAAGTCTTGCATACCTCAAGTGCCACACGCCCCAAAGTTCACTGGAAACACTTTCTCATTTTTCTTTTTAAATTATACTATAACTGAAACTTCCTTTATTTCTTATTTACCTTTTTTTTGAGAAGTGCAAGAAGCATCCAAGTGAGAGTGAAAAGGATGTTTTTAATTTACGGAATAGTAATGCTTTTTCTGTATATGTTTTTAACAGAAAAAGAGATACCAAGTTGAGAGCTATAGTTGGCATAACAACACCTTCAGAATTTATTCCAATTATTGATATAGACGATGTTGCAACCTCTTAGTGCCATTTTGGTCCTTCTCCATATGCAACTTTCCATGTTCATCTTTTGATTTTTGTTTCAGGAATTTTTCATGTGCTCCTAAGAGCACCTGATAGAGCTGTTTATAACTCTAGAACTTAAAGTATTGAAAACATTATCATAGAATCCTAGAATACACTGAGTTGGAAGGGACCCACAAGGATCATAGAGTCCAACTCCTGGCTCCATACAGTACCACCCCAGAATGAAACCGTATGTCTGAGAGCATTGTCCAAATGCTTCTTGAACTTGGCAGGCTTGGTTCCCCTCTAGACCCTTCACCATCTTTGTAGCCCTCCTTTGGACATTCACTTATAGTTTTATGTCTGTCTTATATTGTGGTGCCCGAAACTGCACATAGTACTCGAGGTGAGGCTGCACCAGTGCAGAGTAGAGCGGGACAGTTACTTCTCTGGACTGGCTAGCAATGTTGTGCTTGAACTCCAGGGTACAGTTGGCCCTTCTGGCTGCCAGGGCACACTGTTGACTCATTCACTTGCCATTGACCAAACCCCCCACTTTTCTTTCTGTGGGGCTGCTCTCCAGCTTTTTATCCCCTAGTCTGTCCACATATCCAGGGCTGCCCTATCCCAGGTGCGGAATCTGACACTTGCTCTTTTTAAAATTCTATTGGTTGGTGATTGCCCAGCCATCTAATTTGTCAAGATCTCTCTGCAAGGCCTCTCTACCCTTGAGGGAGTCAACAGCTCCTCCCAATTTAGTGTTGTCTGCAAACTTGTATAGTATGCATTGGAGTCCTATGTCCATGTTATTTATGAAAACATTAAAGAGAACTGGCCCCAAAATGGAACTCTGGGGGAACCCCACCAGTGACTGGCTGCCAGCCTGATCTAATCCCATTTACTATATAACCCTTTTATAATTATTTTCAGCTGTTAAAGACTCATATTTTAGTTCTTAATACATGACATATGATGATCTTAATCGTTCTTAAATTTAGCTCTTTATATAAAAAGTGTAAGCTATTTATGAAAGGATTAATTGCTCATAAACAGTTGGTCCTACAGAAAACAGGTGTTTGGACTAAATTATGGTTGTTGTTATGATTTGCTTTTCCTTAATCAGTTTTCTAAAGATGCCTGAAAATAATTCTATTGTAGTTGATGATTCTTTAATTTTTGTTTAGACTACGCCGTGGAAAAGCCAAGCAAAAGAAAATAAAACTGGGATTCCATTTCCTCATGAATCTGCATATGGTATTGGCAATTTCAGTCCTTTCAAATCAAACACCAAGGCATTTCCTGTACCACAGAATTCAGTGAAAGAGGTAAAATAATGCTTGTAGTTCTAATCAAATATATCAATTTTTTGATTTGTTTGGTTAGATAAGTAAATCAATAAAACTTATGGAGAATTGTATTTAATAAGTTTGTTTTCTAGAAGTTAATGTGAGAGAGGGTAATGTGAAAGGTACCTCACTGCCTTTAAGTACTACTGCATAATTTGCTTTGTAGGCTTGATTTAGAGTAAAAAATGGTGCACTAGTATGTATAACTTGGTAGGTTTAAAATTTAAAAACTGCTAATATACTTCAGAAGGTCAACTGTTTTTTTAGCAGTGCTCCATAAACCTGCATCTCTATTTACATGCAAGAACCATATATACTGGAATATGGATATCTTTCCTCTGCTTTTGACTGCGGATATACATGCAACCCAAAACTACAGGTTCCTGAAAGGCCTTTTGTCTTTCATTTAGAAGAATTTCAACAAATGTGTTTCTAAGTCTTTTTTTCCCTCACCCCCTACATTAGTGTCATCAGTCAAATTCTTCATCCCCTGTTGACAAAGTTGGTCAGCCTCATTTAACAAAGTTGACAAGAATGCGGACTGATAAGAAGAGTGAATTTTTGAAAGCATTGAAACAGAGAGTGGAAGAACACGAAGATGAAAATCATGCTGGGCAAGAGAAGGTAATGGTCTTCATATGTGTTGTAGATCCAGCAGTTGAATCTATGTTGGTTGAGCCTTTGTAAGAGCATATTTAAGAAGGGGAAAAAAACTGCTGTGCAACAGCTGCTGGGAGAGAGAGGAGTGAGGTTTCAGGCTGAATGTAACCTATGTTTTATTTGGCTATAACCAGACTGTTAAGACATGGTCTTGCATCTCTAAATGTAGGAAAGGAATTACCTTTTGAACTGTAAAAAGTTGCTCCAAGTACTACTTTCTCCAGTGCTTCTCAGTAGTTTCTTTTTCTTTCTGCAGAATGTGTTCATATACGTTAATAACTCAGGCAAATCTTGTATTCAGCAAGAGTAAAAAGAATGAAGAAGCTTAGTACGATAAACTAATCTTTCTGGAGGGCAGTGTTTTGCAACTTGTCTGTTATCCTTTATTGTGGTTTAACCTGGCCGGCAGCTAAGCACCACACAGCTGTTCGCTCACCCTCCCCCCTCCCTCTCTGGGATGGGGGAAGAGAATCAGGAAAATGAAGCCTGTGGGTTGAGATAGAGACAGTTGATTAGGGCAGAAAAGAAAAGAATAACGATAATAGTACTACTACTACTAATGTGTACAAAGCAAGTGATGCACAATGCAATTGCTCACCACCTGCTGACCGATGCCCAGCCTATCCCTGAGAAGCCGGCCCCCCCACCCCGGCTAGCCACCCCTGTATATTGTTTAGCATGACGTCAGATGGTATGGAATACCCCTTTGGCCAGTTTGGGTCAGCTGTCCTGGGTCTGTCCCCTCCCAGCTCCTGCTGCACCCCTAGCCTGCTCGCTGGCAGGACAGAGCGAGAAGCCGAAAAGTCCTTGGCTTGGTGTAAGCACTGCTCTGCAACAATTAAAACATCAGCATGTTATCAGCGCTCTTCTCATCCTAATCCAAAACACAGCACCCTACCAGCTACTAGGAGGAAAATTAACTGTGTCCTAGCTGAAACCAGGACAATATCCACCCCTTATTCCATACCATTTATGTCATGCTCAGGTTACACCCTTTCCAATACATTCCAATTAATCACCAATTTCTTCTATGTTATATAGAATGTCCACTGGGTTTGCATAGTCCGTGACTGACTTAGGGCTCCATCTGTCCCAGCAGTCTTTCAGGGCAGAAGAGATGGTGTGTGATGTTGGATCACTGCATGTTGAAGCTTGTTCTCGTTCCATCACATCTCTGTGCTTGTCCATTTCAATCAAAATTCATTATTATCTGTGTGGCTGTTACTGTGATACCATTAATTGGACATTGACATATAGAAATCATGGTAGTGATGACATACAGTATTATATAATAATTAACATACTACAATTCAACTCATGGGCTATTCTCACCCAGTATCAAATCCCCTTGAGGTACACACCGGACCTCCCCATTCTTTTGCATTACCCACCAAGTGCATCCAGGTCCCTGAGCAAAAGCAATTCCACGAATGGGTTTGCCTTTTCCTGAGGCAGGAGTAGCCCAGACTGTTTTACCCAGCATGTTTCTTACGTGCACTACAGGAACTACTACAGGAACTTTATCCCCTTCTACTGTATGTAACAGGTTTGATTGGGCAGGTCCAGCTCGGTTGGCAGATCCCCTAGTATTGACTAACCAGGTGGCCTTTGCCAAATGTGTATCCCAATTTTTGAATGTCCCAGCACCCATTGCTTTCAGTGTAGTCTTCAACAGTCCATTGTATCGTTCAACTTTTCCAGAGGCTGGTGCATGATAGGGGATGTGATACACCCACTCAATACCATGTTCTTTGGCCCAAGTGTCTATAAGGTTGTTTCGGAAATGAGTCCCGTTGTCTGACTCAATTCTCTCTGGGGTGCCATGTCGCCATAGGACTTGCTTTTCAAGGCCCAGGATAGTGTTCCGGGCGGTGGCATGGGGCACAGGATATGTTTCCAGCCATCCGGTGGTTGCTTCCACCATTGTAAGTACGTGGCGCTTGCCGTTGCGGGTTTGAGGGAGTGTGATGTAATCAATCTGCCAGGCCTCTCCATATTTATATTTCAGCCATCCTCCTCCATACCAAAGAGGCTTTGACCGTTTGGCTTGCTTGATTGCAGCACATGTTTCACAGTCATGAATAACCTGTGCTATAGTGTCCATGGTCAGGTCCACCCCTCGATCACGAGCCCATCTGTATGTTGCATTTCTTCCTTGATGACCTGAGGTGTCATAGGCCCATCGGGCTATAAATAATTCACCTTTATGTTGCCAGTCCAGGTTCACCTGAGCCACTTCACTCTTAGCAGCCTGATCCACCTGCTCGTTGTTTTGATGTTCTTCAGTAGCCCGATTCTTGGGCACATGAGAGCATCTACATGGCATACCTTTACAACCAGGTTCTCCACCTGGGCAGCAATATCTTGCCACAATGCAGCAGCCCAGATGGGTTTGCCCCTGCGCTGCCAGTTGTTCTGCTTCCATTGCTGTAACCACCCCCACAGGGCATTTGCTACCATCCATGAATCAGTATAGAGATAGAGAACTGGCCACTTTTCTCGTTCAGCAATATCTAAAGCCAGCTGAATGGCTTTCACTTCTGCAAACTGACTCGATTCACCTTCTCCCTCAGCAGCTTCTGCAACTCGTCGTGTAGGACTCCATACAGCAGCTTTCCATCTCCGATGCTTTCCCACAATACGACAGGACCCGTCAGTGAACAGGGCATATTTCTGCTCATTTTCTGGTAGCTTGTTGTACAGTGGGGCTTCTTCAGCACGAACCACCTCCTCCTCCTGTGATATCCCAAAATATTTGCCTTCTGGCCAGTCCATAATCATTTCCAAGATCCCTGGGCGACTGGGGTTTCCTATTCGAGCCCGCTGAGTAATCAGAGCTGAGTAATACGAGTAAACTACTTACTCCGTGTAGTATCGGCTGAATGATGTGTAGAGGGGACCCTTCCTTTGAACATCCAGCCTAGTACCGGCAGTCGGGGTGCCAGGAGGAGCTGCGCTTCAGTACCGACCACTTCCGAAGCAGATCGAACTCCTTCATATGCTGCCAATATCTCCTTTTCAGTTGGAGTATAGCGGGCTTCAGATCCTCTGTATCCCCGACTCCAAAACCCCAGGGGTCGACCTCGAGTTTCCCCAGGTTCTTTCTGCCAGAGGCTCCAGGTGGGACCATTCTCCCCGGCTGCGGTGTAGAGCACATTCTTTACATCTGGTCCTGTTCGGACTGGCCCGAGGGCTACTGCATGAACTATTTCCTGCTTAATTTGTTCAAAGGCTTGTCGTTGCTCAGGGCCCCATTCAAAAGCATTCTTCTTACGGGTTACTTGGTAGAGCGGGTTTACAATCAGACTGTAATTTGGAATATGCATTCTCCAAAACCCCACGACACCTAGGAAAGTTTGTGTTTCTTTTTTGCTAGTTGGTGGAGACATAGCTGTTATCTTGTTGATCACATCCATTGGGATTTGACGACGTCCATCTTGCCATTTTATTCCTAAAAATTGGATCTCTCCTGCAGGTCCTTTGACTTTATTTTGTTTTATGGCAAAACCGGCCTTCAGAAGGATTTGGACTATTTTCTTCCCTTTCTCGAAAACTTCTTCTGCAGTGTCACCCCACACAATGATGTCATCGATGTACTGCAGGTGTTCAGGAGCTTCCCCCTGCTCCAGCGCAGACTGGATCAGTCCATGGCAAATGGTAGGGCTGTGTTTCCACCCTTGGGGCAGTCAATTACAGGTGTATTGGACACTCCTCCAAGTGAAAGCAAACTGTGGCCTGCACTCTGCGGACAAAGGGATGGAGAAAAATGCATTAGCGATATCAACTGTGGCATACCACTTGGCTGCCTCTGACTCCAGTTTGTACTGGAGTTCTAGCATGTCCGGCACTGCAGCACTCAGTGGTGGCGTGACTTCGTTCAGGCCACGATAGTCCACTGTTAGTCTCCGCTCACCATTAGACTTCCGCACTGGCCATATGGGACTATTAAAAGGTGAATGAGTCTTGCTCATCACTCCTTGGCTCTCCAGTTGACGAATTAGCTTATGGATGGGACTCAGGGAGTCTCGGTTGGTGAGAAATTGCCGTCGGTGCACAGTTGTGGTAGCGACTGGCACCTGCTGTTCTTCAACCCTCAGCAACCCCACAACAGAAGGGTCCTCTGAGAGACCCGGCAAGGTAGACAACTGTTTAATGTCCTCTGTCTCTAAGGCAGCTATGCCAAAATCCCAGCAGAGCCCTGTCCTGGTCCCAGTTAGGACAGAGTTAATTTTTCCTCATAGTAGCTGGTAGGGTGCTATGTTTTGGATTAGGATGAGAAGAGCGCTGATAACATGCTGATGTTTTAATTGTTGCAGAGCAGTGTTTACACCAGGCCAAGGACTTTTCGGCTTCTTGCTCTGTCCTGCCAGCGAGCAGGCTGGGGGTGCAGCAGGAGCTGGGAGGGGACAGACCCAGGACAGCTGACCCAAACTGGCCAAAGGGGTATTCCATCCCATCTGACGTCATGCTAAACAATATATAGGGGTGGCTGGCCGGGGTGGGGGGGCCGGCTGCTCGGGGATAGGCTGGGCATCGGTCAGCGGGTGGTGAGCAATTGCATTGTGCATCACTTGTTTTCTTACACATTATTATTATTAATACTATTATCATTATCACTATTATTATTATTATTATCACTATTATTATTATTGTTATTATTATATTCCTGTCTTAATAAACTGTCTTTATCTCAACTCACAGGCTTCACTTTCCCGTTTCTCTCCCCCATCCCAGAGAGGGAGGGGGGAGGGTGAGCGAACGGCTGTGTGGTGCTTAGCTGCCAGCCGGGTTAAACCACAACAGCCCTTTTGGGTCCTTGAAATATCCTTTTCTAAGACAGTCTATGCCAAGGATGCACGGAGCATCCGGGCCAGTCACAGTGTTTTTGCCACTCATTCCCAGTTAGACTCACTTCAGCCTCCAATACAGTTAACTGCTGGGATCCCCCCGTCACACCATAAATACAGATGGGTTCTGGCCCTTTATAGCCTGATGGCATTACAGTACACTGTGCACCAGTGTCTACTAAAGCCTTATACTTCTGTGGGTCTGACGTGCCAGGCCATCGAATCCACACAGTCCAATAAACTCGATTGTCCCTTTCCTCCCCCTGGCTGGAGGCAGGGCCCCTCTAATCCTGGTCAGAATCTTCATTTCTGTGTCTGGAGGACTGCCCGATGGCAGTTGGAGCAGCAAGTTTCTCATAGAACCCATTTTTCCTGATTGTTTTTCTCTGCAACTCATATACCCGTGCCTCTAGGGTCAAGGTAGATTTTCCATGCCATTTTCTCATGTCCTCTCCATGGTCACGTAGGTAAAACCACAGGGTGGCGCGGGGTGTGTACCCCTTATATCGTCTTCCTTGCACAGAAGGATGCTTACCCCTAATAGCTGAGACACTGGTTTGTACAGGTGGGGAGGAATATAAATTCTCTTTTAGTTAGTGGACCTCCATAAAGTTTCTCCACAGCGAAGACGCCGGCCTGTAGGGAAGAGGAGAGACTTTCTTCGTACTGCCGGAGTTGTTCAGCCAATTCATCCACCATGGGTTCCCCAAGGTCTTTCCAGGCTATTATTGCCAATGAGCTGGCATATGATGATGGTGCACTCCATACAAACTTCCGCCACATGGGTCGTGTACACTTGACTTCATCTGGATCTGTGGATATTTGTCCGTTGTCTAGGTCCTCATAAATCACCTCTCGTATGGCTAATTCCCTCAGATACTGGATTCCCTTCTCCATGGTGGTCCACTTGCCTGGTAGACATACAAGTTCTTCCTTGAAGGGATACCTTTCCTGCACAGCTGACAGGAGACGCCTCCAGAGGCTGCGAGATCGTGCTCCATCTCCAATTGCTTTGTCAATGCCTGCGTCCCTAGCAAGGGATCCCAGCCGCCTGGCTTCCCTGCCCTTTAATTCCAGATAATTGGCTCCGGTGTTCCAGCACCAGAGCAGCCAGATGACAAGCTGGTCACCTATACAATGACCAAAATCTTTTTGCATGTCTCATAGCTCATGCTGGTATAGGGTTAGGGTTGGTTTCTGCTGATTTTTCGACATCCTCATCTTCGTCCTGTTCCTCTGATGGCCCGGCCTAGTCTTCTCCATACCTAGTCTTAGGAGGAGGTTCTCTGCATTCTAAATAATCTGACTCTCTATACCATTTTTTCATCTTGGTTATGGGTGCAACTTACACTTTTACAGTTTGTTTCCCTGCTCAGCGTTGGGGCCCCTCGTAGGGCTTGGAGTGGCTTCTGGATCTGTCTCAGAGGTTGAAGTGGCCGCCGGGTCTGTCACTGGGGTTATATTGGCATTGAGTGCAGCTCGGTAAGCATAGGCCAAGCCCCAGCACGCTGCAGTGATTTGTGTATCTCTGGTATTGCCAGGGTGATGACACCTTTTTCAAGCACTCTACCAGTTTTTTAGGATTTTGTAGTTGTTCAGGGGTGAATGTCCAAAGCATTGGAGGTGCCCACTGCTCTAGATGCCTGCCCATATCCTCCCACACTCCCTGCCACTTATAACTATCCTGCCTCAGGACAGATCTCTGGATGACATTCTTAAGTATTTGTTTAACCTTAGACAAAAATTGGTGGTGGTGTGGCTCTCTATATTAGAGAGTGTTTAGATGTTGAGAAACTTGAGGCTGGGAATGATAAGGTTGAGTCCCTATGGGTTAGGATCAGAGGGAAGGCCAACAAGGCAAGCATCCTGGTGGGGGTCTGTTATAGACCGCTGAACCAGGATGAGGAGATGGATGAGGAGTTCTACAGGCAGCTGGCAGAAGCCGCGAAATCGTCAGCGCTTGTTCTCGTGGGGGACTTCAACTTCCCAGACATATCCTGGAAGCACAACACAGCCCAGAGAAAGCAGTCTAGGAGGTTTCTGGAGAGCGTGGAAGATAGCTTCCTGACGCAGCTGGTTAGAGAGCCTACCAGGGGAGGTGCCCCGCTAGACCTTCTGTTCACGAACAGTGACGGACTGGTGGGAGATGTGGTGGTCGAGAGCTGTCTTGGGCAGAGTGACCACGAAATGGTTCAGTTCTCTATTCTTGGCGAGGCCAGGAAGGGGACCAGTAAAACTGCTGTCTTGGACTTCCGGAGGGCTGACTTTGAGCTGTTCAGGACACTGGTTGGCAGAGTCCCTTGGGAGGCAGTTATGAAGGGCAAAGGAGTCCAGGAAGGCTGGGCGCTCCTCAAGAAGGAAATCTTAACGGCTCAGGAGCGGTCTGTCCCCATGTGCCCAAAGACGAGCTGACGCGGAACTAGACCGGCCTGGCTGAGCAGAGAGTTGTGGCTCGAGCTTAGGAGAAAAAGGAGGGTTTATAATCTTTGGAAAAGAGGGCGGGCTACTCAGGAGGACTATAAGGATGTTGTGAGGCTGTGCAGGGACAAAATTAGAAAGGCCAAAGCTCATCTGGAGCTCAATCTGGCTACTGCCGTTAAAGATAACAGAAAACGTTCTTACAAATACATCAACACAAAAAGGACTAAGGAGAATCTCCATCCTTTACTGGATGCGGGGGGAAACTTAGTTACAAAAGATGAGGAAAAGGCTGAGGTGCTCAATGCTTTCTTTGCCTCAGTCTTTAGCGGCAAGACCGGTTGTTCTCTGGATACCCGGTACCCTGAGCTGGTGGAAGGGGATGGGGAGCAGGATGTGGCCCTCGCTATCCATGAGGAAATGGTTGGCGACCTGCTACGACACTTGGATGTACACAAGTCGATGGGGCCGGATGGGATCCACCCGAGGGTATTGAGCGAACTGGCGGAGGAGCTGGCCAAGCCGCTTTCCATTATTTATCGGCAGTCCTGGCTATCAGGGGAGGTTCCAGTTGACTGGCGGCTAGCAAACGTGACGCCCATCTAAAAGAAGGGCCGGAGGGTAGACCCGGGGAACTATAGGCCTGGTAGTTTGACCTCAGTGCCACGGAAGCTCATGGAGCAGATTATCTTGAGTGTCATCACGCGGCACTTGCAGGGCACCCAGGCGATCAGGCCCAGTCAGCATGGGTTTATGAAAGGTAGATCCTGCTTGACGAACCTGATCTCCTTCTATGACAAAGTGACGTGCTTAGTGGATGAGGGAAAGGCTGTGGATGTGGTCTACCTTGACTTCAGTAAGGCTTTTGACACCGTTCCCCACAACATTCTCCTCAAGAAACTGGCTGCTCGTGGCTTGGACTGGCGGACGCTTTGTTGGGTTAAAAACTGGCTGGATGGCCGGGCCCAAAGAGTTGTGGTGAATGGAGCCAAATCCAGTTGGAGGCCGGTTACTAGTGGAGTCCCCCAGGGCTCAGTGATGGGGCCGGTCCTCTTTAATATCTTTATCGATGACCTGGATGAGGGGATCGAGTGCACCCTCAGTAAGTTTGCAGATGACACCAAGTTAGGTGCGTGTGTCGATCTGCTCGAGGGAAGGAAGGCTCTGCAGGAGGATCTGGATAGGCTGGACCGATGGGCTGAGGTCAACTGCATGAAGTTCAACAAGGCCAAGTGCCGGGTCCTGCACCTGGGGCGTAACAACCCCAAGCAGAGCTACAGGCTGGGAGATGAGTGGTTAGAAAGCTGCCTGGCAGAGAAGGACCTGGGAGTACTGGTTGATAGGCGGCTGAATATGAGCCAGCAGTGTGCTCAGGTGGCCAAGAAGGCCAACAGCATCCTGGCTTGCATAAGAAGCAGTGTGGCCAGCAGGTCTAAGGAGGTGATTGTCCCCCTGTACTCGGCTCTGGTGAGGCCGCACCTTGAGTACCGTGTTCAGTTTTGGGCCCCTCGCTACAAGAAGGACATGGACGTGCTCGAGAGAGTCCAGAGAAGGGCAACGAAGCTGGTGAGGGGTCTGGAGAACAAGTCTTACGAGGAGCGGCTGAGGGAGCTGGGTTTGTTTAGCCTGGAGAAGAGGAGGCTCAGGGGAGACCTCATCGCTCTCTATAGGTACCTTAAAGGAGGCTGTAGAGAGGTGGGGGTTGGTCTATTCTCCCACGTGCCTGGTGACAGGACGAGGGGGAATGGGCTAAAGTTGCGCCAGGGGAGGTTTAGGTTGGATGTTAGGAAGAACTTCTTTACTGAAAGGGTTGTTAGGCATTGGAATGGGCTGCCCAGGGAGGTGGTTGAGTCGCCATCCCTGGAGGTCTTTAAAAGACGTTTAGATGTAGCCCTTAGTGATATGGTTTAGTGGAGGACTTGTTAGTGTTAGGGCAGAGGTTGGACTAGATGATCTTGGAGGTCTCTTCCAACCTAGATGATTCTGTGATTCTGTGAAAATATGAAGTGCATTCAGGAGACATAAGAATCAGAACATGCTGGTCTGAACATCCCAAGGATATTCGAAGTTTTGGAAAGCTACCATAACTCGCCTGGAGGAGAAGAAAGGGAGAGTGAACAAATGGGAAAAAAACTTCTTCCCCTGACCCCTCCATAGATTGGCTCCCTGAAGAAAAAGCATGAAAGGTGTAATTATTAATATTTTCTGAGGTAGGGTTCCCAAAGTATGGAGTTGACGGCAATGCTGAGTACAAACACCAGATTAGTCTCATGGCCGGTAATTTTATCATATCGTAAGCCAGTGTTACACAGTACAGCAAAATAATAACCCTATCCCAACTCCCAGAAGTGATAAGCAACACGACAGGGAACACATACAGTAAGTAAAGTGCTATATAACTCAGTTTGGAAAACAGGCACAGAAGACTTGAGATCACAAAAACCGGCAACTGTTTTTTAGCAACTAGTTGCTAAAAAATTAGCAACTATTAAACTGATGTAATGTTTATAGGAATCTTGTTTTAACACGCTCTAGTCAAATCCATTGTTATCACAACCCTTCATGGCCCACATTGGGCGCCAAAAAGGACTGTTGTGGTTTAACTTGGCCAGCAGCTAAGCACCACATAGCTGTTTGCTCACCCTCCCCCCTCTCTGGAATGGGGGAGAGAACCAGGAAAATGAAGCCTGTGGATTGAGATAGAGACAGTTTAATAGGACAGAAAAGAAACAACAATAATAATAATTATTAATATAAATAATAAAAAATTGTAAAAAATAATTATTATTTTATTAAATAAAAATATTTATTATTTTATACAGGAAATACGAGATTACTGAGATACTCTACATGAGGATTAATAGAACATTTCTGAATGACAATTACAATTAATGCTGCCATGTATTTTCAACCGTACTCATGATAAATTCAAAGTAGCCTGTCTCACTAAAATAATGAGGAGAGAAGCAGTTGCCTTTTATCATTTTTCTATGATTTTTGAACATCCCTAGTCAAACGTGAAAGAATATTTGGGTGGGGGAAAAGCGTTATAATTTGTACACATACTCAAAACACTAACTTGTCCAAATGTAGGTACTTAAAAGTAAGCAAAACTGTTCATGAGAAAGGAAAAAATTCCACAGCTGCTCTGTTGTTACTGCTGCAGGACTGACTAGCAAGGACTGAGTCAATGTTTCAGCACTGATATGACATATATCAGTCTTCCTGAACCTCTAATATCCAGCCCAACTCCCACTTAATATCACTATGAGACACCAAGTTGTTTTAAATGTGTTCTGACACCGTTTCTTTATTTCTCCTTGAAAGCCATGAAAATGGTTATAATTGTATTACAATCGTAATTGTATAATTGTATTACAAGATACAGTGCATATTTTCCTGACTTGACAGAGGAAACAAATAGTGCTGAGAGTCAAAAAACAAGTTACTTGCTAAAAATTCATACAGGATTTCTTTCTCTTCCTGAAGGGCATCAGATTTCCCACTAATCCTTCGATAACTACAGAAGGATTTATCTGTTGGGACCACACCAATTTTCTTTTAAAAGTTTATTTATACTGTCCTAGAAACGGACCAAAGTCCATTGGAATTGCTCAGAGTTCACATAAACAAACGTTGGTCTAGAAACCAACACTTATTACAGCATTTCCAAGATAAGTTTATCTTTTAAAGATATCTGTGAGGTTTAACTGCCGTAGGACACAGCTCAGAAGACTACACAAGTCATCTGTTGAACCGGGAATACATTTCTTATGAGGTTTAAGTAATTAGTCAAACAAACTGTAAGGCAGCATTAAAATAGGCCTTTTGAGTTTAATACTAAGTCCTTAAACTATACAGCCCACATCACATAACACCTTACTAGAAATTCGTAAGAAGTGATCAGCTTCACATCAACATTGCACCATTGCACTGCAGTGCCTTCCTATACACATACCAGTTAGACCTCGCAAGTGCACATTGCGGCCAAGGTGGGCTCTGAAGTACTTAAACTGCTTCACCATGGACATGTTTACTTTCATCCTGAAGGCTTCTATGTATATTGACCAAATATGAATATGAACAGTTCTGTTAAAAAACACAGATGGCAAGCAAGGGCTACAAACACAAAGGCACTAAATGAAACCACTCAAATGCATCACCTAATTAACTATTACAAGATTACTTGATTTTCTCTCTTAAAAAAAAAGCAGACATTTATGTTTGATAGCCTGTCTCCCCCACTAAAAACTAAATAAATCAGTTCTGCAGTATCATGATGCTGTAAATTGTAATTAGACTCTGCAGAATTTATTTAAAAATAAATAAATAAATGTGCAACCAACTGCTAGGAAAGTTGCAAGGTACCTGACAGCTAGCCAAAGCAGATAGCGAGCCGGGGAAGAGCGCTGCCCCTCTGCACAGACTGCTGCACACGCAGTCTGCCCGGCACTCGAGGCAGCAGAGCTAACGAATATAAGTCGCACCAGGACCGAAAGGCTGACGCATCCGGTCCCGGCTCTCACCCACCAGAACAAATTCAAACTTCAAAGGCTGCAGCAGGAACTACACACAAAGCACCTCCACGGCTCGGCGCAGCTGCCGCACAGCAAGGCTCAGCGGGCGACCCGGGCAAGGACACGCCATACCGACACCCGGAGTGGCTGTCACCGGGCCCCACCGTTGACAACTCCGGTCGGTCCGTGAGGTACGCCGGTAGCCAGCCCTCCCTCACACGCACGCACCTCCACACCCGGCAGGGCCCCAGGGAAGGCCTGTCCACCATGTCCCGGCAGGCGCCTGAGCCCGGACGACTGCTCCCGCCACCCCCCTGTCTGCTCCCGGGCCTCCCCATCGCCGCAGAGCAGCGGCACCCCCTCACCTCGAGGCTGGGGACGGCTTCATCCTCCTCTCTGCAGCAGGGTCGGTGGCCACAAGGCTCCCTGCCGGCAGCGGCTCCAGAAGTTCGGCACAGCAGCTGGGGGTTGCTGGCAACCGGGCTGGCAGGACTGGAGCGCGGCCCGGGTAGGCAGTAGAGCAGCAGTGTCTCAGGCAGCTCTAGGGAGGAGGATGAGGACCCAGCATCAAGGAAGAGGGACGCCTCGGATGGACACTCCAGCTCCACACTCCACGCTTTATGCAGCTGCTTTCGTCGCCAGTCAGAGCGCTGCTTCCAAATGCCACTACCCACCTCCTGCAGTAGTCCCCCGCCACTCCTAGCGACTCTCCCCATGCCCGTGCTGCCCTTCAGGCTCCCACAGGCGGTGGCGGCTGCTTCTGCGCTGCTGACCAAGGCTAATCCTGACAACGAAGTGTGATTCGCCGCCGCCATCTTCTCTGGCGGATTACATCGAGTTCCTGAACAGTAGGGAGGAGGGAGCAAACACTCCCATTAGCTGCGCAAATGGTGCTGCCTGCACAAACAGCGTAGGGAGGGGGGGTGGGAGGTGGGCACTGATATGGTGGTGGCGGGCGATGGGGGCTGCTTGTAGGTGTAGTGGGGTGAGGCTGCGTAGTGTTCTGGTGCGTTTGTTCTCATGCAGGTGTCAACGGTTGGAAGGGCTTGGCTCAGTTGGCCATGCTCGAGAAGCACCGGGCGGGGAGGATGTCCCCGTTTCTATGCGGTCTTTCCCACATATAGGAGAGTGGCAGGGGGCTGGCCGGGGATTGCTATCCGCGCGATGCTTGCCGCTGCCCCATGAGGAGAAGCTGAGGTGCTTTCGCTGTGGAGGAGTTCCTCCTGAAACTCCTGGCGGCGCTGCGGCCCGTGTGTCCACTCTGCCCAACACGACGAACCCTCATCAGGCGAAGTTCGCTTCGGTGCCAGCCGGGAAGCAGCTAAGGGACAGGGAAGCAGCTCGCATCGAAATGCCTACGCGGTGCCCCCTGCCCTGCTGCGAGCCCGTCCGAAAATCGATGCTGGGCCCGAGTTTACCTGCTCATTCATCTCCAGGATTAGTGCGAAATTCAGTGTACGTGTTCGCTTGCAACCTTCAAGCATCCTTCTCAAAGATGCTCACTCGGCAGTGTTATAAATGAAGATACAACTCAATCTGAATTTAGTAATATTTATAAAAGGCAAGTAAACAGCGCTGGGTGCGCGGGGAGTCTACGCTCTACCAACACGCACACACACCCGTCGAACTTTCTAAATATATAGAACATCGCTTTTACATATTCATAAGAAACCCGAGTACGCCTATACATATGTACAATCAGAAAAGGTATCAATTGAAACATAAACATGGCAAAGTTTTCCGAATTCTGGCAAGTGTTTAACAAACAATCCTTTAAGTCTATTACTATTAATGTCCATGACTGGGGGAGCATAGTTGGAGTTGGTAATCCTGGTTGAAGTGCTCCCATATCTTCCATGACTTCATTAATTTTTCTCAGATCATATAACAGTCTCCATTTTCCATTCCTTTTCTTGATTACAAACACCGGAGAATTCCAGGGCTAGTCGTGGGAACAATATGTCTCGCTTTAAGTTGTTAAGCAACTTGGCCTTCGGGCCTTATGTATCCTATTCCTCCCGGATCGAAGGGAAACAGATCCGGCTCCTTTTCAGGGCCTATAGGGCCTGGATCAAAAGGAACATTCAGGTCACCAGGGGCGTAACAGCAAAGTCCTGCGATGGCAGTAGCGGCGGGGGGGCCGATGGTGTAGCAGAAGGATCGGTGGATGAGCCCGCAGCTCCCTCACTGTCTGGCAAACCACACGTTTCTGATTGTGGTCCCACACGGCTCTTTAAGGCCTCAGATTGCTCGCCAGGTGCCGAGCAATCCCACCGCAACCTTGTCGTTTTTAGTAGCAGAGTCCCACACCTTGACCTCAGTTTGGTCCCATGTTTCAGGATCATAAACTGTCTGATTGTTAATAAAGAGAATAAGCTGTAAGGTTACCAGGACAGTCTTTGTTTCTAAGGACGTACTGTTATAAATGACTGAGTCCCAAATAGGATTACAATCAAAGTTTACAATTTATTAAACGAATAGAGGCAAGCAAACAGCGCTGGGTGCGCCGGGAGTCTCTGCTCCACCAGGACGCTGTTGTGGTTTAACCCGGCTGGCAGCTAAACACCACACAGCCGTTCGCTCACCCTCCCCCCTCCCTCTCTGGGATGGGGGGAGAGAAACGGGAAAGTGAAGCCTGTGAGTTGAGATAAAGACAGTTTATTAAGACAGGAAAATAATAATAACAATAATAATAATAATAGTGATAATGGTAATAGTATTAACAATAATAATGTGTAAGAAAACAAGTGATGCACAATGCAATTGCTCACCACCCGCTGACCGATGCCCAGCCTATTCCCGAGCAGCCGGCCCCCCCACCCCGGCCAGCCACCCCTATATATTGTTTAGCATGACGTCAGATGGTATGGAATACCCCTTTGGCCAGTTTGGGTCAGCTGTCCTGGGTCTGTCCCCTCCCAGCTCCTGCTGCACCCCCAGCCTGCTCGCTGGCAGGACAGAGCAAGAAGCCGAAAAGTCCTTGGCCTGGTGTAAACACTGCTCTGCAACAATTAAAACATCAGCATGTTATCAGCGCTCTTCTCATCCTAATCCAAAACATAGCACCCTACCAGCTACTATGAGCTACTTAACTCTGTCCTAACTGGAACCAGGACAGATATCCACCCCTTATTCCATACCATTTATGTCATGCTCAGGTTACACTCTGTCCAATACATTCTAATTAATCACCATTTTCATCTATGATATATAGCAATCATGGTAGTGATGACATACATTATTATATAATAATTAACATACTACAATTCAACTCATGGGCTATTCTCACCCAGTATCAAATCCCCTTGAGGTACACACCGGACCTCCCCATTCTTTTGCATTACCCACCAAGTGCATCCAGGTCCCTGAGCAAAAGCAATTCCACGAATGGGTTTGCCTTTTCCTGAGGCAGGAGTAGCCCAGACTGTTTTACCCAGCATGTTTCTTACGTGCACTACAGGAACTTTATCCCCTTCTACAGTGCGTAACAGGTTTGATTGGGCAGGTCCAGCTCGGTTGGCAGATCCCCTGGTATTGACTAACCAGGTGGCCTTTGCCAAATGTGTATCCCAATTTTTGAATGTCCCAGCACCCATTGCTTTCAGTGTAGTCTTCAACAGTCCATTGTATCGTTCAACTTTTCCAGAGGCTGGTGCATGATAGGGGATGTGATACACCCACTCAATACCATGTTCTTTGGCCCAAGTGTCTATAAGGTTGTTTCGGAAATGAGTCCCGTTGTCTGACTCAATTCTCTCTGGGGTGCCATGTCGCCATAAGACTTGCTTTTCAAGGCCCAGGATAGTGTTCCGGGCGGTGGCATGGGGCACAGGATATGTTTCCAGCCATCCGGTGGTTGCTTCCACCATTGTAAGTACGTGGCGCTTGCCGTTGCGGGTTTGAGGGAGTGTGATGTAATCAATCTGCCAGGCCTCTCCATATTTATATTTCAGCCATCGTCCTCCATACCAAAGAGGTTTTGACCGTTTGGCTTGCTTGATTGCAGCACATGTTTCACAGTCATGAATAACCTGTGCTATAGTGTCCATGGTCAGGTCCACCCCTCGATCACGAGCCCATCTGTAGGTTGCATCTCTACCTTGATGGCCTGAGGTGTCATGGGCCCATCGGGCTATAAATAATTCACCTTTATGTTGCCAGTCCAGGTCCACCTGAGCCACTTCAATCTTAGCAGCCTGATCCACCTGCTGGTTGTTTTGGTGTTCTTCAGTAGCCCGATTCTTGGGCACATGAGCATCTACATGGCGTACCTTTACAACCAGGTTCTCTACCCGGGCAGCAATATCTTGCCACAATGCCGCAGCCCAGATGGGCTTGCCCCTGCGCTGCCAGTTGTTCTGCTTCCATTGCTGTAACCACCCCCACAGGGCATTTGCTACCATCCATGAATCAGTATAGAGATAGAGAACTGGCCACTTTTCTCGTTCAGCAATATCTAAAGCCAGCTGAATGGCTTTTACTTCTGC
Organism: Anser brachyrhynchus; assembly: GCF_964034855.1. Taxonomy (NCBI): domain Eukaryota; kingdom Metazoa; phylum Chordata; class Aves; order Anseriformes; family Anatidae; genus Anser; species Anser brachyrhynchus. Next base: position 16,365,883 of record NC_137704.1, read on the forward strand.
AAATTGACTCGATTCACCTTTTCCCTCAGCAGCTTCTGCAACTCGTCGTGTAGGACTCCATACAGCAGCTTTCCATCTCCGATGCTTTCCCACAATACGACAGGACCCGTCAGTGAACAAGGCATATTTCTTCTCATTTTCCGGTAGCTTGTTGTACAGGGGGGCTTCTTCAGCACGAACCACCTCCTCCTCTGGTGATATCCCAAAGTATTTGCCTTCTGGCCAGTCCATAATCACCTCCAAGATTCCTGGGCGACTGGGGTTTCCTATTCGAGCCCGCTGAGTAATCAGTGCAACCCACTTGCTCCATGTAGCATCAGTTGCATGATGCGTAGAGGGGACCCTTCCTTTGAACATCCAGCCTAGTACCGGCAGTCGGGGTGCCAGGAGGAGCTGCGCTTCAGTACCGACCACTTCCGAAGCAGACCGAACTCCTTCATATGCTGCCAATATCTCCTTTTCAGTTGGAGTATAGCGGGCTTCAGATCCTCTGTATCCCCGACTCCAAAACCCCAGGGGTCGACCTCGAGTTTCCCCAGGTTCTTTCTGCCAGAGACTCCAGGTGGGACCATTCTCTCCGGCTGCGGTGTAGAGCACATTCTTTACATCTGGTCCTGTTCGGACTGGCCCGAGGGCTACTGCATGAACTATTTCCTGCTTAATTTGTTCAAAGGCTTGTCGTTGCTCAGGGCCCCATTCAAAAGCATTCTTCTTACGGGTTACTTGGTAGAGCGGGTTTACAATCAGACTGTAATTTGGAATATGCATTCTCCAAAACCCCACGACACCTAGGAAAGTTTGTGTTTCTTTTTTGCTAGTTGGTGGAGACATAGCTGTTATTTTGTTGATCACATCCATTGGGATTTGACGGCGTCCATCTTGCCATTTTATTCCTAAAAACTGGATCTCTCGTGCAGGTCCTTTAACTTTATTCTGTTTTATGGCAAAACCGGCCTTCAGAAGGATTTGGACTATTTTCTTCCCTTTCTCGAAAACTTCTTCTGCAGTGTCACCCCACACAATGATGTCATCGATGTACTGCAGGTGTTCAGGAGCTTCCCCCTGCTCCAGCGCAGACTGGATCAGTCCATGGCAAATGGTAGGGCTGTGTTTCCACCCCTGGGGCAGCCGATTCCAAGTATATTGGACTCCCCTCCAAGTGAAAGCAAACTGTGGCCTGCACTGTGCTGCTAGAGGGATGGAGAAAAATGCATTAGCGATATCAATTGTGGCATACCACTTGGCTGCCTTTGATTCCAGTTCATACTGGAGTTCTAGCATGTCCGGCACTGCAGCACTCAGTGGTGGCGTGACTTCGTTCAGGCCACGATAGTCCACTGTTAGTCTCCACTCACCATTAGACTTTCGCACTGGCCATATGGGACTATTAAAAGGTGAATGAGTCTTGCTGATCACTCCTTGGCTCTCCAGTTGATGAATTAGCTTATGGATGGGACTCAGGGAGTCTCGGTTGGTGCGATATTGCCGCCGGTGCACAGTTGTGGTAGCGATCGGCACTTGCTGTTCTTCAACCCTCAGCAACCCCACAACAGAAGGGTCCTCTGAGAGACCAGGCAAGGTAGACAACTGTTTAATGTCCTCTGTCTCCAAAGCAGCTATGCCAAAAGCCCAGCGGAACCCTTTTGGGTCCTTGAAATATCCTCTTCTAAGATAGTCTATGCCAAGGATGCACGGAGCATCTGGGCCAGTCACAATACGGTGCTTTTGCCACTCATTACCGGTTAGACTCACTTCAGCCTCCAATACAGTTAACTGCTGGGATCCCCCCGTCACACCATAAATACAGATGGGCTCTGGCCCTTTATAGCTTGATGGCATTAGAGTACATTGTGCACCGGTGTCTACCAAAGCCTTATACTTCTGTGCGTCTGACGTGCCAGGCCATCGAATCCACACAGTCCAATAAACTCGATTGTCCCTTTCCTCCCCCTGGCTGGAGGCAGGGCCCCTCTAGTCCTGGTCAGAATCTTCATTTCTGTGTTTAAAGGACTGCCTGCTGGAAGTTGGAGCAGCAAACCTTTCAGAGAACTCCTTTTTCCCAATTGTTTTCCTTTGCAATTCACGTACCCGTGCCTCTAGGGTCGCAGTAGATTTTCCATCCCATTTTCTCATGTCCTCTCCATGGTCACGTAGGTAAAACCACAGGGTGGCGCGGTGTGTGTGCCCACCATATTGTCTTCCTTGCATAGATGAACGTTTACCCCTAATAGCTGAGACACTGGTTTGTACAGGTGGGGAGGAAAATAAACTCTCTTTAAGTTGGTGGATCTCTTCAGAAAGTTTCTCCAAGGTATTCTCTTTTAGCTGGTGAACACTAGTTCGTTCAGGTGAAGGGGAAGATAATCTTTCTTCAAGTTGGTGGATCTTTTCAGAAAGTTTCTCCAAAGCATTCTCTTTTAGCTGGTGGACACTGGTTCGTTCAGGTGAAGGGGAAGATAATCTTTCTTCAAGTTGGTGGATCTTTTCAGAAAGTTTCTCCAAAGCATTCTCTTTTAGCTGGTGGACACTGGTTCGTTCAGGTGAAGGGGAAGATAATCTTTCTTCAAGTTGGTGGATCTTTTCAGAAAGTTTCTCTAAAGCATTCTCTTTTAGCTGGTGGACACTGGTTCGTTCAGGTGGAGGGGAAGATAAATTCTCTTTAAGTTGGTGGACCTCTTCAGAGAGTTTCTCCACAGCTGAGACACAGGCCTTTAGGGAAGAGGAGAGATTTCCTTCGTACTGCCGGAGTATTTTAGTCACTTCATTCACTGTGGGATTCTCCTCCGTTTTCCAGGTTAGTATTGCCAATGAGTTGGCATATGATGATGGGGCACTCCGTACAAACTTCCGCCACATGGGTGGTGTACACTGGACTGCATCTGGATCTGTGGATGTTTGTGCGTCATCTAGGTCCTTATAAATTACTTCCCGTACGGCCAATTCCCTCAGGTACTGAATTCCCTTCTCCATGGTGGTCCATTTGCTTGGTAAACATACAAGTTCTTCCTTGAAGAGATACCTTTCCTTCACAGCTGACAGGAGACGCCTCCAGAGGCTGCGAGATTGTGCTCCATCTCCAATTGCTTTGTCAATGCATGCGTCCCTAGCAAGGGATCCCAGCCGCCTGGCTTCCTTGCCCTCCAATTCCACATAATTGGCTCCCGTGTCCCAGCACCGGAGCAGCCAGGTGACAAGCTGCTCGCCTATACAGCGACCAAAATCTTTTCGCACATCTCGTAGCTCACGCTGGTATAGAGTCCGGGTAATTACTGTTGATTTTCCGACATCCTCATCCTCATCTTCAGTCTCCTGCACCTTTGATGGCTGGTATGGAGTCCGGGTAGTTACTGTTGATTTTTCGCCATCCTCATCCTCATCTTCAGTCTCCTGCACCTTTGATGGCCCAGCCTCGTCTTCACTTCGCCCAGACTTAGCAGAAGACTGTCTGCGTTTTAAACGACCTGAGCCTCTATACCATTTTTTCACCTTGTCTACAGGGGCAACTTGCACTGCTACAGCTCGTTTCTCTGACCCAGCCACAGGGTCTGCCACAGGGGTTGGAATACCCTCTGCGGGGTCAACTTGCACTGCTACAGCTCGTTTCTCTGACCCAGACACAGGGTCTGCCACAGGGCTTGGAATACACTCTGCGGGGTCAACTTGCACTGCTACAGCTCGTTTCTCTGACCCAGACACAGGGTCTGCCACAGGGGTTGGGATACCCTCTGCGGGGTCAACTTGCACTGCTACAGCTCGTTTCTCTGACCCAGACACAGGAGTGGGAGCAGCTGCACGAGCTGGGGCAGCTGCAGGAGCTGGGGCAGCTGCAGGAGCTGGAGCGGCTGCAGGGGCTGGAGCTGGAGCGGCTGCAGGAGCTGGAGCTGGAGCGGCTGCAGGAGCTGGAGCGGCTGCAGGAGCTGGAGCTGGAGCGGCTGCAGGAGCTGGAGCGGCTGCAGGAGCTGGAGCTGGAGTAGCTGCAGGAGCTGGAACTGGAGCGGCTGCAGGAGCTGCAGCTGGAGTAGCTGCAGGAGCTGGAACTGGAGCGGCTGCAGGAGCTGCAGCTGGAGTAGCTGCAGGAGCTGGAACTGGAGCGGCTGCAGGAGCTGCAGCTGGAGTAGCTGCAGGAGCTGGAACTGGAGCGGCTGCAGGAGCTGCAGCTGGAGTAGCTGCAGGAGCTGGAACTGGAGCGGCTGCAGGAGCTGGAGCTAGGTTGCTAATAACATCAATTGCAGCTCGATAGGCACAAGCCAGACCCCAGCACGCTACAGTGATTTGTGTCACTTTGGAACTGCCAGAGTCATGACACCTTTTTTTCAAGCATTCTGCCAGCTTTTTAGGATTTTGCAGTTGTTCAGGGGTGAATGTCCAAAACACTGGAGGTGACCACTGCTCTAGAAACCTGCCCATATCCTCCCACACTCCCTGCCACTCGCAACTATCCCGCCTCAAGACAGATCTCCGGATGAGATTCCTAAGTAGTTGTTTAACCCTCCACAAAATCTGAAGCGCATTCAGGAGACATAACAACAAGAGCAGGCTGGTCTGAGTATCCCAAGGATATTCAACATCTCGGAGAACCACCGTAACTAACTCGGGGGATAAGAGGGTGGTGGTGAAGGAGAAAGGGAGAGTGAACAGGTAGGGAAACATGTCTTCCCCTGTCCCCTTCACAGATTGGCTCCCTAACGAAAACAGGCAATAGGTGTAATTGCTAATAGTTTCCGAGATATGGGTTCCAAAGTATAGAGTCGACGTCAGTGCTGAGTACAAATACCAGGTTAAAGTCGTGACCAGATATTTCATCATTTCATAAGCCATTGTTACACCGCACAGTACCATAACAATCTTAAACCAGGGCCCGGAAAGGATAAACAGTGCAACAGGGAGCACATACAGAAAGTAACGCACCATAAAACTCAATTTGGAATACAGGTACAGCAGACTGGAGATTAAGGCAATCAACATCGTGACTAGCAACTATTAAGCAGGTCCAATACTTATACCAATTTTAGTTTAACACACTCTGGTCAGATTTGTCGATATCTCAACCCTTCGGGCCCCACGTTGGGCGCCAAAAAGACTGTTGTGGTTTAACCCGGCTGGCAGCTAAACACCACACAGCCGTTCGCTCACCCTCCCCCCTCCCTCTCTGGGATGGGGGGAGAGAAACGGGAAAGTGAAGCCTGTGAGTTGAGATAAAGACAGTTTATTAAGACAGGAAAATAATAATAACAATAATAATAATAATAGTGATAATGGTAATAGTATTAACAATAATAATGTGTAAGAAAACAAGTGATGCACAATGCAATTGCTCACCACCCGCTGACCGATGCCCAGCCTATTCCCGAGCAGCCGGCCCCCCCACCCCGGCCAGCCACCCCTATATATTGTTTAGCATGACGTCAGATGGTATGGAATACCCCTTTGGCCAGTTTGGGTCAGCTGTCCTGGGTCTGTCCCCTCCCAGCTCCTGCTGCACCCCCAGCCTGCTCGCTGGCAGGACAGAGCAAGAAGCCGAAAAGTCCTTGGCCTGGTGTAAACACTGCTCTGCAACAATTAAAACATCAGCATGTTATCAGCGCTCTTCTCATCCTAATCCAAAACATAGCACCCTACCAGCTACTATGAGCTACTTAACTCTGTCCTAACTGGAACCAGGACAGACGCACACCTGTTACGTAAGGCGGCTGGTTTTTATGCTCCTGGGCTAATACATATTCATTACTACTTCTAGAAGAGGCAGGGTTGTTATAATTGGTTTCCCGAATCCGAAGTCCTCCCAGGTGCGCCTGCTTATCAGTCTCTGTTAGTCTCTCCGGGGGCCGCTCGGACAGGGAGGCTCATGTTCTTCCTCCTTATCTAGTGGTCTCTTGGCCGGCTGTCAGAAGTTACTGCACGTCCGTGCAAAGTCAGCAGTTTTTCTCTGAAGAAATCCCTTTGTTCTCTTCTCACCTAAACCCAGGCCTCAATGTTAACCCTTCACACCCCTTAGTGGCACGAATTGCTGGACCATTCCTTACAATTCCTCCCCCTTTTTTTTTAATATCATCAATTCGTGTCTCTTCTTCAACCTTTGCTAGTAACAATTGGATTTCATCAGTCAGTTCTCGGGGTGTCCACTTCTTAAGCATCATTATCGACACGTCACCTTTTCTCTCCACTGAAGTCATCACAAATTGGGTGCTATTTATTATTCGCCGTACCAACAACGTAAAGCAAGGTATCATACAAGGTATAAACAATAATGTCATTATACCACATAAAAATAAAAACAGCATCCTTTTAACCCATGGTCCACCGGGCAACCATGAAAAGAAATCCCAATCCATACCCTTCCAGGTTTGTACTTGGGACGTGGGCTAGCTTTTTAATTTCCTTTGTTATCTGCTTAACCACTTTTCCATTATCATCAATTTGTAAACAACAATTAGAATCGTTCAGTTTTCCACACATTCCCCCCTCTTCTGCTAGTAAATATTCTAAGACCATTCTACGTTGAAAGATAGCATTCCTCATTTGAGTGGATTGATCAGCCAAAAGATCCAAGGTCATCGCTGTTTGATTGGTTACAACTTCGAGGATAGCTTGCGACCTAATTATTCGGTTCAAATTATAAATAGGTTCTCGGGCTCCTGATACCAACTCATTCGGGTTCCAGGTAGCTGGCCCATAATGCTATATGATTCTTTCAGGAGGCCATTCATCCTTTCCCCATTTTTGGGCACTACCCCCGGCTAAGGAAGTATCAATAGATCGTTTTACTCTGTTCAGGTCATCATATCATCTTATTCCTAAATGATCTCCTTGTGTTTGTGACAATAAAAAGAACAAGGGTCTTATGTACCCCACATAGCATATTCCCGACCAGTTTCCGGGTAGCCTCTTGTAAGCATGTTTGCCACACACCCAATAATGTCCCTTTAGGGCCCACGTCCCGTTTGGAAAAGGACCATCCCATCCATCTTTACCCTTTGGGGCGTGATAATACAGAGTGTCCTTGTTACCGAGTGGTCCTGTTACAATGTCTGCCCCGTTTATACTCGTATATGCGCGCTTCCAAGCTCCCACGTTGGGATTCTACTTACAGTCACAATTCAGTTCTCTTTGGTGGCCTGTCATATTATAAGCTGACCAGAAATGTTTAAAGAACACTCGCCTCCCATTCTCATCCTGCCATTTCCAACAATAGACCCGCACCACATGCTATTCCTTAGAGGTGTTACCACTCTGACAGCTCAAGATTTGACCATCGAATTGTCCCCCCGCTTGTGCTCTTGCCACAGCTTCACATCTGGATCAAAAAAATTCTCTATATGAGCATTTCAGCGAAGTCCCATTTCTCAGCTGAACATGTGTGGCGTTCCATTTCCCACTACGTGCTGTACAGCTTATAGGACTACATCCAGGATCGGTACAATCATATCCGGGGGACAGAGTCCAATTGCAAATACTTTTTCCCACCGCCACTGTTCCTGTTCTGTTCAAGCAGTATACACCCCGAGCTGACGAGTGCAACTGCCATGGGCCTCCTTCCTCTTTCCAAAATTGCGTCCCATTATGAACTTCGCTCAAATTACTGACCCACCACTTGGGTTCGACCGGGCCTGCTACCCAGGGCCAACTTTCAGTTCCCCCCCGGTCCTCCACAAATCCAGCAGTTACTAAGGTTAAAGGCCTTGGCCACTTCCTCCCCCAAAGTGAAAAAGTTATTCCTCCATTCCTGCCCATGGCCCAAATGCCCCTGTAAAAACAGTACCAAGAAGTATAGCATTTCTTATCCTTTTTCGCCGTCCAATCTTGAGAGTGTGGGAAGCGCCTTCAATCATGGGGTTGGGCCCGCTTTCAGAGCTTGTGTTACCATTCAGCCCTTTGGGGTGATCCAGCTCCTGGAAAAACTAATCACAATTTTATTATGGGTTTAAAAGGTTCTCATGTTATTTTTCTCAGGACAAACTGATCTTGGTGTGGGAGAAGTCCGGTCGAGGCACTCTGTTGTGGTTTAACCCGGCTGGCAGCTAAACACCACGCAGCCGTTCGCTCACCCTCCCCCCTCCCTCTCTGGGATGGGGGAGAGAAACGGGAAAGTGAAGCCGGTGAGTTGAGATAAAGACAGTTTATTAAGACAGGAATATAATAATAACAACAATAATAATAATAGTGATAATGATAATAGTATTAATAATAATAATGTGTATGAAACAAGTGATGCATAATGCAATTGCTCACCACCCGTTGACCGATGCCCAGCCTATCCCCGAGCAGCCGGCCCCCCACCCCGGCCAGCCACCCCTATATATTGTTTAGCATGACGTCAGATGGTATGGAATACCCCTTTGGCCAGTTTGGGTCAGCTGTCCTGGGTCTGTCCCCTCCCAGCTCCTGCTGCACCCCTAGCCTGCTCGCTGGCAGGACAGAGCGAGAAGCCGAAAAGTCCTTGGCCTGGTGTAAGCACTGCTCTGCAACAATTAAAACATCAGCATGTTATCAGCGCTCTTCTCATCCTAATCCAAAACATAGCACCCTACCAGCTACTATGAGGGAAAATTAACTCTGTCCTAACTGGGACCAGGACAGATATCCACCCCTTATTCCATACCATTTATGTCATGCTCAGGTTACACTCTGTCCAATACATTCTAATTAATCACCATTTTCATCTATGGTATATAGCAATCATGGTAGTGATGACATACAGTATTATATAATAATTAACATACTACAATTCAACTCATGGGCTATTCTCACCCAGTATCAAATCCCCTTGAGGTACACACCGGACTTCCCCATTCTTTTGCATTACCCACCAAGTGCATCCAGGTCCCTGAGCAAAAGCAATTCCACGAATGGGTTTGCCTTTTCCTGAGGCAGGAGTAGCCCAGACTGTTTTACCCAGCATGTTTCTTACGTGCACTACAGGAACTTTATCCCCTTCTACAGTGCGTAACAGGTTTGATTGGGCAGGTCCAGCTCGGTTGGCAGATCCCCTGGTATTGACTAACCAGGTGGCCTTTGCCAAATGTGTATCCCAATTTTTGAATGTCCCAGCACCCATTGCTTTCAGTGTAGTCTTCAACAGTCCATTGTATCGTTCAACTTTTCCAGAGGCTGGTGCATGATAGGGGATGTGATACACCCACTAAATACCATGTTCTTTGGCCCAAGTGTCTATAAGGTTGTTTCGAAAATGAGTCCCGTTGTCTGACTCAATTCTCTCTGGGGTGCCATGTCGCCATAGGACTTGCTTTTCAAGGCCCAGGATAGTGTTCCGGGCGGTGGCATGGGGCACAGGATATGTTTCCAGCCATCCGGTGGTTGCTTCCACCATTGTAAGTACGTGGTGCTTGCCGTTGCGGGTTTGAGGGAGTGTGATGTAATCAATCTGCCAGGCCTCTCCATATTTATATTTCAGCCATCCTCCTCCATACCAAAGAGGCTTTGACCGTTTGGCTTGCTTGATTGCAGCACATGTTTCACAGTCATGAATAACCTGTGCTATAGTGTCCATGGTCAGGTCCACCCCTCGATCACGAGCCCATCTGTAGGTTGCATCTCTACCTTGATGGCCTGAGGTGTCATGGGCCCATCGGGCTATAAATAATTCACCTTTATGTTGCCAGTCCAGGTCCACCTGAGCCACTTCAATCTTAGCAGCCTGATCCACCTGCTGGTTGTTTTGATGTTCTTCAGTAGCCCGATTCTTGGGCACATGAGCATCTACATGGCGTACCTTTACAACCAGGTTCTCTTCCCGGGCAGCAATATCTTGCCACAATGCCGCAGCCCAGATGGGTTTGCCCCTGCGCTGCCAGTTGTTCTGCTTCCATTGCTGCAACCACCCCCACAGGGCATTTGCTACCATCCATGAATCAGTATAGAGATAGAGAACTGGCCACTTTTCTCGTTCAGCAATATCTAAAGCCAGCTGAATGGCTTTCACTTCTGCAAACTGACTCGATTCACCTTCTCCCTCAGCAGCTTCTGCAACTCGTCGTGTAGGACTCCATACAGCAGCTTTCCATCTCCGATGCTTTCCCACAATACGACAGGACCCGTCAGTGAACAAGGCATATTTCTTCTCATTTTCCGGTAGCTTGTTGTACAGTGGGGCTTCTTCAGCACGAACCACCTCCTCCTCTGATGATATCCCAAAGTATTTGCCTTCTGGCCAGTCCATAATCACCTCCAAGATTCCTGGGCGACTGGGGTTTCCTATTCGAGCCCGCTGAGTAATCAGTGCAACCCACTTGCTCCATGTAGCATCAGTTGCATGATGTGTAGAGGGGACCCTTCCTTTGAACATCCAGCCTAGTACCGGCAGTCGGGGTGCCAGGAGGAGCTGCGCTTCAGTACCGACCACTTCCGAAGCAGATCGAACTCCTTCATATGCTGCCAATATCTCCTTTTCAGTTGGAGTATAGCGGGCTTCAGATCCTCTGTATCCCCGACTCCAAAACCCCAGGGGTCGACCTCGAGTTTCCCCAGGTTCTTTCTGCCAGAGGCTCCAGGTGGGACCATTCTCCCCGGCTGCGGTGTAGAGCACATTCTTTACATCTGGTCCTGTTCGGACTGGCCCGAGGGCTACTGCATGAACTATTTCCTGCTTAATTTGTTCAAAGGCTTGTCGTTGCTCAGGGCCCCATTCAAAAGCATTCTTCTTACGGGTTACTTGGTAGAGCGGGTTTACAATCAGACTGTAATTTGGAATATGCATTCTCCAAAACCCCACGACACCTAGGAAAGTTTGTGTTTCTTTTTGGCTAGTTGGTGGAGACATAGCTGTTATCTTGTTGATCACATCCATTGGGATTTGACGACGTCCATCTTGCCATTTTATTCCTAAAAACTGGATCTCTCGTGCAGGTCCTTTAACTTTATTCTGTTTTATGGCAAAACCGGCCTTCAGAAGGATTTGGACTATTTTCTTCCCTTTCTCGAAAACTTCCTCTGCTGTGTCACCCCACACAATGATGTCATCGATGTACTGCAGGTGTTCAGGAGCTTCCCCCTGCTCCAGCGCAGACTGGATCAGTCCATGGCAAATGGTAGGGCTGTGTTTCCACCCCTGGGGCAGCCGATTCCAAGTATATTGGACTCCCCTCCAAGTGAAAGCAAACTGTGGCCTGCACTGTGCTGCTAGAGGGATGGAGAAAAATGCATTAGCGATATCAATTGTGGCATACCACTTGGCTGCCTTTGATTCCAGTTCGTACTGGAGTTCTAGCATGTCCGGCACTGCAGCACTCAGCGGTGGCGTGACTTCGTTCAGGCCACGATAGTCCACTGTTAGTCTCCACTCACCATTAGACTTTCGCACTGGCCATATGGGACTATTAAAAGGTGAATGAGTCTTGCTCATCACTCCTTGGCTCTCCAGTTGACGAATTAGCTTATGGATGGGACTCAGGGAGTCTCGGTTGGTGCGATATTGCCGCCGGTGCACAGTTGTGGTAGCGATCGGCACTTGCTGTTCTTCAACCCTCAGCAACCCCACAACAGAAGGGTCCTCTGAGAGACCAGGCAAGGTAGACAACTGTTTAACTGTTTAATTAAAATATCAGCATGTTATCAGCGCTCTTCTCATCCTAATCCAAAACATAGCACCCTACCTGCTACTATGAGGGAAAATTAACTCTGTCCTAACTGGAACCAGGACAGAGGGTGCGCAGACCCAGGAACAGTGAAAACAATTGCACCTATTACTATGTATCGCAAAAAGTGGCTAGGGCTCATTTTCCGGAGTTGTTTTTTTTTTTTATTATTTTTTTACCTGGCCACGCAGTTCCCCACCGTTTCACTCTCTGCCTCGCTTGTCAGTTCGGTTGCGGCGAACTACAAGGTGCAGGTTCTTCTCGGCAGCAGTAGTGTTCTTCAGGGGAGTTTCTCGGGTAGCTGCGACCTCTCGACCTGTCACCGATCACACAGAGTCCCCCTCCTCCCCCTTTTTACGATACATAGACAGTGACAGTATATATTATACTTATTGAGTTCTTTTAAACGTGAGCTTTAAGTCATCAGGGCCTGCGACCGCTTCCCATTTGCTTGTCTGGATTGGTCCTCTCATGCGACTGGCATGCGTTCACCCTGTCTCAGCCGTCCGGATAGCTGTCTCTGTGGTAAGTAAAACAACATAGGGGCCTTCCCACCGTGGTGTTAAAGACGTTTCCTTCCATGTCTTAATTAGAACCCTATCTCCAGGTTGTATTCTATGGATTGCTATATCTAACGGGGAACACTGTGCCACCAAGCCTTTTGCTTGTAACTCCCTCCGTCGGTTTATAAGCTGTATTAAATAAGGTGTTAATTGGATATCCTGTACCTGTGTCCTGGTTCCAGTTAGGACAGAGTTAATTTTTCCTCATAGTAGCTGGTAGGGTGCTATGTTTTGGATTAGGATGAGAAGAGCGCTGATAACATGCTGATGTTTTAATTGTTGCAGAGCAGTGTTTACACCAGGCCAAGGACTTTTCGGCTTCTCGCTCTGTCCTGCCAGCGAGCAGGCTGGGGGTGCAGCAGGAGCTGGGAGGGGACAGACCCAGGACAGCTGACCCAAACTGGCCAAAGGGGTATTCCATACCATCTGACGTCATGCTAAACAATATATAGGGGTGGCTGGCCGGGGTGGGGGGCCGGCTGCTCGGGGATAGGCTGGGCATCGGTCAGCGGGTGGTGAGCAATTGCATTGTGCATCACTTGTTTCATACACATTATTATTATTAATACTATTATCATTACCACTATTATTATTATTGTTATTATTATATTCCTGTCTTAATAAACTGTCTTTATCTCAACTCACCGGCTTCACTTTCCCGTTTCTCTCCCCCATCCCAGAGAGGGAGGGGGGAGGGTGAGCGAACGGCTGCGTGGTGTTTAGCTGCCAGCCGGGTTAAACCACAACAACCTGGGGGTGATCAGATGGCATCTCTAAATCATAAGGCATACCATACAGCATTTCAAAAGGTGAAGTTCCGACATCGGCTCGGGGCTGTGTTCGGATATTCAATAGTGCAAGCGGTAAACATTTCACCCAGGAGGTCTTTGTCTCCATCGTAAGCTTTGTTGGTTGTTTTTTAATTTCACCATTCATTTGTTCCACCTTTCCAGAGCTTTGAGGGTGCCACGGAGTATGATATTCCCAATTTGTCCCCAAAGCTTTCATTGTCTCTCGGGACACTTTCGACACAAAGTGCGGACCTTGGTCAGAATCAATTGTTTCTATAATCCCGTATCTCGGGATAATATTTTCTAATAATACTTTCACCACGGCATGGGCCGTTGTCCTCGTTGTTGGGAAAGCTTCGACAAAGTGCGTGAGATGGTCTATAATCACTAATAAGTATTTGTACCTTCCTACTTTCAGAAGCTCTGTGAAATCCAGCTGGATTTTAGCGAAAGACCGGTGCGCCAATTCCCGACCTCCTAACACCCTTTTCCTCATTTGTCGGGCGTTTACTCTCCTACAGACAAGGCAATCATTCACAACTCGTATATTCCAATACACATATACCTCGTAGCAAATTGATCCACTAGTGCTTGAGCTCTCCAATGAGTGTTTTCATGAAACCTCCGTAGCACTCTTAAAGCTGCAGACTTAGGGAGCATTTCCCGTCCATCAGGCAATACTCATTTGAGCCATTTTATCCTTTTCTGGCTGCGTAAAGCAGAGCAATGTATATATGGGCCCGTGTAAGTAGCAATGCGAATTTTTCCCAATGAGCAACTACATTGTATGGCATCAAAGCTGAAATCCTTTCAACAAGCATAACATGGAAATTCCTTTAAGTCTTTTCCACAGTCTGGGCATTCTTTCCTCGTTCTTATAATTCTTATACTCATTAATGCTGCCCTCTTTGCCTCCTGATCCGCCAGGTTATTACCCCTAACCTGAGGGGTGAGGCCCTTTTGATGCCTTTTTATATGCACTACAGCAATTTCTTTAGGTTCCCTAATAGCTTGTAAAACCTGGGCAATCAATTCCTGATGTATTAAACCCTTTCCTTGTGAATTGATGAGCCCCCTTTCTTCCCATATTTTACCAAATGTATGCATTATCCCATAAGCATATTTTGAATCTGCATATATTGTACCGCTTTTATTCTTCAATAGTTTTAGGGCCCGCAAGATGGCATATAGCTCACAAGCTTGGGCCGGCCAGCTAGGGCTTAGAGGTCCAGATTCTACTATCTCAAATGTTTTCCCATGTACCAGCGCATATCCTGATTTTCGTTTCCCTTCAACTATTCTAGATCAGGTCTCAACTTTGTTTGCTCTTCTATATTTCGGAGGCAATTATGTCCTAAGGACTCATTTGGTTCCCCATAAAGAAACTGAGCAGGGTTCTGTAGGGAGGTTGTTTCCAATGTTAATTTCGGAGAGGAAATGAAGGTAATCCATTTCTCTGCCTTTTGTTGCAATACCCCACGTATATTGTGTGGAGATATTACTTTGATTTCCCCCCTGAAAGTGATCTTTTGTGCTTCGTCTACTAACAAGGCAGCAGCCACCATTACCTGCAAGCAATTTGGCCAACCCCGGCTAACTGGGTCCAATAATTTAGACAAATAGGCCACAGGTTTTTTACTCCCTGCCCATTCTTGGGTCAGCACTCCGTATGCCGTGCCTTCTATGCTGTTCACAAACAGAAAAAAAAAAACCGGCCTCCTCGAATCTGGCAAACTTAACACTGGGGTGCGTGCTAGTTCTTTCTCCTTCTCATTCTCTCTCCTGACAAACACTTTCTGCGCTTCTCCTAATAACTCGTCCAAACCCCGATACCCCGATCCTGCCAATCTTCTATCTTCTCTAATTTCTTCCTAATATCCAGCCAGGATTTTGCTACGAATTGAGTTTTCAGCAGGGCCTCTCCCACAGGAGTCCCCGGATCCACCCCTGAATATAGCTGCAGGCTTTTACGCAGCCTCTCTAGCCACTCCGTCGGGGTTTCATCCTTCTTTTTTTTCTTTTTTTTGTTGTTGTTCACTAAAGGCCTTATTGATGTTGTGACCTCTCGGGACTGATTCCCTAATTCCTTGCATAACAATGGTTCTTAAATCTTGCATATGACCACGGTGTACGGGGTCCTGATTATTCCAATTAGGTCTCTGCAGTGGCCACTTAACATCTGCAGCTGGACCTTGCTGATGCTGTTGATCCCAGATTCGCATCCCCGCTCTCCTAATCATTCCCCTCTCTTCCGAGGTAAATAAAATCCCCAATATGGATTGTATCTCCTCCCACGTGTACACATTGGGTCCTAGGAACTGATCCACTCACTCTGCTACTCCGAGGGGGTCTTCCAACAAATTTCCCATCTCTTTCTTAAAATCGCGGACATCCCCAGAATTAATGGGGACCGCCACATACCCCATTTCGGGTTGCGGGCCTCCCATAGATATTTCTCTCAATGGATACAGCCCCCCCACGCTCTCAGGTTTCTGAGATTTCTGTCTCCGTTTTCTAATTCGGCTCCTAGTTACCGGCCCCTGATCAACGTCACTGTCCGACTCCCCTGAAGACTGTGAGTTAGAAGGCCCTGGGGGGGCTGTGGGCAGGATATAGGGAGGTGGTGATACTGGGACCTCCAATTCCCGATTCTTTTTCTTACGTTTCTCCTCCCCTCCTTTTTCTTTTGATGGATACAAATTAACTCGATTCCCCGAGCCCAGCCAGAAACTCGCATATTTGCTCTCTTCTAAACAAAAAGGTTCTTTGGCATTCACATAAACATTTAAGGCTTGACACACCCCGTCGTCAGATGACCCAAACACGGGCCAATAAAGACGGTCGCCTCGAATTTGCTGACCTCCCCAAACTTCAATACAATAATGAATCACTTTTACTTTGTCCTTTCCCCGCCTAGAAGGGGAATCACTCCAATTCTTAATCATTAACCCCAGTGGACTATCTGGGGGAATAGGGGGCAACCTAACCCCACCCATGGGACCAGAAGGCTTACTCTTCTTCTGTCCCATCTTCCGGAGCGCCTTTCACACACACACACAGCCGCTTCCCCCTGGTCGTGGCCCAGTCCCTCGCGGGATGTGGGAACCGCACTACTGAGGGGTCCGCACTCACTTCGTCCGCAATTGGACGTCTCACACAGACGCGCTCCAGGATCACCAACCCCAACCGAACGGAACACCGGCCTATACTTACCCACCCCGTGGGTCTTCGTTCGGCCTTCGTGCACAAAGATTACCTAGGGGTTTGCCGGCTTTATTTGCTTGCTGCCCGAAATTTAGGGTTCGTCGGTAGAGGGCCCGAACGGGAATAGTCCCGGCGAAGGCCGCCGAAATCGGCGGGGCGCCCCCCTCGATAGGCTTCCCGATCGACATACCTCTATCCGAGTCATGGCACCAAATTTGTTATAAATTACTCTTTTAGCCAGAAAGAATTAGTTTATTGAGTAAGCAATCAGCAAGCAAAACAGCGCTGGGCGGCCGGGGAGTCCGTGCTCCTCCAAACGGCGCGCGCCCCCCCCCCCCCCCTTCACAGTCCCGTTATATCACCGAGTTCTTCCGGGGTTACGTAGCCCCCCTTCCTGGTACTGCGGCTGCGTCGACTGTTGCTAGGGGGTCGTCTCCGGTCCCTCTGGTGGTTGCACGGATGAAGGCCGTAGTCTTCCTCCGCTTGGTACGTGGTGTTTTTCCCTCCTTAACTGGTCATGTTGGTTTGTCTTAAGATAGGACAGTGGGTTATCGGTTTTGCAGTTATAGTATTTACACAAAGTTCTCTCAGCTTTCCGTCCGAGACAGCAACAGGCAGGGAGCCTCAAGGTCCTTACAGCCACCTGGTGACTCCCTTTGTTCCTTCTTAATATAGCCATGGGAAATAATGAACAAACATGCTTCATACATCACGGTGATGACTACCGGACCGCGACCACAGCCGCCCACTGCTCCAGCGATCCCACCGACTATGTCACCGTGGATTCCCTCACAGCCAAAACCCGAGGAAGCGTCGGATTGGATGTCTCCACAGTAACGAGTAACGTGTCCCTTTGGGACACTCAGGTCCGTAAAATACCTCTAAACGTAAAGGGACCAATAGGGAAGGGATGCAGCGCCCTCTTGCTAGGACGGTCTAGCACCACACTAACGGGTCTTTTTGTACTGCCTGGAGTAATCGACGCTGATGCATGCTGGTTGGAGTATCTGTCATTTAATTCTTGCAAATGAGAGACAGAGGTCCCTTCATCAGAGTCAAGAATAGCATCAGCCCTTCTACTGCCTCTGGGGAACTGCCCAACAGAAGCTGGAGCAGCATTTTTCTTAGGAGACCCCCTTTTTGCTGTTCTGTTTTCTTGTAGTTCACATACTCAAGCTGCTAGGGTTGAAGTAGGTTCACCATCCCACTTCCTCATATCTTCCCCATGGTCACGCGGATAAAACCACAAGGTGCCACGTGGTGTGCCTCTTGGGACCACTCCCTCGATCAGAAAAATACTGATTCTTAGTGGCTGAAATATCACTCCGTCTGGATGAGGAGGGAGATGCTCGTTCTATGAGGTCATGAAGCCTTTGGGACAGTTTCTCCACAGACGAAACACAGGCCCGTAGTGGAACAGAGAGATTGTCTTCATATTTTTGAAGCTGGCAGGACAGAGTATACACTGTTGGTCCCATCCCCTCATCCCAATTAATTAATGCCAGCACACTGGCATGTGATGATGGTGCACTCCGCACAACCTTACGCCACATGGATGCTGTGCACTGGACTTCATCAGGATCTTGAGGTGTCTGGGCGTTGTCCAAATCACTATAAATCATCTCCAGCACAGCTAATTCCCGCAGATGCTGGAGACCTTTATCTATAGTGGCCCACTTGCCTACTTGATATACAATATCTTCCTTATGGGGATACCTTTCTTTCACAGCTGCCAGGAGTCGCCTCCAGAGGCTGAGAACCTGTGTCCCTCTCCCAATTACTTTGTCAATGACCACTTCTCCAGAGAAGGATCTCAACTGCTTAGCTTCCTTGCCTTCTAGTTGTTGGCTGTTGGCCCCAGTGTCCCAGCATCGAAGCAGCCAGGTGAGGATGTGCTCACCTGGGTGTCGACCGTAATCCTTTCATTTTTCTCACAACTCACTCAGGGATAGGGATCGAGTGGTTTCTGATTCCTTTATGATTTCCATCTCTTCTTCCTGCTGTTTTTGCGATGGCTCTGCTTTAGAGGTGCCTGCCTTTTCCCCTTCTCCCTCCTTAGGAGAGGCTTCTTCTCATTAAAGAGCTGACTTCTGTTTCCATTGTTTTGACTTGACTTATGGGGGTGACTGATACCATAGTCGGTTGGTCCTCTGGGTCAGCCACATCCTGTGTTATCTGGTCATCAGATTCAGAGACCTCCTCCCTCCCTTGAGGGTGCTGGATGGCGTTAAATAGTGTTTGATAGGCGTAAGACAGGACCCAGCACAGTGCTGCAAGCTGGAGTTCTCTGGCATTGTCAGGGTCAGGACATATGACTCACAAACATTCTATTAGGTTTTTAGGATTTTGCACTTGTTCAGGGGTGGAGTTCAAAACTACTGGAGGAGACACCCGTGACAGGTACCTGCCGATATCCTCCCACACACCTTGCCACCTGCCACAAGACTGTTTCGGGGCAAATTCCTGGGTAAGCTTTCTAAACAATCAATTAACCTTAGAGAGAAGAGGAAACCCGTTATTCAGAATTAGAAATAGCAATATATGGGTTATACATGGATATTCAAAAAACTCAGAAACTGTTGTAATTAGCCCACTGTGAAAGAAGGAGGAGGTACCATTCCTGATATTATTCATAAACTGACTTCCAGATGAGGAAAGGAAGGCAGTGTAATTCTGAATATTCTCTAAAAGATAGTTTCCATGAGACCCAAATGATAACAGCG
Organism: Anser brachyrhynchus; assembly: GCF_964034855.1. Lineage (NCBI taxonomy): Eukaryota > Metazoa > Chordata > Aves > Anseriformes > Anatidae > Anser > Anser brachyrhynchus. Next base: position 16,384,755 of record NC_137704.1, read on the forward strand.
CAGAGCCTGAATGCCAGATTAAACTCAAGGCCAGTGTTTGGCAGCACAGCGAATTTAAAAGAGCGAACACAGATTGTAGCACATTCTCAGATCGGATATAGAGGAGAAAGGAGAACATGACACGGATTGCATGACACATGATCAAACAGGCAAACATTAACAGGAAACTGAACATGGTGACTAGCAAGTAAGTGTGTTAGTTGTAAGAGTTTTAATCAATTCTACTGTTATCTCAACCCTTCGAGCCCCACGTTGGGCACCAAAAAGGACTGTGGTGGTTTTACCTTGCTAGGCAGCTGAACACCACAACCGCTCTCTCACTCCTCCTCCTCAGAAGAGGAGGGGAAGAAGAAAAGGAAAAAAAAACAACTCACAGGTTGAGATAAGGATAACTTAATTAAAAGGGAAAAATAATTGTTAGGGAGAGATTATTATTAATTAAACAATTTAAATAAAGGGAAAAGGGAAAAGGGAGGGGGAAAGGGAAAAAACAAAACAAAACAAGTAAAGGCTATGTGGAAGTGCAGAGGAAAGAAATTACTCTCTACTTCCCACAAATGAGCGATGCTTGACCACGTCCTTGAAGCAGGGCCTCAACGCACGTAGCCGGTGTTCGGGAGAACAGACGTTTTCACAACGAGAGCCCACTCCTCCCCTCTTCTTCCTTTTTCCACCTTTTATTGCTGAGTGTGACATCATATGGTATGGAATATCCCTTTGGTTGGTTTAGGTCAGCTGCCCTGGTGATGTTTCTTTTCTCACATCTTTGCCCACCCCTAGGGGGGTTAGAGAGAGTCCTGATGCTGTGCCAGCACTGCTCAGCAGCAGACACAGCACTGGTGTGATACCACTGCTGTTCTAGCTACGAGTGCAGAGCACAGCACTGTATGGGCTGCTTCAGGGAAAGTTAACATCCCAGCCAGACCCAGTACAATCACACAGATAAAACCACAGTGTGCCACATGGTGTGCATCCCGGGTACTCTCTCCCTCAAGCAGGAAAATGCTGGTTCTTAATGGCTGAAATATTGCTCCATCTGGATGAGGAGGGAGATATATGGTCTTCAAGGTGATGGAACTTCTGAGACAGTTTCTCCATAGCTGAGATGCAGGCCCGTAGTGGGGCAGAGAGATTTTTCTTCATGTTGCTGAAGCTGACAGGACAGATCATCCACTGTTGGCCCCATCCCATCTTTCCAATTCATTGGTGCCAGCGTGCTGGCATGTGATGATGGTGCACCCCGTACAAACTTACGCCATATGGACAGCGTGCACTGGTCTTAATCGGGATCTTTAGGTGTCTGGTCATTGTCCAAATCACTATAAACCATCTCCAGCGCAGTTAATTCCCTCAGGTGCTGGAGACCTTTCTCCATGATGGTTCACTTGCCTAGTTGATATACAATATCTTCTTTGTGGGGTAACCTTTCTTTCACAGCTGCCAGGAGTCACCTCCAGAGTGTGAGATTTTGTGCCTCTCTGTCAGTGACCCTTTTTCTAGAGAAGGATCTCAACTGCTTAGCTTCCTTGCCTTCTAATTGTTGGCTATTGGCCCCAGTGTCCCAGCATCGATACAGACAGGTGAGGATGTGCTCACCTGGGTGTCGACTGAAATCCTTTCATATATCTTACAGCTCACTCAGGGATAGGGATCAGGTAGTTTCTGATTCATGTATGATTTCTGTCTTCTTCCAGACAGACTGAGTACAGGGTGTAACTGCCCATCCATTCTCCCATGTTTCCACTTTTGAAGTTTCAGTTAATTTTAAATCTTGCTTATCATAAATAGTTTTGTTTGTTTGTTTGTTTCCTGGACAGAATCTCTTTTCTCTGGCGCTATAGCTAGTACTTCCTTTTCCATGCCTTTTTCTGCAGCCTGTTTTGCAGATAAATCAGCCAGTTTACTTCCTCTTTCTTGTGTGGTTTGCCCTGATTGGTGAGCTTTACAATGCATATTAGCTACAGCAACAGGGATTTGTATACTTTCAAGTAAACTTAAAATTTCTTCCTTATGCTTTATCTCTGTCCCTTGTGCAGACAGTAGTCCTCTCTCTTTCCAAATGGCTCCATGCACAAGGACTACTCCAGAGGCATATTTTGAATCAGTCCAAATGTTTATGCGTTTATCTTTGATTAGCTGCAAAGCTCGAGTGAGGGCAATTAATTCGGCCTTCCGGGCTGATGTGCTGGCAGGTAATGTTTGAGCTACTTTTTGGCTACTGTCTCAGTAGTAGTGACTGCATATCCAGATACTCTTTTTCCTTCCTTCATAAAACTGCTGCCATCTGTATACAATTCCCAATCTGTGTCTTGCCAAGGGGTATCCTTCAGGTTGGGTCTGCTTGAATAGACCACCTCCATTGTTTGTTTTCATGTAAACATGGTCTATCAGTCCAATACTGTAGTTACCATGTCTGAAACATAAACAGTTATTTTCTTTCCCATGATGAGATTCCGGGCCTCTTGTATTAACAATACTGTAGCAGCCACTGCTCTCAAGCATCCAGGCCATCGCTGACTTATGCCACTGCTCCCTTATATTCCCCCAAGCACTGGGTCAGGACACTGAGGGCTACAGCCTGCCTTTCACAGGTGAACAGTTTGAAAGGCTTTTCCAAATTAGTCAGCCCTAAAGCTGGGGCTTTCATCAAGGCTCTTTTAAGCAGACACTTGAGACAGGGAACAAGATAAAGGACGTTGATTCTGTAGGTCTTAGCTAGAACAGTTGTATGTTAACGACCCAAAGATAAGGGGGTAAAAGACTGTACGCATAGATAAGGGAACCAGCAAGAACTGCCTTGACTGATGGAGTCTGTCAAAGAAAGGAAAGGCCAGAAGATTAGCAGCGAGGAAGACTTCTGGCCTTCAACAGAAGACCACCAGAGTACGCCAGAGGACCACCCAAGGACCCCAGTATGCATACAAATAGGGGTGGGAACCTACGTTAATGATGAATAGGCCAGAGACTTATGGGAAATGAAATGAATATGTATTTGTCCCACTAATATATGAAGGGCATTAATAAATTTTTATATATGCCCAACTCTCCGGAATCACTCCTGGGAAGGGACCTATTGGAAAAATTACAAGCGACCATATCATTTTAAAACGGGGAGATTGTTCTGGAGGTAGACGACCGAAGGTATGTGGAGGTACTAAGCCTAATGATATCAACAAACCCCAAAACGAAGGAAGAGGTTAATGAAGATATCTTGAGTCAGGTATTCCTGGGAATATGGGCCACTGAAGTACCAGGGAAGGCAAAAATGCTCCTCCAATACAAATCAGATTTAAGGAGGGGAGACTGCTACTCAGAATCAAAAAATACCACCTGAGAAGAGAGGATAGGAAGGGAATTAGCTCTATAACTGAAAATTTTCTGCAATTAGGATTATTAAAAGAGTGTCAATCTGACTTTAACACTCCTATTTTGCCCCTTCAAAAACCTGATGGATCATATCGGGTCATACAGGATTTACGAGCTGTTAACAAGATAACTGTGGGAATAGAAATGTTGTTTTTGCAGTGTTACATTGTATAGAAGGAAGGAATGTGGTATTGAGATATGCTTACAGTGATAAGAAAGCTCAGCAGGTGACCTCGTAAAATGCAGACAACCAGACTCCTTAGAGCAATCAGGTGAAAATCACTATGTTAAGTCAAGCCAGATAAGGGGAGAAAACATTACCATCTCAAAAACAGGCCGGCAACTGAAGGCCAGGCATTGTCTATGAAGCATCAGATAGATTGTGAACCTGGATTACCCACTCCAGTGGGGAAACAGGGGAGGGTCCTGTCATCAAAAAGTATATAAACTGTGTTTTGGAACTAGTAGGTGCGCTCTCCTGCTTGTGGGGCGCCCGCCATTGCAATCGCGAATAAATTACTACTTCACTAAGATCCTCGCCTGAGCCTAAGTTATTGGCTACAGAGTGTTTCTCACATAACCGAGGACCTTTACCCTGTGGTGGCAAACCCATATACTTTACTAACATGCTTAACACCAGAGCTAACCTGGTTTATCGTTTTAGATCTGAAGGATGCCTTCTTTTGCCTCCCTCTCCATGAAGCCAGCCAGAAAATCTTTGCATTTGAGTGGGAAAGCCCTAAGAGTGGGCGCAAAACACAGCTCACATGGACAAGGTTGCCTCAGGGCTTTAAGAACTCACCCACCTTGTTCAGAGAACAACTTGCAAAGGACTTGGAGACCTGGGAAGTCCCACCAGGAGAAGGAAGGCTGTTGCAGTAGGTAGATGACCTCCTAATAGCCACCCAGACAGAAGAAGCATGTGTGGCCTAGACGGTAAGCCTCCTAAACTTTCTGGGACTCCAGGGGTACAGGCTATCGAAGAAGAAGGCTAAGGTGGTAAAGCAAAAGGTGATCTACCTGGGTTATGAGGTTAGTGCCGGACAACAGACCTTGGGGCAAGATTGTAAAGAAGCGATATGTCAAACCCCGAAACCTGAGACAATAAAAGAACTGCGAACCTTTTTGGGAATGACAGGGTAGTGCAGATTGTGGAACAGGGACCTCCAATGGACAAAGGAGGCCACGCGAGCCTTTGACCAACTAAAGCAGCTCCAGCTCTGGGACTTCCAGATGTGAATACACCATTTTTCCTCTTTTCCCATGAGAAACAGGGGATTACCCTGGGAATACTAGCACAGGACATATCGAAGGGCAGTTGCTTATTTTTCTAAGTAGCTGGATGCCGCCGCACCTTGGGCCAGAAAATAACTGTGTCTCACACAGTGTCCGCAGTGCTGGAAGTGAAAGACGGTCACTGGCTATCCCCACAAAGGTTCCTGAAATACCAAGCTATCACGGTAGAGCAAGATGATGTAGAAATAGTGGTAACTAACATTGTCAACCCAGCTTCTTTCCTCAGCAGAAACCAAGGGGAGCCAGTACACCACGACTGCCTGGAGACCATCGAAACTACCTGCTCCAGCCGTATGTGTAAATCTGGTTCACTGATGGGAGCAGCTACATCATCAGCGGAAAACAACATGCTGCGTATGCAGTTACCACTTGCAAAGAGGTAATAGAATCTGGACCTTTGTCAACAGATACCTCTGCACAAAAGGCCGAGATAATTGCTCTGACCCATGCCTTAGAAATAGCAAAAGGAAAGAAAATAAACATCTATACGGACTCAAGATATTCATTTGGGGTTGTACATGCACATGGAGCCATCTGGAGAGAAAGAGGACTGTTGAACTAGCAAGGGAAAAACATCGAACATGCAAAAGAAATAATGTGATAATTGGAAACAGTTCAGCTGCCTGAAAGGGTAGCAATCATGCATATTAAGGCACACCAGAAGGTGAGCTCAGAAATGGAAGAAGGAAACGGTCTGGCGGACAGAGAGGCAAAAGAAGCAGCAAAAGGTGAGGTAGCCCTGATTCCAGACGGGCAGATTCCCCTTGAAGGTAAGCCTGTATATAGAAAATTAATCAAAAGTCAAAAGGGAAAATATAACCAAGAGGGAGGGGCTATTACTGAAGAAGGGAAAGGGAAGCTAGTCATCCCCTCCAATTTAATGTGGTCACTGGTAAGGGAAGAACACCGGAAAACACATTGGGGAATAGATGCCTTGTATTACAATATAATTGGAAAAATTACTGCCAGGAACTTATATGCTACCATATTGTGGTTTAACCCGGCAGGCAGCTATGCATCACACAGCCGTTCGCTCACCCTCCCCCCTCCCTCTCTGGGATGGGGGAGAGAAACGGGAAAGTGAAGCCGGTGAGTTGAGATAAAGACAGTTTATTAAGACAGGAATATAATAATAATAATAATAGTATTAATAATAATAATGTGTAAGAAAACAAGTGATGCACAATGCAATTGCTCACCACCCGCTGACCGATGCCCAGCCTATCCCCGAGCAGCCGGCCCCCCACCCCGGCCAGCCACCCCTATATATTGTTTAGCATGACGTCAGATGGTATGGAATACCCCTTTGGCCAGTTTGGGTCAGCTGTCCTGGGTCTGTCCCCTCCCAGCTCCTGCTGCACCCCCAGCCTGCTCGCTGGCAGGACAGAGCGAGAAGCCGAAAAGTCCTTGGCCTGGTGTAAACACTGCTCTGCAACAATTAAAACATCAGCATGTTATCAGCGCTCTTCTCATCCTAATCCAAAACATAGCACCCTACCAGCTACTATGAGCTACTTAACTCTGTCCTAACTGGAACCAGGACAGATATCCACCCCTTATTCCATACCATTTATGTCATGCTCAGGTTACACTCTGTCCAATACATTCTAATTAATCACCATTTTCATCTATGGTATATAGCAATCATGGTAGTGATGACATACAGTATTATATAATAATTAACATACTACAATTCAACTCATGGGCTATTCTCACCCAGTATCAAATCCCCTTGAGGCACACACCGGACCTCCCCATTCTTTTGCATTACCCACCAAGTGCATCCAGGTCCCTGAGCAAAAGCAATTCCACGAATGGGTTTGCCTTTTCCTGAGGCAGGAGTAGCCCAGACTGTTTTACCCAGCATGTTTCTTACGTGCACTACAGGAACTTTATCCCCTTCTACAGTGCGTAACAGGTTTGATTGGGCAGGTCCAGCTCGGTTGGCAGATCCCCTGGTATTGACTAACCAGGTGGCCTTTGCCAAGTGTGTATCCCAATTTTTGAATGTCCCAGCACCCATTGCTTTCAGTGTAGTCTTCAACAGTCCATTGTATCGTTCAACTTTTCCAGAGGCTGGTGCATGATAGGGGATGTGATACACCCACTCAATACCATGTTCTTTGGCCCAAGTGTCTATAAGGTTGTTTCGGAAATGAGTCCCGTTGTCTGACTCAATTCTCTCTGGGGTGCCATGTCGCCATAAGACTTGCTTTTCAAGGCCCAGGATAGTGTTCCGGGCGGTGGCATGGGGCACAGGATATGTTTCCAGCCATCCGGTGGTTGCTTCCACCATTGTAAGTACGTGGCGCTTGCCGTTGCGGGTTTGAGGGAGTGTGATGTAATCAATCTGCCAGGCCTCTCCATATTTATATTTCAGCCATCGTCCTCCATACCAAAGAGGTTTTGACCGTTTGGCTTGCTTGATTGCAGCACATGTTTCACAGTCATGAATAACCTGTGCTATAGTGTCCATGGTCAGGTCCACCCCTCGATCACGAGCCCATCTGTAGGTTGCATCTCTACCTTGATGGCCTGAGGTGTCATGGGCCCATCGGGCTATAAATAATTCACCTTTATGTTGCCAGTCCAGGTCCACCTGAGCCACTTCAATCTTAGCAGCCTGATCCACCTGCTGGTTGTTTTGATGTTCTTCAGTAGCCCGATTCTTGGGCACATGAGCATCTACATGGCGTACCTTTACAACCAGGTTCTCTACCCGGGCAGCAATATCTTGCCACAATGCCGCAGCCCAGATGGGTTTGCCCCTGCGCTGCCAGTTGTTCTGCTTCCATTGCTGCAACCACCCCCACAGGGCATTTGCTACCATCCATGAATCAGTATAGAGATAGAGAACTGGCCACTTTTCTCGTTCAGCAATATCTAAAGCCAGCTGAATGGCTTTCACTTCTGCAAACTGACTCGATTCACCTTCTCCCTCAGCAGCTTCTGCAACTCGTCGTGTAGGACTCCATACAGCAGCCTTCCATCTCCGATGCTTTCCCACAATACGACAGGACCCATCAGTGAACAAGGCATATTTCTTCTCATTTTCCGGTAGCTTGTTGTACAGTGGGGCTTCTTCAGCACGAACCACCTCCTCCTCTGATGATATCCCAAAGTATTTGCCTTCTGGCCAGTCCATAATCACCTCCAAGATTCCTGGGCGACTGGGGTTTCCTATTCGAGCCCGCTGAGTAATCAGTGCAACCCACTTGCTCCATGTAGCATCAGTTGCATGATGTGTAGAGGGGACCCTTCCTTTGAACATCCAGCCTAGTACCGGCAGTCGGGGTGCCAGGAGGAGCTGCGCTTCAGTACCGACCACTTCCGAAGCAGATCGAACTCCTTCATATGCTGCCAATATCTCCTTTTCAGTTGGAGTATAGCGGGCTTCAGATCCTCTGTATCCCCGACTCCAAAACCCCAGGGGTCGACCTCGAGTTTCCCCAGGTTCTTTCTGCCAGAGGCTCCAGGTGGGACCATTCTCTCCGGCTGCGGTGTAGAGCACATTCTTTACATCTGGTCCTGTTCGGACTGGCCCGAGGGCTACTGCATGAACTATTTCCTGCTTAATTTGTTCAAAGGCTTGTCATTGCTCAGGGCCCCATTCAAAAGCATTCTTCTTACGGGTTACTTGGTAGAGCGGGTTTACAATCAGACTGTAATTTGGAATATGCATTCTCCAAAACCCCACGACACCTAGGAAAGTTTGTGTTTCTTTTTTGCTAGTTGGTGGAGACATAGCTGTTATCTTGTTGATCACATCCATTGGGATTTGACGACGTCCATCTTGCCATTTTATTCCTAAAAACTGGATCTCTCCTGCAGGTCCTTTAACTTTATTCTGTTTTATGGCAAAACCGGCCTTCAGAAGGATTTGGACTATTTTCTTCCCTTTCTCGAAAACTTCTTCTGCAGTGTCACCCCACACAATGATGTCATCGATGTACTGCAGGTGTTCAGGAGCTTCCCCCTGCTCCAGCGCAGACTGGATCAGTCCATGGCAAATGGTAGGGCTGTGTTTCCACCCCTGGGGCAGCCGATTCCAAGTATATTGGAGTCCCCTCCAAGTGAAAGCAAACTGTGGCCTGCACTGTGCTGCTAGAGGGATGGAGAAAAATGCATTAGCGATATCAATTGTGGCATACCACTTGGCTGCCTTTGATTCCAGTTCGTACTGGAGTTCTAGCATGTCCGGCACTGTAGCACTCAGCGGTGGCGTGACTTCGTTCAGGCCACGATAGTCCACTGTTAGTCTCCACTCACCATTAGACTTTCGCACTGGCCATATGGGACTATTAAAAGGTGAATGAGTCTTGCTCATCACTCCTTGGCTCTCCAGTTGACGAATTAGCTTATGGATGGGACTCAGGGAGTCTCGGTTGGTGCGATATTGCCGCCGGTGCACAGTTGTGGTAGCGATCGGCACTTGCTGTTCTTCAACCCTCAGCAACCCCACAACAGAAGGGTCCTCTGAGAGACCAGGCAAGGTAGACAACTGTTTAATGTCCTCTGTCTCCAAAGCAGCTATGCCAAAAGCCCAGCGGAACCCTTTTGGGTCCTTGAAATATCCTCTTCTAAGATAGTCTATGCCAAGGATGCACGGAGCATCTGGGCCAGTCACAATACGGTGCTTTTGCCACTCATTACCGGTTAGACTCACTTCAGCCTCCAAGACAGTTAACTGCTGGGATCCCCCCGTCACACCATAAATACAGATGGGTTCTGGCCCTTTATAGCTTGATGGCATTAGAGTACATTGTGCACCGGTGTCTACTAAAGCCTTATACTTCTGTGCGTCTGACGTGCCAGGCCATCGAATCCACACAGTCCAATAAACTCGATTGTCCCTTTCCTCCCCCTGGCTGGAGGCAGGGCCCCTCTAGTCCTGGTCAGAATCTTCATTTCTGTGTTTAAAGGACTGCCTGCTGGAAGTTGGAGCAGCAAACCTTTCAGAGAACTCCTTTTTCCCAATTGTTTTCCTTTGCAATTCACGTACCCGTGCCTCTAGGGTCGCAGTAGATTTTCCATCCCATTTTCTCATGTCCTCTCCATGGTCACGTAGGTAAAACCACAGGGTGGCGCGGGGTGTGTGCCCACCATATTGTCTTCCTTGCATAGATGAACGCTTACCCGTAATAGCTGAGACACTGGTTTGTACAGGTGGGGAGGAAAATAATCTCTCTTCAAGTTGGTGGATCTTTTCAGAAAGTTTCTCCAAGGTATTCTCTTTTAGCTGGTGGACACTGGTTCCTTCAGGTGGAGAGGAAGATAATCTTTCTTCAAGTTGGTGGATCTTTTCAGAAAGTTTCTCTAAAGCATTCTCTTTTATCTGGTGGACACTGGTTCGTTCAGGTGGAGGGGAAGATAAATTCTCTTTAAGTTGGTGGACCTCTTCAGAGAGTTTCTCCACAGCTGAGACACAGGCCTTTAGGGAAGAGGAGAGATTTCCTTCGTACTGCCGGAGTATTTTAGTCACTTCATTCACTGTGGGATTCTCCTCCGCTTTCCAGGCTAGTATTGCCAATGAGCTGGCATATGATGATGGGGCACTCTGTACAAACTTCCGCCACATGGGTAGTGTACACCGGACTGCATCTGGATCTGCGGATGTTTGTGCGTAGTCTAGGTCCTTATAAATTACTTCCCGTACGGCCAATTCCCTCAGGTACTGAATTCCCTTCTCCATGGTGGTCCATTTGCTTGGTAAACATACAAGTTCTTCCTTGAAGGGATACCTTTCCTGCACAGCTGACAGGAGACGCCTCCAGAGGCTGCGAGATCGTGCTCCATCTCCAATTGCTTTGTCAATGCATGCGTCCCTAGCAAGGGATCCCAGCCGCCTGGCTTCCTTGCCCTCTAATTCCACATAATTGGCTCCCGTGTCCCAGCACCGGAGCAGCCAGGTGACAAGCTGCTCGCCTATACAGCGACCAAAATCTTTTCGCACATCTCGTAGCTCACGCTGGTATAGAGTCCGGGTAATTACTGTTGATTTTTCGACATCCTCATCCTCATCTTCAGTCTTCTGCACCTTTGATGGCCGGTGTAGAGTCCGGGTAGTTACTGTTGATTTTCCGACATCCTCATCCTCATCTTCAGTCTCCTGCACCTTTGATGGCTGGTATGGAGTCCGGGTAGTTACTGTTGATTTTTCGCCATCCTCATCCTCATCTTCAGTCTCCTGCACCTTTGATGGCCCAGCCTCGTCTTCACTACGCCCAGACTTAGCAGAAGACTGTCTGCGTTTTAAACGACCTGAGCCTCTATACCATTTTTTCACCTTGTCTACAGGGGCAACTTGCACTGCTACAGCTCGTTTCTCTGACCCAGGCACAGGAGGGGGAGCAGCTGCAGAGGCTGGAGCAGCTGCAGGAGCTGGAGCTAGGTTGATAGTAGCATCAATTGCAGCTCGATAGGCACAAGCCAGACCCCAGCACGCTACAGTGATTTGTGTCACTTTGGAACTGCCAGAGTCATGACACCTTTTTTTCAAGCATTCTGCCAGCTTTTTAGGATTTTGCAGTTTTTCAGGGGTGAATGTCCAAAACACTGGAGGTGACCACTGCTCTAGAAACCTGCCCATATCCTCCCACACTCCCTGCCACTCGCAACTATCCCGCCTCAAGACAGATCTCCGGATGAGATTCCTAAGTAGTTGTTTAACCCTCAACAAAACCTGAAGCACATTCAGGAGACATAACAACAAGAGCAGGCTGGTCTGAGTATCCCAAGGATATTCAACATCTCGGAGAACCACCGTAACTAGCTCGGGGGATAAGAGGGTGGTGGTGAAGGAGAAAGGGAGAGTGAACAGGTAGGAAAACATGTCTTCCCCTGTCCCCTTCACAGATTGGCTCCCTAACGAAAACAGGCAATAGGTGTAATTGCTAATAGTTTCCGAGATATGGGTTCCAAAGTATAGAGTCGACGACAGTGCTGAGTACAAATACCAGGTTAAAGTTGTGACCAGATATTTCATCATTTCATAAGCCATTGTTACACCGCACAGTACCATAACAATCTTAAACCAGGGCCCGGAAAGGATAAACAGTGCAACAGGGAGCACATACAGAAAGTAACGCACCATAAAACTCAATTTGGAATACAGGTACAGCAGACTGGAGATTAAGGCAATCCACATCGTGACTAGCAACTATTAAGCAGGTCCAATACTTATACCAATTTTAGTTTAACACACTCTGGTCAGATTTGTCGATATCTCAACCCTTCGGGCCCCACGTTGGGCGCCAAAAGGACTGTTGTGGTTTAACCCGGCTGGCAGCTAAACACCACACAGCCGTTCGCTCACCCTCCCCCCTCCCTCTCTGGGATGGGGGAGAGAAACGGGAAAGTGAAGCCTGTGAGTTGAGATAAAGACAGTTTATTAAGACAGGAAAATAATAATAACAATAATAATAATAATAGTGATAATGGTAATAGTATTAACAATAATAATGTGTAAGAAAACAAGTGATGCACAATGCAATTGCTCACCACCCGCTGACCGATGCCCAGCCTATCCCCGAGCAGCCGGCCCCCCACCCCGGCCAGCCACCCCTATATATTGTTTAGCATGACGTCAGATGGTATGGAATACCCCTTTGGCCAGTTTGGGTCAGCTGTCCTGGGTCTGTCCCCTCCCAGCTCCTGCTGCACCCCCAGCCTGCTCGCTGGCAGGACAGAGCGAGAAGCCGAAAAGTCCTTGGCCTGGTGTAAACACTGCTCTGCAACAATTAAAACATCAGCATGTTATCAGCGCTCTTCTCATCCTAATCCAAAACATAGCACCCTACCAGCTACTATGAGCTACTTAACTCTGTCCTAACTGGAACCAGGACACTGCCAATATCTATTTTTTGGTTGGAGTATAGCGGGCCTCAGATCCTCTGTATCCCCGACTCCAAAACCCCAGGGGTCGACCTCGAGTTTCCCCAGGTTCTTTCTGCCAGAGGCTCCAGGTGGGACCATTCTCCCCGGCTGCGGTGTAGAGCACATTCTTTACATCTTGTCCTGCTCGGACTTCCCTAAGGGCTACTGCATGAACTATTTCCTGTTTAATTTGTTCATATTAATTTGTTTGTGATACCCATCTTTAAGAAGGATCATAAGGAGGATCCAGGGAACTACAGGCCTGTCAGCCTGATCTCTGTGCCAGGAAAGATTATGGAACAGGTCATCCTGAGTGCAATCACACAGTATGTGTGGGACAACCAGGGGATCAAGCCTAGCCAGCATGGGTTCATGAAAGTCAGGTCCTGCCTGACCAACCTCATCTCCTTCTATGACCAGGTAGCCCACCTGGTGGATGAGGGAAATGCTGTTGACGTAGTCTACCTAGACTTCAGCAAGGCCTTTGACATGATCTCCCACAGTATTCTCCTGGAGAACCTGGCAGCCCGTGGCTTGGACAGGTACTCTCTTTGCTGGGTTAAAAACTGCCTGGGTGTCTGGGCCCAGAGAGTGGTGTTGAATGGAGTGAAATCCAGCTGGCGACTGGTCACAAGTGGTGTTTCCCATGGGTCGGTATTGGGGCCCATCCTCTTTAATGTCTTTATTGATGATTTAGACGAGGGCAGGTTCAGGTTGGAAATTAGAAGATGTTTCTTCTCAGAAAATGTAGTTAGGCATTGGAACGGGTTGCCCAGGGAGGTGGTGGAGTCACTGTCCCTGGGGGTGTTTAAGGAAAGGTTAGATGTAGTGCTTAGGGACATGGTTTAGTGGGTAATATTGGTGGTAGGGGGATGGTTGGACTAGATGATCTTGGAGGTCTTTTCCAACCTTAATGATACTATGATTCTATCTTGCTGGGCAGCTGAACTCCACCATAACCGCTCTCTCACTCCGCCTCCTCAGAAGAAGAGGGTGAGGAGAAAGTATGCTGGAAAGAACAAAAAGAGGCTCACAGGTTGAGATAAGGACAATTTAATTAAAGGGAAAAGGAAGAGGGAAAAAAAAAAGCAAAGGAAACACAGAGAGAGGAAAAAATAATTATTCTCTACTTCCCATCAATTAGTGATGTTCTGCCACGTCCTGGGAAGCAGGGCCTCAATAAGCATAGTGGTTGTTTGGAGGGGACAGACGTCTACATAATGAGAGCCCCCCCTCTCCTTCCTCTTTCCCACCATTTGTTGCTGAGTGTGACATCGTACGGTATGAAATATCCCTTTTTTTTGGTTTAGGTCAGCTGCCCTGGTGATGTCCCCTTCCCACTTCTTGCCCACCCCCAGCCTACTGGCTCTGCGGGGGTTTGGAGGGAGTCTTGATGGTACAACACAATATGGGACACTGCAGGGAAAGTTAACTCCAACCCCAGCCAGACCCAGTACACTCTCTTCATCTATCCCACAGAAACCAGGACAAGGCCACAGTTCCTTAAGGGTGTACCTGCTCTGGAGTGGACTTATGCATGGCTATACATTTTTTGTGGTATAGGCGTTCCTACATGGAATTATCCACAGGTCACGGTCCCTCTGACTCAAGTTCATTCTGGAGTCCCCGCCCTTTCAGTACAGCAGCCTCATTATCTCAGAATTAGATACAGGTGATAATGTGCTCATCTGGGCAACAATTGAAAACTTTTTGCATATCTCACAGCTCACCCAGGGATAGGGATTGAGTGGTTACTGCCTCATTTGTGAGTTCTGCCTCTTCCTCCTCCTGTTCTCATGATGGCCCTACTTCAGAGTAGCCTGCCTCATCCACTTCTTCCTCCTTCACCCTCCTAGTATTTGTTACTAAACAAGTTGACTTTCGCATCCATTGTTTCTTCCTGTGTACAGGGGCAACTGATACCGGCACAGGTTGGCTCTCTGATTCTGCCACAGTGTCCTTCACGGAAATTGTATTAGCCGCTGTGCCTGGTGCAGGGGCTGGATTAACCACATAGTCTGTTGTGGGGCTTGGATCAGATTCAGGTGCATTCTCTACCCCATGAGGGTGCTAAATAGTGTTGACTATTGTTTGACAGGCATAAGCCAGCCCCCAGCACAGTGTGGCAAGCTGTAACTCTGGCATTGCCAGGGACAGAGCATATCTTTTTTAAACATTCTATCAATCTTTTAGGATTCTGCACTTGTTCAGGGGTGAAGTCCAAAACCATCAGAGGTGACAACCATCGTAGTTACCTGCCCATATCCTCCCACGCACCTTGCCATTGTTATAAATGACTGAGTCCCAAATAGGACTGCAATCAAAGTTTACAATTTATTAAACGAATAGAGGCAAGCAAACAGCGCTGGGTGCGCCGGGAGTCTCTGCTCCACCGGGACGCACACCTGTTACGTAAGGCGGCTGGTTTTGATGCTCCCAGGCTAATACATATTCATTACTACTTCTAGAAGAGGCAGGGTTATTATAATTGGTTTCCCGAATCCGAAGTCCTCCCAGGGGCGCCTGCGTATCAGTCTCTGGTGGTCTCTCAGGGGTCGCTCGGGCTGAAGGCTCATGGTCTTCCTCCTTATTTGGTAGTCTCTTGGCCGGATGTCAGGAGCTACTGCACGTCCCGTGCAGAGTCAGCAGTTTTTCTCTAAAAAATCCCTTTGCTCTCTTATCGCCTAAACCCGGGTCTCAATGTTAACCCTTCAAATCCCTTAGTGACACGAATTGCTGGACCATTCCTTACAATTCCTCACCTTCTTTTTAATATCATCAATTTGTGTCTCTTCTTCAACCTTTGCTAGTAACAACTGGATTTCATCAGTCAGTTCTCGGGGTGTCCATTTCTTAAGCATCATTATCGACACATCACCTTTTCTCTCCCGAAGTCATCACAAATTGGGTGCTATTTATTATTCGCCGTACCAACAACGTAAAGCAAGGTATCATACAAGGTGTAAACAATAATGTCATTACACCACATAAAAATAAAAATAGCATCCTTTTAACCCATGGTCCACCGGGCAACCACGAAAAGAAATCCCAATCCATACCCTTCCAAGATTGTACTGGGACGTGGGCTGACTTCCTGATTTCCTTTGTTATCTGTTTAACCACTTTTCCATTATCATCAATTTGTAAATGTGGGAATAGAAATATTGTTTTTGCAGTGTTACATTGTATAGAAGGAAGGAATGTGGTATTGAGATATGCTTACAGTGATAAGAAAGCTCAGCAGGTGACCTCGTAAAATGCAGACAACCAGACTCCTTAGAGCAATCAGGTGAAAATCACTATGTTAAGTCAAGCCAGATAAGGGGAGAAAACATTACCATCTCAAAAACAGGCCAGAAACTGAAGGCCAGGCATTGTCTATGAAGCATCAGATAGATTGTGAACCTGGATTACCCACTCCAGTGGGGAAACAGGGGAGGGTTCTGTCATCAAAAAGTATATAAACTGTGTTTTGGAACTAGTAGGTGCGCTCTCCTGCTTGTGGGGTGCCTGCCATTGCAATCGCGAATAAATTACTACTTCACTGAGATCCTCGCCTGAGCCTAAGTTATTGGCTACGGAGTGTTTCTCACAATTTGGGGGCTCGTCCGGGATCCAGTCACCTACCGGGGAGCCCCACCGCCGCAGCAGCAGGAAGGCATGCCCCGCTGATTTCAGCGGTCCTGTGCATCGACGGTGGCGGTTCTGCGGAGAGCTGACAGAGGGCCCGAGACTGATTAAAGAGGCAGGATCCGTGAAGGATTGGGGAAAAGGAAGAAGGTAGGCACTCCGGGTTTTAAGAATTGATCCGGTAACTCTGTGCACAGACCAAGGTAAGAAATATTAAGTATTGCCTTGGGGGTCGGGTGAGACTCTGTGTGATGTGTGATGGAGACGTACTTTTGTACGAAGCGAGTGTGGAGTCCTGATCCGCGGTTCTGTAGCTCCGCGAGGGGTGCGGCCGGAGACGGACGAAGCGTGAGATAAGGGAGAGAAAGGAAGAGTCTCGGGAAATTTGGTGTACGGTAAGTCCTTGCACGGGGAAGTGCTTGGCAGTACACCAGGGAAATTTGGGAAAAAATTTGGGAAAAATGGGAAATATGAGTTCCAGGGGACAGGGAGATATCCCTGGGGGAGTGCCTACCGACTGTCCTTTAGGAAGGATGTTGAGAAATTGGAAGAATAACCCCAAAACTAAGGAAAAAGATAGGAAGAAAATGGTTAAATATTGTGTGTCAGTCTGGACAAAAGAACCAATTAAAGGAACTGCAGTATTTTGGCCAAAATACGGGTCTGACAAAGATTGGGTATGTCAGGCCTTAAATTTTTATGTTAATAACAAATTTCCATTTTCGGAAGAAGAATCGGAGTATGCAGCTTGTTGGATACAAGGAATAAATTTGGTTTTGAGCAAAAATCAGAATAAAGAGGGAAAGAAAGAGGAAGAGACAAGTGATAAATGGGACCTTCTGGATAACTTACCTCCTCCTTATAACCCCCAAGTTGCTGCAGCAGCAGCGGCTGCTGTAGCAGTTCCTCCGAAAGAAGAGACAGGAACTATAGATAACATTAGCTCTGGGAACAGGAGGTACCCCAAACTGGTAAAAGAATTGGAACAATGTAAAAAAGACCTTGAGAATTTTCCACTCCCTGGTACTAATAATACTAACACTACTGAAGCTGCTACGTATCCTCTCCGTGAAGTGCCGCTGGGACCTGGACAGGTAGGGTATGTGAATGCTCCCCTTTCTAGCGGAGAAGTGCGAAATTTTAAAAAGGAAATGAAATCTGATTGAGGACCCCATTGGATTAGCAGGACAGTTAGATCAGTTTTTGGGACCCAATCTATGTTGCTGGGGAGAAATGATGGCAATTCTGAATCTGCTATTCTCAGGGGAAGAACGAGGAATGATTAGAAGAGCAGCAATGCGGGAATGGGAAAAGGATCATCCTCCAGGAGATGGAGTAATTCCAGCAGAGCAAAAATTTCCAAATGTGGACCCTAATTGGAACAACAATAATGTGCAGGATAGGGTTAACATGAGAGACTTGAGAGAAATGGTAATTAGAGGAATTAGAGAAGCAGTACCTAAGTCTCAGAATTTTATTAAAGCATTTGAGGTTCAGCAGAGTAAAGATGAAACTCCAAGTGATTTCTTGGAAAGGCTCAGGGACAGGATGCGAAAGTATTCAGGAATGAATCCTGACGACCCTGTAGCACAGGGGCTTTTGAAGATTAATTTTGTGATGAAAGCGTGGCCGGACATACAAAGGAAACTTCAGAAACTGGAGGGGTGGAACGAAGAGCCGTTAGAAAAACTTTTGAGGGAAGCGCAGAAAGCGTATGTCAGGAGGGAAGATGAAAAGCAGAAGCAAAAGACGAAAATGATGATCTCCACAGTGAATCAAGTGGTGGGGCAGAGAATGGGGAACCGACGGGAAAAGAAGTTTCAGGAAAGACAAGGATTGGGATGGAATCAAGAAGAAAAAGGGAACAGGAATGTGAAATCAAAGTGGCCACCTCCTTCTCAGCCACGGCAGGTACAGGAAGGATGTTATAAATGCGGGCAAACAGGACATTTTAAACGAGAATGTCCTGAATGGAAAAGGGAAGAAAGATTGTTTACCATCATAAACTCTGAATAGGGGGGTCAGGGGTTCTTTGAACAGTGGTCCCACCAAGAGCCCTTGATAAATTTAGAAGTGGGACCTAATAAAAAAGAGGTTGTATTTTTAGTAGATACAGGAGCAGCCAGATCCTCTTTAGCTTATAAAATATCAGGACTCAATTTAACTAATAATACTCTACGAGTAACAGGGGTAAAAGGATTTGGTATGGTAGTGCCACTTTTTGAAACTACTGAATTATATTGGGGAACTAAAATTGTCACTGGGCAATTGTTATATGTACCTGAAGCGGGGACCAATTTATTGGGGAGAGATTTAATAGTCAAATTAGGATTACAATTGAAGACCTGCAAAAAAGGAATAACAGTCTCAATGAAATTATTAACAGAAAATGATGAGAAAGAAATAAATCCCATGGTATGGGTAAGGGAAGGAAATCGAGGAGGGCTTAATATAACTCCCTTAAAGATAACTGTTCAAGAAGGGAGGGAGATAGTTAGACAACGGCAGTATCCTATCTCTTGTGAAGGAAAAATGGGCCTGAAACCTATAGTGCAAACTCTAGTTAAAGATGGTCTTTTGGAGCCTTGTATGTCACCATATAACACTCCAATTTTACCAGTGCGAAAGCCAGATGGTTCGTACCGATTAGTACAAGACCTGAGAAAAGTTAATGAGATAACACGAAAGCGCCACCCTGTGGTTCCTAACCCTTATACCCTGATGAGTAAAATCCCTTATGAGCACAAATGGTTCAGTGTTATAGATTTAAAGGATGCCTTTTGGGCATGCCCACTGGATCCTGAAAGTCGGGATATTTTTGCATTTGAATGGGAAGACCCAGAAACAGGCCGTAAACAGCAATATAGATGGACTGTTTTGCCTCAGGGATTCACTGAATCTCCCAATTTGTTTGGACAAGAATTGGAAAAGATTTTAGAAATATTTCAGATTCCCGAAGGGGTGACGTTGTTACAGTATGTAGATGATTTATTGATATCTGGGGTAGAAAAATCAGAGGTAAGAGAAGCCACAAACAAACTCCTGAATTTTTTAGGAGAACATGGGCTAAGGGTATCTAAAGATAAATTACAGTATGTAGCAAAAGAGGTTAGGTATTTGGGACATCTAGTCTCTGAGGGCAAAAGGAGGATAAACCCTGAAAGGATTCAGGGAATTGTGCAACTTCCTCTCCCTAAAACAAAGAAGGAGTTGAGAAAATTTTTGGGTTTAATTGGATATTGCAGACTGTGGATAGAGTCATATGCACAGAAGACAAAGAAATTATATCTCAAATTATTGGAGGAAGAACCCAATATACTGAACTGGACTAAAGAGGAAAAAGAAGTAATGGAAAAATTAAAAAAAGATCTTATTACAGCACCAGTCTTAGCTCTTCCTGCCTTAAAGAAATCATTTTATCTTTTTATAACCGTAAGTGAGGGTGCTGCTTTGGGTGTGTTAACCCAAGAATGGGGAGATAAGAAGAAACCTGTAGCATATTTGTCTAAATTATTAGACCCCGTGTCCCGGGGATGGACAGAATGCATTCAGGCAGTAGCAGCAACTGCCTTATTAGTAGAAGAGAGCAGGAAATTGACCTTTGGAGGACAACTGATTGTTGTTACCCCTCACCAAGTGAAGACTATTCTCACTCAGAAAGCAGGAAGGTGGCTGACAGACTCCAGAATACTAAAATATGAAGCTATACTAATTGAAAAGGATGATTTAACTATAACTACAGAACCCGTTTTGAATCCTGCCTCCTTCTTGTCAAAGGGAATTGAAGATCCAATAAATATGGAACATAACTGCTTAGATCTAATAAATTACCAGACAAAGATAAGATTAGATTTACAAGAGCTGCCCTTAGAGGAAGGGGAAATATTGTTTATAGATGGATCTTCTAGGGTGGTGCAAGGAAGGAGATGTAATGGTTATGCCATCACTGAAGGAACAGATGGGAACGTCGAAGAAATGGGAAAACTGCCTAGTAATTGGTCAGCCCAAACTTGTGAATTATATGCATTAAGTCAAGCGTTAAAGCTATTAAAAGGGAAACAGGGAACTATATATACTGACTCACGATATGCATATGGGGTGGTACATACATTTGGAAAAATTTGGGAAGAAAGGGGCTTAGTAAACAGCAAGGGAAAGGAATTGGTCCATGAAGAATTAATTAGACAGTTTTTTGGAAAATCTGTTACTACCAGAAGAGGTTGCTGTGGTGCATGTGAAAGGACATCAAAAAGGAAACTCACTAGTTGAATGGGGAAACAGAATTGCAGATGAAAAGGCTAAAGAATCAGCTTTGCAATTGGAAGTGGAAGCAAAGCTGCTTCTTGTACCTGAAATAAAACCTCCACCTGAAAAGCAAATATTCAGTGAAAAGGAGATAGAAATCTTTAGGGAATTAGGAGCGAAGGAGTCTGAAGGACGGTGGATTCTTCCTGATGGGAGAGAAATGGTAAATAAACAAATAATGAGGGAAATTTTAGCTGTTCTACATCAAGGAAGTCATTGGGGAGTACAGGCAATGTGTGATGCGGTATTAAGAAAATATATATGTGTAGGCATGTATACTGTAGCTAAACAGGTGTGTAATAGTTGCATAACATGCCAACGAGTGAATAACAAGGCGCTACGGAAACAACCTCTGGGTGGACAGGAGCCAGGGCTTCGACCTTTTCAGAGCATCCAAGTAGATTTTACTGAATTACCTAAAGTAGGTAGATTTAAGTACTTGCTGGTATTAATTGACCATTTGTCAGGATGGGTAGAAGCTTTTCCTTCAGCATCAGCAACAGCTAGTGTGGTGATAAAGGTAATCCTGGAACAAATAATCCCTAGATATGGGGTTATTGAAAATATAGACTCTGATCAAGGAAGTCATTTTACTTCATCTATTTTAAAAGGATTAATGAGAACCTTGGGAATAAAATGGGAGTTTCATACTCCATGGCATCCTCCCTCATCGGGGAAAGTGGAGCGAATGAATCAGACATTAAAGAAGCATCTGTCAAAACTGGTTTTAGAGACTAAGCTTCCCTGGACAAAATGTTTACCTTTAGCACTCCTTAGAATTCGAACTGCTTCTAGAAAAGATGTAGGAGTTTCACCATATGAGATGTTCTTCGGACTACCGTACCTGGGGAGAAATGGTGAAATACCTATTTTTGAAACTAAAGATATTTTTCTCAAAAATTATATACTTGGATTATCTTCTTCCTTAGCATCTCTCAGGGTTCGTGGACTGTTGGCTCAAACTCCACCTTTGGAATTCCCAGTACATTCATTCCATGCAGGAGATTGGGTCCTGATACGCACCTGGAGAGAATCAAAACTCCAGCCTGAATGGGAAGGACCATTCCAAGTACTACTAACCACTGAAACAGCCGTAAGAACTGCGGAAAAAGGTTGGACTCACTATACTCGAGTGAAGGCATCCATCGACCCTAGCACCTGGGGAGTTGTGCCTACAGAAGACTTGCTGAAAGTTAAAATCAAAAAGAAAAAAACTTTGTAATAGACTCTGAACGGGATAAAAGCTTGCAATTGTAAACTAACCTTTTATTTTCACAGGTAACTAATGAATGTGACTTGTAAGGACAAATCTATAGCAAATTGAAGTGCTCCCAAGAGGGGTTCGTTATAGTAGCAGTGTACATCTTATTCTTTGTATTGATAATTATTTGGAAACCTAAGGTTTAAAGATAATGATAGGGAAAAATCAATTATTAATTTTGTTTCTGATAATTGTAGGCCTCAGAGAAGGCCTTGGTCAATTGGAAACTTGGAAAAGATTTGACCAGATGATAGCAAAGACAGGGTATCCTGTCAAAATATGGGTGAATGTGACAGAGAGTTATGAACCACAATCCATCACGTTTGATGCTTGTGAAATGTTAACTTGTGGAGATTTAAATGCTCAAGGACAATTGAGCAAAGAGCACAAATATCTCTGTCCTGAACCTAAGACTAGCAGTATGTTTGAAGGACCCCCTTGCCCAGCATGGACTGATGTATGGTGGACGACCAATCATAAAGGGTGGTCACATACACCCGCCTCAAGTGTTTATTTTATGAGGTTAAAGAAACAAATTAACATATTTAAAGGAACTGTTCAGCCCAATTGTCAGCATCTACAATGTAATCCAATAACTATAACAATTAGTCAGGCTGATTACCTTACAAACCGTACTTTTGGTCTTGGAGCAGATGTAACTGGGCGAGACCCAACAGCCAGATTGAAAATAGCTGTAAGGGAACGATACTCTCTTGCCATCAGAGAAAGGGAGAAACTCAAGGGGAAAACAGGAGAGAAAACAGGAGAACCTCTTCAAAATGCGGCAGTTGTCACAGTTAAAGAAATAAAAGATCTTAGGCAAACATTTGAGATTGAAACAGGGTATGGGGATGTGAATGCCTGGATAGAATGGGTTAAATATACTGTCCAGAGCCTCAACCATAGCGATTGCTATGCTTGTGCCTCGGGATGACCGATTGCCCAGATAGTGCCCTTCCCATTGGGGTGGACCAAGGACTCCCGAGGGATGTGATGTATGATTGCATTGTACCAAGAAAAGACTGCCTGGGGAAATGAGGCCTGTAAGTCTCTCTCTTTGCTGTTCCCTTCCTTGCATGATAGCAATATCAGGGCTCCCCCTGCATTCTCCACAGCTATAGGTAACCATACAGCTTGCCTCTCACGGCAGGGTGTGAGTGCTACCCAGCATCTGGGAGAATTTGCCTTGTGCACGAGGACCTTGAATGCTACCGAGGACTTGATGGGAAACTGCTCAAGACTTGAGATCCCCAGGGCAGATCTCTGGTGGTACTGTGGAGGGAAGATCTTACGGTCCACCCTACCATCTAACTGGGGAGGCACTTGTGCACTTGTTCAATTAGCTATACCCTTCACCCTGGCATTTGAAAGCGAAACATCACAAATACCCAGAAGAAGTAAAAGAGGCTTAGGAATATCATTTGATGATAGAGTATACATAGATTCTATAGGGGTGCCTAGAGGAGTTCCTGATGAACATAAAGCCAGGAATCAAATTGCTGCAGGGTTTGAGTCACTGTTCTGGTGGGTAACAATTAATAAGAATGTGGATTGGATTACTTATATTTATTATAATCAGCAGAGATTCATAAACTATACAAGAGATGCGATAAGAGGAATCGCTGAACAACTAGATGCCACCAGCAAAATGGCTTGGGAAAACAGAATAGCATTAGATATGATTCTTGCGGAGAAAGGTGGTGTGTGCGTGATGCTGGGCAACTGTTGTGGTACTTTTATCCCTAACAATACTGCCCCGGATGGCACAGTAACTAAAGCATTGCAAGGGCTTACCACCCTTGCCAATGAATTGGCAGAAAACTCAGGAGCAGACACTTCCATCACAGGATGGTTGGAATCTTGGTTTGGTAAATGGAAAGGGATGGTAGTGTCCATATTTACATCCTTGATCGTAGTAGCAGGAGTTTTGACAGCCATTGGTTGTTGCATTATCCCCTGTGTAAGGGGACTTGTCCAGCGGTTAATTGAAACTGCACTATTAAAACAAATGACCACGAAGCCATCACCTTACTCAGATAAGAGGATGATATTAGAGAAGATGGAAAGCAAAGAAGGTGAAGAAGAGGAAGACATCTACCTAATTACACCTTAGAGAAAAATGTTGCAAAAATCAACAAATTATAAAAAGAGAAAAGGGGGGAATTGTGGGAATAGAAATGTTGTTTTTGCAGTGTTACATTGTATAGAAGGAAGGAATGTGGTATTGAGATATGCTTACAGTGATAAGAAAGCTCAGCAGGTGACCTCGTAAAATGCAGACAACCAGACTCCTTAGAGCAATCAGGTGAAAATCACTATAAGTCAAGCCAGATAAGGGGAGAAAACATTACCACCTCAAAAACAGGCCGGCAACTGAAGGCCAGGCATTGTCTGTGAAGCATCAGATAGATTGTGAACCTGGATTACCCACTCCAGTGGGGAAACAGGGGAGGGTCCTGTCATCAAAAAGTATATAAACTGTGTTTTGGAACTAGTAGGTGCGCTCTCCTGCTTGTGGGGCGCCCGCCATTGCAAACGCGAATAAATTACTACTTCACTAAGATCCTCGCCTGAGCCTAAGTTATTGGCTACGGAGTGTTTCTCACATAAACAACAATTAGAATCGTTCAGTTTTCCACACACTCCCCCTTCTTCTGCTAGTAAATAGTCTAAGACCATTCTATGTTGAAAGATAGCATTCCTCATCTGAGTGGATTGATCAGCCAGAAGATCCAAGGCCGTCGCTGTTTGATTGGTTACAATTTTGAGGATAGCTTGCAACCTAATTATTCGGTTCAAATTATAAATAGGTTCTCGGGCTCCTGATACCAACTCATTCGGGTTCCAGGTAGCTGGCCCATAATGCTGTATGATTTTTTCAGGAGGCCATTCATTCTTTCCCCATTTTTGGGCACTATCCCCGGCTAAGGAAGTATCAGTAGATTGTTTCACTCTGTTCAGGTCATCATATAATCTTATTCCTAAATGATTTCCTTGTGTTTGTGACAATAAAAAGAAGAATGGTCTTATCTACCCCACATAGCATATTCCCGACCAGTTTCCAGGTAGCCTCTTGTAAGCATGTTTGCCACACACCCAATAATGTCCCTTTAGGGCCCACGTCCCGTTTGGAAAAGGACCATCCCATCCCTCTTTACCCTTTGGGGCGTGATAATACAGAGTGTCCTTGTTACCGAGTGGTCCTGTTACAATGTCTGCCCCGTTTGTACTCGTATATGCGCGCTTCCAAGCTCCCACGTTGCGTTTCCACTTACAGTCACAATTCAGTTCTCCTTGGTGGCCTGTCATATTATAAGCTGACCAGAAATGTTTAAAGAACACTCGCCTCCCATTCTCATCCTGCCATCTCCAGCGATAGACCCGCACCACATGCTGTTCCTCAGTGGTGTTATCACGCTGACAGCTCAAGATTTGACCATCGAATTGTCCCCCCGCTTGTGCTCTTGCCACAGTTTCACATCCGGATCCAAAAAATTATCTGTATGAGCATTTCAGCCAAGTCCCATTTCTCAGCTGAACATATGTGGCGTTCCATTTCCCACTACGTGCTGTACAGCTTATAGGACTACATCCAGGATCGGTACAATCATATCCGGGGGACAGAGTCCAATTGCAAATACTTTTTCCCACCGCCACTGTTCCTGTTCTGTTCAAGCAGTATACACCCCGAGCTGACGAGTGCAACTGCCATGGGCCTCCTTCCTCTTTCCAAAATTGCGTCCCATTATGAACTTCACTCAAATTACTGACCCACCACTTGGGTTCGACCGGGCCTGCTACCCAGGGCCAACTTTCAGTTCCCCCCCGGTCCTCCACAAATCCAGCAGTTACTAAGGTTAAAGGCCTTGGCCACTTCCTCCCCCAAAGTGAAAAAGTTATTCCTCCATTCCTGCCCATGGCCCAATTGCCCCTGTAAAAACAGTACCAGGAAGTATAGCATTTCTTATCCTTTTTCGCAGTCCAATCTTGAGAGTGTGGGAAGCGCCTTCAATCATGGGGTTGGGCCCGCTTTCAGAGCTTGTGTTACCATTCAGCCCTTCGGGGTGATCCAGCTCCTGGAAAACTAATCACAATTTTATTATGGGTTTAAAAGGTTCTCATGTTATTTTTCTCAGGACAACCTGATAGCGCGGGAGAAGTTCGGTCGAGGCACTCTCACTCGGCGGTCAATACCCATAGGGGTTGCCTCCCTCGGTAGACCATACACGCCGCAGTGGAGGGTCCTACCCCGGTCTTGCCTTCTCCCTTTCCTCCCTTCAGCCTTGTCCTCTTTATCCAGTGCCCTTAATTCATGCAGAACCTCATTGCTGGGATATCAGTTCCTCTTTAGTCTCAGTTTCAGTTCCCCAGGAGTGGACTCAACCCTCCAGGCTTCGGTAGTTATTGGTCCTTTTATTCTGGATGTGTGGGTCCAACCCCTTTCTGCTGTTCTCACAGCTGTTTCAGTAGTAAGTAAAACAAGGTACGGTCCCTCCCATCGGGGTTCAATGATTCTTCTCTCCAGGTTTTTATTAAGACCTTGTCTCCTGGTTGTATTTTATGAATAACAAATCCTAAAGGTGGTGTTTGAGTCATCATCCCAATTTCTCTTAGCTCCTGTAATCTCCTTCCAATGGTAATTATGTATTTCTGGATACTATGATCCTCAACTACATTGTTCCCTAGGGGCATCCCTTGAGAATAAGGCATACCATATAACATTTCATATGATGATAATCCAGTCTCACTGTGTGGTTTAGTTCTTATGTTTAAAAGTGCCAATGGTAAGCATTTCGTCCAGGGCAGCTGTGTCTCGATCATTAACTTAGCCAATTGTTGTTTTATTGTTTGATTCATCCTTTCTACTTTCCCTGAGCTCTGTGGGTGCCAGGGAGTGTGGTATTCCCACTGAATACCTTTCAAGGGGTACATCCTTCAAATCTTTGTGGCTGGCGTATGTTCGATTATTTCCACACAGTTGTGTTCCAATGGTCCTTCTTCTGGAACGGTTCCTAGAAATACTGCTGGATATAACAGGTTAGTCGTTTTCAAGGTTATGTCATCTTGTTCAGTTAGTATTGCCCGATATTTCATCATCCGGCTGGGTGATAACCAGTGCCCCCCCCCCCCTTTGTTCTAAAACGGTTGTTACCATATGTGGTCCAAAAACTTCAATATGTTTTCCCATTCGAAGGCAAATAATTTTCTACTATCTTTATCAAGAGGTATGCAAAAGAAGGCATCCTTTAAATCTATCACGGTAAACCATTTATATTTCTCTCTCACAGATGTTAACAATGTGTAAGGATTAGCTACTACTGGGTGAATATCCTTTGTTATTTCATTTATTGCTCTAAGATCTTGTACAAATCTATACTCGCCATTCGGCTTCTTTACTGGAAAAATTGGAGTATTGTATTCCGATTTACATTCTTCCAGAATCTGATATTTGAGAAATTTGTCAGTAATTTTCACTATCCCCTGCCTAGCTTCTATCTTAAGTAGATATTGTTTGATTCGAACAGGTTTGGCTCCTTCCTTTAATTCCACCTTTACCGGTTGTGCCAGTTTCGACTTCCCTGGTACATCTGTTTCCCTTACTGTTGGTATAACTGCATTTTCTACTTCTCTTGGAATATTAACAAAGGGTTTATCTTTGATCATTAGGATTTGTCCTACTTTGGACTCAGGTACCTTCATTATTAATTCTCCGTCCTCAAAGGTTATTGTTGCATCTAATTTGGCTAATAGATCCCGTCCCAAGAGTGGCATCGGGCATTCTGGTACATACAAAAATTCATGGGTTAGTTCCTTACCCCCAAAACGCAAATCAAGGGGTTGTAAGAATGGCCGTTCCTCCTCCTTCCCTGTGGCTCCAATTATTGTAGTTGTCTTAGTTCCTAATCGTCCTTTTAAACTATTTAACACTGAATATGTTGCTCCTATTACATTTACAGCCTAATTAACACAGAGAAAGAAGCTCCCATAACCAACAAAAATTCAAGCCTCTGTCTTCGTTTCCTAGCTTTATTTCAACTAGTGGACCTGCTAGGGTAGATGCCCCAGGTCCCCATCATTCCTGACTGTTGTAAGTTTGTCCTGCAGCCTCAGACAATTTCTTTCTGATATCAGGGGCCGATTGCCCTAGAAAGAGGCTAGCCAATTGCCTCTGTGTTTGTTTTTTTTTTTTTTTTTTAGGCCAGGTCCATTTTTTTCTCATTGCATTTCAAAGTTGGTCCAAAAATTCAAAAATTCCATAAATTCCATAGGGGTTTCTTTTGGACCTTGTTGGAACAGATTCTCAATTCCCAATAGCCAATTTAACCAGATTTTGGTATTTACATAATTTCCGGGGTGATTAGGGTCTCAGTGAGGGGGTCGGTCAGGGGAATGCAATCGTTGACAGTTCCCTGAGCGGTCCCATTGGCAATCTGAGCTCACACATGAACTCAGGTTGTTTTAAGAGTTAGCTGCTTTTCTGTTTCCACGACAACTCTCTCGGACCCATCACGGTCCCCCTGCCCCAGAGGGCTCACACCGCGATTTAGAGATCTCAGCCTCGGGTTGAGACGGAACTATTAACATTCCTACATCCTCTTTCCCTGCTCATTCAACTTCAAACAGCTCTGTTAAATACTACATGCCACACAACCTTTAACACCTTCAACAACCCTTTTAACACTTCCTTTATCTTTCTCCAGCCTGTACTTTTCTAATGCCAACACCAAAGGCTCAGTCAGGGGCCAACTTAATTCCAAACCTTTTCCCTCCAAGATGCTGAAACAACATATCACTATACAACATTTCATCCTATTTTCCTTCTCTCCTCAAAAACAACATTAATTGCAAGACACTGTTATAGTCGATTGATCCATAAAGTGTCCATTTAGCTTATATAGTGGCCACCATTGATTGCAATACTTAGGGGAAGTCCTCTTGCTTTCTGTGACCCCATTTCTAACAATATCCTTCCAATGTGCCAATATGCACCCAAGGAGGCTTTTTTTTTTTTTAGGACGTCTTTTTTTTTTGGATTTTCCCCTTTTCCTTGATTTCCCATTCCCTTTTATTTATTTATATTAGTTACTGTCCCTTGTTTCAATTTCCACGCAAACCTTTTTATTGCAGGTTTTTACTATCTTTTCCTAATCTTCTTCCCAAATGTCCCAATTCTCTGGGATTAAACTCTTCTTTCCACATACAAACTTTACTATTTCAGATTATTAATGAGCCCCATTCCAATCATAAATCCGCAGGACTTCGGAAAAACACCTGAAGCACTCAGCCTTCTGTCTTCTAGACAAACAATACCACCTTTTTCACAAAATTTACATTTCAACAAGACCGAATTTCAAGCCAAATGCTAATTTTTCTCATGCACTTTGTTAGCAAGCCCACACGAAACAAGGAATCACTCCTGTGTATCCGTCAAGATGGGGGTTTAAAAGGTATTGAGGCCTAAATAAATTCGCTCTCCCCCTTCTTACCAAATTCCCAGGGCTCAGGCCCGAACCACCAAAAAAGTGATTCTCCGTTCTACGGCTTTGATAATCAGTCAGCCCCCCTCCCCCTGTACTTGGGAAACTGACCGAACACCACCGCGAATATACCCAAACTTCTAAACTGTTACTTAGATAATGCTCCCACCTTCCTCCTTGTCACACTCAAAACATTTAGGAACAAAATAGGATTACAAGACACACCGCCGGGCCCGTATATTGGGCACCACCACTCAACACTGGGATAAAACAGCACTTCTTTTCGGTCTGTCATGCGCTTCGTTCGTCTCCGGCCGCTCTCCTCGCGGAGAATATGGAACCGCGGATCCGAACTCCGCAGTCGCTTCGCAGCAATGCTGCGTCTCACTCACACAGCACAATCATGCAATCACACAGAGAGGCCCCTTGCACTTCTCGCTCATACCACAAGAATATATCACTTAAAACAATAACCAAACTTGTTTATATCATCTCCGGCCGTGTTACTTGTGGAGTAATTCACTTCACAACAATACTTTGTCTCAAACACATACACAAATGCTTTCAACATGAGATACCCAGACATCCACAAATAAGACATACAATTATCAACATTCCAATTATTATCCCTCCAGCAGCTGCAAATATTACCCAGATAACCTTGTCACAATTTTGGGAGGCCCGCTTACCCTTCTCCTGCTTCGTATACAGTCATTAGCAGGTCCGTCCTGACTCCCAAAACTGGGATGCAGCGGTAACCTTGGATTTGCTCGATCTACTCCCAAGATCGCTAGTGGCTGCTCTATCAGTCAGCAAATCCCCCTTGATTCTATCGGTCAGCAAATACCCCTTGACCACTCCATCGGTCACCAAATCTCCCGTGACCGCTCTATGGGTCAGCCTGCAGGGTACCCTCCTCCCATATGGGGACTATGCTGCACGCCAGACGTCTCTGCGCGATTTACCATCTGCCCCGGCCACGCGTACGACTTACAGGCCCTTCCTGTACTATAAAACATACCGCTTGTCCGCAGCTTCAGGAGGTCCTTGTCTGCTCCCGCGGTGAGCAGCTGAGAGTGGAGGCTCCTCCGCGGAAAATACTCGGGGTGCACCTAGGGGCGTCCGCTCCGCAGTCGATCCCGCAGCCGAGCAGAGCGTCTCCTGCCTGGCTCGCCAAACTGACTTGCGGAAAATGGACTCCACAATCAGTAAGATTGTAAAGTAGGTATGTTTATTCAGCGCTGGGCAGCACGGGGGGTAGTCCCGCCAAAGTCGTGCGCACCTGACGCGGCAACTTGCCTTGGTTATATGCAGTAAAGAGTTACATATGCATGAAGTTTCACAATACGCCTATACATATTCATAACCTGTCCCCGCTTCATATTAAAATTAGTTCCAAGGAGTCATTTCCATAAACTCATGCCATCTGCGCTTGCGCAGTGTATTCTGGTGGTGGTCGTCGGGGGTCATGGGGATGAAGATTGATGACTCTTCCTCATCACCGCTAGTTGACCTCTTGTCTCTGCGCAGACTCAGTTGCTTCTTGGATCTTGTCCATCCGCAGGACCAGTTTCTACCAGTTTCTTAAGATAGGCTCACACTCTTATTAAGAGACTG
Organism: Anser brachyrhynchus; assembly: GCF_964034855.1. Classification (NCBI taxonomy): domain Eukaryota; kingdom Metazoa; phylum Chordata; class Aves; order Anseriformes; family Anatidae; genus Anser; species Anser brachyrhynchus. The sequence goes on from NC_137704.1 coordinate 16,415,583, forward strand.
ACCTTGGTAAAGGGGCCCAAGGCTTCTTGCTTTAATTAATTTGCACAAGCACCATAGTTAGTAAAGACACTAAGTAGGATCCTAGTTTCATGCCGTCAGCATTCTATCTCTACTTGATAAGATTCTCCTAACTCCCTCTCTCAGGAGGGCCTGTGATTTTTTGTTTTTACTGATTTTGCACTGCTTGTCTTGTTTTTCTTAGCTATCCTCTTTATTTTGGGACATTGGACCTTCCACTGTCCCCTTATCTGCTTAACTTACTCCCCACTGTTATGCCTGCACCATCACTTTTGAATAGGCAAGGTTAGTGGAATTTTCCACTGCAAAAACACAACTTTATTTCTCACATTAGGGGATAGAGGACTTGCCCCTGCCCTATACAGGGAGAGGGGAAGGCGTGCACATGCACAAAGACAGACCTAATACATGAACAGGCACCCGCTAGGAATCGTCCCCCCCCTTCCAGTCAGGGCCAAGACTGATAAAGTAGACCTTGCCACCTCTTACGAGGGGGACACCTTGCTTGGACAACGAATGGTGGCAGCCCCCTTGTCCCACTGCTGCTCTTTCGCAGGGAAGGGGAGACCAAAAGGGAGTTTGTTGCCGTGCTTGCCACCTCTCGTGCGCTGTCCGGGCGGCAGGGACCCCGGCTGCCGCCAAATGATTGGGGGCGGGCGGGAAGGGGGAAGTGATGCCGATCGCCACCAACTCAGAATCTTCCGCGGTGCAGGCCGACTCCCGCCTCTTTCCTTCCGCCTGCTTGCAGAACCACGATCGGGAATCCGCAAAGTCCGGGGAGGACGGCATTGAAGATCGATCGGGTCCCCTTCGCCAGGTGGGAGAGGCGGATAGAGGAGTCGGGCTCACCAGAATACTGGTGGCTCCTTCCGCCGTATCTCCTCTCCCTCCTCCTGCGCTGTCGCCTGCCGCCTTCTTTTCCTTCTCCCCCTCCCCCATCGCTGCCGCAGCCGTCGCCCCCCCCCAAGCTCCCTTTCTTCTCCTGTAGTCTCCCCCGATCCACTCCAGCTTCCTCAGCTTCAACATGAACGGGGGCGCCGCTCATTTACAACAGCCTCCTCCCCCCACCCTCTGCCAGCAGCCGCCGCCACTCCTACACAGGCCGAGCCTCCCGGAGCAAGGAACTCAGAGCCAGGGTAGAGGCGGCCACATCGCTGCCCCGGGCAACAGAGCCCCTGTGTCAGGTAAGTGGTACGTATGAGGCGGGGAAGTATTTTGGGGCGGAGAGGGATATTTTCTCTCCACCCCCTCTCCCAAGGACTACCCCTTTGTTCATCTTCTCCCCCAAAGGTCCCAGAAGTTGACACCCTCCGCAACACTTCAGTGGAGTTGTGCCCGTCCCGCCGGGTATGTGTCCCCATGGGAGACACGACGGGTGTCTGGACACCAGGTGGTAAAACATGCAGGGAAGGGGGGAGAGACCAGAGTCGTGATATTGCTCTCCATCTCCTTTGGGGTGTCTCTGCCCTCAGTGCTTGTGACCTTATTGAGTGGTTGCCCCACGGCCCCGAGGGTGCTGAGTCCCCGGGGGTGACATGGGAGCAGCAGCGCACATGGGGGAGATTTTGAGGCCCCCAGAAAAGGGACCGAGTAAAAACTGCACGGGTCATACCAAAACAAGTAAACTTGTTGGGGATCTTGTTCAAGTTTTGTACCTCCTAGCAAACAGCTGAAGCTTTGGAGTATGTCGGGGAAAAGAGAAAGAGGATTACCAAGACCGAGGGTCTCTGGAGTCTCCAGGAGTGTTGAGGAGCCATTTCCTTTTCTGTATTTTCTCCTCGTATTTCTGGTGTTGGAATCGTTGAGTGGACTGTACTGCTGGAGAAAGTTTCTGAACTGTCTTGCTCCAGGTCACTCAAAGGGGTGCATGGATCCTGCCACAGAGCCTGAGCTGGGTGTTAGGATAGAAGCATTTAAAATTATTCCATTATTTGAGACCTTTCAGATATACCTTTTTTTTTTCTTAGCATCAGATATGGCATTATAAATTATGCTGTTAGAGAAGAGATGCTGTAATTAAATTTGATAGGGCACATTTGTTCTTGTATAATCGTTGCTAATATAGTATCTGTGCTGTCTTCATATTTCCTGTTGTTTGTATTTGTTTTGTTGTGTTTTTTTTAATTTGACAATAGAATTTATTTTAATGTGCATTTAAACGTCTGTACTATGATATAAACTTCTGTTGCGTTCTGAATGATACCAGAGTTGTGTAACTGATTGTAGTTACTCTGTTTATAGAATAGTTCAGTTGGAAGGGACCTTCAGAGATCATCACCAGGGTGAAGAGACTGGCACCTCCCTCTCCACTTCCCCTGTTCAGGAAGTTGTAGAGAGCAATGAGGTCGCCTCTGAGCCTTCTTTTCTCCAGACTAGACAACCCGTGTCCTCAGCTTCTCCTCATAGGACATGTTTTCCAGCCCTTTTACCAGCTTTGTTGCCCTCCCCTGGATGCTTTCAAATAACTTAACATCCTTTTTATATTGTGGAGCCCATAAGTGCACACAATATTCAAGGTGAGGTTGCACCAGTGCTAAATATAGTGGGATAATCACCTATTTTGATTAGCTGATTCTTCAAAATATTATGTGAGATTCAGTGATTGTCTATGGTTAGCTCTGATCTCTTTGGTAAAGAAAGCCCTCTAATACAGCTAATCTGTTGGTAAATGTAGTTGATAGCATAAATTTCTTTAATTTCCTTAATGAGTAACTGACTACTTGCGTTCTTATTGTCCTTTGGCTTTATTGGTATTGGAAAGTGAACTGACATGCTTTTGTGCTTGAAGCACCAAGTGCTTGAATTTTAGAATATTTATTAGAATATGTATTATTTAGAATTATTTTGTGGGGAAACTTGAAGTCCTTCAGGAGTGGCTTTCAGTTCTGAAATTACATGCATATGTAAATCTAAAGCAGCCTCTGGCTGGCTGACTACATTTTTCCCACAGAGTCAGTGTCCTTTGAAACTATTATTAAGACTGATACGGCTTCTTAAATTCTTGTTTATGTTGGTAGCTCCAAAATGCTGGGAAAACATCATCTTACAGAGACCCTATCTTTCTTCCTAATCATTTCTGTATATTGGCCATTTGACACCTGACTTTTTAAATGTCAGGTCCATTTCCTCTTAAAAATGGTTACACAACAGATATCCCTCCGAGGAACAGCTTTTGACCACTCAATTCACTTCTATTTTGGAGCTATGATGTTTTCAAGACACAAGTTTGTGGATTTATTTTTAAATATGGGAGTTCTCTTCTAGACTGCATTGGGATTGCCCACATTATTAAATTTTAAACAACTGTGGTTTCAGGATTGGGCTCTGTCACCCGTCACTATGGAGGACAGGTGGGTTCTTTTAGGGATCCTTGGCAGAATGGCAGAATGAGAACTGGCCACAGGGTTGTGGTTATAAACAGAGATATGACAATAAGATCTATTATATATGTATACATATATATCTATATATAATAACTATATAATATAGCTATTATATATATGAAGTCAGTAATTATGTATTGGTGCAGGGAAAACAGCGAGCAACGAGAGGTCATTCTTTGGGATTAGAGCATGGAAAAATAGACTACCTACTTAGTCCTTTCCTAGAGTATATTTTTAGCTACTCATGTCTTGGGGAGTTACTTAGATGACTTATGGAAGTCTGTAGTATGGATGTTTACACTGTTAGCAATCTTAATCTAAAATGAAATATATTTTATACACAACAGGGTTTGCTGCTTTCTTTTGGAATTTGTGGTTGGGAATGTTTTAAAGGAATACCATGTAAAAATTTAGAAAGAATTTTAATTTTTACTTTTGACCTGTTTTATATATTGCAGAAATACATTCATGTATTTGTGTGTGCATGTGCGCACATTGGAGACCACTTCTTATATAGCTCTCTTTCTTCCCCAGTTATGCAGGCTTTTCACAAAAGATGATACTTAGCAGATAATGACTTGCGGAAAACGGACTCCACAATCAGTAAGATTGTAAAGTAGGTATGTTTATTCAGCGCTGAGCAGCACGGGGGGTAGTCCCACTAAAGTCGTGCACAACTGACGCGGCAACTTGCCTTGGTTATATGCAGTAAATAGTTACATATGCATGAAGTTTCACAATACGCCTATACATATTCATAACTTGTCCCCACTTCGTATTAAAATTAGTTCCAAGGAGTCATTTCCATAAACTCCTCCCATCTGCGCTTGCGCAGTGTATTCTGGTGGTGGTCGTCGGGGGTCATGGGGATGAAGATTGATGACTCTTCCTCATCACCGCTAGTTGACCGCTTTGTGCAGACTTAGTTGCTCCTTGGCTCTTGTCCATCTGCAGGACCAGTTTCTACCGGTTTCTTAAGATATGTTCACAATCTTATTAGGAGACTGACTTTGGTAAGGGGCCCAAGGCTTCTTGCTTTAGTTAATTTGCACAAGCACCATAGTTAGCAAAGACACTAAGTAGCATCCTAGTTTAATGCCGTTAGCACTCTATCTCTACTTGATTAGATTCTCCTAACTCCCTCTCTCAATAATAAAATCTTCTCCAGATGTAAATGATCTCAGGAAGGGAAGTTTTATTTGACAAAGCTTCCTTTCAATTCTGCTGTTTAGAAATTGGACGTTCTTGGTGTAGTTGAACAGCTCAGGTTGAAGTCTGATCTCAAATCCTCTCCCAGCTCTCCCACATTTCTGATAATCTCATAATAAAATTTATGTAGTGTATCACTGTGAAAGAAAAGATTTTACATTGCCTGTGACTTGGAAATCCTTAGGTATAGTAAAGAAATAGAACCTTTATCACTTGCACAGTTCCATCACAGTCCTGGTAACTGTGTACCAAGATATTGCCATTGGATTAGAAGAATTCACTTTATTTCTCGTATGTCATCTGAAAAGGGATGGAGCTTTGAGGGAGTTGTCCCAAAGTTTTGGTCTTCATTAACACAGATCCTGTGCTAAGCATTCAGTTTTTGAGCAGTCTCTGTTAGAGATGATGTTGCAGTCAGAAAAGCTTGTTTGCCACTATGGTACTAGGAGCCGTTTGTTTAGAGTTTAGCTCCTGTGGGTACCAAAATTAAATAAATAGTTAGGTTTTACGATGTGTTTGGGTCCTCATAGTAGATGAATGTTCACTGTTAGTCATAATATCAAACTATTGTGGTTTAACCCGGCTGGCAGCTAAACACCACACAGCCGTTCACTCACCCTCCCCCCTCCCTCTCTGGGATGGGGGAGAGAAACGGGAAAGTGAGGCCTTTGAGTTGAGATACAGACAGTTTATTAAGACAGAAAAATAATAATAATAATAATAATAATAATAATGATAATAGTACTACTACCACTAATGTGTACGAAACAAGTGGTGCACAATGCAATTGCTCACCACCCGCTGACCGATGCCCAGCCTATCCCCAAGCAGCCGGCCCCCCACCCCGGCCAGCCACCCCTATATATTGTTTAGCATGACGTCAGATGGGATGGAATACCCCTTTGGCCAGTTTGGGTCAGCTGTCCTGGGTCTGTCCCCTCCCAGCTCCTGCTGCACCCCCAGCCTGCTCGCTGGCAGGACAGAGCGAGGAGCTGAAAAGTCCTTGGCTTGGTGTAGGCACTGCTCTGCAACAGTTAAAACATCAGCATGTTATCAGCGCTCTTCTCATCCTAATCCAGAACATAGCACCCTACCAGCTACTAGGAGGATAATTAACTCTATCCTAACTGAAACCAGGACACAAACTCATATAAAATTATGTGTATTATGATCTGTGATTATTTTAGTGTTAAGAAAATCTATGATATTTTACAGACCAAATCAGGTGGTGCGTAAGTGGGGGAGAAGAAATGATTCCTCTTCTATCCCGTACCCTGGGAAAAGACCATTTTGGATCTGCGAAAATCTACTTAGTGCATTTAAATATTTGCTACCAGAGAATGAGTTGTGCACTTATTTGTAGAATCAGGAAGTTGATTTTTTTTGATGTTGCTGAAAATCATGTTAGTCATATTCTTGAAAACAAGTTTTCAATTTTTTTGCCAAAAAGTAAAATATCAAGAGCAAGACTATATTATTAAACCCTCTTCAAAATTTGGGGGTAACTATACTTACTATATTTTACAAGCAGTGTCCACAGAGATAGACACAGAGATGTACTTACATGTACAGACAAATGCACACTCACAGAATCATGGAATAATTTAGGTTGAAAGGGACTTCTAGAGGTCATCTAGTCCAACCTCCTGCTCAGAGCAAGATTAATTAGATTGGGTTTCTCAGGGCCTTGAACACCTCCAAGGATGGAGATGCCACAACCTCTTTGGGCAACCTGTTCCAGTATTTGACCATCTTCATGTTAATTTTTTTTTCTTATTTGGAATTTCCCATGTTCCAACTTGTGTTCATTGCCTCTCTTCCTATTGCTGCACACCTCCAAGAAGAAACTGACTTCATCTTTTCTGTATCCTCCAATGTGTGAACACACACACAAAGCCACTCATGTACATACACACAGAGAAGGGTACTCGTGCACAGCAGAGAACAATACACAGCAATACACAGAAGACATATACAGACACAGAGGGAGATGCACACACACAGAGGAGGACACTCATGCATGTATACACATAGAGGGAAATGCTCACAGGTCACACAGGGAAATACTTGTGCACACAAACACGGAGAGTTGCACATGCACACAATGAGAGACATGTATGTGCATACAGGGAGATACACATAAACACAAAAACAACTTCAGACAACTCAGAGAAGCCTCAGTTTTGCAGGCCCTGGTTATTATGGGGGACTTCAATTACTCTGATATTTGTTGGGAAAGCAACACATTGGTGAACAAGTGGTCTTCAAAGACAGTTCTTTAATGCATTGAGGACAATTTCCTAATGCAATTGTTAGATGTGCAGACTACGAGTGCTGCTCTTCTGGACCTACTGCTTACAAATAAGGAAGATTTGTTTGGAGATATGACCATCAATGGCAGCCTTGGCAGCAGTGACCATAAGATCATGGAGTTTGAGATGCTGAGGGGCATGAGGAAGACAGCAGAATAAAGACCTTGGACTTCAGAAGAGCTGATTTCAACTTGTTTAGGGAACTGTGTTGTGGTTTAACCCGGCTGGCAGCTAAACACCACACAGCCGTTCGCTCACCCTCCCCCCTCCCTCTCTGGGATGGGGGAGAGAAACGGGAAAGTGAAGCCGGTGAGTTGAGATAAAGACAGTTTATTAAGACAGGAATATAATAATAACAATAATAATAATAGTGATAATGATAATAGTATTAATAATAATAATGTGTAAGAAACAAGTGATGCACAATGCAATTGCTCACCACCCGCTGACCGATGCCCAGCCTATCCCCGAGCAGCCGGCCCCCCACCCCGGCCAGCCACCCCTATATATTGTTTAGCATGACGTCAGATGGTATGGAATACCCCTTTGGCCAGTTTGGGTCAGCTGTCCTGGGTCTGTCCCCTCCCAGCTCCTGCTGCACCCCCAGCCTGCTCGCTGGCAGGACAGAGCGAGAAGCCGAAAAGTCCTTGGCCTGGTGTAAACACTGCTCTGCAACAATTAAAACATCAGCATGTTATCAGCGCTCTTCTCATCCTAATCCAAAACATAGCACCCTACCAGCTACTAGGAGGAAAAATTAACTCTGTCCTAACTGGAACCAGGACAAACTGTCATGAGAGATTCCATGGGAGTCTGCTTTGGAGGTGTGAAGAAAGGGTTAATCACTCTGCCTTGGTCTGTGTTAACTGATCTGCAACATAAGGGTTAACTAATCTGCCTAGAAGTTTTGCCTCTGCCTAAAGCTGTAAGCACTGGCCTGAGCACTTTTGCGGTCTGTACTAGGAGCAACAAACCGATTATGTGACAAAAACACCAAAAATCGTGTTCAGAGAAAACTTGAACTTTGGAAAAGAGCAAGGTCTTAGGGAGGCATAAACAAAGGACTGGAGCCAACCTAAGACCTGCACCTGTCCCATGCCAGAAGCCCTGCTTTGCATGTAAATGAGAGAAGATGTTTGACAGAGTTAGAATTGCTGTAACAATATGATTGCATACATTTGCATAGAGTTTTGTTGCAGATTGCATATAAGCTGCTGCAAATTTTAACGGCAGGGGGGCGTGGTGTGGCATGGCATGGCATCTCTTTCCCTCTCATTTCCCCAGTGGAGCAGGGGAGGGGTCTCATGATCATGACTAACCTTTAGTAAAACTTTGTAAATCTACCCTTGGGTCCTGTTTCCTCCTCAGTCCTGAGTCACTCTTGTGATAGAGACCAAAGGAGCTCAGGAATCCTGGGAGATTTTCAGACACAGCCTCCTCAAAACACAAGAGCAGTCTATTCTCCCAAGCAGGAAAAGGAGTAGATGTAACAAGAAACCGGTCTTGTTAAACAGTGAGCTACTGAGAGAGAGCTCAAATGCAAGAAAGAAGCATGCGAGAGATGGAAAAGGGGACAGACTTCCAAAGAAGAATATAGAAATACTGCTTGGACATGCAGAGATGCAGTTAGGAAGACAAAAGCTCAGCTGGAGCTCAAAATGGCAAGAGATGTCAAGAATAGCAAGAAATGCTTCTATAGCTATGTTAGTAGCAAGTGAGCATGTATGCATGATTATTTCCCTCTGCACACATATGTGCATGTGCGTCTCCCTCTCATAAAATGTCTAGGTTGGAAGGGACCTGTGGAGATCATCTGGTCCAACCTTCTGTTAAAAGCAGGCTTTTAGATTAGCTTAGCCAGGACCAGCACAGCATTTTTCTACCCTTCTTGTGGTCCATCTATCCAGTCCATATCTTGCCAATTTGCCAGCAAGGACGGGGTGGGAGACCATGTCAAACGCCTTGCTGAAATCGAGGTAGATGACGTCTACTGCTCTCTCTCCATATTCACTGAACAAATGCACATGCAATGGGAGAGGAGAACACTCATGGACATACAAAGGGAGAAACATGTACTCACATATGCAGAAGGAGGCATTTGTGTATGCATGCACACAGAGGGTGACACAGAGGGAGACACTCATGCACATACAGAGAAGGGAGAAACTCTCATGCACTCCCACAGAGGGACACATGCACAGACACAGATGGAGATGCTCACACATACACACTGAGGGACAGATGTATGCACACAGAGATTCATACAGACGTGGAGGGAAACTCCCTCTCCATGCACACACAGAGGACGCTGATGCACATGACCACAGAGGGAGATGCACACACTCAGAGGGGAAGCTGTGTACACACGCAGCATGCATGCAGAAGGAGATGCATACAGAAAGGGAGACGGAGATGTGTGCACACAGAGGGAGGCTGTGGTGGTTTTACTCAGGTGGGCAGCTGAGTTCCACCACGGCTGCTCTCTCACTCCCCACTCCTCAAAGAGGAAGGGGGAGAAAATACGACACAAAAAGCTCGAGGTTTGAGATCAGAATGATTTAATTAAAGGGAAAGTGAAAGTGAATGGGGAAAAAAAAAAAAAAAAAACAAACAAAAAAGAACAAGGCCGTACGGAAGCAAAGAGAGAAAGAGAAAAAAAAAAGTTATTCTCTACTTCCCATCAATAAGCGATGTTCGGCCACATCCTGGGAAGCAGGGCCTCAAAACGCGTAACGGTTGTTCGGGAGGACAGCCCCCTCCCCCACGAGAGCCCCCCTTTTTATTGCTGAGTGTGACATCATGTGTTATGGAATATCCCTTTGGTTGGTTTAGGTCAGCTGCCCTGGCGATGTCCCCTCCCCATCACTTGCCCACCCCCAGCCTGCTGGCTCTTGGGGGCTTGGAGGGAGTCCTGATGCGTTGCCAGTACTATGCAGCACTAGACACAACACTGGAGTGATACCAGTGCTGTTCCAGCTATGAGTGCAGAGCACAGCACTGTGTGGGCAGGGAAAGGTGACTCCATCCCAGACAGACCCAGCACAGAGGCACACACATAGACATACAGGGAGATGCCCATGCGTGTATGCACGTGGACACAGAGGGAGATGTTAACATGCACACAGAGGGAGATACTTATGCTTGCACACACTTGCACATTGGTAGACACTGATGCATGCTCACACACAGGAAGACATATGCACACACACCCACAGAAGGAGACACTCCGATGCATACATATACACACACACAGAGGAAGACACACATGCATACACACAGTTAGAGACAAACATACATATATGCTATTGTCTCTTCCCCTGTCTTGTTGTTACCATAGAGTGGTTTTGGTTGGAAGGGACCTTAAAGATCATCTAGTTCCAAACTCCCTGCCATGGGCAGGGACACCTCCCACTAGAACAGGTTACTCAAAGCCCCATCCGACCTGGCCTTAAACACTTCCAGGGATGGGGCATTCATAGCTTCTCTGGGCAACCTGTTCCAGTGCCTCACCACCCTCAGAGTAAAGAATTTCTTCCTTACATCTAATCTAAATCTACTCTCCTTTAGTTTAAAGCCATTACTCCTTGTCCTATCACTACACTCCCTGACAAAGAGTTCCCTCCTCAGCTTTCCTGTAGGCCTCCTTTAGGTATTGGAAGGTTGTTATAAGGTCTCCCCGGCACCTTCTCTCCTCCAGGCTGAACAACCCCAACTCCCTCACCCTGTCTTCGTAGAAGAGGTACTCCAGCCCCTTGATCATCTTTGTGGCCCTCCTCTGGACTCATTCTAATACTTGTGTATCCTTCTTGTGCTGGGGACCCGAAAGCTGAACACAGTACTCTAGGTGGGGTCTCATGAGAGCAGAACAGAGGGGGAGAATCACCTCTCTCAACCTGCCGGCCATGCTTCTTTTGATGCAGCCCAGGATACAGTTGGCTTTCTGGGCTGCAAGCGCACATTGCCGGCTCATGTTGAGATTCTCATCCACCAACACCCCCCCCAGGTCCTTTTCATCAGGGCTGCTCAGTCCATTCTCTGCCCAGCCTGTGTTTGTGCTTTGCACAAGTCCAGTTAGATGATGTCACTTGCTGTTCCCTATCCACCAGTGCTGTAACCCCATCGTAGAAGGCCACCAGATTTGTCAGGCACGATCTGCCCTTAGTGAAGCCATGTTGGCTGTCACCATTCACCTCCTTATTTTCCATGTGCCTTAACATAATTTCCAGGAGGATCTGCTCCATGATCTTGCCAGGCACAGAGGTGAGACTGACTGGCTTGTAGTTCCCCGGGTCTTCCTTTTTTCCCTTTTTGAAAATGGGGGTTATGTTTCCCCTCTTCCAGTCAGTGGGAACTTCACTGGACTGCCACGACTTCTCAAATATGATGGATAGTGGCTTAGCAACTACATCCGCCAGTTCCCTCAGGACCCATGGATGCATCTCATCAAGTCCCATGGACTTGCGCACCTTCAGGTTCCTTAGACAGACTCGAACCTGATCTTCTCCTACAGTGGGCGGTTCTTCATTCTCCCAGTCCCTGCCTTTGCCTTCTGGGGCCCGGGCCATGTGGCTGGAGGTCTTGTCGGTGAAGAGTGAAGCAAAAAAGTCATTCAGTACCTCAGTCTTCTCCATATCCCAGGTGACCAGGTCTTCTGTATCCTTTCAGAGAGGGCCCACAGTTTCCTTAGTCTTATCATCGATGTACCTATAGAACCCTTTCTTATTGCCCTTGATGTCCCTGGCCAAATATAATTCTAAAAGGGCTTTGGCTTTCCTAACCTGATCCCTGGCTGCTCGGACAATGTCTCTGTATCCCTCCCAGGCTATCTGTCCTTGCTTCCACTCTCTGTAGGCCTTCTTTTTCTGTTTAAGTTTGCTCAGGAGCTCCTTGTTCATCCATGCAGGCCTCCTGGTGTTTTTGCCTGACTTTCTCTTTGTTGGGATGCATCACTCCTGAGCTTGGAGGAGGTGATCCTTGAATATTAACCAGCTTTTTTGGGCCCCTCTTCCTTCCAGGGCTTTGTCCAATGGTACTCTACCAAGGCCAAAGTCTCCTTTCCCAAAGTCCAGGGTTGTGAGCTTTGTATGCTCCCTCCTCACTGCCCTCTGAATCCCAAACTGCACCATTTCATGATCACTTGCAGCCAAGGCTGCCCTTGAGCTTCACATTCCCCACCAGCCCCTCCTTGTTGGTGAGAATGAAATCCAGCATAGCATTTCTCGTCGTTGGCTCCTCTGTCACCTGGAGAAGGGAGTTGTCATCAATGCATTCCAGGAACCTCCTGGATTGCCTATGCCCTGCTGTGCTGTTCCTCCAAAAGATACTGGGGTGGTTGAAATCCCCCATGAGGTCCAGGGCTTGTGAATGTGAGGCTGCTTCTATCTGTCTATAGAGGGCCTCATCTGCTTGGTCTTCTTGATCAGGTGGCCTGTAGCACACTCCCACTATAATGTCCCCTGTCCCTGCCCTCCCTTTAATCTTGACCCATAAGCCCTCTGTCAGCTCCTCCTCCATCCCCAGGCAGAGCTCCATGCACTCCAGCTGTTTATTGACGTAGAGGGCAATGCCCCTCTCCTCACCTCCCCTGCCTGTCCTTCCTAAAGAGCCTGTATCCTTCCATCCTAACACTCCAGTCATAGGAGTCATCCCACCACATCTCTGTAATGCCAATGAGGTCATAGCCCTGCAGGTATGCGTACATCTCTAACTCCTCTTGTTTATTCCCCATGCTACATGCGTTAGCATATAGACATTTGAGTTGGGCCTCTGATGAAACTGACTTACTGGCTGGAATGGCTGGACTTCCTTTGTGCTGCTCTTCAGGTGCTCTCCTGCTGTTCCATGACCCTTCTCCAGGCTCTGGGCATCTGTTGCTGACACCGGCATCAAACTAGGAGGAGCGGGATGGACTGAGGTTCCCCTCCCCCAGCAACTCTAGTTTAAAGCCCTCTTCACCAGCTTGGCAAGCCTATGACCGAAGACGTTCTTCCCCTTCTCTAACAGGTGGACTCCATCAGCTCCCAGCAGACCAGGTTTCTCAAAGCAAGTCCCATGGTCTAAGTAGCCAAACCCCTGTCTGTGGCACCAGTCCTGCCAACATCTGTTGATTTGCCAGACTCGACTGGCCTTTTCAAACCCCTTCCCTTTGACCGGAAGGACTGATGAAAAAACTACCTGCGTTCCCAAGTCCTTTACTGCTGCTCCCAGGGCTCTGTAATCCCTCTGAACACTCCTCAGACTTCCCCTGGCTGCATCATTGGTGCCCACATGAAACAGTAGCAGTGGATAACAGTCCTTAGGCTGTATGAGGCTTGGCAGTCTCTTGGTAACATCCCTGATACAAGCCCCTGGTAAACAGCCGACTTCCCTCCAGAGCAGATCGAGTCGGCAGATGGGTGCCTCTGTACCTCTCAGCAGAGAGTCTCCTACTACTATCACCTGTCGCCTTTTCTTAGTTGGACTAGTTGTTATTATGCAGGAAGCAGACTGGGCTGTCTTACTCAGTTAGCTTCACCCTCCCTGCAATGGGTCTTTCCTTTTCAGTCTGCAGAGGGGTGAAGTGGTTCTGTAAGGGCACCTCAGGCTTTGAGGAAAGACTCTCCCTCCTGCTGGACCTTGCTCTTTGCCAGCTTCCATCCTCCAGTGTTATTGGTCCCCTCCCTTCTGTGAGTGTCAGTGAGGGAGTTTTGGGCTGTCTGTCTGTGGGTCCCTGCAGACTGTCCTAGGATCCAGCTTTCTAACTCCACCCCAGCCTCTCTGATCCTACGCAGCCTTCTCACTGCCTCCTGCAGCTCAGCCACCTACTGCAGGAAGTCCTCCAGCTGGGCACACCTTTTGCAGGCAGGTCTGCCACCTGTCCCTACCCCAGGGGAAAGATCTAGGCACTTCCAGCAGTTAGAGGTCTTCACTGTAGCCTCACCCCTTGGCAGCTCTGTCTGAGTGGAGGCATCAACCACTGCTGGGGTAGACGGTGCAGACCACATACAGCCAGTGCCGCTGCCTTTGCCCTGAGACAAGTGCCCACCATTCTGCCGTAAGGATCAGGAAAGGTGCATGCCGTTGGCCTGTGAAGATCTGGGTGTGATGTTAAGGTGTCCTTGGCGTAATTGGTGCCTTCCACTCGGCCCGTGGAACGGTCCTCCCCCATGGGGCGCTCCTCCCTGCGCCCCCTACCTGCGTAAACTGCCGCACCATGCTCTGTTTGCTGCACTCCGGGTCACTCGTGCTCCCTAGGGGCTGCTTATGGGGCAGTAGGGGGTGGCCGCTGTTACTGCTGGCCCTGTCCACGCTAAGTCAGCCGCTCTCGAGCGAGCTGCCGGCCCCTGGCGGGTCTCTGGGCTCCCCTGGGGCTTCCTTGGCTCAGGGAACCACCGCCCCCCCCCCCCCCCCCATATGCTGCGATCTGACACTCAGCTGCGGAATGCGCCCACCCAGAGTTGACCACCTTGGCAAGTAGCTGGCCTGTGTCTAAAAGTAACAATGCAAACATATTTAATTAAGTGACTTGATTTCAGTATTAAAAACTCTTCAGTTTTTCTTTGTAGTTAAATAGCTTTTTTTTATTATTATTATTCTTTTTTTTAGCTCAGTCCATATCCTAGCACTTCACTTTTATATCTGCATTATTTTTCCATATTGGAAATGATATTACAAATGCACATGTTTTCACGCCTATCTTAAAGTAGCATCACAGACACCCAAACATGTTGTTTGTGCTGTGGGTTATTTCATTCCAGGGTAAAATTATTTAAAACCTATTGCCTGCTTCTTTTCTTGTACTCTTCCTGCTTTACGTAAGGGTTGTGCTTTGGGACAGCTGGGGAGACTGAAATTTTATGTCAGAAGTTTTATTTATATGGTATTAAAAACAACAATTGCTTTGTCACTGAAAGGCTAAAGAAAAAATGTTTTGTCAGGGTATTAATGACTGTGGACATATAAAACCTTGGAAAAGCTGCTGTAATTAGCCCACAGGAAAAGAAGGAGGAAGAACGATTCCTGATATTGTCCACAAACTGACTTGCAGAGGAGGAAAAGAAGAGCGTAGTTCTTAATATTCTTGAGGAGAGCATTTCCAAAGGACAGAAATGATAGCAATGCAGGGCCTGAATACTAAATTAGGCTCAAGGACACTGCTTTATAGCACAGGAAGCTGAAAAAAAAACAAAGCCTTTAACAAACTCCCCAACCTGATATAGAGTAGAAGGGAGAACATGGCACGGATCGCATAAAACAGGATCACATAGAAAAATATTAACAGCAAACCAGACAATATGTTGACTAGCAACTAAGTATGTTAATTGTAAGCTTTTAAATCAAATCTACTGTTATCTCTACCATTCAAGCTCCATGTTGGGCACCAAAAAGGACTGTGGTGGTTTTACCACAGGTGATAAGAATCAGGGAGATGGCCAACAAGGCAGACATCCTGGTGGGGGTCTGTTATAGACTGCCAAAGCAGGATGAAGAGATAGATGACACATTCTACAAGCAGCTGGCAGAAATCGCGCAATCACCAGCACTTGTTCTCATGGAGGACTTTAACTTCCCGGACATATGCTGGAAATACAACACAGCCCCGAGGAAGCAAAATGAAACCTGCACACCTACATAATATTTTTAACTTATGTTGTCCGCAAAAAAAAGTTTAAATTTTTTTGCAAAGTTGAAAGTATTTAATAAGGTGACAGATTCAGAATTGCCGTTGATAAATACGCTTACTGCAATAGTGCTAACATATGATAGTAACGCTGGCAAAATGCTATCCCGGGTACTCCTCACCAATAGGTGAAGGTGCAGAGCTTACCAAGAAGGTGTCCCTGTCTTGGTGAAGGAGAAGAAACACAGCCCGTCGACTGCCTCTTCTAGGCCTCCAATATCTTCTTTCTCCCACACTCTTTTCTAACTTTTCTCTCACTTTATCTAACTAATGCTAACACTAACTCTCTTTCCTTTATATCCTAACCTTATCTGTTCCCCACCCTAGGGTGACATTTAGCATGATTTGGGTGGAGAGTTGAGTACTACAGTCATATATGTTTAACATGTGCTTCATTAAACTCATTATTATATCCAGGGGTATTAACTTTAATATTCATTTTACAAATAATCAAGGAAAAGGTTTCACTCCAGGCACCGTGGCCTTCAGGATTCTATTCTGCTGCCAAAACAGGGCCATCCTTCCACTGCAAGACTCCCTCCTTCGGTAGCCTCTCATACCAAGCTTGCAGACATCCATCTACAAAGTTTATATAAGAGAGAAGCAGAAGCAAGCTGCTCAGCTCCCCCTTGCCCAAGGCCAGTGCTTACCAGTGACACTAACAAGTCTGACTATTCTCCACATTTATATTGTCTGAGAAAAGTTTTTAAATCTTTTTTTTTCTCCCTCAAGATTCTTGCTCTTGAAAATGACTTATCAGGTCTTCTTATATGGTATCTGCTTCATGTCAGGTGTTCAGATAGAAAGATGTCACCTAAATATAGAGCTGCAACCTGAACGAGGTGCATGATGTAGGTGGGAGCCACAGATTTAAGTCTGGACATCCTTCCCTATCCCTCAGCAAGGTGGTCATCTGGCAATAGTTACTGGCAGCAACCATCCCAAACCACATGGTGGTCAGAAGCCTGACTGAGGAAAGATTAGTAATGTTTTCAGTGTGACTCTAAGGAGATGAATGTCTTACTTGGAAGAGAGGAGAGAAGAATGACAAAGCCATGGAGTGATACTCTGATTACACTCTCCTCTCTTCAAACAAGAATATAAAATGTTGGGGAGTGTCTTAAAAAGTTTGTAGTGAATCTCCCTTCATGTGAACATGCTGATGTTGAGGTGCTGCTTTCCTTCTGCTTTTGTTTATCTGTTGCTTTTTTAAAGAAAAAAGCATCTAAAGAGATGCCTTTTGGTTGAACTCCCTTGTGCTTGTTCTAAAGTGGTGCTTTTTCTGTGTGTGCTCTGACAATGTAAGATAAAGCTTTCTTTTGGAAATTACTTTACTTGATATGTAATGTAGAAGGAAGAATGAGTGAATAAGTACCTACCAAATGTTCGCTCCTAAAACACTGTTTTCCCGGGCCTTTCTCAGTTGAAGGGATTGATATTGTACCTTGTTATCACCTAGGTTACTGTTCCCAGAATCACTGCCATCTTATTTCGGTTGAGCCTCTGCCTCTTGGCTTTCATTCAAGCCCTTGATAATCATGATTTGTGTGAAAAGGGAACCTTTGTCATCAGTCTATAGGTGGTAAAGCATTTCAACTCCTCTTGCAATGGCTAATCAAGCCATTGATTAGCCAATGGCTAAAGCAAGCAGATCATTCACTATATTGCATCAATCCTATAGCAACAATTGTTTACACGAGGAAAGGTGTATTTAGAAAGTGTCCAGTATACTTTGAATTACATTTGAGCTGCCCATGAGAACCAGCACCTTGGACCAGGCATCTCCCTGCATGTCCTGGTTTCGGCTAGGATGGAGTTAATTTTCTTCCTAGTAGCTGGTATGGCGCTGTGTTTTGGATTTAGGATGAGAATAATGCTCATAACACACCAATGTTTTAGTTGTTGCTGAGCAGTGAGTGCTTACACTAAGGCAAGGGATTTTCAGCTTGTCACACTGCCCTGCCAGCAAGGAGTCTGGGGGTGCACAAGAATTTAGGAGGGGACAACACCAGGACAGCTGAGCCAAACTGGCCAAAGGGATATTCCATACCATATGATGTCATGCTGAACAATAAAACTGGGGGAGGTGGCCAGAGGGGGGCGCAGCTGCTGCTCGGGGACATGCATAACTTGCTTCATATTTATCACTTGCTACAAAGTCCCTGCCTGGGGTGTGTCTGTTTCAGTCAGCTCTTGAAATATGAATATCCTTTTCTTTTAGGGACTCCACAGTATATCCCTTGCGCACCTCCTCTTGCATATGCCTTTATGCACACTCATTTGCTATAGGCTGTGTGGAGCTGAATGCTTATTCTGCATAGTGGTAATTGGGACAGGGTTGGGACTTGCTATAATTTCTGCCTGGCACATCAGCATGAAATTTATGCCCTGGTTAAAGCTGATTTTAAGTGGGATTAGGGGCTGCCCCCCCTGCAAGAGGTGAATTTCACCTTTTCAGAATAGAATTGAAAATTGCCTCAGTCAATTTTATACCTAATTAAAAGCCAATAAGCATTACAACGTAGAAGGAGCTGTGAGTACAATATATTTCCTTTGCCACCCATGCATGTTTCATCTGTGCCTGGCCATAGACTATGGCTGATCTTCTGCATCCACACAGATAACCTGTGTTCTTGCAGAGTTGTCCAACACCTGGCACAATTTTGTTCATAGAATCATAGAATATCCTGAGTTGGAAGGGACCCACAAGGATCATTGAGTCCAACTCCTGGCTCCACACAGGACCACCCAAAAATCAGACCATATGTCTGAGAGCATTGTCCAAATGCTTCTTGAACTCCGGCAGGCTTGGTGCTGTGACCGCTTCCCTGGGGAGCCTGTTCCAGTGCCCAGCCACCATCTCAGTGAAGAACCTTTTCCTAATATCCAACCTGAACCTCCCCTGCCTGACACAGCTTCATGCCATTGTTGGGAACCTTTCCTCTGTACGCAGAGAGATTATATGATTTGGCTTTCATAGTTTTGAACTATTTTCTTAATTATCAGCCTTCAGTAAAGCACTGCAATATTTCAGACTTCAGAAATGAGCCAGTCCATCACTATGAACTTGCCTGGCCAGCTGGACTGTTGGATGACCCTTGTTACTGTGAGAAACACTCTGTAGCCAATAACATAGGCTCAGGCGAGGATCTCAGTGAAGTAGCATTTTTATTCGCGATTGCAATGGCGGGCGTCCCACAAGCAGGAGCGTGCCTACTAGTTCCATAACACAGTTTATATACTTTTTTTTTTCTCAACGACCGGGACCGTCCCCTGTTTCCCCATTGACTGGGTAATCCAGGTTCACAACCTATCCGATGCTTCACAGACAATACATGGCTTTCAGTTGCTGGCCTGTTATAAGTCAAATTTCTTTTGACTTTTATACTCTTTGAGGTGGTAATGTTTCTTACACCATGATTTCCGCCTAATTGCTCTAAGGATTCTGGTTGTCTGCATTTTGCAAGGTTGTCTGTTAAGCTTTCTTATCACTGCAAGCATGTCTCAATACCATATTCCTTCCCTCTAAACAATGTAACTCTGTGCAAAAACAACATTTTTATTCCCACATTGACTGTCACCAGACCTCCTCTGCTCTCCTCACCCAGGTATTGTGGGTTTAAGGGCCCCGAGAGCATCCCCTCTAGCAACTGGCCCCCACCTAGGCTACAACTATACCACAGCCTGTGCCTGTCCAGAGACCCCACTGATGCAGACCTTGACCTGGGGACTGACCTCCCAACTTGGCCTCAGACTTGCCTCATCATCACAGACTTGCATGGCAATTGGGTCTTTTGGTTGAACCTGGCTACCACCCCCAGGCCTGCCCTGCTTGCCTCACTGAGGTACTGTGGGACTGGGCCTTTGCTGGCAAGGCCACTGCTTCTGCTGTCCTCGTTATAATGCTCATCTCCTGGCTTCTCTTCCCTTAGGGAACAGCCAGCCGTCACTGCACCCAGAGAGTGGGGCTGCACACCTTGTGAAGTCACTGCCCTGGCTTGCCTTGCTGTCGCCCTCATCTCCCAACTTGCCTTTCCTCAAGAACCGTCACACTTACTGTTCGCTGAGCCTTTCTCAGTCATGGAAGGAAGCAGGTCTGGTCATGTATGTAATCTAGTGTGTAATGGCATGATGACATGAACATGCATTCATTGTCATTGCTAAAGCCCTGCCTACTTTAAAACGATCATTTAAACTACCTACTCATCAAGTGTGGTCACTTTTTAACCTTTAAGAGGCTGCCTTAGGTACTGAAACACCTGTCAGGGAGCAGTAAGAGCAATGTTGCTCCCTCAAGGAAGAAGAGCCAGGAGGGCAGCCACTGAGGGCAGCCACAACACAGGCCAAGCAATGACCTCACCAACAGGACACAGTCCCAGAGCACTAGAGGCAGACAGAACAGTGTGGTGACAGCAACAGGACCAGGAGGGGCTGCTTTCTTTTAGGAAAGACAGGCCGGGAAGGTGAGGTGGTGGAGTTGCGCTTTATGTGTGGGAGCAACTGGAATGCATCGAGCTCTGCCTAGAGGTGGATGAAGAGCCAGTTGAGAGCTTATGGGTAAGGATTAAAGGGCAGGCTACCATGGCTGATACTGTTGTGGGAGCTTGCTACAGGCTGCCTGATCAGGAAGAGGAGGTAGATGAAGCCTTCTACAGACAGCTGGAAGTAGCCTCACAATCACAGGCCCTGGTTTTCATGGGGGATTTCAACCACCCTGATGTCTGCTGGAAAGACCGTACAGCTAGGCACAAACAGTCCAGGAGGTTCCTGCAGAGCACTGATGATAACTTTTTGATGCAGGTGGTCAAGGAGACAACGAGGAGAGGTGTGCTGCTGCTGGACCTTGTGCTTACAAACAGAGAAGGGCTGGTTGGAGATCTGAAGGTTGGGGGCAGCCTTGGCTGCAGTGACTATGAGATGGTGGAGTTCAGGATCTTGCAAGGAGGAAGCAGGGCAAGAAGTAGGATCGCAACCCTGGACTTCGGGAAAGCAAACTTTGGCCTCTTCAAGGACCTACTTGGAGGAATCCCATGGGTCAGGGCCCTAGAAGGAAAGGAGGTCCAAGAGAGCTGCTCAGTATTCAAGCATCACTTCCTCCAAGCTCAAGATCTATGTATTCCTATGGGCAAAAAGGCAAGCAAAGGGGGCAGGAGACCTGCTTGGATGAGCAAGGAGCTCCTGGAAGGATTCAAATGGAAGAAGGAAGTATACGGAATGTGGAAAAGGGGACAGGCCACTTGGAAAGAAAATAGGGACATTGTCAGAGGACGTAGGGATGCGACAAGGAAGGCCAAGGCCCATTTGGAATTAAATCTGGCAAGGGGTGTCAAGGACAACAAGAAGGGCTTTTTCAAATATAGCAATAGCAGAAGGAAGACTAAGGAAAATGTGAACCTGCTGCTTAATGAGGTGGGTGCCCTGTTGACGAAGGATACAGAGAAGGCAGAGTTGCTGAATGCCTTCTTTGCCTCAGTCTTCACTGCTAAGACCAGCCCTCAGGAATCTCAGACCCTGGAGACAAGAGAAGAAGTCTGGAGAAAGGAGGACTTTCCCTTGGTCGAAGAGGATCGGGTCAGAGCTCATCTAAGCAAACCTGACATCCACATATCCATGGGCCCCAATGGAATGCACCCTTGGGTGCTGAGGGAGCTGGTCGATGTTATTGCTAGGCCACTCTCCATCATCTTTAAAAGGTGGTGGAAAACAGGAGAGGTGCCTGAGGACTGGAAGAAAGCCAGTGTCACACCAGTCTTCAAAAACAGCAAGAAGAAGGACCCAGGCAATTACAGGCCAGTCAGCCTCACCTCCATCTCTGGAAAGGTGACGGAACAGCTCATCCTGGAGGTCATCTCCAAGCATGTGGAGGATAAGAAGGTGATCAGGAATAGTCAGCATGGTTTCACCAAGGGGAAGTAAGTCATGTTTGACCAATCTGCTGTCCTTCTATGATGAGATGACTAGCTGAGTAGATGAGGGGAGAGCGGTGGGTGTGGTCTACCTTGACTTCACCAAGGCTTTTGACACTGTCTCCCATAACATCTTCATAGGCAAGCTCAGGAATTGCGGCCTAGATGAGTGGACAGTGAGGTGGATTGATAATTGGCTGGATGGCAGAGCTCAGAGGGTTGTGATTAGTGCTGCAGAGTCTAGTTGGAGGCCCGTAGCTAGTGGTGTCCCCCAGGGGTCGGTACTGGGTCCAGTCCTGTTCAACTTATTCATCAACGACCTGGACAATGGAACGGAGTGCACCCTCAGCAAGTTTGCTGATGACACAAAGCTGGGAGGAGTGGCTGATACCCCAGAGGGCTGTGTTGCCATTCAGAGGGACCTCAGTAGGCTGGAGGGTTAGGCTGAGAGAAACCTCATGAAGTTCAACAAGGACAAGTGCAGGGTCCTGCGCCTAGGGAGGAATAACCCCGTGCACCAGTACAGACTGGGAGCTATATGGTGATACCAGGATGCTTGACTCATGCTGTCAGAGTGTTCTCCTGCTAGCTAGATGTTGTGGTTTAACCCTGGTAGGCAGCTAAGCTTCACACAAGTGCTTGCTCATTCCTCCCACAGTGGGATGGGGAAGAGAATCGGAAAGGTAAAACTGAGAAAACTTGTGGGTTGAGATAAAGACAGTTTACTAGATGAAGCAAAAGCTGTGCACGCAAGCAAAGCAAAACAAGGAATTCATTCACAGCTGGCAGGCAGTTGTTTAGCCATTTCCAGGAAAGCAGGGCTCCATCATGCATAACAGTTACTTGGAAAGACAAACAGCATAACTCTGAATGTACCCCCTTCCTCCTTCTTTCCCCCCCAGCTTTAATTTCGCATGATGTCATATGGTATGGGATATCCCTTTGGTCAGGTGAGGTCAGCTGTCTTGGTTCTGTCCTTTCCCAGCCTACTCGCTAGCAGGCAGCATGAGAAGCCAAAAGTCCTTAACTCTGTATAAGCACTGCTCAGCAACAATTAAAACATCGGTGCGTTATCAACACTGTTTTCATTCTAAATCCAAAACACAGCACCATACCAGCTACTACGAAGAAAATTAATTCTGTCCCAGAAAAAAAACAGGACAAACCATCTTCTGTGGTAAAGAGGATGAGAAGAAGGAGGGACTGCTTTCCCCATTGTACAGGTTTTGGCTTTTTGGGGGTCTTTTGCCCCCAAAGTGAAAGGGAACTTAAGATTGCAAGGATCACTTGTCCCAGATCATAGAATCAGAATCATTCAGGTTGGAAAAGACCTCTAAGATCATCTAGTCCTACCTTTAACCTAGGACTGAAGTCTACCACTGTAGGATGGTACTAAGTTCTAAATCTACATGTTTCTTGAAGGCCTCCAGGGATGGTGACTCCACCACCTCCCCGGGCAACCTGTTCCAATGCCTAACCACTCTTTCTGAGAAGAAATTTCTCCTAATTTCCAACCTGAACCTCTCCCGGTGCTACTTGAGGCCATTCCCTCTTGTCCTATCACTAGTTATCTGCAATATATGTATATAAAATGTCCACTGAGTTTGTTTAGTCTGTGTCTGAGTTCAGGCTCCATCTGTCACAGCAGTCTTTTATGGCAGAAGAGATGGTGTGTGATGTTGGATCGTCACACTTTGAAGCCCGTTCTCGTTACATCACACCGCCATGCTTGTCCAGTTCTATCAAAATTCATTCGTCATTATCTGCGTGACCGTTACTGTGATGGTATTAATAGGACATTGACATATAGCGATCATAGTAGCGATGACATACGGTATTATATAATAATTAATATAATACAATTAAACTCATGGGCTATTCTCAACCAGTATTAGATCTCCTTGAGGTACACATCGGACCTCCCCATTCTTTCCCACAACACGACAGGCCCCATCAGTGAACAGGGCATATTGCTTCTCATTTTCTGGTAGCTTGTTGTACAGTGGGGCTTCTCCAGCACGGGCCACCTCCTCCTTTGGTGATATCCCAAAGTATTTGCCTTCTGGCCAGTCCACAATCACTTCCAGGATTCCTGGGAGACTGGGGTTTCCTATTCGAGCCCACTGTGTTATCAATGCAACCCACTTACTCCATGTAGCATCAGTTGCATGATGTGTAAAGAGGGGACCCTTCCTTTGAACATGCAGCCCAGTACCGGCAGTCGGGGTGCCAAGAGGAGCCGTGCTTCAGTACCGACCACTTCCGAAGCAGATCGAACTCCTTCATATGCTGCCAATATCTCTTTTTCGGTGGGAGTGTAGCGGGCCTCAGATCCTCTGTATCCCTGACTCCAAAACCCCAGGGGTCGCCCTCGAGTTTCCCCAGGCTCTTTCTGCCAGAGGCTCCAGGTGGGGCCATTCTCCCCGGCTGCGGTGTAGAGCACATTCTTTACATCTGGTCCTGTTCGGACTGGCCCGAGGGCTACTGCATGAACTATTTCCTGCTTAATTTGTTCAAAGGCTTCTCGTTGCTCAGGGCCCCATTTGAAATCATTCTTCTTACGGGTTACTTGGTAGAGCGGGTTTACAATCAGACTGTAATTTGGAATGTGCATTCTCCAAAAACCGCACAAGGCCTAGGAAAGTTTGTGTTTCTTTTTTGCTAGTTGGCAGAGACATAGCCGTTATTTTGTTGATCACATCCATCGGAATATGGCGACGTCCATCTTGCCATTTTATTCCTAAAAACTGGATCTCTCGTGCAGGTCCTTTAACTTTATTCTGTTTCATGGCAAAACCAGCCTTCAGAAGGATTTGGACTATTTTCTTCCCTTTCTTAAAAACTTCCTCTGCCGTGTCACCCCACACAATGATGTCATCGATGTACTGCAGGTGGTTCAGGAGCTTCCCCCTGTTCCAGTGTCGTCTGGATCAGTCCATGGCAAATGGTATGACTGTGTTTCCACCCCTGGGGCAGTTGATTCCAGGTGTACTGGACACCCCTCCAAGTGAAAGCAAACTGTGGCCTGCACTCTGCTGATAAAGGGATGCAGAAAAATGCGTTAACAATATCAGTTGTGGCATATCACTTGGCTGCCTTTGATTCCAGTTCCTACTGGAGTTCTAGCATGTCCGGCACTGCAGCACTCAGTGGTGGCGTGACTTCATTCAGGCCCGATAGTCTGCTGTTAGTCTCCACTCGCCATCAGACTTTCGCACTGGACATATGGGACTATTAAAGGGTGAGTGAGTCTTGCTCATCATTCCTTGGCTCTCCAGTTGACGAATTAGCTTATGGATGGGACTCAGGGAGTCTCGGTTGGTGCGATATTGCCGCCGGTGCACCGTTGTGGTAGCAACTGGCACCTGCTGTTCTTCGACCCTCATCAACCCCAAAACAGAAGGGTCCTCCGAGAGACCGGGCAAGGTAGACAACTGTTTAATGTCCTCTGTCTCCAAGGCAGCTATGCCAAAAGCCCACCGGTACCCTTTAGGGTCCTTGAAGTACCCTCTCCTCAGGTAGTCTATGCCAAGGATGCATGGAGCCTCTGGGCCAGTCACAGATTCACAGAATCACAGAATTGTAGGGGTTGGAAGGGACCTCGAAAGATCATCGGGTCCAACCCCCCAATGGGGTTGCTTTTGCCACTCATTCCCAGTTAGACTCACTTCGGGCTCCAACACAGTTAGCTGTTGGGATCCCCCTGTCACTCCAGAAATACAGATGGGTTCTGCCCCTTTTTAGCTTGATGGCATTACAGTACACTGTGCACCGGTGTCTGCTAAAGCCTTATACTTCTGTGCGTCTGAAGTTTCAGGCTACAGAATCCACACAGTCCAATAAACCCGATTGTCTCTTTCCTCCCCCTGGCTGGAGGCAGGACCCCTCTAATCCTGGTCAGAATCTTCATTTCTGTGTCTGGAGGACTGCCCGCTGGAAATTGGAGCAGCAAGTTTCTCAGAGTAACCCCCCCCTTCCTTGCAACTGACGTACCCGTGCCTCTAGGGTCGAAGTAGATTTTCCATCCCATTTTCTCATGTCCTCTCCATGGTCACGTAGGTAAAACCACAGGGTGGCACGGGGTGTGTACCCAGTATATTGTCTTCCTTGCACAGAAGGATGCTTGTCCCTGATAGCCGAGATACTGGTTCATACAGGTAGGGAGGAAGATAAATTCTTTTTCAGTAGTGGACTTCTTGAGAAAGTTTTTCCACAGCCGAGACGCAGGCCCGTAGGGAATAGGAGAGACTTTATTCGTACTGCCGGAGTTGTCTAGTCAATTCATCCACTGCGGGTTCCTCATGGTCTTTACAGCCCATTACTGCCAATGAGCTGGCATATGATGATGGTGCACTCCGTGCAAATTTCCGCCACATGGGTCGTGTACACTTGACTTCATCTGGATCTCTGGATATCTGTTCATTGTCTAGGTCCTTATAAATCACCTCCCATACGGCTAATTCCCTCAGGTACTGGATTCCCCTCTCCATAGTGGTCCACTTGCCTGGTTGACATACAAGATCTTCCTTGAAGGGATACCTTTCCTTCACATCTGACAGGAGATGCCTCCAGAGGCTGAAGCCTTGTGCTCCATTTCCAATTGCTTTGTCAATGCCTGCGTCCCTAGCAAGGGATCCCAGCTGCCTGGCTTCCCTGCCCTCTAATTACAGATTATTGGCTCCGCTGTCCCAGCACCGGAGCAGCCAGGTGACAAGGTGCTCACCTGGACGACGACCAAAACCTTTTTGCATATCTCATAGCTCACGCTGGGATAGGCATCGGGTAGTCATTGATGCTCTTATGATATCTTTCTCTTCATCTTCCTGTTCCTCTGATGGCCCAGCCACTTTGGAGTAGCCTGCCTCGTCTTCTTCTTCATCCCTAGTCTGAGTAGGAGTTCCTCGTTCCTCTGCTTTCTAAACGACCTGACTTTGTCATCCATTGTTTCATCTGGGATACGGATGCAACTGACACTAGTACAGTCTGTTTCCCTGGCTCAGCCTTGGGGCCTGTTGTAGGGCTTGGAGTGGCCGCTGGGCCTGTCTCAGGGGTTGAAGTGGCCGCACGGTCTGTCACTGGGGTTATAATGGCATCGATTGCAGCTCCGTAAGCATAGGCCAAGCCCCAGCACGTTGCACGGATTTGTGTCTCTTTGTCATTGCCAGGGTGATGACACACCTTTTCCAAGCATTCTACCAGTTTTTTTAGGATTTTGCAGTTGTTCAGGGGTGAATTTCCAAAGCACTGGGGGTGCCCACTGCTCTAGATGCCTGCCCATATCCTCCCACACTCCCTGCCACTCATAATTATCCTGCCTCAGGGCAGATCTCTGGAAGGCATTCCTAAGTAGTTGTTTAACCTTAAACAAAACCTGAAGCGCATTCAGGAGACGTCATATGGCATGGAATACCCCTTTGGCCAGTTTGGGTCAGCTGTCCTGGTTCTGTCCCCTCACAGCTCCTGATGCACCCCCAGCCTGCTCACTGGCAGGGCAGTATGAGAAGCTGAAAAGTCCTTGGCTTGGTGTAAGCACTTCTCTGCAACAATTAAAACATCAGTGTGTTATCAACATTATTCTCATCCTAAATCTAAAACAGAACACCCTACCAGCTACTAGGAGGAAAATTAAGTCTATCCTAGCTGAAACCAGGACAATCAACCTTTAATTTCTCCTTTTTTGGAAGTGGAGGGTCCCATGATTTTATAACTTCTTAAGCTCCACAACTGCTTATCTTGTGTTTCTTAGACATCCTCCTTATTTTGGGACAGTGGAACCTTCCACTGTCCCCTTATCTGCTTATCTTAACAGAGCCCTCCCACTGTTATGCCTGTACAGTCACTTTTGAATATGCAATGTTAGTGGAATTTTCCACTGCAAAAGCACAGCTTTAATTCTTACAATTCCCCCCTCTTAATTTCTTACTCCTGTTGTTGTTTTTGCACCTTTTCACATCCTCCACTCTTGAGTTTTTCCAACATTAGAGCGCAATATTTTCCTTCAGATGTCACGGGGGATGACAGTATCTGCCAAGTACATATTTTTGATGCAACATACAAGGATTAATACAAGGAATAAGCAAGCAGATCAAAATACACAATGCCATTGTTACTATAATGCTAACCAATAGTTGCTTGAGCCAATTCCACCCAGGCAACCATGAGGTCAGTTTTTCCCAAATGTCTCGAAATCCCCAGGAAGTGTCATCTTGGGCCACGTCATGTAAGATTCTGTGTATGTAGGTTCCAAGGAGGCCTGTGCTTTGGCTTTGCATATCCTCAGTAATGGTTACATTCAGAATTATTGCCCCCAGGGTGAAAGCTCCTAGGTGCAACATTTTCCTGGCCCTATTACCACATAGCCAATACTACCCTTTGCCGTTTGGGACTGGCTATCCGGTTACCGAATGATTCCTGTGCCGTGTTTGGTGTGCGTTATATATATTAGCACTCCCATAATTACCATATTCGGTACAGTATAGATAATTTCCTACCTCACAGGTAACATTTCCACACCCAGGGTCAGTATTATTGCCCCCTGAATTTCCATCAGTATGAAGAATGATATACATACTAATATAAAAAACAGAATCCCCTGGGAACAATCTAATTCTATGTAATCCAAACCTTTTCCCCAATTATATGTGGTATTCGTTACTTTTTCCTAAGGAGAAGTTAAAGGTTAGTTTACAACTATGATTCACACCTCCTTCTAATTTTTAATTTTAAAGGTTCTCCTCTAGGAACAGTCTCTCAGGTCTCAGGGTCAACTGATGCCTTCACCTGGGTGTAATGAGTGTAACGAGTCCACCCTTTCTCAGTTGTTCTTACTGCCGTCTCAATAGTCAGGAGTACTTGGAATGGTCAGGCCCACTCAGGTTGTAGCTTTGATTCCCTCCATGTTTGTATCAGAACACAATCTCCTGCTCAGAATGGATGGATCGGGACTTCCAAGAGTGGGGTCTGAGCTAACAATCCACGGGTACTGAGAGATGACAAAGACAACGACAGCATATAGGTCTTAAGAAAAGCATCTTTTGTCTTGAATTGAGGTAATTCGTTCCCTTTGCCCAGGTACGGCAATCCAAATAATATTTCATATGGTGAAACTCCCACATCTTTTCTTGGCGCCGTTTGAATTCAGAGAAGTGCCAAAGGTAAGCACTTTGTCCAGGGGAGCCATTTCCAGAACTAACTTAGTCATTTGCTTCTTTACTGTCTGATTCATTCGCTCCACCCTTCCAGAAGAGGAAGGATGCCAAGGAGTGTGAAATTTCCACCTAATTCCTAGAGTCTGCATTAGCCCTTGCAATATTTGTGACGTAAAGTGACTTCCTTGATCAGAGTCAATATTTTCAACGATTCCATACCTGAGAATTATCTGTTCTAGAATTACCTTAGCTACCATGCTCGCAGTAGCAGATACCGAAGAGAAAGCTTCCACCCACCCTGACAAGTGATCGACCAAGACCAATAAGTATTTAAATCTGCCTACTCTAAGGAGTTCTGTAAAATCTACCTGTACATTTTGGAAGGGTTGAAATCCTGGTTCTCGCCCCCGTTTGGGCTGACTGCGGATAATTTTCCTATTTACCTTTCGACATACTACACAACTCCTGCATACTTGTTTAGCCAAAGTATATATATTCCTACACATACATATTTCCATAGCACAGCATCACACATTGCTTGAACTCCCCAATGACTCCCTTGATGTAAAACAGTTAATATTTGCCTCATTAGAGCATTGTCCAAATACTTGAACTCCAGCAGACTTTGTGCTGTGACCACTTCCCTGGGGAGCCTCTTCCAGTGTCCAACCACCCTCACAGAGAAGAACTTTTTCCTAATATCCAATCTAAACCTCCCCTGATACAGCTTCATCCCATTCCCTTACAGCCTATCGCTGGTCACCAGAGAGAAGAGATCAGCACCTTCCCCTCTGCTTCGCCTTTTGAGGAAGCTGTAGAACATGATGAGGTCTCCCCACAGCCTCCTCTCTTCTAAGCTGAACAAATCAAGTGACCTCAGCCGCTCCTCGTACGTCTTCCCCTCTAGACCCTTTGCCTTCCTTTGGACACACCCTAATAGTTTTCTATCCTTATATCCTTTATATCCTTGGTATAGACATGGGAAGACACAGGGCTCGCTGCGAGCTGAGCACTCTTCTTTCTCTCTCTGTATAATTTATGTTGGGCTTGTGAGGCCGATGGAAGAAGAGGAAGGAAGCAACTTTTTCCCTGAGCCCTTGGGCCAGTCTGAGCAGGACAAGATGTAAAAACTGTGCTTTACACCACAGCTGGGGGAGAATGGCCCCACCTGGAGCCTCTGGCAGAAAGCACAAGGTCGACCCCGAGGGTTTGGGAGTCGGGGATACAAGAGATGCTTGGGGATTTGTTGGACATCAGTTGGTTGGTGGTGACCAATTGCATTGGGCATCTCTTGGCTTTGTTTATTCTCCTTGTTGCTATTGGATTTTTCTTTCCTTTTTGTCTTTCTTATTACACTGTCCTTATCTCAGCCCACAAGTTCTTCCACTTTTCGGTTTCTTCCCCATACCACTGGGGAGAGGGGGGAGGAAAGGAAAGAATCAACTCACGGGTTGAGATAAGGATAATTTAATTTAAGGAAAAATAATAATTAAGGGAAAATTATTAATTAAATAATTTAACTAAAGGGTAAAGGGAAAGGGAAAAAGGGAAAAACAAAAAATCAAACAAAAAAGGCCATGTGGAAGCACAGAGGAAAGAAATTACTCTCTACTTCCCACCAACAAGCAATGCTTGACCACTTCCTTGAAATGGCCTCAACGCGCATAGCTGTTGTTCAGAAGGACAGACATTTTCACGAGAGCTCACCCCTCCTCTCTCCTTCCTTTTTCCACCTTATATTTCTGAGTGTGACATCATATGGTATGGAATATCCCTTTGGTTGGTTTGGGTCAGCTGCCCTGGTGATGTTCCCTCCCCACCTCTTGTCCACCCCTTGCCTGCTGGCTCCTGGGGGGTTAGAGGGAGTCCTGATGCTGTGCCAGTATTGCTCAGCAGTAGACACAACACTGGTGTGATACCAGTGCTGTTCTAGCTACAAGTGCAGAGCACAGCACTGTATGGGCCGCTGCAGGGAAAGTTAACTCCATCCCAGCCAGACCCAGTACAATGAGTGAGGCTGACAGAGCTGCAGGAGGTGAAAAAGTACTTAGCTGACAAATAGCAAGCTCTGACCTTTCATGTTCCTACAAGCCGAAGGTACCCGAGTGTTTGTAAATAACTGATTCCTGTCCCTGCCACCATGCCCTTCTCTCTCCTTCTTTTCCTTACCCAACAGCAAGTGTTTACATGTGATGGATGAAGAGCCACCCTGTAGCCAGCACACAGCCCTATGCATTCACTCAGCTGCCACATGTAACAATTGCAGCAGTTCTCTCTTCACCCCTCCCCCCAAAGCATTTGGATCAAAAGCGTAGAAATTCATCACTGCAAAGGCAGCCCCTTTCTGGACAGGCCTTTGCAATTATAGACATTCTCTATAGCTCTGCCTTGAAAGCTCCCTGCTAACTCACTGCATACAGAGGGGGTGGGGTGGGGGTGGGGGGAAGGTGTGGGTAGGTGCTTCTGAATTTGAGAGACAGGAGAAGCTAGGAGCAGATGGAACATACAGGAGATGCTTGAGTCCTATTAAAGGAAGCAATGCAAAAGGGATGAGAATGACTGCAGCTTTATTGCATCTGGTCTGCTCAGGGCTTTCCAACATGACTGATTGATACATATTTATTGCAGTCAGGGCCAGAAAATTCTACAGAATCCTTTAAAGCCTACCCTGTTGAGTTTATAGCTGTGTACACGTACGCATGTGCACACATGCAGAATCATAGAATGGATATGGTTGGAAGGGAAATCTGGGGGTCATCTGGTCCAATCCCCACCTCGCTCAAGCAGGGCCACCTAGAGCAGGTTGCCCAGGACCATGTCCAGATGGCTTTTGAAGATCTCCAAGGAGGGAGATTCCACAACCTGTCTCAGTGCTCTGTCACCCACACAGGAAAAAAGTGCTTACTGATGTTTAGATGGAACCTCCTGTGTTTCACTTTGTGCCCATTGCCTCTTCTCCTGGCACAGGGCACCAATGAAAAGATCATGGATCCATCTTCACTGCATCCTCCATTCATTTATTTATGGACACTGATAAGATCCCCCCCGAGCTTTCTTTAAGCTAATCAGTCCCAGCTCTCTCAGCCATTCACAGAATCACAGAATCACAGAATCAATTAGGGTGGAAGAGACCTCCAAGATCATCTAGTCCAACCTATGACCTAACACTAACAAGTCCTCCACTAAACTATATCACTGAGCTCTACATCTAAACGTCTTTTAAAGACCTCCAGGGATGGTGACTCAGCCACTTCCCTGGGCAGCCCATTCCAATGCCTAACAACCCTTTCAGTAAAGAAGTTCTTCCTAATATCCAACCTAAAACTCCCCTGGCACAACTTTAGCCCATTCCCCCCCGTCCTATCACCAGGCACGTGGGAGAATAGACCAATCCCCACCTCGCTACAGCCTCCTTTAAGGTAACTGTAGAGAGCGATAAGGTCGCCCCTGAGCCTCCTCTTCTCCAGGCTGAACAATCCCAGCTCCCTCAGCCGCTCCTCGTAAGACTTGTTCTCCAGACCTCTCACCAGCTTCGTTGCCCTTCTCTGGACTCTCTTGAGCACCTCCATGTCCTTCTTGTAGTGAGGGGCCCAAAACTGAACACAGTACTCAAGGTGCGGCCTCACCAGAGCCGAGTACAGGGGGACAATCACTTCCCTAGTCCTGCTGGCCACACTGTTTCTGATACAAGCCAGGATGCTGTTTGGCCTTCTTGGCCACCTGAGCACACTGCTGGCTCATAGTCAGCCGACTATCAACCGGTACTCCCAGGTCCTTCTCTGCCAGGCAACTTTCTAAGCACTCATCTCCCAGCCTGTAGCGCTGCTTGGGGTTGTTGTGCCCCAGGTGCAGGACCCGGCACTTGGCCTTGTTGAACTTCATACAGTTGACCTCAGCCCATCGGTCCAGCCTATCCAGATCCTCCTGCAGAGCCTTCCTACCCTCGAGCAGATCGACACATGCACCTAACTTGGTGTCGTCTGCAAACTTACTGAGGGTGCACTCGATCCCCTCATCCAGATCATCGATAAAGATGTTAAAGAGAACTGGCCCCTGTACTGAGCCCTGGGGGACTCCACTAGTGACCGGCCTCCAACTGGATTTGACTCCATTCACCACGACTCTTTGGGCCCGGCTATCCAGCCAGTTTTTAACCCAATGAACCGCACCCCAGTCCAAGCCATGAGCAGCCTGTTTCTTCAGGGGAATGCTGTGGGAAATGGTGTCAAAAGCCTTACTGAAGTCAGGGTAGACCACATCCACAGCCTTTCCCTCATCCACTAAGCACGTCACTTTGTCATAGAAGGAGATCAGGTTCGTCAAGCAGGACCTGCCTTTCATAAACCCATGCTGTCTGGGCCCGATCGCCTGGTTGCCCTGCAAGTGCCGCGTGATGACACTCAAGATAATCTGCTCCATGAGCTTCCCTGGCACTGAAGTCAAACTAAAAAGCCTATAGTTTCCCGGGTCTACCTCTCCGGCCCTTCTTGTAGATGGGCGTCATATTTGCTAGCCTCCAGTCAACTGGGACCTCCCCTGATAGCCAGGACTGCTGATAAATGATGGAAAGCGGCTAGACCAGCTCTTCCACCAGTTCTCTCAGCACCCTCGGGTGGATCCCATCCGGCCCCATCGACTTGCGTACATCTAAGTGCTGTAGCAGGTCGCCAAACATTTCCTCATGGATTATGAGGGCCACATCCTGCTCCCCATACCCTTCCACCAGCTCAGGGTACCAGGTATCCAGAGAACAACTGGTCTTGCCGCTAAAGACTGAGGCAAAGAAGGCATTAAGCACCTCAGCCTTTTCCTCATCTCTTGTCACTAAGTTTCCCCCTGCATCCAGTAAAGGATGGAGATTGTCCTTAGTCCTCCTTTTCGTGTTGATGTATTTATAAAAACATTTTCTGTTGTCTTTAACAGCAGTAGCCAGATTGAGCTCCAGATGAGCTTTGGCCTTTCTAATTTTGTCCCTGCACAGCCTTACAACATCCTTATAGTCCTCCTGAGTGGCCCGCCCTCTTTTCCAAAGGTCATAAACCCTCTTTTTTTTCCTAAGCTCTAGCCACAATTCTCTGTTCGGCCAGGCCGGTCTTCTTCCGCGCCTGAAAAAAAAAAACTGAATCCCTTGTGGAAAAATGTAT
Organism: Anser brachyrhynchus; assembly: GCF_964034855.1. NCBI lineage: Eukaryota > Metazoa > Chordata > Aves > Anseriformes > Anatidae > Anser > Anser brachyrhynchus. The sequence continues at coordinate 16,449,362 of NC_137704.1, forward strand.
GTGCAATTTTTCTCGTGTATAGATAAAGAGTGAAATATCTGCAGTGTCCAAATATCATGCATCAACTGTAGTATAAGTGTAATGCAACATACAAATAATAATGACTGGAAGCTGGCAAATGTTGTACCAATTTTCAAGAATTTTCTCCACCAGTACAGAGTAGAGCGGGACAATCACTTCTTAAGGTGATTGTCCTTAAGACAGTCGATATGCTGCCTTACCATGCTGGGGGTAGCATTCACCTTAAGGCCTTAAGGTGAATGGTACCCCCAGCATAGTAAAGTGTTCGGCAGTACAACCCACTTCTCTCCGTATCCTAGGTGAAGGGGTGTGGTACCCCTGTGGGTGGTAAAGTCCACAGCAGCACGTCAGGAAGAGATGGGGAATAAGGGCTCCAAGGGTCAGCAGAATGGGGAAGGAGACCCCGGAATTGTGCCTAAATATAGTCCTTTGGGGAGAATGACAAGGATTTGGAAAAACAACCCAAAAAACAGGGAAAAAGATAAAAAATACAATGGTTAGATATTGTGCAATTGTCTGGCCTAAAAAGCCAATAAAAGGAACTTCAGTATTTTGGTCAAAATACGGGTCTGATGAAAATTCAGGCTTTAAATTTATATGTAAACAATAAGACTCCTTTTTCAGAGGAGGAATCAAGTTATGCTCCCTATAATCCTAATATTGCACCGGCGGCAGCAGCAGCCACTCCAGAAAGGGAGAAAGGGACTGCAATTGGCACTGTCCCTGGAGAAGGAGCGCACTCTAGGCTCTGGCAAGAATTAGAACAATGTAGAAGAGAGATTCAGAATTTCCCCTTCCCTGATATTAACAGTACTTACAGGAACTGTGTATCCTCTTAGGGAGATTCCAGTGGGACAAGGACAAATAGGTTACGTGAACTCCCCCCCCTTACCAGCAGAGAGGTTAGGAGTTTTAAGAAGGAAATGAAGTCTTTAACTAAGAACCCTATAGGACTAGCAGAACAGTGAGATCAGTTTCTAAAGCCTAACTTGTATTCCTGGGGGGGAAATGTCAGTCTTGAGTATGTTAGTATGTTATTCACTGGAGAAGAATGTTTAGGAGGGGAATGATTTGGCAGGCAGCTATGCAAGAATGGGAAAGAACTAACCCTCCCCCTGGACCGACAGTAATTCCGATAGAGCAGAAATATCTGCTTATCCAACTGGGATAATAACAACCCACAACACAGAAATCATATGAGAGACTTGGGGTCAGAATGAGAAAGTACTCGGGGATGAATCCTGAGGACCTGGCAACCCAAGGGCTCTTGAAAGTTCATTTTGTGATTAAAGCCTGGCAAGATACCCAGAAAAAGCTCCAGGAGGTGGAAGGATGGAGTGAACAGTCAGTGGAGACCCTCCTGCGGGAGGCCCTGAAGGTGTGTGTCAGGAGGGGAGATGAGAAGGAAAAGAAGATAACAAAACTAATGGTATTCAGAGTGTACTGGGTAGTGAGGCAGGGGGTTGGAGAAAGAGGAAGAAAAACTTTCAGGGGAGTCAGACCCGGGATGGAAAGGAGAGGAAGAAAGATGAAGGAATGGCAGGCAAGGAAAGCTACCCGTGTTGCAGCCTAAATCCTAGCAGGGACAGGTTTTGAGAAGATGTTTTAAGTGTGGCCAGACCAGCCACTTCAAATAGGAATATCCGGAGTGGAAGAAGGAGGAGAGATTGCTGTTATAAATTCAGAATAGGGGAATTGGGGCTTCTTAGAAAGCTAGTCCCACTGAGAGACCCTGATAAATGAAAAAGTGTACCTCAAGTGTTGAGATAAGGACATGGGGATCACTCTACAAATATCGTCGTGGGCAAAACAGACTTAGCATAGGAAGATTAATAACATTTATTACCTATTGCTGACAGGCTGGAGCGGTGAGAAACATAGAAACAAGCTGGGGGCACCTTCCCCCATCCACTCTCTGCTACCTCTTCCCTGCCCTGAGTGGTGCAGGGGGGGCCGGGAGTGCATGCTGCAGTCAGTTCATGGTGCTTCATTCCCACCGCTTCTTCACAGTCACTCTCTCCCCGGTCTGGTGTGGGGTCCCTCCCGTGGGGTGATGACCTTCTTGGGCTGGTCCTGTGTGGGTTTCTCCATGGGCAGCGGCTCTTTGGGAGCTGCTCCAGGTGTGGGTCTGTGGTGTGGGTCTGTGCCGCAGGGTCTATTCATCAGGAGTGGGTTGGTCTGGCTTGGGGCACCCTGGGGACAACCCCTCCCTCCCCCCCCCCCCGATCCCCCCTGATCCCCTGGTCCTGCATGGACTCTCTGGAGCAGGCCATGGGAAGGGGCTTTGGCTCCATCACCTGGAGCGCCTCCTCCCCCTCCTTCTGCACTGACCTTGGTGTCTGCAGGGAGGTTTTGTGAACCTGTAGTACTCAGCCAATGAAGAAACAAGGGAAGAATCAAGCGTTAGGTAATAGGGAATATAAGGTTATGATATACTTTTACTGTGTGCTCCTGCTTGCAGGACGTCCGCCATTGCAATCACGAATAAAATAGCTTCACAGAAGATCCTGTCTGAGAAAATTACTGAGATGTTTCTCACACCCTTGAGCCCTTGACATTGTATTTCTCACATAAGAAAGAAGGAGATAGCCTGAGCATGGCCAAGAACTGGGTTCAAGCAGCGAACACAGTGAGGAAGAGTATCAATGACCACCAGAAGGCCCCAAAAGACCACCAGTAGAAACTAATTTACATGTATCATGAACATTTACATATTCATGAATTCCAGGAAATAACATGAATATGATAATCATTTCATGGAAATTGAATGAATATGTATGTTTTGATTGTATATAACCCTGTAGCTTGAACAATTCGGCACGCACACTATGTAGAGTGATCCCCTGTGAGTCTGGCGCCGCAATTAAAGAACGCCTGCTTTCTAAAATTCCAAATTGAGTCTTAGAGAGTTTCTTTGACCAACTTTTACGGTAACACTTATACTGAGATACTGAAGAGATATAGGCCTAGATGGGCATTAGAAAGGGGGGAACTGTAACAAAAGGGTCAACTGGTCTGCAAGGAAAAGAAATAACTATTCAGCCTAGAAGCTTTGAACTGATTGCTTTGTCTCTACCAAATAAATACCCGCTTGAGCACTTTCGCAGGATGTACTAGCAGCAACAAGCAGATTAGTTGACCAAAGCAACAAAAATCCTCTTCAGAGAAAACTTCAACTTCAGAGAAGAACGAGGTCTTAGGGAGACATAAACAAAGGACTGGAGCCAACCTAAGACCTGCAACGGTCCCATGCCGGAAGCCCACTTTACATGCAAATGAGAGATGTTTGGTGGAGTTAGGAATGGTGTAACAATGCTACTGGATACGTATGCATAGTGTTTTGTTGCAAATTGTATATAAGCTGCTGCAAATTTTAATGGTCAACTCTCATTTCCTATTGGAGGAGGGATCTCGTGATCATGACTAAACTTTAGTAAAACCTTTGCAAATCTACCCTTGGGTCCTGTTTCCTCCTTGGTCACGGAACATCACGAGTGACTTTTGTGACCCCAGTTAATTGTAATGGAGGAGCTTGCAGGCAGCTCTCACTTGGCACCAGATTACCACACCTGTGTGTCCGTGTCTGTATCTTATAGTAAAGCAGCATGTTTTGACTGGAGTCAAAGGCAGCCAAGTGGTATGCCACAATTGATATCGCTAATGCGTTTTTCTTAATCCCTTTGGCAGTAGAGTGCAGGCCACAGTTTGCTTTCACTTGGAGGGGTGTCCAGTACACCTGGAATCAACTGCCCCAGGGGTGGAAACACAGTCATACCATTTGCCATGGACTGATCCAGACGACACTGGAAAAGGGGGAAGCTCCTGAACACCTGTAGTACATCGATGACATCATTGTGTGGTGTGTCACAGCAGAGGAAGTTTTCAAGAAAGGGAAGAAAATAGTCCAAATCCTTCTGAAGGCTGGTTTTGCCATAAAACAAAATAAAGTCAAAGGACCTGCACGAGAGATCCAGTTTTTAGGAATAAAATGGCAAGATGGACGTCGCCATATTCCGATGGATGTGATCAACAAAATAACGGCTATGTCTCTGCCAACTAGCAAAAAAGAAACACAAACTTTCCTAGGCCTTGTGCGGTTTTTGGAGAATGCACATTCCAAATTACAGTCTGATTGTAAGTCCTCTCTATCAAGTGACCTGGAAGAAGAATCATTTCAAATGGGGCCCCGACCAACGACAAGTCTTAGAACAAATTAAACGGGAGATAATTCATGCAGTAGCCCTTAGGGAAGTCCGAGCAGGACAAGATGTAAAGAATGTGCTCTACACCGCAGCCGGGGAGAATGGCCCCACCTGGAGCCTCTGGCAGAAAGAGCCTGGGGAAACTCGAGGTCGACCCCTGGGGTTTTGGAGTCGGGGATACAGAGGATCTGAGGCCCGCTACACTCCCACCGAAAAAGAGATATTGGCAGCATATGAAGGAGTTTGATCTGCTTCGGAAGTGGTCGGTACTGAATCACGGCTCCTCTTGGCACTCCAACAGCCGGTGCTGAGCTGGATGTTCAAAGGGTCCCCTTTACACATCATGCAACTGATGCTATGTGGAGGAAGTGGACTGCACTGATCACAAAACGGGCTCGAATAGGAAACCCCAGTCTCCCAGGAATCTTGGACGTGGTCATGGACTGGCCAGGGTTCACTTGTTGGGTAATGCAGGAAGATGGGTGTCCTGGTTCCAGTTAGGACAGAGTTAATTTTTCCTCATAGTAGCTGGTAGGGTGCTATGTTTTGGATTAGGATGAGAAGAGCGCTGATAACATGCTGATGTTTTAATTGTTGCAGAGCAGTGCTTACACCAGGCCAAGGACTTTTCGGCTTCTCGCTCTGTCCTGCCAGCGAGCAGGCTGGGGGTGCAGCAGGAGCTGGGAGGGGACAGACCCAGGACAGCTGACCCAAACTGGCCAAAGGGGTATTCCATACCATCTGACGTCATGCTAAACAATATATAGGGGTGGCTAGCCCTAAAATAAATAAATAAAAATAAATAAAAATAAATAAAAATAAATAAAATAAATAAAAAATAAATAAATAATACAATGGTTAGATATTGTGCAATTGTCTGGCCTAAAAAGCCAATAAAAGGAACTTCAGTATTTTGGCCAAAATACGGGTCTGATGAAAATTCAGGCTTTAAATTTATATGTAAACAATAAGACTCCTTTTTCAGAGGAGGAATCAAGTTATGCTCCCTATAATCCTAATATTGCACCGGCGGCAGCAGCAGCCACTCCAGAAAGGGAGAAAGGGACTGCAATTGGCACTGTCCCTGGAGAAGGAGCGCACTCTAGGCTCTGGCAAGAATTAGAACAATGTAGAAGAGAGATTCAGAATTTCCCCTTCCCTGATATTAACAGTACTTACAGGAACTGTGTATCCTCTTAGGGAGATTCCAGTGGGACAAGGACAAATAGGTTACGTGAACTCCCCCCCCTTACCAGCAGAGAGGTTAGGAGTTTTAAGAAGGAAATGAAGTCTTTAACTAAGAACCCTATAGGACTAGCAGAACAGTGAGATCAGTTTCTAAAGCCTAACTTGTATTCCTGGGGGGGAAATGTCAGTCTTGAGTATGTTAGTATGTTATTCACTGGAGAAGAATGTTTAGGAGGGGAATGATTTGGCAGGCAGCTATGCAAGAATGGGAAAGAACTAACCCTCCCCCTGGACCGACAGTAATTCCGATAGAGCAGAAATATCTGCTTATCCAACTGGGATAATAACAACCCACAACACAGAAATCATATGAGAGACTTGGGGTCAGAATGAGAAAGTACTCGGGGATGAATCCTGAGGACCTGGCAACCCAAGGGCTCTTGAAAGTTCATTTTGTGATTAAAGCCTGGCAAGATACCCAGAAAAAGCTCCAGGAGGTGGAAGGATGGAGTGAACAGTCAGTGGAGACCCTCCTGCGGGAGGCCCTGAAGGTGTGTGTCAGGAGGGGAGATGAGAAGGAAAAGAAGATAACAAAACTAATGGTATTCAGAGTGTACTGGGTAGTGAGGCAGGGGGTTGGAGAAAGAGGAAGAAAAACTTTCAGGGGAGTCAGACCCGGGATGGAAAGGAGAGGAAGAAAGATGAAGGAATGGCAGGCAAGGAAAGCTACCCGTGTTGCAGCCTAAATCCTAGCAGGGACAGGTTTTGAGAAGATGTTTTAAGTGTGGCCAGACCAGCCACTTCAAATAGGAATATCCGGAGTGGAAGAAGGAGGAGAGATTGCTGTTATAAATTCAGAATAGGGGAATTGGGGCTTCTTAGAAAGCTAGTCCCACTGAGAGACCCTGATAAATGAAAAAGTGTACCTCAAGTGTTGAGATAAGGACATGGGGATCACTCTACAAATATCGTCGTGGGCAAAACAGACTTAGCATAGGAAGATTAATAACATTTATTACCTATTGCTGACAGGCTGGAGCGGTGAGAAACATAGAAACAAGCTGGGGGCACCTTCCCCCATCCACTCTCTGCTACCTCTTCCCTGCCCTGAGTGGTGCAGGGGGGGCCGGGAGTGCATGCTGCAGTCAGTTCATGGTGCTTCATTCCCACCGCTTCTTCACAGTCACTCTCTCCCCGGTCTGGTGTGGGGTCCCTCCCGTGGGGTGATGACCTTCTTGGGCTGGTCCTGTGTGGGTTTCTCCATGGGCAGCGGCTCTTTGGGAGCTGCTCCAGGTGTGGGTCTGTGGTGTGGGTCTGTGCCGCAGGGTCTATTCATCAGGAGTGGGTTGGTCTGGCTTGGGGCACCCTGGGGACAACCCCTCCCTCCCCCCCCCCCCCGATCCCCCCTGATCCCCTGGTCCTGCATGGACTCTCTGGAGCAGGCCATGGGAAGGGGCTTTGGCTCCATCACCTGGAGCGCCTCCTCCCCCTCCTTCTGCACTGACCTTGGTGTCTGCAGGGAGGTTTTGTGAACCTGTAGTACTCAGCCAATGAAGAAACAAGGGAAGAATCAAGCGTTAGGTAATAGGGAATATAAGGTTATGATATACTTTTACTGTGTGCTCCTGCTTGCAGGACGTCCGCCATTGCAATCACGAATAAAATAGCTTCACAGAAGATCCTGTCTGAGAAAATTACTGAGATGTTTCTCACACCCTTGAGCCCTTGACATTGTATTTCTCACATAAGAAAGAAGGAGATAGCCTGAGCATGGCCAAGAACTGGGTTCAAGCAGCGAACACAGTGAGGAAGAGTATCAATGACCACCAGAAGGCCCCAAAAGACCACCAGTAGAAACTAATTTACATGTATCATGAACATTTACATATTCATGAATTCCAGGAAATAACATGAATATGATAATCATTTCATGGAAATTGAATGAATATGTATGTTTTGATTGTATATAACCCTGTAGCTTGAACAATTCGGCACGCACACTATGTAGAGTGATCCCCTGTGAGTCTGGCGCCGCAATTAAAGAACGCCTGCTTTCTAAAATTCCAAATTGAGTCTTAGAGAGTTTCTTTGACCAACTTTTACGGTAACACTTATACTGAGATACTGAAGAGATATAGGCCTAGATGGGCATTAGAAAGGGGGGAACTGTAACAAAAGGGTCAACTGGTCTGCAAGGAAAAGAAATAACTATTCAGCCTAGAAGCTTTGAACTGATTGCTTTGTCTCTACCAAATAAATACCCGCTTGAGCACTTTCGCAGGATGTACTAGCAGCAACAAGCAGATTAGTTGACCAAAGCAACAAAAATCCTCTTCAGAGAAAACTTCAACTTCAGAGAAGAACGAGGTCTTAGGGAGACATAAACAAAGGACTGGAGCCAACCTAAGACCTGCAACGGTCCCATGCCGGAAGCCCACTTTACATGCAAATGAGAGATGTTTGGTGGAGTTAGGAATGGTGTAACAATGCTACTGGATACGTATGCATAGTGTTTTGTTGCAAATTGTATATAAGCTGCTGCAAATTTTAATGGTCAACTCTCATTTCCTATTGGAGGAGGGATCTCGTGATCATGACTAAACTTTAGTAAAACCTTTGCAAATCTACCCTTGGGTCCTGTTTCCTCCTTGGTCACGGAACATCACGAGTGACTTTTGTGACCCCAGTTAATTGTAATGGAGGAGCTTGCAGGCAGCTCTCACTTGGCACCAGATTACCACACCTGTGTGTCCGTGTCTGTATCTTATAGTAAAGCAGCATGTTTTGACTGGAGTCAAAGGCAGCCAAGTGGTATGCCACAATTGATATCGCTAATGCGTTTTTCTTAATCCCTTTGGCAGTAGAGTGCAGGCCACAGTTTGCTTTCACTTGGAGGGGTGTCCAGTACACCTGGAATCAACTGCCCCAGGGGTGGAAACACAGTCATACCATTTGCCATGGACTGATCCAGACGACACTGGAAAAGGGGGAAGCTCCTGAACACCTGTAGTACATCGATGACATCATTGTGTGGTGTGTCACAGCAGAGGAAGTTTTCAAGAAAGGGAAGAAAATAGTCCAAATCCTTCTGAAGGCTGGTTTTGCCATAAAACAAAATAAAGTCAAAGGACCTGCACGAGAGATCCAGTTTTTAGGAATAAAATGGCAAGATGGACGTCGCCATATTCCGATGGATGTGATCAACAAAATAACGGCTATGTCTCTGCCAACTAGCAAAAAAGAAACACAAACTTTCCTAGGCCTTGTGCGGTTTTTGGAGAATGCACATTCCAAATTACAGTCTGATTGTAAGTCCTCTCTATCAAGTGACCTGGAAGAAGAATCATTTCAAATGGGGCCCCGACCAACGACAAGTCTTAGAACAAATTAAACGGGAGATAATTCATGCAGTAGCCCTTAGGGAAGTCCGAGCAGGACAAGATGTAAAGAATGTGCTCTACACCGCAGCCGGGGAGAATGGCCCCACCTGGAGCCTCTGGCAGAAAGAGCCTGGGGAAACTCGAGGTCGACCCCTGGGGTTTTGGAGTCGGGGATACAGAGGATCTGAGGCCCGCTACACTCCCACCGAAAAAGAGATATTGGCAGCATATGAAGGAGTTTGATCTGCTTCGGAAGTGGTCGGTACTGAATCACGGCTCCTCTTGGCACTCCAACAGCCGGTGCTGAGCTGGATGTTCAAAGGGTCCCCTTTACACATCATGCAACTGATGCTATGTGGAGGAAGTGGACTGCACTGATCACAAAACGGGCTCGAATAGGAAACCCCAGTCTCCCAGGAATCTTGGACGTGGTCATGGACTGGCCAGGGTTCACTTGTTGGGTAATGCAGGAAGATGGGTGTCCTGGTTCCAGTTAGGACAGAGTTAATTTTTCCTCATAGTAGCTGGTAGGGTGCTATGTTTTGGATTAGGATGAGAAGAGCGCTGATAACATGCTGATGTTTTAATTGTTGCAGAGCAGTGCTTACACCAGGCCAAGGACTTTTCGGCTTCTCGCTCTGTCCTGCCAGCGAGCAGGCTGGGGGTGCAGCAGGAGCTGGGAGGGGACAGACCCAGGACAGCTGACCCAAACTGGCCAAAGGGGTATTCCATACCATCTGACGTCATGCTAAACAATATATAGGGGTGGCTAGCCCTAAAATAAATAAATAAAAATAAATAAAAATAAATAAAAATAAATAAAATAAATAAAAAATAAATAAATAATACAATGGTTAGATATTGTGCAATTGTCTGGCCTAAAAAGCCAATAAAAGGAACTTCAGTATTTTGGCCAAAATACGGGTCTGATGAAAATTCAGGCTTTAAATTTATATGTAAACAATAAGACTCCTTTTTCAGAGGAGGAATCAAGTTATGCTCCCTATAATCCTAATATTGCACCGGCAGCAGCAGCAGCCACTCCAGAAAGGGAGAAAGGGACTGCAATTGGCACTGTCCCTGGAGAAGGAGCGCACTCTTAGGCTCTGGCAAGAATTAGAATTTGTTGGACATCAGTTGGTTGGTGGTGAGCAATTGCATTGGGCATCTCTTGGCTTTGTTTATTCTCCTTGTTGCTATTGGATTTTTCTTTCCTTTTTGTCTTTCTTATTACACTGTCCTTATCTCAGCCCACAAGTTCTTCCACTTTTCGGTTTCTTCCCCATACCACTGGGGAGAGGGGGAGTGAGTGAACTGCTGTGCTATGTTTAGCTGTCTACCAGGTTAAATGACAACGGTCCTTTTCTTGTGGTTTAACCCAGCAGACAGCTAAGCACCACAAAGCTCACTCCCTACCCCAGTGTGCTGTAGTAGAGAACTGAAAAAAGGTTAAAGTGCCAGAACTCGTGGGCTGAGATAAGAACAGGTAACTAAGGATATTTAGAAGAAAAAAAAATGTGATGCAGCAATATCTTTCCACTATTTGTCAGCCCAGATAGGTTTGCCTCTAAGCTACCAGTTGTTCTGCTTCCATTGCTGTAACCACCCCCACAGGACATTTGCCACCATCCAGGAGTCAGTATAGAGACAGAGCATGGCCACTTTCCCTGTTCAGCAATATCTACAGCTAGCTGGATGGTCTTCACTTCTGCAAATTGGATCGATTGACCTTCTCCTTCAGCAGTGTCTGCAACTTGTCGTGTAGGACTCCACACAGGAGCCTTCCACCTCCGATGCTTTCCCAAAATAGGGCAGGACCCATTAGTGAACAGGGCATATTACTTCTCATTTTCTGGTAGTTAATTATACAGTGGGGCCTCTGAAAGCACATTTCACCTACTTCTCTGGGGATAATCCAAAATACCTACCCTCTGGCCCGTCCATGTTCACTTCCAAGATTCCTGGGCGACTGGGGTCTCCTATTGGAGCACACTGTGTGATAAGTGCGACCCACTTCCTCCCCTAAAATCAAACCCTGTGGAACCCCACTGGTGACTGGCCACCAGCCCGATGTAACCCCGATTACTATAACCCTTTGAGCTCGACCCATCAGCCAATTGTTCAACCACTGTATTATGTATTCATCTAGCTCTATGCTGGACATTTTGTCCAGAAGGATACTGTGAGAAACAGTATGGAAAGCTTTGCTGAAATCCAAAAAGATCACATCAACTGGCTTCCCTTGGTCAACCAGGTGGATAACCTTGTCATAAAAGGAAATTATGTTTGTTAAACAGGACTTTCCCTTCATGAACTCGTGCTGGCTATGATCAGTGATCACATTGTCCTTCAAGAGTTTTTCCCAGGATAATCTTTCCCATAGTTTTACCAGGCACTGACGTGAGACTGACAGGCCTGTAATTACCAGGGTCTGTCTGACTCTTACTGTAATACTGTTGATATAGCATATAACAACCATAATAGTGATGACATACAGTATTATATAGCAATTAATATCATCCAATTAAAAACATAGGCTATTCTCACCCAGCATCAAATCCCCTTGAGGTACATATCGGACTTACCCATTGTTGTGGTTTAACCCGGCCGGCAGCTAAACACCACACAGCCGTTCGCTCACCCTCCCCCCTCCCTCTCTGGGATGGGGGAGAGAAATGGGAAAGTGAAGCCGGTGAGTTGAGATAAAGACAGTTTATTAAGACAGGAATATAATAATGACAATAATAATAATAATAGTGATAATGATAATAGTATTAATAATAATAATGTGTAAGAAACAAGTGCTGCAAAATGCAATTGCTCACCACCCGCTGACCGATGCCCAGCCTATCCCCGAGCAGCCGGCCCCCCACCCCGGCTAGCCACCCCTATATATTGTTTAGCATGACGTCAGATGGTATGGAATACCCCTTTGGCCAGTTTGGGTCAGCTGTCCTGGGTCTGTCCCCTCCCAGCTCCTGCTGCACCCCCAGCCTGCTCGCTGGCAGGACAGAGCGAGAAGCCGAAAAGTCCTTGGCCTGGTGTAAACACTGCTCTGCAACAATTAAAACATCAGCATGTTATCAGCGCTCTTCTCATCCTAATCCAAAACATAGCACCCTACCAGCTACTATGAGGGAAAATTAACTCTGTCCTAGCTGAAACCAGGACAGATATCCACCCCTTATTCCATACCATTTATGTCATGCTGAGGTTACACTCTTTCCAATACATTCTAATTAATCACCATTTTCATCTATGATATATAGCAATCATGGTAGTGATGACATACAGTATTATATAATAATTAACATACTACAATTCAACTCATGGGCTATTCTCACCCAGTATCAAATCCCCTTGAGGTACACACCGGACCTCCCCATCCTTTTGCATTACCCACCAAGTGCATCCAGGTCCCTGAGCAAAAGCAATTCCACGAAGGGGTTTGCCTTTTCCTGATGCAGGAGTAGCCCAGTCTGTTTTACCCAGCATGTTTCTTACGTGCACTACAGGAACTTTATCCCCTTCTACAGTGCGTAACAGGTTTGATTGGGCAGGTCCAGCTCGGTTGGCAGATCCCCTAGTATTGACTAACCAGGTGGCCTTTGCCAAATGCGTATCCCAATTTTTGAATGTCCCAGCACCCATTGCTTTCAGTGTAGTCTTCAACAGTCCATTGTATCGTTCAACTTTTCCAGAGGCTGGTGCATGATAGGGGATGTGATACACCCACTCAATACCATGCTCTTTGGCCCAAGTGTCTATAAGGTTGTTTCGGAAATGAGTCCCGTTGTCTGACTCAATTCTCTCTGGGGTGCCATGTCGCCATAGGACTTGCTTTTCAAGGCCCAGGATAGTGTTCCGGGCGGTGGCATGGGGCACAGGATATGTTTCCAGCCATCCGGTGGTTGCTTCCACCATTGTAAGTACGTGGCGCTTGCCGTTGCGGGTTTGAGGGAGTGTGATGTAATCAATCTGCCAGGCCTCTCCATATTTATATTTCAGCCATCGTCCTCCATACCAAAGAGGCTTTGACCGTTTGGCTTGCTTGATTGCAGCACATGTTTCACAGTCATGAATAACCTGTGCTATAGTGTCCATGGTCAGGTCCACCCCTCGATCACGAGCCCATCTGTAGGTTGCATCTCTACCTTGATGGCCTGAGGTGTCATGGGCCCATCGGGCTATAAATAATTCACCTTTATGTTGCCAGTCCAGGTCCACCTGAGCCACTTCAATCTTAGCAGCCTGATCCACCTGCTGGTTGTTTTGATGTTCTTCAGTAGCCCGATTCTTGGGCACATGAGCATCTACATGGCGTACCTTTACAACCAGGTTCTCTACCCGGGCAGCAATATCTTGCCACAATGCCGCAGCCCAGATGGGCTTGCCCCTGCGCTGCCGGTTGTTCTGCTTCCATTGCTGTAACCACCCCCACAGGGCATTTGCTACCATCCATGAATCAGTATAGAGATAGAGAACTGGCCACTTTTCTCGTTCAGCAATATCTAAAGCCAGCTGGATGGCTTTCACTTCTGCAAACTGACTCGATTCACCTTCTCCCTCAGCAGCTTCTGCAACTCGTCGTGTAGGACTCCATACAGCAGCTTTCCATCTCCGATGCTTTCCCACAATACGACAGGACCCGTCAGTGAACAAGGCATATTTCTTCTCATTTTCCGGTAGCTTGTTGTACAGTGGGGCTTCTTCAGCACGAACCACCTCCTCCTCTGATGATATCCCAAAGTATTTGCCTTCTGGCCAGTCCATAATCACCTCCAAGATTCCTGGGCGACTGGGGTTTCCTATTCGAGCCCGCTGAGTAATCAGTGCAACCCACTTGCTCCATGTAGCATCAGTTGCATGATGTGTAGAGGGGACCCTTCCTTTGAACATCCAGCCTAGTACCGGCAGTCGGGGTGCCAGGAGGAGCTGCGCTTCAGTACCGACCACTTCCGAAGCAGATCGAACTCCTTCATATGCTGCCAATATCTCCTTTTCAGTTGGAGTATAGCGGGCTTCAGATCCTCTGTATCCCCGACTCCAAAACCCCAGGGGTCGACCTCGAGTTTCCCCAGGTTCTTTCTGCCAGAGGCTCCAGGTGGGACCATTCTCCCCAGCTGTGGTGTAGAGCACATTCTTTACATCTGGTCCTGTTCGGACTGGCCCGAGGGCTACTGCATGAACTATTTCCTGCTTAATTTGTTCAAAGGCTTCTCGTTGCTCAGGGCCCCATTCAAAAGCATTCTTCTTACGGGTTACTTGGTAGAGCGGGTTTACAATCAGACTGTAATTTGGAATATGCATTCTCCAAAACCCCACGACACCTAGGAAAGCCTGTGTTTCTTTTTTGCTAGTTGGTGGAGACATAGCTGTTATTTTGTTGATCGCATCCATTGGGATTTGACGACGTCCATCTTGCCATTTTATTCCTAAAAACTGGATCTCTCGTGCAGGTCCTTTAACTTTATTCTGTTTTATGGCAAAACCGGCCTTCAGAAGGATTTGGACTATTTTCTTCCCTTTCTCGAAAACTTCTTCTGCAGTGTCACCCCACACAGTGATGTCATCGATGTACTGCAGGTGTTCAGGAGCTTCCCCCTGCTCCAGCGCAGACTGGATCAGTCCATGGCAAATGGTAGGGCTGTGTTTCCACCCCTGGGGCAGCCGATTCCAAGTATATTGGACTCCCCTCCAAGTGAAAGCAAACTGTGGCCTGCACTGTGCTGCTAGAGGGATGGAGAAAAATGCATTAGCGATATCAACTGTGGCATACCACTTGGCTGCCTTTGATTCCAGTTCATACTGGAGTTCCAGCATGTCCGGTACTGCAGCACTCAGCGGTGGCGTGACTTCGTTCAGGCCACGATAGTCCACTGTTAGTCTCCACTCACCATTAGACTTTCGCACTGGCCATATAGGACTATTAAAGGGTGAATGAGTCTTGCTGATCACTCCTTGGCTCTCCAGTTGACAAATTAGCTTATGGATGGGACTCAGGGAGTCTCGGTTGGTGCGATATTGCCGCCGGTGCACAGTTGTGGTAGCGATCGGCACTTGCTGTTCTTCAACCCTCAGCAACCCCACAACAGAAGGGTCCTCTGAGAGACCAGGCAAGGTAGACAACTGTTTAATGTCCTCTGTCTCCAAGGCATCTATGCCAAAAGCCCAGCGGAACCCTTTTGGGTCCTTGAAATATCCTCTTCTAAGATAGTCTATGCCAAGGATGCACGGAGCATCCGGGCCAGTCACAATACGGTGCTTTTGCCACTCCTTACCAGTTAGACTCACTTCAGCCTCCAATACAGTTAACTGCTGGGATCCGCCCGTCACACCATAAATACAGATGGGCTCTGGCCCTTTATAGCTTGATGGCATTAGAGTACATTGTGCACCGGTGTCTACCAAAGCCTTATACTTCTGTGCGTCTGACGTGCCAGGCCATCGAATCCACACAGTCCTATAAACTCGATTGTCCCTTTCCTCCCCCTGGCTGGAGGCAGGGCCCCTCTAGCCCTGGTCAGAATCTTCGTTTCTGTGTTTAAAGGACTGCCTGCTGGAAGTTGGAGCAGCAAACATTTCAGAGAACTCCTTTTTCCCACTTGTTTTCCTTTGCAATTCACGTACCCGTGCCTCTAGGGTCGCAGTAGATTTTCCATCCCATTTTCTCATGTCCTCTCCATGGTCACGTAGGTAAAACCACAGGGTGGCGCGGTGTGTGTGCCCACCATATTGTCTTCCTTGCATAGATGAACGTTTACCCCTAATAGCTGAGACACTGGTTTGTACAGGTGGGGAGGAAAATAATCTCTCTTCAAGTTGGTGGATCTTTTCAGAAAGTTTCTCCAAAGTATTCTCTTTTAGCTGGTGGACACTGGTTCGTTCAGGTGGAGGGGAAGATAATCTTTCTTCAAGTTGGTGGATCTTTTCAGAAAGTTTCTCCAAAGCATTCTCTTTTAGCTGGTGGACACTGGTTCATTCAGGTGGAGGGGAAGATAAATTCTCTTTAAGTTGGTGGACCTCTTCAGAGAGTTTCTCCACAGCCGAGACACAGGCCTGTAGGGAAGAGGAGAGATTTCCTTCGTACTGCCGGAGTAATTTAGCCACGTCATTCACTGGGGGATTCTCCTCCGCTTTCCAGGCTAGTATTGCCAATAAGCTGGCATATGATGATGGTGCACTCCGTACAAACTTCCGCCACATGGGTGGTGTACACCGGACTGCATCTGGATCTGTGGATGTTTGTGCGTCGTCTAGGTCCTTATAAATGACTTCCCGTACGGCCAATTCCCTCAGGTACTGAATTCCCTTCTCCATGGTGGTCCATTTGCCTGGTAGACATACAAGTTCTTCCTTGAAGGGATACCTTTCCTGCACAGCTGACAGGAGACGCCTCCAGAGGCTGCGAGATCGTGCTCCATCTCCAATTGCTTTGTCAATGCATGCGTCCCTAGCAAGGGATCCCAGCCGCCTGGCTTCCTTGCCCTCTAATTCCACATAATTGGCTCCCGTGTCCCAGCACCGGAGCAGCCAGGTGACAAGCTGCTCACCTATACAGCGACCAAAATCTTTTTGCACATCTCGTAGCTCACGCTGGTATAGAGTCCGGGTAGTTACTGTTGATTTTTCGACATCCTCATCCTCATCTTCAGTCTCCTGCACCTTTGATGGCCCAGCCTCGTCTTCACTATGCCCAGACTTAGCAGAAGACTGTCTGCGTTCTAAACGACCTGAGCCTCTATACCATTTTTTCACCTTGTCTACAGGGGCAACTTGCACTGCTACAGCTCGTTTCTCTAACCCAGACACAGGGTCTGCCACAGGGGTTGGAATACCCTCTGCGGGGTCAACTTGCACTGCTACAGCTCGTTTCTCTGACCCAGACACAGGAGTGGGAGCAGCTGCAGGAGCTGGAGCGGCTGCAGGAGCTGGAGCTGGAGTGGCTGCAGGAGCTGGAGCGGCTGCAGGAGCTGGAGCTGGAGCAGCTGCAGGAGCTGGACCTGGAACGGCTGCAGGAGCGGGAGCTAGGTTGCTAGTAGCATCAATTGCAGCTCGATAGGCACAAGCCAGACCCCAGCACGCTACAGTGATTTGTGTCACTTTGGAACTGCCAGAGTCATGACACCTTTTTTTCAAGCATTCTGCCAGCTTTTTAGGATTTTGCAGTTGTTCAGGGGTGAATGTCCAAAACACTGGAGGTGACCACTGCTCTAGAAACCTGCCCATATCCTCCCACACTCCCTGCCACTCGCAACTATCCCGCATCAAGACAGATCTCCGGATGAGATTCCTAAGTAGTTGTCTAACCCTCAACAAAACCTGAAGCGCATTCAGGAGACATAACAACAAGAGAAGGCTGGTCTGAGTATCCCAAGGATATTCAACATCTCGGAGAACCACCGTAACTAGCTCGGGGGATAAGAGGGTGGTGAAGGAGAAAGGGAGAGTGAACAGGTAGGGAAACATGTCTTCCCCTGTCCCCTTCACAGATTGGCTCCCTAACGAAAACAGGCAATAGGTGTAATTGCTAATAGTTTCCGAGATATGGTTTCCAAAGTATAGAGTCGACGTCAGTGCTGAGTACAAATACCAGGTTAGAGTCGTGACCAGATATTTCATCATTTCATAAGCCATTGTTACACCGCACAGTACCATAACAATCTTAAACCAGGGCCCGGAAAGGATAAACAGTGCAACAGGGAGCACATACAGAAAGTAACGCGCTATAAAACTCAAATTGGAAAACAGGCACAGCAGACTGGAGATTAAGGCAATCAACATCGTGACTAGCAACTATTAAGAAGGTCCAATACTTATACCAATTTTAGTTTAACACACTCTGGTCAAATTTGTCGATATCTCAACCCTTCGAGCCCCACGTTGGGCGCCAAAAGGACTGTTGTGGTTTAAGCCGGTCGGCAGCTAAACACCACACAGCCGTTCGCTCACCCTCCCCCCTCCCTCTCTGGGATGGGGGAGAGAAACGGGAAAGTGAAGCCGGTGAGTTGAGATAAAGACAGTTTATTAAGACAGGAATATAATAATAACAATAATAATAATAATAGTGATAATGGTAATAGTATTAATAATAATAATGTGTAAGAAAACAAGTGATGCACAACGCAATTGCTCACCACCCGCTGACCGATGCCCAGCCTATCCCCGAGCAGCCGGCCCCCCACCCCGGCCAGCCACCCCTATATATTGTTTAGCATGACGTCAGATGGTATGGAATACCCCTTTGGCCAGTTTGGGTCAGCTGTCCTGGGTCTGTCCCCTCCCAGCTCCTGCTGCACCCCCAGCCTGCTCGCTGGCAGGACAGAGCGAGAAGCCGAAAAGTCCTTGGCCTGGTGTAAACACTGCTCTGCAACAATTAAAACATCAGCATGTTATCAGCGCTCTTCTCATCCTAATCCAAACCATAGCACCCTACCAGCTACTATGAGGGAAAATTAACTCTGTCCTAACTGGAACCAGGACACAGGGGGATCCCAACAGCTAACTGTGTTGGAGCCCGAAGTGAGTCTAACTGGGAATGAGTGGCAAAAGCAACCCCATTGGGGGGTTGGACCCGATGATCTTTCGAGGTCCCTTCCAACCCCTACAATTCTGTGATTCTGTGAATCTGTGACTGGCCCAGAGGCTCCATGCATCCTTGGCATAGACTACCTGAGGAGAGGGTACTTCAAGGACCCTAAAGGGTACCGGTGGGCTTTTGGCATAGCTGCCTTGGAGACAGAGGACATTAAACAGTTGTCTACCTTGCCCGGTCTCTCGGAGGACCCTTCTGTTTTGGGGTTGATGAGGGTCGAAGAACAGCAGGTGCCAGTTGCTACCACAACGGTGCACCGGCGGCAATATCGCACCAACCGAGACTCCCTGAGTCCCATCCATAAGCTAATTCGTCAACTGGAGAGCCAAGGAATGATGAGCAAGACTCACTCACCCTTTAATAGTCCCATATGTCCAGTGCGAAAGTCTGATGGCGAGTGGAGACTAACAGCAGACTATCGGGCCTGAATGAAGTCACGCCACCACTGAGTGCTGCAGTGCCGGACATGCTAGAACTCCAGTAGGAACTGGAATCAAAGGCAGCCAAGTGATATGCCACAACTGATATTGTTAACGCATTTTTCTGCATCCCTTTATCAGCAGAGTGCAGGCCACAGTTTGCTTTCACTTGGAGGGGTGTCCAGTACACCTGGAATCAACTGCCCCAGGGGTGGAAACACAGTCATACCATTTGCCATGGACTGATCCAGACGACACTGGAACAGGGGGAAGCTCCTGAACCACCTGCAGTACATCGATGACATCATTGTGTGGGGTGACACGGCAGAGGAAGTTTTTAAGAAAGGGAAGAAAATAGTCCAAATCCTTCTGAAGGCTGGTTTTGCCATGAAACAGAATAAAGTCAAAGGACCTGCACGAGATATTCAGTTTTTAGGAATAAAATGGCAAGATGGACGTCGCCATATTCCGATGGATGTGATCAACAAAATAACGGCTATGTCTCTGCCAACTAGCAAAAAAGAAACACAAACTTTCCTAGGCCTTGTGCGGTTTTTGGAGAATGCACATTCCAAATTACAGTCTGATTGTAAACCCGCTCTACCAAGTAACCCGTAAGAAGAATGATTTCAAATGGGGCCTTGAACAAATTAAGCAGGAAATAGTTCATGCCCGTGTTCAGTAGCCCGTGGGCCAGTCCGAACAGGACCAGATGTAAAGAATGTGCTCTACACCGCAGCCGGGGAGAATGGCCCCACCTGGAGCCTCTGGCAGAAAGAGCCTGGGGAAACTCGAGGGCGACCCCTGGGGTTTTGGAGTCAGGGATACAGAGGATCTGAGGCCCGCTACACTCCCACCGAAAAAGAGATATTGGCAGCATATGAAGGAGTTCGATCTGCTTCGGAAGTGGTCGGTACTGAAGCACGGCTCCTCTTGGCACCCCGACTGCCGGTACTGGGCTGCATGTTCAAAGGAAGGGTCCCCTCTTTACACATCATGCAACTGATGCTACATGGAGTAAGTGGGTTGCATTGATAACACAGTGGGCTCGAATAGGAAACCCCAGTCTCCCAGGAATCCTGGAAGTGATTGTGGACTGGCCAGAAGGCAAATACTTTGGGATATCACCAAAGGAGGAGGTGGCCCGTGCTGGAGAAGCCCCACTGTACAACAAGCTACCAGAAAATGAGAAGCAATATGCCCTGTTCACTGATGGGGCCTGTCGTGTTGTGGGAAAGAATGGGGAGGTCCGATGTGTACCTCAAGGAGATCTAATACTGGTTGAGAATAGCCCATGAGTTTAATTGTATTATATTAATTATTATATAATACCGTATGTCATCGCTACTATGATCGCTATATGTCAATGTCCTATTAATACCATCACAGTAACGGTCACGCAGATAATGACGAATGAATTTTGATAGAACTGGACAAGCATGGCGGTGTGATGTAACGAGAACGGGCTTCAAAGTGTGACGATCCAACATCACACACCATCTCTTCTGCCATAAAAGACTGCTGTGACAGATGGAGCCTGAACTCAGACACAGACTAAACAAACTCAGTGGACATTTTATATACATATATTGCAGATAACTAGTGATAGGACAAGAGGGAATGGCCTCAAGTAGCACCGGGAGAGGTTCAGGTTGGAAATTAGGAGAAATTTCTTCTCAGAAAGAGTGGTTAGGCATTGGAACAGGTTGCCCGGGGAGGTGGTGGAGTCACCATCCCTGGAGGCCTTCAAGAAACATGTAGATTTAGAACTTAGTACCATCCTACAGTGGTAGACTTCAGTCCTAGGTTAAAGGTAG
This sequence comes from Anser brachyrhynchus, assembly GCF_964034855.1. NCBI lineage: Eukaryota > Metazoa > Chordata > Aves > Anseriformes > Anatidae > Anser > Anser brachyrhynchus. The sequence goes on from NC_137704.1 coordinate 16,469,984, forward strand.
GACTAGATGATCTTAGAGGTCTTTTCCAACCTGAATGATTCTGATTCTATGATCTGGGACAAGTGATCCTTGCAATCTTAAGTTCCCTTTCACTTTGGGGGCAAAAGACCCCCAAAAAGCCAAAACCTGTACAATGGGGAAAGCAGTCCCTCCTTCTTCTCATCCTCTTTACCACAGAAGATGGTTTGTCCTGTTTTTTTTCTGGGACAGAATTAATTTTCTTCGTAGTAGCTGGTATGGTGCTGTGTTTTGGATTTAGAATGAAAACAGTGTTGATAACGCACCGATGTTTTAATTGTTGCTGAGCAGTGCTTATACAGAGTTAAGGACTTTTGGCTTCTCATGCTGCCTGCTAGCGAGTAGGCTGGGAAAGGACAGAACCAAGACAGCTGACCTCACCTGACCAAAGGGATATCCCATACCATATGACATCATGCGAAATTAAAGCTGGGGGGGAAAGAAGGAGGAAGGGGGTACATTCAGAGTTATGCTGTTTGTCTTTCCAAGTAACTGTTATGCATGATGGAGCCCTGCTTTCCTGGAAATGGCTAAACAACTGCCTGCCAGCTGTGAATGAATTCCTTGTTTTGCTTTGCTTGCGTGCACAGCTTTTGCTTCATCTAGTAAACTGTCTTTATCTCAACCCACAAGTTTTCTCAGTTTTACCTTTCCGATTCTCTTCCCCATCCCACTGTGGGAGGAATGAGCAAGCACTTGTGTGAAGCTTAGCTGCCTACCAGGGTTAAACCACAACATCTAGCTAGCAGGAGAACACTCTGACAGCATGAGTCAAGCATCCTGGTATCACCATATAGCTCCCAGTCTGTACTGGTGCACGGGGTTATTCCTCCCTAGGCGCAGGACCCTGCACTTGTCCTTGTTGAACTTCACGAGGTTTCTCTCAGCCTAACCCTCCAGCCTACTGAGGTCCCTCTGAATGGCAACACAGCCCTCTGGGGTATCAGCCACTCCTCCCAGCTTTGTGTCATCAGCAAACTTGCTGAGGGTGCACTCCGTTCCATTGTCCAGGTCGTTGATGAATAAGTTGAACAGGACTGGACCCAGTACCGACCCCTGGGGGACACCACTAGCTACGGGCCTCCAACTAGACTCTGCAGCACTAATCACAACCCTCTGAGCTCTGCCATCCAGCCAATTATCAATCCACCTCACTGTCCACTCATCTAGGCCGCAATTCCTGAGCTTGCCTATGAAGATGTTATGGGAGACAGTGTCAAAAGCCTTGGTGAAGTCAAGGTAGACCACACCCACCGCTCTCCCCTCATCTACTCAGCTAGTCATCTCATCATAGAAGGACAGCAGATTGGTCAAACATGACTTACTTCCCCTTGGTGAAACCATGCTGACTATTCCTGATCACCTTCTTATCCTCCACATGCTTGGAGATGACCTCCAGGATGAGCTGTTCCGTCACCTTTCCAGAGATGGAGGTGAGGCTGACTGGCCTGTAATTGCCTGGGTCCTTCTTCTTGCTGTTTTTGAAGACTGGTGTGACACTGGCTTTCTTCCAGTCCTCAGGCACCTCTCCTGTTTTCCACCACCTTTTAAAGATGATGGAGAGTGGCCTAGCAATAACATCGACCAGCTCCCTCAGCACCCAAGGGTGCATTCCATTGGGGCCCATGGATATGTGGATGTCAGGTTTGCTTAGATGAGCTCTGACCCGATCCTCTTCGACCAAGGGAAAGTCCTCCTTTCTCCAGACTTCTTCTCTTGTCTCCAGGGTCTGAGATTCCTGAGGGCTGGTCTTAGCAGTGAAGACTGAGGCAAAGAAGGCATTCAGCAACTCTGCCTTCTCTGTATCCTTCGTCAACAGGGCACCCACCTCATTAAGCAGCAGGTTCACATTTTCCTTAGTCTTCCTTCTGCTATTGCTATATTTGAAAAAGCCCTTCTTGTTGTCCTTGACACCCCTTGCCAGATTTAATTCCAAATGGGCCTTGGCCTTCCTTGTCGCATCCCTACGTCCTCTGACAATGTCCCTATTTTCTTTCCAAGTGGCCTGTCCCCTTTTCCACATTCCGTATACTTCCTTCTTCCATTTGAATCCTTCCAGGAGCTCCTTGCTCATCCAAGCAGGTCTCCTGCCCCCTTTGCTTGCCTTTTTGCCCATAGGAATACATAGATCTTGAGCTTGGAGGAAGTGATGCTTGAATACTGAGCAGCTCTCTTGGACCTCCTTTCCTTCTAGGGCCCTGACCCATGGGATTCCTCCAAGTAGGTCCTTGAAGAGGCCAAAGTTTGCTTTCCCGAAGTCCAGGGTTGCGATCCTACTTCTTGCCCTGCTTCCTCCTTGCAAGATCCTGAACTCCACCATCTCATAGTCACTGCAGCCAAGGCTGCCCCCAACCTTCAGATCTCCAACCAGCCCTTCTCTGTTTGTAAGCACAAGGTCCAGCAGCAGCACACCTCTCCTCGTTGTCTCCTTGACCACCTGCATCAAAAAGTTATCATCAGTGCTCTGCAGGAACCTCCTGGACTGTTTGTGCCTAGCTGTACGGTCTTTCCAGCAGACATCAGGGTGGTTGAAATCCCCCATGAAAACCAGGGCCTGTGATTGTGAGGCTACTTCCAGCTGTCTGTAGAAGGCTTCATCTACCTCCTCTTCCTGATCAGGCAGCCTGTAGCAAGCTCCCACAACAGTATCAGCCATGGTAGCCTGCCCTTTAATCCTTACCCATAAGCTCTCAACTGGCTCTTCATCCACCTCTAGGCAGAGCTCGATGCATTCCAGTTGCTCCCACACATAAAGCGCAACTCCACCACCTCACCTTCCCGGCCTGTCTTTCCTAAAAGAAAGCAGCCCCTCCTGGTCCTGTTGCTGTCACCACACTGTTCTGTCTGCCTCTAGTGCTCTGGGACTGTGTCCTGTTGGTGAGGTCATTGCTTGGCCTGTGTTGTGGCTGCCCTCAGTGGCTGCCCTCCTGGCTCTTCTTCCTTGAGGGAGCAACATTGCTCTTACTGCTCCCTGACAGGTGTTTCAGTACCTAAGGCAGCCTCTTAAAGGTTAAAAAGTGACCACACTTGATGAGTAGGTAGTTTAAATGATCGTTTTAAAGTAGGCAGGGCTTTAGCAATGACAATGAATGCATGTTCATGTCATCATGCCATTACACACTAGATTACATACATGACCAGACCTGCTTCCTTCCATGACTGAGAAAGGCTCAGCGAACAGTAAGTGTGACGGTTCTTGAGGAAAGGCAAGTTGGGAGATGAGGGCGACAGCAAGGCAAGCCAGGGCAGTGACTTCACAAGGTGTGCAGCCCCACTCTCTGGGTGCAGTGACGGCTGGCTGTTCCCTAAGGGAAGAGGAGCCAGGAGATGAGCATTATAACGAGGACAGCAGAAGCAGTGGCCTTGCCAGCAAAGGCCCAGTCCCACAGTACCTCAGTGAGGCAAGCAGGGCAGGCCTGGGGGTGGTAGCCAGGTTCAACCAAAAGACCCAATTGCCATGCAAGTCTGTGATGATGAGGCAAGTCTGAGGCCAAGTTGGGAGGTCAGTCCCCAGGTCAAGGTCTGCATCAGTGGGGTCTCTGGACAGGCACAGGCTGTGGTATAGTTGTAGCCTAGGTGGGGGCCAGTTGCTAGAGGGGATGCTCTCGGGGCCCTTAAACCCACAATACCTGGGTGAGGAGAGCAGAGGAGGTCTGGTGACAGTCAATGTGGGAATAAAAATGTTGTTTTTGCACAGAGTTACATTGTTTAGAGGGAAGGAATATGGTATTGAGACATGCTTGCAGTGATAAGAAAGCTTAACAGACAACCTTGCAAAATGCAGACAACCAGAATCCTTAGAGCAATTAGGCGGAAATCATGGTGTAAGAAACATTACCACCTCAAAGAGTATAAAAGTCAAAAGAAATTTGACTTATAACAGGCCAGCAACTGAAAGCCATGTATTGTCTGTGAAGCATCGGATAGGTTGTGAACCTGGATTACCCAGTCAATGGGGAAACAGGGGACGGTCCCGGTCGTTGAGAAAAAAAAAAGTATATAAACTGTGTTATGGAACTAGTAGGCACGCTCCTGCTTGTGGGACGCCCGCCATTGCAATCGCGAATAAAAATGCTACTTCACTGAGATCCTCGCCTGAGCCTATGTTATTGGCTACAGAGTGTTTCTCACAGTAACAAGGGTCATCCAACAGTCCAGCTGGCCAGGCAAGTTCATAGTGATGGACTGGCTCATTTCTGAAGTCTGAAATATTGCAGTGCTTTACTGAAGGCTGATAATTAAGAAAATAGTTCAAAACTATGAAAGCCAAATCATATAATCTCTCTGCGTACAGAGGAAAGGTTCCCAACAATGGCATGAAGCTGTGTCAGGCAGGGGAGGTTCAGGTTGGATATTAGGAAAAGGTTCTTCACTGAGATGGTGGCTGGGCACTGGAACAGGCTCCCCAGGGAAGCGGTCACAGCACCAAGCCTGCCGGAGTTCAAGAAGCATTTGGACAATGCTCTCAGACATATGGTCTGATTTTTGGGTGGTCCTGTGTGGAGCCAGGAGTTGGACTCAATGATCCTTGTGGGTCCCTTCCAACTCAGGATATTCTATGATTCTATGAACAAAATTGTGCCAGGTGTTGGACAACTCTGCAAGAACACAGGTTATCTGTGTGGATGCAGAAGATCAGCCATAGTCTATGGCCAGGCACAGATGAAACATGCATGGGTGGCAAAGGAAATATATTGTACTCACAGCTCCTTCTACGTTGTAATGCTTATTGGCTTTTAATTAGGTATAAAATTGACTGAGGCAATTTTCAATTCTATTCTGAAAAGGTGAAATTCACCTCTTGCAGGGGGGGCAGCCCCTAATCCCACTTAAAATCAGCTTTAACCAGGGCATAAATTTCATGCTGATGTGCCAGGCAGAAATTATAGCAAGTCCCAACCCTGTCCCAATTACCACTATGCAGAATAAGCATTCAGCTCCACACAGCCTATAGCAAATGAGTGTGCATAAAGGCATATGCAAGAGGAGGTGCGCAAGGGATATACTGTGGAGTCCCTAAAAGAAAAGGATATTCATATTTCAAGAGCTGACTGAAACAGACACACCCCAGGCAGGGACTTTGTAGCAAGTGATAAATATGAAGCAAGTTATGCATGTCCCCGAGCAGCAGCTGCGCCCCCCTCTGGCCACCTCCCCCAGTTTTATTGTTCAGCATGACATCATATGGTATGGAATATCCCTTTGGCCAGTTTGGCTCAGCTGTCCTGGTGTTGTCCCCTCCTAAATTCTTGTGCACCCCCAGACTCCTTGCTGGCAGGGCAGTGTGACAAGCTGAAAATCCCTTGCCTTAGTGTAAGCACTCACTGCTCAGCAACAACTAAAACATTGGTGTGTTATGAGCATTATTCTCATCCTAAATCCAAAACACAGCGCCATACCAGCTACTAGGAAGAAAATTAACTCCATCCTAGCCGAAACCAGGACATGCAGGGAGATGCCTGGTCCAAGGTGCTGGTTCTCATGGGCAGCTCAAATGTAATTCAAAGTATACTGGACACTTTCTAAATACACCTTTCCTCGTGTAAACAATTGTTGCTATAGGATTGATGCAATATAGTGAATGATCTGCTTGCTTTAGCCATTGGCTAATCAATGGCTTGATTAGCCATTGCAAGAGGAGTTGAAATGCTTTACCACCTATAGACTGATGACAAAGGTTCCCTTTTCACACAAATCATGATTATCAAGGGCTTGAATGAAAGCCAAGAGGCAGAGGCTCAACCGAAATAAGATGGCAGTGATTCTGGGAACAGTAACCTAGGTGATAACAAGGTACAATATCAATCCCTTCAACTGAGAAAGGCCCGGGAAAACAGTGTTTTAGGAGCGAACATTTGGTAGGTACTTATTCACTCATTCTTCCTTCTACATTACATATCAAGTAAAGTAATTTCCAAAAGAAAGCTTTATCTTACATTGTCAGAGCACACACAGAAAAAGCACCACTTTAGAACAAGCACAAGGGAGTTCAACCAAAAGGCATCTCTTTAGATGCTTTTTTCTTTAAAAAAGCAACAGATAAACAAAAGCAGAAGGAAAGCAGCACCTCAACATCAGCATGTTCACATGAAGGGAGATTCACTACAAACTTTTTAAGACACTCCCCAACATTTTATATTCTTGTTTGAAGAGAGGAGAGTGTAATCAGAGTATCACTCCATGGCTTTGTCATTCTTCTCTCCTCTCTTCCAAGTAAGACATTCATCTCCTTAGAGTCACACTGAAAACATTACTAATCTTTCCTCAGTCAGGCTTCTGACCACCATGTGGTTTGGGATGGTTGCTGCCAGTAACTATTGCCAGATGACCACCTTGCTGAGGGATAGGGAAGGATGTCCAGACTTAAATCTGTGGCTCCCACCTACATCATGCACCTCGTTCAGGTTGCAGCTCTATATTTAGGTGACATCTTTCTATCTGAACACCTGACATGAAGCAGATACCATATAAGAAGACCTGATAAGTCATTTTCAAGAGCAAGAATCTTGAGGGAGAAAAAAAAAGATTTAAAAACTTTTCTCAGACAATATAAATGTGGAGAATAGTCAGACTTGTTAGTGTCACTGGTAAGCACTGGCCTTGGGCAAGGGGGAGCTGAGCAGCTTGCTTCTGCTTCTCTCTTATATAAACTTTGTAGATGGATGTCTGCAAGCTTGGTATGAGAGGCTACCGAAGGAGGGAGTCTTGCAGTGGAAGGATGGCCCTGTTTTGGCAGCAGAATAGAATCCTGAAGGCCACGGTGCCTGGAGTGAAACCTTTTCCTTGATTATTTGTAAAATGAATATTAAAGTTAATACCCCTGGATATAATAATGAGTTTAATGAAGCACATGTTAAACATATATGACTGTAGTACTCAACTCTCCACCCAAATCATGCTAAATGTCACCCTAGGGTGGGGAACAGATAAGGTTAGGATATAAAGGAAAGAGAGTTAGTGTTAGCATTAGTTAGATAAAGTGAGAGAAAAGTTAGAAAAGAGTGTGGGAGAAAGAAGATATTGGAGGCCTAGAAGAGGCAGTCGACGGGCTGTGTTTCTTCTCCTTCACCAAGACAGGGACACCTTCTTGGTAAGCTCTGCACCTTCACCTATTGGTGAGGAGTACCCGGGATAGCATTTTGCCAGCGTTACTATCATATGTTAGCACTATTGCAGTAAGCGTATTTATCAACGGCAATTCTGAATCTGTCACCTTATTAAATACTTTCAACTTTGCAAAAAAATTTAAACTTTTTTTTGCGGACAACATAAGTTAAAAATATTATGTAGGTGTGCAGGTTTCATTTTGCTTCCTCGGGGCTGTGTTGTATTTCCAGCATATGTCCGGGAAGTTAAAGTCCTCCATGAGAACAAGTGCTGGTGATTGCGCGATTTCTGCCAGCTGCTTGTAGAATGTGTCATCTATCTCTTCATCCTGCTTTGGCAGTCTATAACAGACCCCCACCAGGATGTCTGCCTTGTTGGCCATCTCCCTGATTCTTATCACCTGTGGTAAAACCACCACAGTCCTTTTTGGTGCCCAACATGGAGCTTGAATGGTAGAGATAACAGTAGATTTGATTTAAAAGCTTACAATTAACATACTTAGTTGCTAGTCAACATATTGTCTGGTTTGCTGTTAATATTTTTCTATGTGATCCTGTTTTATGCGATCCGTGCCATGTTCTCCCTTCTACTCTATATCAGGTTGGGGAGTTTGTTAAAGGCTTTGTTTTTTTTTCAGCTTCCTGTGCTATAAAGCAGTGTCCTTGAGCCTAATTTAGTATTCAGGCCCTGCATTGCTATCATTTCTGTCCTTTGGAAATGCTCTCCTCAAGAATATTAAGAACTACGCTCTTCTTTTCCTCCTCTGCAAGTCAGTTTGTGGACAATATCAGGAATCGTTCTTCCTCCTTCTTTTCCTGTGGGCTAATTACAGCAGCTTTTCCAAGGTTTTATATGTCCACAGTCATTAATACCCTGACAAAACATTTTTTCTTTAGCCTTTCAGTGACAAAGCAATTGTTGTTTTTAATACCATATAAATAAAACTTCTGACATAAAATTTCAGTCTCCCCAGCTGTCCCAAAGCACAACCCTTACGTAAAGCAGGAAGAGTACAAGAAAAGAAGCAGGCAATAGGTTTTAAATAATTTTACCCTGGAATGAAATAACCCACAGCACAAACAACATGTTTGGGTGTCTGTGATGCTACTTTAAGATAGGCGTGAAAACATGTGCATTTGTAATATCATTTCCAATATGGAAAAATAATGCAGATATAAAAGTGAAGTGCTAGGATATGGACTGAGCTAAAAAAAAGAATAATAATAATAAAAAAAAGCTATTTAACTACAAAGAAAAACTGAAGAGTTTTTAATACTGAAATCAAGTCACTTAATTAAATATGTTTGCATTGTTACTTTTAGACACAGGCCAGCTACTTGCCAAGGTGGTCAACTCTGGGTGGGCGCATTCCGCAGCTGAGTGTCAGATCGCAGCATATGGGGGGGGGGGGGGGGGGCGGTGGTTCCCTGAGCCAAGGAAGCCCCAGGGGAGCCCAGAGACCCGCCAGGGGCCGGCAGCTCGCTCGAGAGCGGCTGACTTAGCGTGGACAGGGCCAGCAGTAACAGCGGCCACCCCCTACTGCCCCATAAGCAGCCCCTAGGGAGCACGAGTGACCCGGAGTGCGGCAAACAGAGCATGGTGCGGCAGTTTACGCAGGTAGGGGGCGCAGGGAGGAGCGCCCCATGGGGGAGGACCGTTCCACGGGCCGAGTGGAAGGCACCAATTACGCCAAGGACACCTTAACATCACACCCAGATCTTCACAGGCCAACGGCATGCACCTTTCCTGATCCTTACGGCAGAATGGTGGGCACTTGTCTCAGGGCAAAGGCAGCGGCACTGGCTGTATGTGGTCTGCACCGTCTACCCCAGCAGTGGTTGATGCCTCCACTCAGACAGAGCTGCCAAGGGGTGAGGCTACAGTGAAGACCTCTAACTGCTGGAAGTGCCTAGATCTTTCCCCTGGGGTAGGGACAGGTGGCAGACCTGCCTGCAAAAGGTGTGCCCAGCTGGAGGACTTCCTGCAGTAGGTGGCTGAGCTGCAGGAGGCAGTGAGAAGGCTGCGTAGGATCAGAGAGGCTGGGGTGGAGTTAGAAAGCTGGATCCTAGGACAGTCTGCAGGGACCCACAGACAGACAGCCCAAAACTCCCTCACTGACACTCACAGAAGGGAGGGGACCAATAACACTGGAGGATGGAAGCTGGCAAAGAGCAAGGTCCAGCAGGAGGGAGAGTCTTTCCTCAAAGCCTGAGGTGCCCTTACAGAACCACTTCACCCCTCTGCAGACTGAAAAGGAAAGACCCATTGCAGGGAGGGTGAAGCTAACTGAGTAAGACAGCCCAGTCTGCTTCCTGCATAATAACAACTAGTCCAACTAAGAAAAGGCGACAGGTGATAGTAGTAGGAGACTCTCTGCTGAGAGGTACAGAGGCACCCATCTGCCGACTCGATCTGCTCTGGAGGGAAGTCGGCTGTTTACCAGGGGCTTGTATCAGGGATGTTACCAAGAGACTGCCAAGCCTCATACAGCCTAAGGACTGTTATCCACTGCTACTGTTTCATGTGGGCACCAATGATGCAGCCAGGGGAAGTCTGAGGAGTGTTCAGAGGGATTACAGAGCCCTGGGAGCAGCAGTAAAGGACTTGGGAACGCAGGTAGTTTTTTCATCAGTCCTTCCGGTCAAAGGGAAGGGGTTTGAAAAGGCCAGTCGAGTCTGGCAAATCAACAGATGTTGGCAGGACTGGTGCCACAGACAGGGGTTTGGCTACTTAGACCATGGGACTTGCTTTGAGAAACCTGGTCTGCTGGGAGCTGATGGAGTCCACCTGTTAGAGAAGGGGAAGAACGTCTTCGGTCATAGGCTTGCCAAGCTGGTGAAGAGGGCTTTAAACTAGAGTTGCTGGGGGAGGGGAACCTCAGTCCATCCCGCTCCTCCTAGTTTGATGCCGGTGTCAGCAACAGATGCCCAGAGCCTGGAGAAGGGTCATGGAACAGCAGGAGAGCACCTGAAGAGCAGCACAAAGGAAGTCCAGCCATTCCAGCCAGTAAGTCAGTTTCATCAGAGGCCCAACTCAAATGTCTATATGCTAACGCATGTAGCATGGGGAATAAACAAGAGGAGTTAGAGATGTACGCATACCTGCAGGGCTATGACCTCATTGGCATTACAGAGATGTGGTGGGATGACTCCTATGACTGGAGTGTTAGGATGGAAGGATACAGGCTCTTTAGGAAGGACAGGCAGGGGAGGTGAGGAGAGGGGCATTGCCCTCTACGTCAATAAACAGCTGGAGTGCATGGAGCTCTGCCTGGGGATGGAGGAGGAGCTGACAGAGGGCTTATGGGTCAAGATTAAAGGGAGGGCAGGGACAGGGGACATTATAGTGGGAGTGTGCTACAGGCCACCTGATCAAGAAGACCAAGCAGATGAGGCCCTCTATAGACAGATAGAAGCAGCCTCACATTCACAAGCCCTGGACCTCATGGGGGATTTCAACCACCCCAGTATCTTTTGGAGGAACAGCACAGCAGGGCATAGGCAATCCAGGAGGTTCCTGGAATGCATTGATGACAACTCCCTTCTCCAGGTGACAGAGGAGCCAACGACGAGAAATGCTATGCTGGATTTCATTCTCACCAACAAGGAGGGGCTGGTGGGGAATGTGAAGCTCAAGGGCAGCCTTGGCTGCAAGTGATCATGAAATGGTGCAGTTTGGGATTCAGAGGGCAGTGAGGAGGGAGCATACAAAGCTCACAACCCTGGACTTTGGGAAAGGAGACTTTGGCCTTGGTAGAGTACCATTGGACAAAGCCCTGGAAGGAAGAGGGGCCCAAAAAAGCTGGTTAATATTCAAGGATCACCTCCTCCAAGCTCAGGAGTGATGCATCCCAACAAAGAGAAAGTCAGGCAAAAACACCAGGAGGCCTGCATGGATGAACAAGGAGCTCCTGAGCAAACTTAAACAGAAAAAGAAGGCCTACAGAGAGTGGAAGCAAGGACAGATAGCCTGGGAGGGATACAGAGACATTGTCCGAGCAGCCAGGGATCAGGTTAGGAAAGCCAAAGCCCTTTTAGAATTATATTTGGCCAGGGACATCAAGGGCAATAAGAAAGGGTTCTATAGGTACATCGATGATAAGACTAAGGAAACTGTGGGCCCTCTCTGAAAGGATACAGAAGACCTGGTCACCTGGGATATGGAGAAGACTGAGGTACTGAATGACTTTTTTGCTTCACTCTTCACCGACAAGACCTCCAGCCACATGGCCCGGGCCCCAGAAGGCAAAGGCAGGGACTGGGAGAATGAAGAACCGCCCACTGTAGGAGAAGATCAGGTTCGAGTCTGTCTAAGGAACCTGAAGGTGCGCAAGTCCATGGGACTTGATGAGATGCATCCATGGGTCCTGAGGGAACTGGCGGATGTAGTTGCTAAGCCACTATCCATCATATTTGAGAAGTCGTGGCAGTCCAGTGAAGTTCCCACTGACTGGAAGAGGGGAAACATAACCCCCATTTTCAAAAAGGGAAAAAAGGAAGACCCGGGGAACTACAAGCCAGTCAGTCTCACCTCTGTGCCTGGCAAGATCATGGAGCAGATCCTCCTGGAAATTATGTTAAGGCACATGGAAAATAAGGAGGTGAATGGTGACAGCCAACATGGCTTCACTAAGGGCAGATCGTGCCTGACAAATCTGGTGGCCTTCTACGATGGGGTTACAGCACTGGTGGATAGGGAACAGCAAGTGACATCATCTAACTGGACTTGTGCAAAGCACAAACACAGGCTGGGCAGAGAATGGACTGAGCAGCCCTGATGAAAAGGACCTGGGGGGGGTGTTGGTGGATGAGAATCTCAACATGAGCCGGCAATGTGCGCTTGCAGCCCAGAAAGCCAACTGTATCCTGGGCTGCATCAAAAGAAGCATGGCCGGCAGGTTGAGAGAGGTGATTCTCCCCCTCTGTTCTGCTCTCATGAGACCCCACCTAGAGTACTGTGTTCAGCTTTCGGGTCCCCAGCACAAGAAGGATACACAAGTATTAGAATGAGTCCAGAGGAGGGCCACAAAGATGATCAAGGGGCTGGAGTACCTCTTCTACGAAGACAGGGTGAGGGAGTTGGGGTTGTTCAGCCTGGAGGAGAGAAGGTGCCGGGGAGACCTTATAACAACCTTCCAATACCTAAAGGAGGCCTACAGGAAAGCTGAGGAGGGAACTCTTTGTCAGGGAGTGTAGTGATAGGACAAGGAGTAATGGCTTTAAACTAAAGGAGAGTAGATTTAGATTAGATGTAAGGAAGAAATTCTTTACTCTGAGGGTGGTGAGGCACTGGAACAGGTTGCCCAGAGAAGCTATGAATGCCCCATCCCTGGAAGTGTTTAAGGCCAGGTCGGATGGGGCTTTGAGTAACCTGTTCTAGTGGGAGGTGTCCCTGCCCATGGCAGGGAGTTTGGAACTAGATGATCTTTAAGGTCCCTTCCAACCAAAACCACTCTATGGTAACAACAAGACAGGGGAAGAGACAATAGCATATATGTATGTTTGTCTCTAACTGTGTGTATGCATGTGTGTCTTCCTCTGTGTGTGTGTATATGTATGCATCGGAGTGTCTCCTTCTGTGGGTGTGTGTGCATATGTCTTCCTGTGTGTGAGCATGCATCAGTGTCTACCAATGTGCAAGTGTGTGCAAGCATAAGTATCTCCCTCTGTGTGCATGTTAACATCTCCCTCTGTGTCCACGTGCATACACGCATGGGCATCTCCCTGTATGTCTATGTGTGTGCCTCTGTGCTGGGTCTGTCTGGGATGGAGTCACCTTTCCCTGCCCACACAGTGCTGTGCTCTGCACTCATAGCTGGAACAGCACTGGTATCACTCCAGTGTTGTGTCTAGTGCTGCATAGTACTGGCAACGCATCAGGACTCCCTCCAAGCCCCCAAGAGCCAGCAGGCTGGGGGTGGGCAAGTGATGGGGAGGGGACATCGCCAGGGCAGCTGACCTAAACCAACCAAAGGGATATTCCATAACACATGATGTCACACTCAGCAATAAAAAGGGGGGCTCTCGTGGGGGAGGGGGCTGTCCTCCCGAACAACCGTTACGCGTTTTGAGGCCCTGCTTCCCAGGATGTGGCCGAACATCGCTTATTGATGGGAAGTAGAGAATAACTTTTTTTTTCTCTTTCTCTCTTTGCTTCCGTACGGCCTTGTTCTTTTTTGTTTGTTTTTTTTTTTTTTTTTCCCCATTCACTTTCACTTTCCCTTTAATTAAATCATTCTGATCTCAAACCTCGAGCTTTTTGTGTCGTATTTTCTCCCCCTTCCTCTTTGAGGAGTGGGGAGTGAGAGAGCAGCCGTGGTGGAACTCAGCTGCCCACCTGAGTAAAACCACCACAGCCTCCCTCTGTGTGCACACATCTCCGTCTCCCTTTCTGTATGCATCTCCTTCTGCATGCATGCTGCGTGTGTACACAGCTTCCCCTCTGAGTGTGTGCATCTCCCTCTGTGGTCATGTGCATCAGCGTCCTCTGTGTGTGCATGGAGAGGGAGTTTCCCTCCACGTCTGTATGAATCTCTGTGTGCATACATCTGTCCCTCAGTGTGTATGTGTGAGCATCTCCATCTGTGTCTGTGCATGTGTCCCTCTGTGGGAGTGCATGAGAGTTTCTCCCTTCTCTGTATGTGCATGAGTGTCTCCCTCTGTGTCACCCTCTGTGTGCATGCATACACAAATGCCTCCTTCTGCATATGTGAGTACATGTTTCTCCCTTTGTATGTCCATGAGTGTTCTCCTCTCCCATTGCATGTGCATTTGTTCAGTGAATATGGAGAGAGAGCAGTAGACGTCATCTACCTCGATTTCAGCAAGGCGTTTGACATGGTCTCCCACCCCGTCCTTGCTGGCAAATTGGCAAGATATGGACTGGATAGATGGACCACAAGAAGGGTAGAAAAATGCTGTGCTGGTCCTGGCTAAGCTAATCTAAAAGCCTGCTTTTAACAGAAGGTTGGACCAGATGATCTCCACAGGTCCCTTCCAACCTAGACATTTTATGAGAGGGAGACGCACATGCACATATGTGTGCAGAGGGAAATAATCATGCATACATGCTCACTTGCTACTAACATAGCTATAGAAGCATTTCTTGCTATTCTTGACATCTCTTGCCATTTTGAGCTCCAGCTGAGCTTTTGTCTTCCTAACTGCATCTCTGCATGTCCAAGCAGTATTTCTATATTCTTCTTTGGAAGTCTGTCCCCTTTTCCATCTCTCGCATGCTTCTTTCTTGCATTTGAGCTCTCTCTCAGTAGCTCACTGTTTAACAAGACCGGTTTCTTGTTACATCTACTCCTTTTCCTGCTTGGGAGAATAGACTGCTCTTGTGTTTTGAGGAGGCTGTGTCTGAAAATCTCCCAGGATTCCTGAGCTCCTTTGGTCTCTATCACAAGAGTGACTCAGGACTGAGGAGGAAACAGGACCCAAGGGTAGATTTACAAAGTTTTACTAAAGGTTAGTCATGATCATGAGACCCCTCCCCTGCTCCACTGGGGAAATGAGAGGGAAAGAGATGCCATGCCATGCCACACCACGCCCCCCTGCCGTTAAAATTTGCAGCAGCTTATATGCAATCTGCAACAAAACTCTATGCAAATGTATGCAATCATATTGTTACAGCAATTCTAACTCTGCCAAACATCTTCTCTCATTTACATGCAAAGCAGGGCTTCTGGCATGGGACAGGTGCAGGTCTTAGGTTGGCTCCAGTCCTTTGTTTATGCCTCCCTAAGACCTTGCTCTTTTCCAAAGTTCAAGTTTTCTCTGAACACGATTTTTGGTGTTTTTGTCACATAATCGGTTTGTTGCTCCTAGTACAGACCGCAAAAGTGCTCAGGCCAGTGCTTACAGCTTTAGGCAGAGGCAAAGCTTCTAGGGCTCAAAGGGTTATAGTAAATGGGCTACATCAGGCTGGCGGTCAGTCACCAGTGGGGTCCCCCCATTTTAGGGGGGAAGACATATAAGGAACGGCTGGGGTCACTTGATCTGTTCAACCTGGAAAAGAGGATGCTGAGGGGAGACCTCATCATGGTCTACAGCTTCCTCATGAGGGGGTGTGGAGGGGCAGGTGCCAATCTATTCTCTTTAGTGACCAGCGATAGTACCCGTGGGAATGGTGTCAAGCTGCAACAGGGGAGGTTTAGGCTGGATTTCAGGAAGAGGTTCTTCACTGAGAGGGTTGTTGTGCACTGGAACAGGCTCCCCAGGGACGTAGTCACGGCACCAAGCCTGTTGGAGTTTAAGAAGCGTTTGAACTGTGCACTTAGTCACATGGTCTGAATTTCTGTGTAGACTTGTGTGGAGCCAGGAGTTGGACTCGATGATCCTTATGGGTCCCTTCCAACTCGGGATATTCTATGATTCTATGATTCTATATCTGGGCAGTTCTGTATGTAATAATTAATGGAACTTTGGAGAAAATTCTGCTTGCATATCACATTTTCTGTAATTTTCGGGATCCTTTTGTAACTAAGGACACTTGTTTGAAAACAGACTTTCTCAGTAGTTCATTTGCTGCTGGTGTCTGTTCTGTAAATGAAGTCCATAATTACCTTCCTGCAACATTAGGGAGAGCTGAATCCAGTAGCCCAAAAGAGGTGAGGCTGCTACAGCTCCATGTCCACGAGACCAACCAATAGCAAGGCTGAGAATGTATTCCTAGTAGGTGCACACACATACACACACACACATGTATAGAACATGTACATATACATATATATACATCACTGGCCATACAGACCAACACAGATAGAAACACTCAGTGCTCACAAAAATAGCAACAGCCTCATCCTGTTCTACTTGCTGGCTAATCAGGATGAAGGTACATTAGTGGGAAATGTATATAAACCTAAGTACAATGTGGATTCCCTCCAGGAGCTGGGTTCAGACACTCAGTCTGCCCAGTAGCTGTCCCCTGGATCCTCAGTCTCCCTAGTTGCTGGCACCTGGCCATAAGAGCCCCAGAGGCTACAGCCCAGCTCTAGTTGCTGGTGCAAATTGCCTTACAGGTGCACACACAAACAGAGCTCTCCAGCAGTTGATTGGGACTCCCCTGGTCCCTTAGGTAGCCAGCTCCCCCTGTGGCCTTGCTCTTAGAGACACACACAAAACCCCTGGCTCCCAGGCCACTTCACCTACTTGCTGGCTACTCTGGCTTTATTTTCACTAGCAATCAAACATTCACACACCCATACTTGCTCCAGTTGCTGGCGCCATAGACACACAGGTCCTCTGATCCATGGTCCCACTTCAGTTGCTGGCACTTACATCCCCATAACCATACATGCACACAGGACAGAGAGTCCTTCATCCTAAATTCCCTTTGTCTGCGTAGCTTTGTGTTACCTACACAGCCAACTCAAAAGTTCTGTAAGATCATAGGTTGGAAA
This sequence comes from Anser brachyrhynchus, assembly GCF_964034855.1. Lineage (NCBI taxonomy): Eukaryota > Metazoa > Chordata > Aves > Anseriformes > Anatidae > Anser > Anser brachyrhynchus. The sequence goes on from NC_137704.1 coordinate 16,486,512, forward strand.
CTAAAGATTGAGGAGTTCAGCTTAAAAATTATTTTTAAAAAAGTCTATATTTTTTCTCATTATGCTTTTTCCTCCAACTTATTGGCTACCTTTGATGAGTTTTTAATGATCTTCAAAAGTATGTTGTCTATAAACTTTGTATTGAGCACTCTGTGGAAGATGTTGTATTTGAGGAGTTTGTGATCTTGAGCAGGCCAAGTCTGCTCTACTGGGACTTGTACTTAGGAATGCCTGTATGTTAGCATGAGTAGCTGCTGTAAGGGTATCTGATGGAATGCCCTTTTCTGGCCTGTGGCGCATGCTGATAGATGTTACGAAAGAGAGAACATTCCAACCTGTCAGAAGACATATGATTCTGTTTCTTACACAAAATAAAAGGCACCATGGTATGGGAGGAAAGCTGAACCTCTCCACGGACTGGATCTATGCAGGATGCCATGGGAAAATCCATCTGTGGTCCATCCTATGTTGCATGAAAACTGAGTTCCCATCACCTGAAGGGATTATTACCCAGGAAACCATAGGTCTGTCAGTCTGACTTCGGTGCCAGGGAAGCTCATGGAGCAGATTATCTTGAGTGTCATCACGCGGCACTTGCAGGACAACCAGGCCATCGGGCCCAGTCAGCATGGGTTTATGAAAGGCAGGTCCTGCTTGACGAACCTGATCTCCTTCTATGACAAAGTGACGTGCTTAGTGGATGAGGGAAAGGCTGTGGATGTGGTCTACCATGATTTCAGTAAGGCTTTTGACACCATTTCCCACAGCATTCTCCTCAAGAAACTGGCTGCTCATGGCTTGGACTGGCGTACGCTTCGTTGGGTTAAAAACTGGCTGGATAGCCGGGCCCAAAGAGTCGTGGTGAATGGAGTTAAATCCAGTTGGAGGCCGGTCACTGGTGGAGTCCCCCAGGGCCCAGTACAGGGGCCAGTTCTCTTTAATATCTTTATCGATGATCTGGATGAGGGGATTGAGTGCACCCTCAGTAAGTTTGCAGAGGACACCAAGTTAGCTGCGTGTGTCGATCTGCTCGAGGGTAGGAAGGCTCTGCAGAAGGATCTGGATAGGCTGGACCGATGGGCTGAGGCCAACTGTATGAAGTTCAACAAGGCCAAGTGCCGGGTCCTGCACCTGGGGCACAACAACCCCAAGCAGCGCTACAGGCTGGGAGATGAGTGGCTGGAAAGCTGCCTGGCAGAGAAGGGCCTAGGAGTACCGGTTGATAGTCGGCTGACTATGAGCCAGCAGTGTGCTCAGGTGGCCAAGAAGGCCAACAGCATCCTGGCTTGTATCAGAAACAGTGTGGCCAGCAGGACTAGGGAAGTGATTGTCCCCCTGTACTCAGCTCTGGTGAGGCCGCACCTTGAGTACTGTGTTCAGTTTTGGGCCCCTCGCTACAGGAAGGACACTGAGGTGCTCGAGCGAGTCCAGAGAAGGGCAACAAAGCTGGTGAGGGGTCTGGAGAACAAGTCTTACGAGGAGCTTGCTGAGGGAGCTGGTGTTGTTAGGCTGGAGAACAGGAGGCTCAGGGGCAACCTTTTCGCTCTCTAGAGGTACCTTAAAGGAGGCTGTAGCGAGGTGGGGATTGGTCTATTCTCCCACGTGCCTGGTGACAGGATGAGGGGGAATGGGCTAAAGTTGTGCCAGGGGAGGTTTAGGTTGGATATTAGGAAGAACTTCTTTAATGAAAGGGTTGTTAGGCATTGGAATGGGCTGCCCAGGGAAGTGGTTGAGTCACCATCCCTGGAGGTCTTTAAAAGATGTTTAGATGTAGAGCTCAGTGATATAGTTTAGTGGAGGACTTGTTAGTGTTAGGTCATAGGTTGGACTAGATGATCTTGGAGGTCTCTTCAACCCTAATTGATTCTGTGGATGCAAGATTTACTTGCTATCTATATTTCTCTTCTCTGTCTGTATTATTAAAGCAGCTATTTTATTACACCCTTTCTCGTTGTGCCTTTCTTGTTGAACCCTACAGAGTCTCTCTCTCCGTCACCACCGCACCCCTGGGTGCAGAACAAGGGTGCAGGCACACTCATTTCTGTGAGGGTTCCCAGGAGTTTCCAGATGCCAGACAAACTTCCCAGAAGTTCAAGGAAATCTCAAGAAGTGATCAAAAAAGCAGAGCCCAGAAACTGATGTACAAACTGTTGCATCTGTTGGTTGCCTCTGTTTGCTGTGATCCACACTAATCATTCTTGACTATAAGGATGTGTTGCACAAACACTCATGAACAGAGTGCTTCTTTAAAACAAACAAACAAAAAACAACAGCTAATTTATTGGGCTATGTTGCATATGAAAATGTTCACATGAAATTATATGAGATGGATGTGGCAAAGATGACTATGAGAATGAGAAGAGGTCATCTATGAAAAGAGGCAAGGGGATGCCCTGTGCTGGTCACAGCCTGTTCCACCTGCCTCTGCAATTAAACCACCACTGGCCAAAGCTGAGACAATCAGAGAAGTTGGTTGCACGTCTGTGCAAACATGTTTAAGAAAGGGGAAAAACACCAATGTTGTGGTTTAACCCGGCTGGCAGCTAAACACCACACAGCCGTTCGCTCACCCTCCCCCCTCCCTCTCTGGGATGGGGGAGAGAAACGGGAAAGTGAAGCCGGTGAGTTGAGATAAAGACAGTTTATTAAGACAGGAATATAATAATAACAATAATAATAATAATAGTGATAATGATAATAGTATTAACAATAATAATGTGTAAGAAAACAAGTGATGCACAACGCAATTGCTCACCACCCGCTGACCGATGCCCAGCCTATCCCCGAGCAGCCGGCCCCCCACCCCGGCCAGCCACCCCTATATATTGTTTAGCATGACGTCAGATGGTATGGAATACCCCTTTGGCCAGTTTGGGTCAGCTGTCCTGGGTCTGTCCCCTCCCAGCTCCTGCTGCACCCCCAGCCTGCTCGCTGGCAGGACAGAGCGAGAAGCCGAAAAGTCCTTGGCCTGGTGTAAACACTGCTCTGCAACAATTAAAACATCAGCATGTTATCAGCGCTCTTCTCATCCTAATCCAAAACATAGCACCCTACCAGCTACTAGGAGGGAAAATTAACTCTGTCCTAACTGGAACCAGGACAACCAAACAGGCAGAGGAGGATAGAAAAAAAAGAGTGCAATACAGCAGTGTCAACACCAATGTCTGAGAAGAAGGAGGGGGAAAAGGTGCCCCAGGCACCAGAGCAGGTATTCCCCCGCAGTCTTTGGAAGAGACCATGCTGGAGCAAACATTCAATTCACACTGCAGCCTGTGGAGAACCCACACTGGAGCAGATTTTCCTGAAGGACTGCAGCCTGTGAAAAGACCCATGCTGGAACGGGAAAAGTGTGAGGCAGAAGGAGCTGCAGAGCGGAACTGTTGTGTACTGACCATAATACACCATTCCCCCAGTGCTGCTTGGGGGAGCAGAGTAGATAGAAGACTCTGGAATGAAGGAGTGAAGTTGAGCCTGAGAAAAGAGTGGAGTGAGGTATTTTAATTTTGTCTTTTTTTTCTCACTACCCTCACTTCTTCTCACTACTACTCTTTTAATTGTCAATAAAATAAGTTACTTTTCCCCCATTTGAGTCTGTTTTGCCCCTGACAGTAATTGCTAAGCCATCTCCCTGTCTTTATCTTGACCCATGAGCTTTTTCATCCTGTCTTGTGGAGGAAGCATGAAAAAGCAGCTGGTTGGCACCTGGCTGCTGTCCAAGGCTAACCCACCACATGAATCAAATCTCTCAAACTTGTTGACTGTTTGCTGTTTGGATGGAACATGAACCTCCATTGTAAAGCTCCTTGTAATGACGTCTTCAGCTGGATCAGATGAGTGCCCCTGAACAATTTTTCTACTGAATTCTTATAATCCAGATGGCCCTTGTGGTGGTTTTACTTGGGTGGGCAGCCGAGCTCCACCACAACCACTCTCTCACTCCCCCTCCTCAAAGGGAAAGGGGGAGAAAATACGATGCAAAGGGCTCAAGAGTTGAGATAAGGACAGGGAGATCACACTATTTATCGTGACGGGCAAAACAGACTCAGCACAGGGAGACAGTAAGATTTATTGCCTATTACTAACAAGCTAGAGAAGTGAGATACAAAGGAAAGAAACCAAGAACACCTCCCCCCATCCACCCTCTTCCACCTCCTCCCCCCCCGAGCAGCACAGGGGAATGGGGGTTATGGTCAGTCTATAGCACTTCCTCTCCACCCCTCCTTCACAGTCACTCTCTTCCCCTGCTTCCACATGGGGTCCCTCCCACAGGATGCAGTCCTTCCCAAACTGATCTGGCATGGGCTTCCCACAGGCAGCAGCTCTTCAAGAACTGCTCCAGATATGGGTTCGTACCACAGGGTCCATCCCTCAGGAGCACACTGCTCCAACCTGGATCCCCCACGGGCAGCAGCTCCTGCCAGGTCACCTGCTCCTACGTGGTCTCCTCTCCACGGGCTACAGATCCGGCCCAGAATCTGCTCCTGTGGGGGTCCGCCACAGGCCGCAGCCTCCTTCAGATCAGACCCACCTGCTCCACCCTGGTCTCCTCCACAGGCTGCAGTGTGGAACCCTACTCCACCGTGGTACACCATGGGCTGCAGGGGGACAGCCTGCTTCACCATGGTCCTCACCACAGGCTGCAGAGGGACTTCAGCTCCTGTACCTGGAGCACCTCCTCCCACTCCTGCTTCACTGACCTTAGTATCTGCAAAGCTGTTTCTCACTCCCCTCTCTCTCTCCCCCAGGTGCTGTTCCCCAACAGTTGTTGGTTTTTTTTTTTTTTCCCCTTTCTTAAGTATGCTTTAACAGGTGCAAAGAACATCACTTATTGGCTCAGCTCTGGTCAGCAGTGGGGCCCTTATCTAACCTGGGGCAGCTTCTGGAGTTTTTTGGCCCCCCACTACCAAAACCTTGCCACGTAAACCCACTGCACTCCTCTTCCTATATGACTGCTGCGGTGCATGTATGAGCCATTGCTATTGGTTATTTCCATTTAACTATGTGCAAAAAAGACTGTCCTACATGACCATTTCTGCATGTGCAGGAACAGTTTCTACTGACTATTTACAAGTATCTAATTGTTGTGGTTTAACCTGACCTACAGCTAAGCACCACACAGCCGTTCGCTCACCCTCCCCCCCTCCCTCTCTGGGATGGGGGAGAGAAACGGGAAAGTGAAGCCGGTGAGTTGAGATAGAGACAATTTAAGACAGAAAAAAAATAATAATGATAACAGTACTACTACTAATAATGTGTACGAAACAAGTAATGCACAATGCAATTGCTCACCACCCGCTGACCGATGCCCAACCTATCCCCGAGCAGCCGGCCCCCCACCCTGGCTAGCCACCCCTATATATTGTTCAGCATGACGTCAGATGGTATGGAATACCCCTTTGGCCAGTTTGGGTCAGCTGTCCTGGGTCTGTCCCCTCCCAGCTCCTGCTGCACCCCCAGCCTGCTCGCTGGCAGGACAGAGCGAGAAGCCGAAAAGTCCTTGGCTTGGTGTAAGCACTGCTCTGCAACAATTAAAACATCAGCGTGTTATCAGCGCTCTTCTCATCCTAATCCAAAACATAGCACCCTACCAGCTACTAGGAGGAAAATTAACTCTATCCTAGCTGAAACCAGGACACTTATATACATACAATTTTACAGCAGGAGCTGTCCCCGGGAGTCACTGGGACTACCAGATTCTCCACTCAGGATATTAATCAACATATTGAAGCATGTAAGTAGTGCCTATCAATTGGCCTATGCACAGCAGGGGCTGCTTGGTGGAATCTCCTGGACTATCTGAAATTCCCAGTGGCAGAGGTCCTGTAACAATTAGTCAAATGCTTTTCTGTGAAGGTGCCGGAATTGTCAATCACCTTGTCTCACGTCAGTCCATTGTCTCACATAGAAGACACTATCTTGAGCTCCTGGACCACCAAAGGAACTGATGACTAGGTTCACTGGATAAACACATAAGCACAGCCCTGATAACCAGCTACACCACAATTGTAACTATAATTTCTTCCTTATATCACATTTATAGCTTAAATTCCATAGAATTTGCCACAGGTGGCAGGGGTTTGTTTTAGTGGGTTTTACAACATGCATGGATCTTATCTAAGAAGTAAATGGAGGCTACTACTTTTGCTTTGTACTGGCCAAACAACCGATAGTTATTTGGGTGTCTGTCAATCTAACCTTGACAGAAATTACTGTACCCAAAGTTGAAAAACCCTTCTGCTATTTCCAGTATTCTGAGCACTTGTTCACCTGTAAATAATAACAGAAACAATAAGAAGCTAAATAATGACTAATGTTTGAATTAACAGTGAAGCTTTCAAGCTTTTTGCATGTATTCTTATGTCATCTTTACCACATAGACCAAAATAATAGTAATAAAAAACCCTGTGGAATCTAGATTCACTTCAAAGATTGCTTGTGAGTAAAAAGGCTAAGAGATTTAAATAAGCTTGGTCAAGTTGTTAGTTTGCAACTGGTGTCAGTTTTGGAAGTTCAAACCAATAATCAGTAAAACACTTATCTAGGTATAATAGTCATTTATTATGTTTATGTAGTAATAAAGTAGTCTGTAACAAATTAGCAATTTCAATGTAATGAAATCATGGAGGTGTTCAAACTAACAGGGAGGTTCTTGTTTTGTTTGTTTGTTTTTTTGTGTGTTTTTTTGGCAATTTTGTTTTTCTTTCCTAAGATACAATTATAGGAATACTTGAGGAGTGATAGTATATTTCCATTAACATTTCCATTTGAGAAGGGAAGGATTAAAACTTTTCTAAAAAATTTCCTTTGAAGATCATGTCCTTGAACAAAACAAGTTTACAACAAAGTAATTGTACTCACCAATTAACTGACACTCACATATGATTCTTGACTTTCTACTTTAAAAGCAAGAAAAAAATATTGAAAGCAACTTTGTCTGATAAATTTTTGATTAACTGAAGTATTAATGGCAATAAGCAATGACATTAAGATTTTTTTTCCAAATAACTGTATTGTGAGAGGTGGCTAAGGAGCCTTTGCACTGACAATGATTTCTGCCTGTGGCTGGTTTGTATTTTGTCAAGCATTCTTACAAAATCTTTAGCCCTCTTATGGCCCAAAGCAATGTGGACCACAAAGATGTATAAAAATGGTGTATGTGAAATTACAAAAAAAAATATTCACATTTAAAAACTTCAAAAACAATGAGAAATTGTTAGAGAAAAGCTTTAGGTAGATCTTCCACAAGGAAACCATGTAATAATGCAGCTTTACAAATGAGGTGTTTTTACTTGGGTGGGCAGCCAAGCTCCACCACAGCCACTCTCTCACTCCCCCTCCTCAAAGGGGAAGGGGGAGAAAATACGACACAAAGGGCTCAAGGTTTGAGATAAGGATGATTTAATTAAAGGGAAAAGGGAGAGGGGAAAAAAAAAAAAAAGCAAAGGCTGTGCGGAAGCACAGAGAGAAAAGCAGTTACTCTCTACTTCCCATCAATGAGAGATGTTCAGCCACATCCTGTGAAGCAGGGCCTCAATACATGTAGTGTTTTTTTGGGAGGATAGATGTTTTCACAATGAGAGCCCACCTCTCTCCTTTCCCTTTCCCACCTTTTATTGCTGAGTGTGACATCATATGGCATGGAATATCCCTTTGGTCGGTTTAGGTCAGCTGCCCTGGCGATGTCCCCTCCCCATCACTTGCCCACCCCCAGCCTGCTGGCTCTTGGGGGCTTGGAGGGAGTCCTGATGTGGTGCCAGTATTGTGCAGCAGCAGACAGAACACTGGTGTGATACCAGTGCTGTTCTAGCTACAAGTGCAGAGCACAGCACTGTACGGGCTGCTGCAGGGAAAGTTAACTCCATCCCAGCCAGATCCAGCACAACAAATGAGACTGTTTTTTCTACTTTTTTATTTTAAGGTCTTTGCTCAGTGGGAAGAGGGAGACAAATTTTTTTTTTTTCCCACAGCATACAGGCTCTGCACATGTATTCATTTGCATGATGGACAAAAGCTGTTCCTGCCTTCTAATTATTTTGATTCAGTATAACCTAGTCTTTACTTAAACTTGTGCATATGTATCTTGCTGTATATTTTCATTTTGGCTTGATGAACCAGTGCTAATTTTGTTCTCTTTAAACATCTAAAAAAAATCTGGGTGAAGTTATTGCTGGCACATTGAAAAATGTCTCTCTCATGCTTATTGTCAGGATTAAATATGAGCTGTCTGACATGTTTGGTAAGTAAATATTTCTGCTGTGTAAAAATTGTTTCTGGCTGCAACAGTTGTCTATATTTATTTTTAGTGTTCATAGGAATTGGGTTTTTTATTTTAATGCCATTTTCTTCCTTCTCCCCCTGCTTCTCTTGTAGGTAGCATTGGTCCTTCCTTTCAGTGCCAGTCAATCCATCAAGATCACATTTGCAGCAATGACAGTGACAAGGTGAGGTTTGCATAAATGTTCCATTTACAAGGTGCATCTTTTAATGAATCACTTTTTTTTTTATTCGACTAATAATGTTTGTTTTCCAGGCCCAGTAGCTAACTTTGTGTCACACTTTGAAATCTTACTGGTCTTTTAAGAAGTATATGTACTGTAGTCAAGACAATATTTTAGTTGATTAAAGAGACGTTTGTCTTGTAGCATATTTTTCTTCTTGTTTGCATTCCCTTGATATTCTAAATATTTGTGGTTTACCATACTGACTCTCACAGGTAACAAAGAGTAGTAATGTCATTGTTAATATGTTAGACACAGTAACATGTTTTACTACCATCATTTGTGACTTCTGGGGTTTGAGATAGTTAACAATGCAGAGAGTTTTTTTGCAGTGGCTTTTCTTTCTATATTTGGAGATGGGAACTCCAGGTTTTACAGACAGGAACCTATTGTTCATTACTGTACCTTTAAAATATACTTTCTAGCACCATGCAAGTTTTTTCCTAACCTTTTAGCAAGGGATCATGCTCAAACGCTGGTTTACTTTCAGTCTGTGGAGATGTGCATTGGAATTGTTGTTAAGTGTTCAGTGAGGCTTGAATCAACAATATATGTGTGGAATACAGAAGGGAAAAGTTTTCAGGTTGAATTATTGTCAGGACTTACTTTCATGTTTCTGTTCTTTTTTTTTTTTTTTCTGTAAAAGTACCTCTCATTAATAATGCAAATTGCTTAACATTAGTCCAATATGTAACATGCATTACATTATTTTCAAGTTTGATGCTGTATAATAAGCTTTCTTGTTGCCTTGACCCTGGGAAAGGGCATGTATTAGTCAAATTTAATTAATCTTTCTTAGAAGTCAGAATGCTAGCTGCCTGTCAGGGCTCTGATAACCACAAAAATACTTGTATTTTGAATTGGTGGGGTAACTTAAGAATCAGTTTGTTTGTAGCATTTTCATCTCATTCTAAAGCCAAGTTCCTTTTCAGAATGACTGTCTTTTTTCATAATTTGGAAGTATGTCCCAGGTTTAAGGTCTTACAAATTATCTCACAAATAAAATATTGGACAAATATGCTAGCTTTAACTTGGTAAAAAATGTTTAAAGCTTCACATTGAATTAAAGGAATGGCTGTTCCATAAGAGCATGCGAACTGGGTGCTGAGGGTGACAGCAAGGCAGACAGGGCAGTGGATTCACCAAAAAGGGTGCAGTCTCACAGCATCTGAACAAGGAGAGCAGAGCAGGTCTAGTGACGGTGACCAGGGTTAGCTACAATCCAATGATAGGCAAGCCCATAGTGATGAGGCAGGTCTAAGGTCAAGCTAGGAAATCAAGTCAGCAAGGCAAGGACAGGATCAAAAAGGTACACGGCCAGGTACAAACGTACATAATATACCTACAGTGTAGCTCAGGTAAGGACAAGGTCCAAGGGCCTGAACTTAAATGCAGCTCCTGAGTGGAGGGGCTAGCCCCTGCACCAAGGCTTTTCCCAGCTCTTTCTTAGCAGTCTGATCCCAGGTTACACAACTGTGCTTTATCAGAGCTGGCCTTGAGCAGGCAGCCAGCTCCTTGATGGGGAGCAGGAAAGAGGTTGCAGAGTCTGTTGGTGCGCTCTGGGCCCCAGCACTCATACACTGTGGTAGAGTAAGACAGTTACTTTCCCTTATGGTGTTTCCAAGGTCTGAAAAGCTTCTTTCTAACTAAACAAGGAGGAAAAAATAGCCTAATTACTTTTAATTGTTTTCTTTTTCTATGGTGTTGGATCCATTTTCAAGGAAACTTAGATATGTTATACCTTTGCCTTCTGTAATGGACAATAGGCAGCCTTTTCTGTCCTTGGACACTCAACAGGGTTGAAAGTCACTTCTAGGTGATACTTTAGAAGTGTGGAACAGATTGTGGAAATGTGGAAGAGAGAAAAGAGTTAAAAGAGATAAAAGAGTTGAAGATTGTGTGGTCAGGATTCAGTTATACAGTCACTGGGTGCTGTTGCATATTCACACTGTGTTACTTAAAGAAATTGATTTATTGCCATCTTCTGCATAGGGTAATGCTAATTCGGGGAATCTCTCAAATAGGATATCCAGTTGCTGTCTGGATGTTGACAGGAGTCTCAGTTGCAAGGGTCCTTGTAGTGGTTCAGATGAGACTCCCCTAACTGTTCTGTAAATTGTCATAATCTAGCTGGCTCCTGGTCCTACAAGACAACTCTAGCATATGTATGATCAGTTTCTATTGAGTAGTTAAACTTAACTATCTTAACTATGTACATCTTAACTATTGTCTTATCAAATAATAAACATATCTAAACATACAAATAGCATATATCAATTAGTCAGCTATTTTATCTGTGCAAAGCAGGAATTGCCTCTGGAGTTCCTGTCAATCTATTGATTATTTTATTAACATGAAGCATGGACTGCCTTGGAGGGGGGTTCCTTTATCAACTAGTGTTGTGGTTTAATCACAGCAAGCAGCTAAGTACAACACAGCTGCTCACACACTCTCCCCAGATGCAATGGGGGAGAGAATTGGAAAGGTGAAAGCGTAAGAAAACATGCGTTGAGATAAAGACAGTTTACTAGGTAAAGCAAAAGCTTGTGTGCACAAGCAAAGCAAAACAAGGAATTCATTCTCTACTTCCCATCAGCAGGCAGGTGTTCAGCCACTTCCAGGAAAGCAGGGCTCATCACACGTAATGGTTTCTTTGGAAGACAAATGCCATCACTCTGAATGTCCTCCCCTTCCTCCTTCTTTACCCCAGCTTTTATTGCTGAGCATGATGTCACATGGTATGGAATATCTATTTGGTCAGTCTGGGTCAGCTGTTCTGGCTGTGTTCCCTCCCAGCTTCTTGTGTACCCCCAGCCTCCTTGCTGGCAGGGCAGTGTGAGAAGCAAAAAAGTCCTTGACTCTATGTAAACACTACTCTGCAATAAGATTCTTTAGTTCTTTTTACAAGTTGTTTATTCATAATTTTTTGTTGTTGTTGTTCCTTGTGAGCTATGTTTCATGTGGATTCTTGGGGAAGAGGATCAGGCAATGATAATTTCCTTTCAGAGTTACACTAATATACCAACCTCCATATTCCAATTTCCTTCCTTTTTAACTCTCCTACCTTTCTGCTATTATGGTGAAGATCAGCTTTTTATTAGAAGTTGGGTTAAGACAAAATTCAGGGAAGATAATAATATATGGGCAAGTAAAACTGTTTTAATTTCATTTGAAAATTCCATTTTTGGTGTGTCATAAAACTTTTGGAGGGGGCAGACCATAGCAGGTTTAAATTACAGAAGACTGCAAACTTTTTTTTTTTTTTTGGTGTTGCGTAGCATATGATCTGCCTCCAAACTGATAGAACAAAAGAACTAGAACTTATTTGTTTTCCACATTTGTTGGAAGGCAGGAGAGGAAAATCCATCTTTCTTATTGGTATTGATTCTGTATCTAAGTTGTAAAAGCAGATAAAAGTAAAAATCGTCCAAAACACAGGAAAAATGCATTTTGGAAGCACTGCGGAGATATATTATTTTTCTCCTGTACTAGTTTAGGCTGGGATAGAGTTAATTTTATTCCTAGTAGCTGGTATGGTGCTGTGTTTTGGATTTAGGAAGAATATAATGTTGATAACACACTGATATTTTAGTTGTTGCAGAGCAGGGCTTACATAGAGTCAAGGAGTTTACGGCTTCTCATACTGCCCTGCCAGCAAGGATGCTGGGGGTGCACAAGAAGCTGGGAGGGGACAGAACCAGGACAGCTGGCACAAACTGGCCAAAGGGATATTCCATACTATATGACATCATGCTGAACAATTAATATGGGGAGGCTGGCCAGGGTTGGGGGACCGCTGCTTGGGGATGGGGTGGGCATCGGTCAGCAAGTGGTGAGCAATTGCATTGTGTATCACTTGTTTTGTATGTTACTTTATCATAATAATTATCATTATTTTTCCTTCCTTTTCTGTCCTATTAAACTCTCTTTATCTCAACCCACATGTTTTTCCTTTTGTCTGATTCTCTCCCCCATGCCACTGTGGGGGAATGAGCAAACAGCTGTGTGGTGCTTAGCTGCCTGCTGGCTTGAACCACATCTACCTCAATGTCAGTTTTATGTTAGTAGTATCTTTGATTTTTCTATGAGAAAATGTGAAACCGTTTCTCACATTATAGGATAATCTGATGATTCCCCCAGTAAAATGATTGTTTCTTCTCAAGAACATACATAATTCTACCAAACTTGAGCTATAATACTGCTTTCTAAAAGCAGTAGGTTACAATACTAGGGTATAATAACAATCTCCTACCCCTTTCTTCCAACACTCCATGTGTGTCTATGTGAATAAGGAATTCCACACCAATTCAACACGCAAGAATCTTGAATTCATGTTCAGTGAGATCAGCAAGAAAAACTAGGATTTCTTCATTGCATGGCCTTATGGCATTAAAAAACAGTTATTGGTAATACAGAGAATCTGATTAACTCTCCATCATCAAAAAACAACATTTTGCAACTTATCCCTTAAAAAGATGTAGTATTTCATACATATGTAGTTTTTCATTGTACATTGTATTGTAGAATGATTATAAACAAGTCTTAAATTGCTGTTTTGGAGGTGGGAACTTTCAAGTATGAATGCATGAATCAGATGGACCCTTTTTTATACTTGTAATTTTTTTCAATTTTTCTTTGATGTGTAATAGGCCATTTATATTTAATCTCAATTATTTTTAAATTAATATAATAATAATATAAAGTGAGGCTGAAATTGTTAAAGAAATGACAAAAATTGATAAGAATCTTCTTGAAGTTCTGTATTTAGGGAAAAGTATTTTTTAAAAAGAAAATGCCATTGTTTGAAATATTACTTTGCTTTAAACACCAATAATGGCTTCCTATTAAAGGTAGAGAGATATATTATCTTTCAGTGCCTTTCAACCATATTCAGTTTATTTTCTTTAAATGTTTTTCCTCCTATTTCTCTTTATTTCAAAAGTGGCATAATTCCATAAAAAGACGCTTCCTCAACTTGAAAAGACACATGTAGTCTCTCTGATTGCCAGCTGTCTTTAGATTACTGCAAGAACAATCTGATTGGAGGTCACTTTTTTTTTTTCTGAGACTGTTTTACAGCAGAAAGTACTGCATAATGCAACTTGTCATGCTATATTTACTTGCCCAAAATTCAGATTTTAAACTTCTGAAATCAATGGGTTATGGTGATCTAAGTATTTCTACATCGTACATGGTTAGACCTTCTCCCAGTCTTGGGCAAGACTGGGCAATCAGTTAACTGATTGCATGCTCACTTAATTTCTCACTGTTCTTATATGTAAACAAACCTCCAAAGATGAAACTTGTAACTTTTTTTTGGAGGTCTCTTTTTCAGAGACTTCATCCAGCAATCTATTTTCTTAGTTACTATGCAAATAAAAACAAACTGACCATCCAATAGTAATGTAAAAAATAAAGCACCATGGGACCATTGCTGGCACTAAGAACTGCTAGATAAGGCACTAAATAAGGGACAGATTCTTCCCCTAAATTAAACGTTTATATGATACTGATTAATGAAGTATAATGCTTAGCATGAAATATACAGAATGTGTAAAATGCTCAGATTTGCCTCTTCCTCATCTTAAGGTTATAGAATCAAAGTAATATTTTAGCTGCAGTGGTTCAGTGTTGCATATGCTTGCACTAACACTTCTTAATATTTTCTTGTGTTTTGTTTGATGATGATGTTAAAAGTCCTTTGTGCTTTGTCACTGTTCTTGGAAATCTTCCCTATAACTTTGTACATATTAATGTTTGGAAGGATTATATCTTAGACACCACAGCTACTGCAGGAGAAAGGGGAGCAGTAAGAGCAAAAGGGGTATTTCAGAGCTGAAAGACTGGGATTATTATTGGGTACAGAGGTGTGGCAGTCAAGGAGGGCATAAACGGGCTGCTGGTACTGATAATTCTAGGGCCTTGGTTCATAGGTTAGCAAAACTGAAATCATTGCTACAAGGAAAACTACTGTCGTGGAATTAGATTTACACAACTCTTACGTAGCAGCAATTAAGGATTTATTATATACCTTTATAGCAAATAACAAGGTTAGATTATATGATTTTAACAGCATTTAATCTGTATCTAAGTATCAGTCAATTAACACAATGATCAAAAGGAATTTGCTACAATATTAACAGCAACTTAGTTAAAGATTCATGAATGTCAAGGTTCACCCGAGACTTACTGTAGGGCCCTGGTGGGTGTCTAAATCCAGACACATGCTTCCAAAATACCCCCTACCCCTTTAGAGTGAATTACTCAGCCTACTTTCCCTTGGCTTTTATCCTCAGACAAGCTTGTTCCTTGAGGAGTCAGCCCTGAGATGCACATCTCCTCAGGGGTACCCTGAGAGGCATTCCAGCTCACGGGAAGGGGAGATCAAGAGTGCAGCCTGCTGTGGTCCCTGGAGAGCTCAAAGAGTTCTTGCTTGGAATTGCTATTTATAGTATTGTGAGGCCATTGTCTTTTGGTCAGTAAATTTCCAGAATTCAGGTATTTTGCCAATTTGTTTAGGAATCAGGTTGTTCAGTCCCTCTCACCTTAGACCTCAACAGGTGAGTGAGACAGTGTCAGACTCCACTGCATTCTGTAGATTACAGAGGAATGATGCTGTGATGGCTTTTCCTTTCATATTCATAGACTCATAGAATGGCACGGGTTGGAAGGGACCTTAAAGATCATCTAACTCCAACCCCCCTGCCGTAGACAGGGATGCCACCCGCTAGATCAGGTTGGCCAAGGCCCCATCCAGCCTGGCCTTGAACACCTCCAGGGATGGGGCATACACAACCTCTGGAAAACCTGTTCCAGTGCCTCACTACCTTTACAGTGAAGAATTTCCTCCTAATGACTAGTCTAAATCTATACTCTTTTAGTTTAAGACCATTCCCCCTTGTCCTATCATTATCCACCTGAGCAAAGAGTCACTCTCCATCTTTTTTATAAGACCCCTTTATGTACTGAAAGGTTTCAATGAGGTCTCCCTGGAGCCTTCTCTTCTCCAGACTGAACAGCCACAGCTCTCTCAGCCTTTCTTCATAGGAGAGGTGCTCCAGCCCTCTGATGATCTTTGTAGCCTTCCTCTGGACTCACTCTAAGAGGTCCACATCTTTCTTGTGCTGGGGGCTCCAGACGTGGATGCAGTACTCCAAGTCGGGCCTCACAAGGGCAGAGTAGAGGGGGACATTCACCTCCCTCAAGCTGCTGGTCACACCTCTGTTGATGCAGCCCAGGATGCAGTTGGCCTTCTGGGCTGCAAGTGCACATTCCTGGCTCATGTCGAGCTTTTTGTCCACCAGAATCCCCCAAGTCCCTCTCAGCAGGGCTGCTCTCAATGAGTTCTTCTCCCAGTCTGTTGTACTTATATCTGGGATTGCCCCGACCCAGGTGCAGCAGCTTGCACTTGGACTTGTTGAACCTCATTAGATTCAGGTGGGCCCACTTCTCAAGCTTGTCCAGGTCGCTTTGGATGGCTTCCCTTCCTTCTGTTGTATCTACTGCACCACTCGTCTTGGTGTCATCTGCAAACCTGCTGAGGGTGCACTCAATCCCATTGTTTATGTCAATGATGTAGATGTTGAAAAGCACCCGTCCCAGGACAGACCCCTGAGGGACACCGCTCATCACTGGCCTCCACCTGGACATAGAACCACTGACCACTACTCTCTGGGTGTGGCCACTGAGCCAATTCCTTATCCACCAGATGGTCTACCCTTCAAATCCATATCTTTCCAATTTAGAAATCAGGATTTCGTGTGGGGCTGTGTCAAAAGGCCTTCCAGAAGTCCAAGTAGATGGCATCGGTCAGTCTTCCCTTGTAGACTGATGCAGGCAATCCATCACAGAAGGCCACTAGACCGGTCAGGTACGATTTGCCCTTGGTGAAGCCATGCTGGCTGTCCTGGATCACCTCCTTTTCTTGCATGTGCCTTGACATTGCTTCCAGGAGGATCTTTTTCATGATCTTGCCATGCACAGAGGTGAGGCTCACTGATCTGTAGTTCCCCGGGTCCTCCTTTCTACCCTTTTTAAAAAAAGGAGTGATATTTCCTTTTTTCCAGTCTCTGGGGTCTTTGCCTGACTGCCATGATTTTTCAAATGATGGAGAGTGGCTTGGCGACTACATCAGTTAATTCCCTCAGGACCCTGGGATGCGAGTCATCGGGCCCCATAGACTTGTAGTTGTTGTGTCAGGAGGTCCTGAACTTGCTCTTCATTTAGAGTAGAAGGGACTCTGTGTAGTGGGTTTACATGGCAAGGTTTTGGTAGCAGGAGGCCATAGGGGTGGCTTCTGTGAGAAGAATTTAGAAGCTGCCCCATGTTAGGTAAGGGCCCTGATGCTGACCAGAGCCGAGCCAATAAGCGATGTTGTTTGCGCCTCTGTGAGAACATATTTAAGAAAGGAAAAAACAAAACAAAACAAACAAACAAAAAAAAAACGCTGTTACACAGCACCTGGGAGAGTGAGACGAGTGAGAAACAGCCCTGCAGGCGCCAAGGTCAGTGAAGAAGGACGGGGAGAGGTGCTCCAGGCGCCAGAGCAGAAGTCCCCTGTGGCCTGTGGTGAGGACCATGGTGAAGCAGGCTGTCCCCCTGCAGCCCATGGAGTACCACGGTGGAGTAGGGTTCCACACTGCAGCCCGTGGAGGAGACCAGGGTGGAGCAGGTGGACTTGCACCGACAGAGGCTGTGGCCTGTGGCAGACCCCCACAGGAGCAGATTCCGGGCCGGATCTGTAGCCCGTGGAGAGGAGACCACGTAGGAGCAGGTGACCTGGCAGGAGCTGCTGCCCGTGGGGGACCCAGGTTGGAGCAGTGTGCTCCTGAGGGATGGACCCTGTGGTACGGACCCATATCTGGAACAGTCCTTGAAGAGCTGCTGCCTGTGGGAAGCCCACGCCAGATCAGTTTGGGAAGGACTGCATCCCGTGGGAGGGACCCCATGTGGAAGCAGGGGAAGAGAGTGACTGTGAAGGAGGGGTGGAGAGGAAGTGCTATAGACTGACCATAATCCCCATTCACCTGCACTGCTCGGGGGGGGAGGAGGTGGAAGAGGGTGGATGGGGGGAGGTGTTCTTGGTTTCTTTCCTTTGTATCTCACTTCTCTAGCTTGTTAGTAATAGGCAATAAATCTTACTGTCTCCCTGTGCTGAGTCTGTTTTGCCCGTCATGATAAATAGTGTGATCTCCCTGTCCTTATCTCAACCCTTGAGCCCTTTGCATCGTATTTTCTCCCCCTTTCCCTTTGAGGAGGGGGAGTGAGAGAGTGGTTGTGGTGGAGCTCGGCTGCCCACCCAAGTAAAACCACCACACTCTGCTCCCCAAGCCCCCACTTAGAGGTTTGGGGACTCAAGAGATGTGGGAAGCCTGACCACTAGTGAATACCGAGGCAAAGAAATTAAGTACCTCAGCCTTCTCCACGTCTGTTGTTACCAGTTCTCTGTCTTCATTTGTCAGAGGCACTACACTCTCCCTAGTCTTTCTTTTGCGGCCAACGTACCTGAAGAACCCCTTCTTGTTCTTTGCATTCCTTGCCAAGTTTAGTTCTGTCAATGACTTGGCTTTCCTGATCCCATCCCTGCACATCTGGACAGGGTTTCTGTACTCTTCCTAGGGCACATGGCCCTGTTTCCACCATCTGTGCATTTCCTTCTTTTGCCTAAGTTTGACAAGCAGATCTTTATTCAACCATGCCGGTTTGCTACATTCCTTGCTTGATTTATTGCATATGGGAATAGAGAGCTCTTGCACTCTAAGTAAATTATCCTTAAAGAGTTGCTAGCTCTGATCAGATCCTCTGTCCCTCACCCTCCAGACGGTGAACACTTGTGCTCCTTTTCCAATTCCTTTGTCAATGCCTGCGTCCCTAGCAAAGGATCCCAGCTCCCTGGCTTCCCTACCCTCTAATTCCAGATTATTGGCTCCGGTGTCCCAGCACCGGAGCAGCCAGGTGACAAGGTGCTCACCTGGACAATGACCAAAATATTTTCACATATCTCATAGCTCACGCTGGGATAGGCATCGGGTAGTCATTGATGCTCTTATGAGCATCATCTTCATCTTCCTGTTCCTCTGATGGCCCAGCCACTTTGGAGTAGCCTGCCTCATCTTCTTCTTCATCCCTAGTCTCAGTAGGAGATCCTCTGCTTTATAAATGACCTGACTTTCTCATCCATTGTTTCATCTTGGATATGGGTGCAACTGACACTGGTAGTCTGTTTCCCTGGCTCAGCCTTGGGGTCCGTCATAGGGCTTGGAGTGGCCACATGGCCTGTGTCCTGGTTCCAGTTAGGACAGAGTTAATTTTTCCTCATAGTAGCTGGTAAGGTGCTATGTTTTGGATTAGGATGAGAAGAGCGCTGATAACATGCTGATGTTTTAATTGTTGCAGAGCAGTGTTTACACCAGGCCAAGGACTTTTCGGCTTCTCGCTCTGTCCTGCCAGCGAGCAGGCTGGGGGTGCAGCAGGAGCTGGGAGGGGACAGACCCAGGACAGCTGACCCAAACTGGCCAAAGGGGTATTCCATCCCATCTGACGTCATGCTAAACAATATATAGGGGTGGCTGGCCGGGGTGGGGGGCCGGCTGCTCGGGGATAGGCTGGGCATCGGTCAGCGGGTGGTGAGCAATTGCATTGTGCATCACCTGTTTCGTACACATTATGATTATTAATACTATTATCATTATCACTATTATTATTATTGTTATTATTGTGGTGTTTAGCTGCCAGCCGGGTTAAACCACAACAGTCCTTTTGGCGCCCAACATGGGGCACGAAGGGTTGAGATATCGACAAATTTGACCAGAGTGTGTTAAACTAAAATTGGTATAAGTATTGGACCTTCTTAATAGTTGCTAGTCACGATGTGGATTGCCTTAATCTCCAGTCTGCTGTGCCTGTTTTCCAAATTGAGTTTTATGGCGCGTTACTTTCTGTATGTGCTCCCTGTTGCACTGTTTATCCTTCCCAGGCCCTGGTTTAAGATTGTTATGTTACTGTGTGGTGTAACAATGGCTTATGAAATGATGAAATATCTGGTCATGACTCTAACCTGGTATTTGTACTCAGCACTGACGTCGACTCTATACTTTGGAAACCATATCTCGGAAACTATAAGCAATTACACCTATTGCCTTTTTTCGTTAGGGAGCCAATCTGTGAAGGGGACAGGGGAAGATATTTTTCCCTACCTGTTCACTCTCCCTTTCACCACCACCCTCTTATCCCCCGAGCTAGTTACGGTGGTTCTCCGAGATGTTGAATATCCTTGGGATACTCAGACCAGCCTGCTCTTGTTGTTATGTCTCCTGAATGCGCTTCAGATTTTGTGGAGGGTTAAACAACTACTTAGGAATCTCATCCGGAGATCTGTCTTGATGCGGGATAGTTGCGAGTGGCAGGGAGTGTGGGAGGATATGGGCAGGTTTCTAGAGCAGTGGTCACCTCCAGTGTTTTGGACATTCACCCCTGAACAACTGCAAAATCCTAAAAAGCTGGCAGAATGCTTGAAAAAAAGGTGTCATGACTCTGGCAGTTCCAAAGTGACACAAATCACTGTAGCGTGCTGGGGTCTGGCTTGTGCCTATCGAGCTGCAATTGATGCTACTAGCAACCTAGCTCCCGCTCCTGCAGCCGCTCCAGCTCCAGCTCCTGCAGCCACTCCAGCTCCTGCAGCCGCTCCAGCTCCAGCTCCTGCAGCCGCTCCAGCTCCTGCAGCCGCTCCAGCTCCAGCTCCTGCAGCCGCTCCAGCTCCAGCTCCTGCAGCCGCTCCAGCTCCTGCAGCTGCTCCCACTCCTGTGGCTGGGTCAGAGAAACGAGCTGTAGCAGTGCAAGTTGACCCCGCAGAGGGTATTCCAACCCCTGTGGCAGACCCTGTGGCTGGATCAGAGAAACGAGCTGTAGCAGTGCAAGTTGCCCCTGTAGACAAGGTGAAAAAATGGTGTAGAGACTCAGGTCGTTTAGAACGCAGACAGTCTTCTGCTAAGTCTGGGCATAGTGAAGACGAGGCTGGGCCATCAAAGGTGCAGGAGACTGAAGATGAGGATGAGGATGTCGAAAAATCAACAGTAACTACCCGGCCTCTATACCAGCGTGAGCTACGAGATGTGCGAAAAGATTTTGGTCGCTGTATAGGCGAGCAGCTTGTCACCTGGCTGCTCCGGTGCTGGGACACGGGAGCCAATTGTGTGGAATTAGAGGGCAGGGAAGCCAGGCGGCTGGGATCCCTTGCTAGGGACGCATGTATTGACAAAGCAATTGGAGATGGAGCACGATCTCGCAGCCTCTGGAGGCGTCTCCTGTCAGCTGTGCAGGAAAGGTATCCCTTCAAGGAAGAACTTGTATGTCTACCAGGCAAATGGACCACCATGGAGAAGGGAATTCAGTACCTGAGGGAATTGGCCATACGGGAAGTAATATATAAGGACCTAGACGACGCACAAACATCCACAGATCCAGATGAAGTCTGGTGTACACGACCCATGTGGCGGAAGTTTGTACGGAGTGCACCATCATCATATGCCAGCTCATTGGCAATACTAACCTGGAAAGCGGAGGAGAATCCCCCAGTGAACGAAGTGACTAAAATACTCCGGCAGTATGAAGGAAATCTCTCCTCTTCCCTACAGGCCTGTGTCTCGGCTGTGGAGAAACTCTCTGAAGAGGTCCACCAACTTAAAGAGAATTTATCTTCCCCTCCACCTGAACGAACCAGTGTCCACCAGCTAAAAGAGAATACTTTGGAGAAACTTTCTGAAAAGATCCACCAACTTGAAGAAAGATTATTTTCCTCCCCACCTGTACAAACCAGTGTCTCAGCTATTAGGGGTAAACGTTCATCTATGCAAGGAAGACAATATGGTGGGCACACACACCGTGCCACCCTGTGGTTTTACCTACGTGACCATGGAGAGGACATGAGAAAATGGGATGGAAAATCTACTGCGACCCTAGAGGCACGGGTACGTGAATTGCAAAGGAAAACAACTGGGAAAAAGGGGTTCTCTGAAAAGTTTGCTGCTCCAACTTCCAGCAGGCAGTCCTTTAAACACAGAAACGAAGATTCTGACCAGGACTAGAGGGGCCCTGCCTCCAGCCAGGGGGAGGAAAGGGACAATCGAGTTTATAGGACTGTGTGGATTCGATGGCCTGGCACGTCAGACGCACAGAAGTATAAGGCTTTGGTAGACACCGGTGCACAATGTACTCTAATGCCATCAAGCTATAAAGGGCCAGAGCCCATCTGTATTTATGGTGTGACGGGGGGATCCCAGCAGTTAACTGTATTGGAGGCTGAAGTGAGTCTAACTGGTAAGGAGTGGCAAAAGCACCGTATTGTGACTGGCCCGGATGCTCCGTGCATCCTTGGCATAGACTATCTTAGAAGAGGATATTTCAAGGACCCAAAAGGGTTCCGCTGGGCTTTTGGCATAGCTGCCTTGGAGACAGAGGACATTAAACAGTTGTCTACCTTGCCTGGACTCTCAGAGGACCCTTCTGTTGTGGGGTTGATGAGGGTCGAAGAACAGCAGGTGCCAGTTGCTACCACAACGGTGCACCGGCGGCAATATCGCACCAACCGAGACTCCCTGAGTCCCATCCATAAGCTAATTCGTCAACTGGAGAGCCAAGGAGTGATCAGCAAGACTCATTCACCTTTTAATAGTCCCATATGGCCAGTGCGAAAGTCTAATGGTGAGTGGAGACTAACAGTGGACTATCGTGGCCTGAACGAAGTCACGCCACCACTGAGTGCTGCAGTGCCGGACATGCTGGAACTCCAGTATGAACTGGAATCAAAGGCAGCCAAGTGGTATGCCACAGTTGATATCGCTAATGCATTTTTCTCCATCCCTCTAGCAGCACAGTGCAGGCCACAGTTTGCTTTCACTTGGAGGGGAGTCCAATATACTTGGAATCGGCTGCCCCAGGGGTGGAAACACAGCCCTACCATTTGCCATGGACTGATCCAGTCTGCGCTGGAGCAGGGGGAAGCTCCTGAACACCTGCAGTACATCGATGACATCACTGTGTGGGGTGACACTGCAGAAGAAGTTTTCGAGAAAGGGAAGAAATTAGTCCAAATCCTTCTGAAGGCTGGTTTTGCCATAAAACAGAATAAAGTTAAAGGACCTGCACGAGAGATCCAGTTTTTAGGAATAAAATGGCAAGATGGACGTCGTCAAATCCCAATGGATGTGATCAACAAAATAACAGCTATGTCTCCACCAACTAGCAAAAAAGAAACACAAACTTTCCTAGGTGTCGTGGGGTTTTGGAGAATGCATATTCCAAATTACAGTCTGATTGTAAACCCGCTCTACCAAGTAACCCGTAAGAAGAATGCTTTTGAATGGGGCCCTGGGCAACGACAAGCCTTTGAACAAATTAAGCAGGAAATAGTTCATGCAGTAGCCCTCGGGCCAGTCCGAACAGGACCAGATGTAAAGAATGTGCTCTACACCGCAGCCGAGGAGAATGGTCCCACCTGGAGCCTCTGGCAGAAAGAACCTGGGGAAACTCGAGGTCGACCCCTGGGGTTTTGGAGTCGGGGATACAGAGGATCTGAGGCCCGCTATACTCCAACCGAAAAGGAGATATTGGCAGCATATGAAGGAGTTCGATCTGCTTCGGAAGTGGTCGGTACTGAAGCGCAGCTCCTCCTGGCACCCCGACTGCTGGTACTAGGCTGGATGTTCAAAGGAAGGGTCCCCTCTACACATCATGCAACTGATGCTACATGGAGCAAGTGGGTTGCACTGATTACTCAGCGGGCTCGAATAGGAAACCCCAGTCGTCCAGGAATCCTGGAAGTGATTGTGGACTGGCCAGAAGGCAAATACTTTGGGATATCATCAGAGGAGGAGGTGGTCCGTGCTGAAGAAGCCCCACTGTACAACAAGCTACCGGAAAATGAGAAGCAATATGCCTTGTTCACTGATGGGTCCTGTCGTATTGTGGGAAAGCATAGGAGATGGAAAGCTGCTGTATGGAGTCCTACACGACGAGTTGCAGAAGCTGCTGAGGGAGAAGGTGAATCGAGTCAGTTTGCAGAAGTGAAAGCCATCCAGCTGGCTTTAGATATTGCTGAACGAGAAAAGTGGCCAGTTCTCTATCTCTATACTGATTCATGGATGGTAGCAAATGCCCTGTGGGGGTGGTTACAGCAATGGAAGCAGAACAACTGGCAGCGCAGGGGCAAGCCCATCCGGGGTGCGGCATTGTGGCAAGATATTGCTGCCCGGGTAGAGAACCTGGTTGTAAAGGTACGCCATGTAGATGCTCATGTGCCCAAGAATCGGGCTACTGAAGAACATCAAAACAACCAGCAGGTGGATCAGGCTGCTAAGATTGAAGTGGCTCAGGTGAACCTGGACTGGCAACATAAAGGTGAATTATTTATAGCTCGATGGGCCCATGACACCTCAGGCCACCAAGGCAGGGATGCAACATACAGATGGGCTCGTGATCGAGGGGTGGACCTGACCATGGACACTATAGCACAGGTTATTCATGACTGTGAAACATGTGCTGCAATCAAGCAAGCCAAACGGTCAAAGCCTCTTTGGTATGGAGGAGGATGGCTGAAATATAAATATGGAGAGGCCTGGCAGATTGATTACATCACACTCCCTCAAACCCGCAGCGGAAAGCGCCACGTACTTACAATGGTGGAAGCAACCACCGGATGGCTGGAAACATATCCTGTGCCCCATGCCACCGCCCGGAACACTATCCTGGGCCTTGAAAAGCAAGTCCTATGGCGACATGGCACCCCAGAGAGAATTGAGTCAGACAACGGGACTCATTTCCGAAACAACCTTATAGACACTTGGGCCAAAGAACATGGTATTGAGTGGGTGTATCACATCCCCTATCATGCACCAGCCTCTGGAAAAGTTGAACGATACAATGGACTGTTGAAGACTACACTGAAAGCAATGGGTGCTGGGACATTCAGAAATTGGGATACACACTTGGCAAAGGCCACCTGGTTAGTCAATACTAGGGGATCTGCCAACCGAGCTGGACCTGCCCAATCAAACCTGTTACGCACTATAGAAGGGGATAAAGTTCCTGTAGTGCACGTAAGAAACATGCTGGGGAAGACAGTCTGGGCTACTCCTGCATCAGGAAAAGGCAAACCCCTTCGTGGAATTGCTTTTGCTCAGGGACCTGGATGCACTTGGTGGGTAATGCAAAAGAATGGGGAGGTCCGGTGTGTACCTCAAGGGGATTTGATACTGGGTGAGAATAGCCCATGAGTTGAATTGTAGTATGTTAATTATTATATAATACTGTATGTCATCACTACCATGATTGCTATATATCATAGATGAAAATGGTGATTAATTAGAATGTATTGGACAGAGTGTAACCTGAGCATGACATAAATGGTATGGAATAAGGGGTGGATATCTGTCCTGGTTCCAGTTAGGACAGAGTTAATTTTTCCTCCTAGTAGCTGGTAGGGTGCTATGTTTTGGATTAGGATGAGAAGAGCGCTGATGACATGCTGATGTTTTAATTGTTGCAGAGCAGTGTTTACACCAGGCCAAGGACTTTTCAGCTTCTCGCTCTGTCCTGCCAGCGAGCAGGCTGGGGGTGCAGCAGGAGCTGGGAGGGGACAGACCCAGGACAGCTGACCCAAACTGGCCAAAGGGGTATTCCATACCATCTGACGTCATGCTAAACAATATATAGGGGTGGCTGGCCGGGGTGGGGGGCCGGCTGCTCGGGGATAGGCTGGGCATCGGTCAGCGGGTGGTGAGCAATTGCATTGTGCATCACTTGTTTTCTTACACATTATTATTATTAATACTATTATCATTATCTCTATTATTACTATTATTGTTATTATTATATTCCTGTCTTAATAAACTGTCTTTATCTCAACTCACCGGCTTCACTTTCCCGTTTCTCTCCCCCAGCCCAGAGAGGGAGGGGGGAGGGTGAGCGAACGGCTGTGTGGTGTTTAGCTGCCAGCCGAGTTAAACCACAACAGCCTTTCACTGGGGTTCGTCGATTGCAGCTTGGTAAGCATAGGACAAGCCCCAGCACGTTGCACTGATTTGTGTCTCCTTGTCATTGCCAGGGTGATGACACACCTTTTTCAAGCATTCTACCAGTTTCTTAGGATTTTGCAGTTGTTCAGGGGTGAATTTCCAAAGCACTGGGGGTGCCCACTGCTCTAGATGCCTGCCCATATCCTCCCACACTCCCTGCCACTCATAACTATCCTGCCTCAGGACACATCTCTGGAAGGCATTCCTAAGTAGTTGTTTAACCTTAAACAAAACCTGAAGCGCATTCAGGAGGGATAACAATAAGAACATGCTGGTCTGACCATCCCCAGGATATTCAAAGTTTTGAAGAGCTATTGTAACTAGCCTGGAGAAGAAGATGGGGGTGAAGGAGAAAAGGAGAGCGAACAAGTGGGAAAAAATATCTCCCCCTGTCCCCTCCATAGATTGGCTCCCTGAAGAGAAAGGGTAAAAGGTGTAATGGTTAATAGTTCCTGAGATATGGTTTCCAAAGTATGGAGTTGACTGCAATGCTGAGTACGAGTACCAAATTAGTCTCATGACCAGCAATTTTATCATATCATAAGCCAGCGTTACACAGTACAGCAAAATAATAACCCTAAACCGGAAAGGATAAGCAGCATGACAGGGAACACATACAGTAAGTAATATGCTGTATAACTCAGTTTGGAAAACAGGCACAGCAGACCTGAGATCAAAAAATCAGCATTGTGATTAGCAACTATTAAACTAGTCCAATGCTTATAATGCTTATTACAGTTTTGTTTTAACACACTCTGGTCAGATCTGTTGTAATCTTCCCACAGGCAGCAGCTCTTCAAGAACTGTTCCAGATATGGGTCCGTACCACAGGGTCCCTCCATCAGGAGCACACTGCTCCAACCTGGATCCCCCATGGGCAGCAGCTCCTGCCAGGTCACCTGCTCCTGT
Source organism: Anser brachyrhynchus (assembly GCF_964034855.1). NCBI lineage: Eukaryota > Metazoa > Chordata > Aves > Anseriformes > Anatidae > Anser > Anser brachyrhynchus. Next base: position 16,512,988 of record NC_137704.1, read on the forward strand.
GTGGTTTCCTCTCCACAGGCTACGGGTCCAGACTGGAGTTTGATCCAGCAGGGGTTCTCCACAGGCTGCAGCCTCCTTCAGGTCAGACCCACCTGCTTCACAGTGGTCTCCTTCACAGGCTGCAGTGTGGAAACCTGCTCCACTGTGGTACACCATGGGCTGCAGGGGGATAACCTGCTCCACCATAGTCCTCTCCAGAGGCTGCAGGTGGATAACCTGCTCCACCATAGTCCTCTCCAGAGGCTGCAGGGGGATAACCTGCTCCACCATAGTCCTCTCCAGAGGCTGCAGGGGGACTTCAGCTCCTGCGCCTGGAGCACCTCCTCCCTCTCCTTCTTCACTGACCTTGGTGTCTGCAGGGCTGTTTCTCACTCCTCTCACTCTCCCAGCTGCTGTTGCACACCATTTTTTTCCCCTTTCTTAAGTATGCTCTCACAGAGGTGCAAACAACATCGCTTAGTAGCTCAACTCTGGGCAGCGGCAAGTCCCTTTTGGAGCCAGATGAAACTGGCCTTTATCTAACATGGGGCAGCTTCTGGATTCTTCTCACAGAGGCCACCCCTGCAGCCCCACACTACCAAAACTTTGCTATGTAAACCCACTACACAGCAGGAGGAGCTACAAAGGTGGCCTCTGTAAGAAAAGTCCAGGAGCTGCCCCACGTTAGGTAGAGCCTGTTCCAGCCCCCACAGGAGCAGGCTCTATGCTTGAAATTCAGCCTGTGGAGAGGAACCCACAGTGGACCAGGTGATCTGACAGGAGCTGCACCCCACCCTCCATAGGTGACTATTCTGTTATTAATTGGCAATAAATTAAATTAATCTTCCCCAAGCTGAGTCTGTTTTCCCCTTGATGGTAATTAGTGAGTGATCTCCCTGTCTTTATCTCATCCCATGAGCTTTTTTTCATTGTTTTTTCTCCCCCTGTTATATTGAGGAGGAGGGGTGAGAGAGCAGCTGGGGTGTGCTTGACTACCTACTGGGGTTAAACCACAACACCTAGGTATTCTCTCTCGTGATGGGGGTGCATGAGGGGCTGGGAGGGGACACAACCAGGATAGCTGACCTAAACTGGCCAAAGGGATATTCTGTACCATATGACATCAGGTGAGACAATTAATATGGGGTGGCTGGCTGGGGTGGGGGGTGACTACTGCTCAGGGACGGGCTGGACATTGATCAGTGAGAAATTTGCAAGTGTGTGTGCTTGTGAATCTAGAGAGTTAGGGTGTGTGTGCTTTCCATAGTGAACTTTAATCCCTAGCAGCCAAAGAGGAAGGGGACTTGGCAGTCTATACTTATGTTTTACGTGAGTCCTGGTAGTGTTATATGTAGGTGCTGTTAAAGGCAGTGCCTAGTCTGTGGCAGTCTGGGTAGCCAGCTGTGTTGGTGCCCTGTGTGTATGTATGTGTGGGTGTCTCTGGGTTGCCCACTCAGCCTTGCTACTGCTTGAAATTGCAAACATGAAAACAGTAGCTGCATCCATCAGCATGGGATGGAGATCCCCAGGTCTCCTGGCTAGGTTCCAGCATCATGGCAGGAGGAATCCCCAGGTCCTGAAGCTGTTGGATGCAGTGGCTACTTCACAGAATGACAGAATCATCTAGGTTGGAAGAGACCTCCAAGATCACCTAGTCCAACCTCTGACCTAACACTAACCAGTCCTCCACTAAACCATATCACTAAGCTCTACATCTAAACATCTTTTAAAGACCTCCAGGGATGGTGACTCAACCACTTCCCTGGGCAGCCCATTCCAATGCCTAAAAACACTGTTTTCCTAATATCCAACCTAAACCTCCCCTGGCACAACTTTAGCCCATTCCCCCTCGTTCTATCACCAGGCACGTGGGAGAATAGACCAATCCCCACCTCGCTACAGCCTCCTTTAAGGTACCTATAGAGAGCGAAAAGGTTGCCCCTGAGCCTCCTGTTCTCCAGCCTAACAACACCAGCTCCCTCAGCAAGCTCCTCGTAAGACTTGTTCTCCAGACCCCTCACCAGCTTTGTTGCCCTTCTCTGGACTCGCTCGAGCACCTCAGTGTCCTTCCTGTAGTGAGGGGCCCAAAACTGAACACGGTACTCAAGGTGCGGCCTCACCAGAGCTGAGTACAGGGGGACAATCACTTCCCTAGTCCTGCTGGCCACACTGTTTCTGATACAAGCCAGGATGCTGTTGGCCTTCTTGGCCACCTGAGCACACTGCTGGCTCATAGTCAGCCGGCTATCAACCAATACTCCCAGGTCCTTCTCTGCCAGGTAGCTTTCCAGCCATTCATCTCCCAGCCTGTAGCGCTGCTTGGGGTTGTTGTGCCCCAGGTGCAGGACCCGGCACTTGGCCTTGTTGAACTTCATACAGTTGGCCTCAGCCCATCGGTCCAGCCTATCCAGATCCTTCTGCAGAGCCTTCCTACCCTCGAGCAGATCAACACATGCACCTAACTTGGTGTCATCTGCAAACTTACTGAGGGTGCACTCGATCCCCTCATCCAGATCATCGATAAAGATATTAAAGAGAACCGGCCCTAGTACTGAGCCCTGGGGGACTCCACTAGTGACCGGCCTCCAACTGGATTTAACTCCATTCACCACGACTCTTTGGGCCCGGCTATCCAGCCAGTTTTTAACCCAACGAAGCGTACGCCAGTCCAAGCCATGAGCAGCCAGTTTCTTGAGGAGAATGCTGTGGGAAATGGTGTCAAAAGCCTTACTGAAATCAAGGTAGACCACATCCACAGCCTTTCCCTCATCCACTTTGTCATAGAAGGAGATCAGGTTCGTCAAGCAGGACCTGCCTTTCATAAACCCATGCTGTCTGGGCCCGATCGCCTGGTTGCCCTGCATGTGCCGCGTGATGACACTCAAGATAATCTGCTCCATGAGCTTCCCTGGCACTGAAGTCAAACTAACAGGCCTATAGTTTCCTGGGTCTATCCTCCGGCCCTTCTTGTAGATGGGCATCATATTTGCTAGCCTCCAGTCAACTGGGACCTCCCCTGATAGCCAGGACTGCTGATAAATGATGGAAAGCGGCTAGACCAGCTCTTCCACCAGTTCTCTCAGCACCCTCGGGTGGATCCCATCCGGCCCCATCGACTTGCGTACATCTAAGTGCTGTAGCAGGTCGCCAACCATTTCCTCATGGATTATGTGAGCCACATTCTGCTCCCCATCCTCTTCCACCAGCTCAGGGGACCGGGTATCCAGAGAACAACTGGTCTTGCCGCTAAAGACTGAGGCAAAGAAGGCATTAAGCACCTCAGCCTTTTCCTCATCTCTTGTCACTAAGTTTCCCCCTGCATCCAGTAAAGGATGGAGATTGTCCTTAGTCCTCCTTTTCGTGTTGATGTATTTATAAAAACATTTTCTGTTGTCTTTAACAGCAGTAGCCAGATTGAGCTCCAGATGAGCTTTGGCCTTTCTAATTTTGTCCCTGCATAGCCTTACAACATCCTTATAATCCTCCTGAGTGGCCCGCCCTCTTTTCCAAAGGTCATAAACCCTCTTTTTTTTCCTAAGCTCTAGCCACAACTCTCTGTTCAGCCAGGCCGGTCTTCTTCCGCGCCGGCTTGTCTTTGGGCACATGGGAACAGATTGCTCCTGAGCCATTAAGATTTCCTTCTTGAAGAGTGCCCAGCCTTCCTGGACTCCTCTGCCCTTCATAACTGCCTCCCAAGGGACTCTGCCAACCAGTGTCCTGAACAGCTCAAAGTCAGCCCTCCGGAAGTCCAAGACAGCAGTTTTACTGATCCCCCTCCTGACTTCTCCAAGAATAGAGAATTCTACCATTTCGTGGTCACTCTGCCCAAGACAGCTCCTGACTACCACATCTCCCACCAGTCCTTCTCTGTTTGTGAACAGAAGGTCTAGTGGGGCACCTCCCCTGCTAGGCTCTCTAACCAGTTGCGTCAGTTAGTGAACTTCCACGCTCTCCAGAAACCTCCTAGACTGCTTCCTCTGAGCTGTATTGTATTTATATCGTCCTTTAACGTTGGGGTGGTCTGTGCACAGAAGAGTCATGCTGAGTGACATCCCCTTGTTTGAGACTCCATTAAATGTTAATGTATGTGTCATCCTCCTTTTTTTGTGGAAAAAAAGCTGGGGGATTTTTAGGCCAAACAATAGTGTTAGGTATCCCGAGACCTGGTCCTGGTTTGCAGTACTTCAGTAAAAGTTTTGATCCAGAGTGCATTCTCCACAGTCTGCAATTAATTCAGGAAATATCCGTCTGCTCTAGCATGGGGTCCTCCACAGGCTGCAGTGTGAATATCTGCTCTGGAATGGTCTCTTCCATGGGCTGCAGCAGCATCTCTGACATGTAGAGCACTTTCTCCCCCTCCTTCTCTAACCCTGACGTTATCTCTGCTGGGATGGGGGAAAGAATCCGGGAAGAAAAAAAAAAGAAAAAGCTCATGGGTTGACTATAAAGACAGATTAATAGAACAGAAAAGGAAGGGATAATAATAATATAATATACAAAGCAAGTGATGCACAATGCAATTGCTCACCACCTGCTGACCAAAGCCCAGCCAGACCCTGACTAGTGGCTCCCCCACCCCAGTTTTATTGTTCAGTATGGCTTCATATGGTATGGAATATCGCTTAAGCCAGTTTGGGTCATCTGTCCTGTTTCTGTCCCCCAACAGCATCTTACACACCCCCAGCCTCCTTGCTGGCAGGTTTGGTGGTTTTACTCAGCTGAGCTCCACCACAGCCACTCTCTCACTCCCCCTCCTCAAAGGGAAAGGGGGAGAAAATACGATGAAGATAAAGGGTTGAGATAAGGACAGGGAGATCACTCACCAGTTATTATCACGGGCAAACTAGACATAGCATAGGGAGATTAATGCAATTTATTACCTATTACTAACAAGCTAGAGAAGTGAGAAACAAATAAAACAAAACAAAAACACCTTCTCCCCATCCACCCTCCGCAGGGGGACAACCTTCTTCACTGTGGTCCTCTCCACAGGCCGCAGGGGAACTTCTGCTCTGGCACCTGGAGCACCTCCTCCCCCCCCTTCTTCACTTGGTGTCTGCAGGGCTGTTTCTCACTCTCCCAGCTGCTCTTGTGCAGTATTTTTAGTCCCTTGCTTAAATCTGCTCTCACACAGATGCAAACAGCATCAGTTATTGGCTCACTGTTGTGGTCATTTAATCCATGACTTTGGGAACATAACAGTCTGTCAGGGCAGGAGAGATGGTGTGTGGTGTTGAATTGTTGCTTGCTGAAACCAGTTCTGATTCCATCACCACTGCACTTGTCTGGTTCTATCACCACTGCATTTTGATCTCTTCCATCAAAATTTATTCATCATTATCTGGGTGACTCTTATTGTAAGACAATATGGCATACAGCAACCAGGAAGTTTCCTGGTAACGTCTCTGACCCGGGCCCCAGGGAAGCAGCAGACTTCCCTATGGGCAGGGTCTGGCTGACATATGGGACCCTCTGTTCCCCTGAGAAGGGAGTTGTCTACAACAATTACCCTTTTTTCCTTCTTGGTGGAGGCAGTCTTGAGGCGTGGAGTTGACTTCTTTGCCCTAGACAACCTCCTGGGTAGACCTTCCACCGTATCTTCACCTACCCCATCCCTCAAGCTCCAGAGCTTCAAATCTATTGTGTAAGGGCACCTGGGGAGGTGAGGTGGGTAGGGAGGGGGCTTGCCTGCGATGCCGAGCAGGGACCTGTTTCCATTCCTCTCCAGCTGTTAGGTCCCTTCCCTCTGCTCAACAGCTACAGGGCAGGGGGTCCACCACTCTTTGGGGTGTATCACCCTGGTGCCTTTCTCACAGGCATGGCAAGGAGTTGCTCCGCCAGTATAACTCCTGCTCACACTCCCCAATGGTCCTTAATCTCTCCACCTCCTCCTTGAGCTCTGTCACCATTGGAGTCTATAGGAGAGTGGAGGCTAACAGTGGACTATTGTGGCCTGGATGAAGTCACACCACCGCTGAGTGCTGCTGTGCTGGACATGCTAGAACTTCAATTCAAACCAGAGTCAAAGGCAGCCAAGTGGTATGCCACAACTGATATCGCTAATGCATTTTTCTCCATCCCTTTAGCAGCAGAGTGCAGGCCACAGTTTGCTTTCACTTGGAGGGGCATCCAGTACACCTGTAATTGACTGCCCAAGGGGCGGAAACACAGCCCTACCATTAGCCATGGACTGATCTAGACTGCACTGGAACACTTTGAACTTCCTGAACACCTGCAATGCATTGATAACATCATCATGGGGGGCAAGACAGCAGAAGTTCTTTTTGAGAAAGGGAAGAAAATAGACCAAATTCTCCTGAAAGCTGATTATGCCATTAAACAGAGTAAGGTCAAAGGACCTGCACAGGAAATCCAGTTCTTGGAGGTAAAATGGTATGATAGACGTCATCAGATCCCAATGGATGTGATCAACAAAATAACTGCTATGTCTCCACCAACTAGCAAAAAGGAAACACAAGCTTTCCTAGGCCTTGTGGGGTTCTGGAGAATGCATGTTCCAGGCTATAGTCAGCTTGTGAGTCCTCTGTATCGAGTGACTCGAAAGAGGAACTATTTCAAGTGGGGCCCCGAGCAACAACAGGCTTTTGAACAAATCAAACAGGAAATAGCTCGTGCAGTAGGCCTAGTGCCCCTCCGTACAGGACCAGCTTTGCAAAACTTACTTTATACTGAAGCTGGGGGGGCACGGCCTCACCTGGAGCCTCTGGCAAAAAAAAACAGGAGAAACTCGAGGTCGACCTCTGCGGTTCTGGAGTCGGGGCTATTGAGCATCAGAAGCCCACTGCACCCCGCCTGAAAAGGAGACACTAGCAGCATATGAGGGAGTTCGAGCCACTTCAGAAGTTGCTGTTACAGAAGTACAGCCCCTTTTGGCACCATGGCTACCTGTGTTACATTGGATGTTCAAAGGGAGAATCCCCGCTATACACCATGAAACCGACGCTACGTGGAGTAAGTGGGTAGTGTTAATTACACAGCGGGCTCGAATGGGGAAAACCAACCGCCCAGGAATCCTGGAAGAGATCATGGACTGATCACTGATCTCCACGTCTGTAACAACAGACGTGGAGAAGGCTGAGGTACTCAACAACTCCTTTGCCTCAGTCTCCACTGTCAGGCTTCCCAAGTCTTTCGTTTTCCTGAACCCATAGATGGAGGCTGGGGGAGCAAAGTCCCACCCACTGTAAACAAAGAGCAGTTTTGAGACCACCTGATGAAAATAAACATAAACAAGTCTGTGGGGCCCGATGACATGCATCCCAGGGTCCTGAGGGAATTGGCTGATGTAGTTGCCAAGACTTTCTCCATCATATTTGAAAGGTCCTGGCAGTCAGGCGAAGTCCCTGATGACTGGAAAAAGGGAAACATCACTCCCCTTTTTAAAAAGGGTAAAAAGGAGGACCCGGGGAACTACAGATCAGTGAGCCTCACCTCTGTGCATGGCAAAATCATGGAAAAGATCCTCCTGGAAGCAATGTCAAGGCACATGCAAGACAAAGACTTGTGATCCAAGACAGCTAGAATGGCTTCACCAAGGGTAAATCATGCCTGACCAATCCAGTGGCTTTCTATGATGGAGTGACTGCATCAGCTGACAAGGGAAGACCGACTGATGTCATCTACCTGGACTTCTGCAAGGCCTTTGACATGGTCCCACATGACATCCTGGTCTCCAAATTGGAGAGATATGGTTTTGATAGGTAGACTATTCAGTGGATAAGGTATTGGCTTGAAGGCCGCATCCAGAGAGTGATGGTCAATGGCTGTATGTCCAGGTGGATGCCGGTGACAAGTGGTGTCCCTCAGGGATCTGTCCCTGGACTGGTACTGTTTAACATCTTAATCAATGACATAGATGATGGGATCAAGTGCACCCTCAGCAAGTTTGCAGATGACACCAAGCCGAGTGGTGCAGTCGATACAACAGAAGGAAGGGATGCCATCCAAAGGGACCTGGACAAGCTTGAGAATTAGGCCCACGTGTACCTAATGAGATTGAAGTCTAAATGAAGGGTGCTGCACCTGGGCCAGGACAATCCCAGACGTGTGCAGACTGGGAGAAGAACTCAGAGAGCAACCCTGCAGAGAAGGACTTGGGGGTTCTGATGGATGAAAAGCTTGGCATGAGTCAGCAGTGCACGCTTGCAGCCCAGAAGGCCAACTGCATCCTGGGCTGCATCAACAGAGGTGTGACCAGCAGCTTGAGGGAGGTGATTGTCCCCCTCTACTCTGCCCTGGTGAGGCCCCACTTGGAGTACTGCATCCAGTACATTTTGGAGCCCCCAGCACAAGAAGAATGGGTCCAGAGGATGACCATGAAGATGATCAAGGGGCTAGAGTACCTCTTCTATGAAGAAAGGCTGAGAGAGCTGGGGCTGTTCATCCTACAGAAGAGAAGGCTCCGGGGCGACCTCATTGCAGCCTTTCAGTAATTGAGGGTGTCTTAGGCTGGAGAGTGACTCTTTGCTCAGGTGGATAATGATAGGACAAGGGGGAATGGCTTTAAACTAAAAGAGGGGAGATTTAGATTAGATGTTAGGAGGAAATTCTTCACTCAGAGGGTGGTGAGGCACTGAAACAGGTTGCCCAGAGAGGTTGTGGATGCCCCCTGCCTGGAGGTGTTCAAGACCATGTTAGATGAGGTCCTGAGCAACCTGATCTAGTGGGTGGCATCCTTGCCTATGGCGGTGGGTTGGAACTAAATGATCCTTGAGGTCCCTTCCAACGCAGTCCATTCTATGATTCTATGACATGCAGTATTATATAGCAACTAACATCATACAAGTCAAATCATGGGCTATTTTCACTCAACATTAAATCCCCTTGAGGTACGCTTCCCCATCCTTCCATATTACCCACCAAGTGCACTCGGGTCCCTGTGGAAAAGCACTCCCATGGATGGCTTTGCCTTTGCCTGAGGCAGGAACAGCCCAGACTGTCTTCTCCACTAAGTTCTTTATATGCACTACATACACATGACATACAGCATCTTCTTTGAAGGGATACCTTTCCTTCAGGCCTGACAGGAGTTGCCTCCAGAGGCTGAGGACTTGTGCCTTTTTCCAGTCACTTTGTCAATGCCTCCTTCCCTAGAGAATGATCCCAGCTGCTTGGCTTCCCTGCCCTCTAATTCCTGGCTTCTGACCCCATTATCCCAGCACTGGAGCATCCAGGTGACAATGTGCTCTCCTAGACGACATCTGAAATCTTTTTTTCATATCTTGCAGCTCACACGAGGATAGTGATCAGTGGTTCCTGCTGTGTTTATGACATCAGCCTCTTCCTCCTCCTGTTCCCATGGTGGGAAGAGTCTTCCCCAGCATGTTTTTTACATGCACTGCAGGGACTTTTTCCCCTTCTACAGCGTTCTATAGTGTTCTGGGTGGTGTTATGGGGCATGAGATGTTTCCATCCATCCAGTGGTTGCTTCCACCATTCTAAGTACCACTTACAAGCCTCTCGCCATTGTGGGTTTGTGGGTGTGTAATATAATCAATCTGCCAGGCCTCTCCATATTTATATTTCAGCCATCGTCCTCCATACCAAAGAGGCTTTGACCATTTGGCTTGCTTGATTGCAGCACATCTTTCGCAGTCATGAATAAACTGTGCTATAGTGTCCATGGTCAGGTCCAACCCATGATCATGAGCCCATCTGTATGTTGCATCTCTGCCTTGATGGCCTGAGATGTCATGGGCCCATCAAGCTATGAATAATTCACCCTTATGTTGCCAGTCCAGGTCCACCTGAGCCACTTCAATCTTAGCAGCCTGATCCACCTGCTGGTTGTTTTGATGTTCTTCAGTGGCCCAGCTCTTTGGTACATGAGCATCCATGTAACGTACTTCTACAGCCAGGTTTTCTACCTTGGCAGCAATATCTTGCCACAATGTGGCATCCAAGATTGGTTTACCTCTGCGCTGCCAGTTGTTCTGCTTCCACTGCTGTAACCACCCCCACAGGGCATTTGCCACCATCCAGGAGTCAGTATAGAGAGAGAGAACTGGCCACTTTTCTCGTTCAGCATTATCTAAAGCCAGTTGAATGGCTGTCACTTCACAGAGGAGCCATCAGCTTTGTTGATTGTCTCAGCTTTGGCCAGTGGTGAGGTTACTGCCAAGCTGGATGGAACCGTCTGTATCTGGCACAGTGCAGCCCCTTACCTCTTCTCACAGAGGCTACCCCTGTAGCCCCCCACTACTAAAACCTTGTTATTTTCACCTATTACATTTTCATAGCATGCTTTTATAACCTTACTGTAGCCATCACATGGGAATCTGTTTATTTATTTATAGTTAAAACTAAATAAAGCCACCAGTTTTTTTGGGGTGGTTTTATGACAACTTATAAAATAACCTGAAGTTCAGCCCTCGACTTCTTTATTTTCAGTGCAGAAAAACATATAAAGGTCCATTTTAAAAACATAATTATATGTAGTTCAGACAAGGATTTTATCTTTTTTTTTTTTCTTTCTAATGGCAAACGAATTGGAATGCTGATACCATTGCTTAACATAAAAGGCAATTAGTTCTTAGCATAGCTATTCCAGACTTGAAAATAATTAGTAATTTTGAATCGTGATGAAGGCTAACCACATAGTAATTTGCATTTCTGCTGTCTTTGAAGTGATGTTCTCCAAATGAAAAAGATAAAATAACCATTTCCCCAAGACTAACACCTCCTGCCCTGTATAAAGCATGTTCATTTTAACTCTGGTGCCTTTCTTGGACACTAAATTAAGAGATGTCTAGCCAAAGGCAGATATGAAGTGTAGGTAGAGTAGTAAGTACTTTATCCCTTTGCTGTATTTTATTGATCTGCCAAATTCTCTGAACCCTCTGTATCCTTCCTACATTCAAATCTTCTTTATGAATTTTTTTCTTGTGTATGTTTTTGTGTTGTCTCCTGTTATCTTGATATAAAAAGTTACTTGTCCCTAGCCTGAGTGTTCTGAGGCAGGCCACAAATCATTCTTGTCTAGTTTCCTAGTGATTCGTCTTTGGGAAGATTGTCTAACATGTAAAAAGATGTAGTCAAGTTTAAAATCTTTGGCAATAGGAGGAAAACTGCCACCAAAACTTCAACCCTGGACTGGGGGAGAGCAGACTTCTGACTGCTCAGGAAACTAGTTAGTGAGGTCCCCTGGAAAACTGCTTTTAAAGACATTGGGGTCCATTAGTGCTGGTTGGCTTTTAAGTACCACCTCCTAGGAGTACAGGAACAGACAATTCCAAAATGTCGGAAGTCAAGCAGTAGGGGCAGAAGACCAGCCTGGTTGAGCAGGGATCTTCTTCAAGAGCTTAGGCAGAAAAAGAAAGCGTATGGTCGCTGGAAGCAAGATCAGGCAACATGGGAGGACTACAGGGATGCTGCTCGCCTTTGTAGGGAGAAAATTTGTGAGGCCAAGGCTCAGGGTTGAAGCTGACCAGCACTGTAGAGGACAATAAGAAAGGCTTTTTAAAGACTGTTAATGGGAAAAGGAGGACCAGAGAAAATGTTGGTATGATACTTGATGAGGATGGTCACCTAACAAACAGGGACATAGACAAAGCAGAGATGTGTAATGCATTTTTTCATTTAATGCTCAGGAATCCTGGAAGAGATCATGGACTGGCCAGAAGGCAGAGATTTTGGAGTATCACCATTTTGGAATGAGAGAGCAGTTGTGGTGGAGTTTAGATGCCCAGCAGGGTAAAACCACCACAAAAGGAAAGGATGAATATTGCTGGTCTATGGAAACGGACAGTTGAACATTTAATTTGTTGTATGAAAAAACAAATATAACTCGGACGACATGGGAGGAATACAGAGATACTGTTCACCATTGAAGGGAGAAAATTTGTGCTGCCAAAGCTCAATTAGAGTTGAAGCCATCCTGTACTGCAGGGGACAATAAAAAGGGCTTTTTAAAGTATTTTAACAGCAAAAGGAGGACCAGAGAAAACATTGGTCTGTTATTTGATGAGGATGGTCACATCGCAAATACGGACGCAGACAAAGCTGAGACGATTAATGCCTTCTTTGCCTCTGTTTTCAACACCGATGATGGGCTCTGGGACCCCAGCTGCCCCGAGTTGGAGGACCGTGGCTGCAGGAACGATAAACTCCCAGTCAGCCCCAAACTTGTGCGGGATTTGCTGCTCCACCTAGATGCATACAAGTCTATGGGGCCCGATGGGATTCATCACAGGGTACTCAGCTGGCTGATGTCATTGCGAGACCTCTCTCAAATATTTTTCAGTGGTCTTGGGACTCTCAAGAGGTCCCAGTCGACTGGAAGATGGCAAATGTTGTCCCAGTTTTCAAGAAGGGCAAGAAAGAAGACCCTGGTAATTACAGGCCTGTCAGTCTCACTTCAGTGCCTGGTAAAATGATGAAGATTAGCCTGTTGAGTTACTGAAAAATACTTGAAGGACAACACAGTCACTGGTAACAGTCAACGTGGGTTCACGAGGGGAAGGCCACGTTTAACAAACTTAATTTTTTTTTTTTACAACAAGATCACCCATCTAGTTGACCAAGGGAAGCCAGTTGATGTAATGTTTTTGGATTTCAGTAAAGCTTTCGATACTGTCTCTCACAGTATCCTTCTGGACAAAATGACCAGAATACAGTTAGATAAAAGCATAATAAGATGGATGAACAGGTCAGCTGACAGGTCGGGCCCAAAGGGTTCTTGTAAATGGGGTTACATCAGGCTGGTGGCCAGTCACTTAGTGGGGTTCCGCAGGGCTCCGTTTTAGGGCCAGTTCTCTTTAATGTTTTCATAAATGATTTGGATGCAGGACTTGAAGGTATACCAAGTAAGTTTACGGACAGCACTAAATTGGAAGGAGCTGTTGACTCCCTTGAGGATAGAGAGGCCTTGTAGAGAGATCTTGACAAATTGGAGGGCTGGGTAATCACCAACAATATGAAGTTTAACAAGAGCAAGTGCCGGATTCTGCACCTGGAATGGGGAAATCCTGGATATATGTACAGACTGTGGGACGAGAAGCTTAAAAGCAGCCTTGTGGAAAGGGATCTGGGGTTTTTGGTCAATGGCAAGTTGAATATGAGTCAATAGTGTGCCCTGGCAGCCAAAGGGGCCAACCATATCCTGAGGTGCATCCAGCATAGTAGCATCCAGCTAGACAGTTGAGGGAAGTGATTGTCCCGCTCTACTCTGAGCTGGTGTGGCCTCACCATGAGTACTGTGTGCAGTTTTGGGTGCCACAATATAAGAAAGACATAAAACCTCCAGGCTGAACAGGCCAAGTGACCTCAGCCGCTCCTCATACGTCTTCCCCTCTAGGCCCTTCACCATCTTCGTCGCCCTCCTCTGGACACTCTCCAACAGTTTCACATCCTTTTTGTACTGTGGTGCCCAGAACTGCACACAGTGCTTGAGGTGAGGCCGCACCAACACAGAGTAGAGCGGGACAATCACTTCCCTTGACTGACTAGCAATGCCGTGCTTGATGCACCCCAGGATACGGTTGGCCCTCCTGGCTGCCAGGGCACACTGCTGGCTCATATTCAACTTGCTGTCAACCACAACCCCCAGATCCCTCTCTGCGGGGCTGCTCTCCAGCGTCTCGTCGCCCAGTCTGTACATATAGCCAGGGTTGCCCCGTCCCAGGTGCAGGACCCGGCACTTGCTTTTGTTAAACTTCATGCGGTTGGTGATCGCCCAGCTCTCCAATCTGTCCAGATCTCTCTGCAAGGCCTTTCCACCCTCAGCCGAGTCCACAACTCCTCCAAGTTTGGTGTCGTCGGCAAATTTGCTCAAAACACCTTCTAGTCCTACATCCAAATCATTTATAAAAACATTGAAGAGGACTGGCCCTAAAATGGAGCCTTGGGGGACCCCACTGGTGACTGTCCACCAGCCTGATGTGGCCCCATTTACCACAACCCTTTGAGCCCTGCCCATCAGCCAATTGCTCACCCATCGTATGATGTTTTTGTTTAGCTGTATGCTGGACATTTTGTCCAGTAGGATCCTATGGGAAACCATGTCAAAAGCTTTGCTGAAGTCCAAAAAATCACATCAACTGGTTTCTCTTGATCGACTAGATGGGTGATCTTATCATAAAAGGAAATAAAATTTGTTACGCAGGGCCTACCCCTCGTGAACCCATGTTGGCTGGGACCAATGACTGCATGTCAGTATCTGTTCTTCTGTCTGTTTCCATCTGACCTACTTTAGTTCACCCGGACACTCTGTGAAGTGAAAGCCTGTGAATGATTTTGGTTGTCAGGGACTGTCACTTACTTATTTTATACATAACCTAGCACAGTGTATGGAAGAAAAAAATTGAAGTGCATCTTCAATATAGGTATTTAATAATTTATATGAAGTTCTGTTGGGATACTCTGAGGTTTGATAAATGATTTTTAAATAGCTCTACAAAGTAAAAAAAAAAAAATATTTTACTTCTGATGTTGCTACTTTCAGAGAATTTTTGTTCTACCCGATTCGGGTAGAAAAACATCCAAGAATCAATGCAAAAAAAAAAACCACAACCCTGCATTCTTCTACTTCTCTCTAGAGGTAGTCTTAAAATAAGCTACTCTGAAGATCACTGTTGATCATAATTAGGAAATCTGCTTAATTGTTCTTACAGTAAATTGGTACTTGAATTAGTAACTCTACTTTCCTCCTACAATTCTTGTAAACATAAGTCCTTGCATATGTTTTATATTGCGGTTATTGGGAGCATGTGCCAGGGAAGGTCATGGAGCAATTCATCCCAACTTCCATCACACAGCATGTACAGGTGATCAGACCCAGTCACCATGGGTTTATGAAAGGCAGGTCCTGCCTGACTAATCTGACCTCCTTCTAAGATGACCCACTTAGTGGATGAGGGAAAGGCTGTAGATGTTGTTTATGTAGAGTTCAGCAAGGCATTCGATACTGTTTCCCACAGCCTTCTGGAGAAACTGGATGCTCACGCCTTGGACGGATGTACTCTTTGCTGGGTAAAAAACTGTCTGGATGGCTGGGCCCAAAGGGTCATGGTGAATGGAGTTAAATGGGGGTAGCGGCTGGTCACAAGTGGTGCTTTTCAGGCCTCGGTATTGGGGCCAGTTTTGTTTAAATTTTTTATCAATGATTTTGATGAGGGGATTGAGTGCACCCTCAGTAAGTTTGCAGACAACACCAAGTAGGGTGGGAGTGTTGATCTGCTTGAGGGTAGGAAGGCTCTGATGAGGGATCTGGATAGGCTGGACCAATTGGCCGCATCCGATGTATGGCATTCAACAGAACTAGATGCTGGGTGATGCACTTGGATCATAATAGCTCCATGCAGTGGTATAGGCTTGGGGAAGGGTGGCTGGAAAATTGCCTGGCAGAAAAGGACCTAGGGGTGTTGGTCGACAGCCACCTGAACAGCCAGCAGTATGCCCAGGTGGCCAAGAAGGCCAATGGCATCCTGGCTTTTATCAGAAGTAGTGTGGACAGCAGGACTAGGGAAGTGATTGTCCCTCTGTACTTGGCACTGGTGAGACGCACCTTGAGTACTGTATTCAGTTTTGGGCCTCTCACTACAAGAAGGGTTTCAAATTGCTGGAATGCATTCCAGAAGAGCAACAAACCTGGTGAAGGGACTAGAAAACAAGTGCTATGCAGAGCAGCTGAGGGGACTGGAGCTGTTTAGTCTGGAAAAGAGGAGGATGAGGGGAGACCTCATTGCCCTCTACAACTACCTGAAAGGAGGTTGCAGTGAGGAGGGTGTGGATCTCTTTTCTCTGGTGACAAGTGACAGGACACAAGTTGCACATGGGGAGGTTTAGACTGGGTGCCAGGAAGAATTTTTTCATGGAAAGGGTTGTTAGGCATTGGAACAGGCTGTCCAGGGAGGTGGTGGAGTCACCATACCTACAGGTATTTAAGGGATGTGTGGACATAGTGCATATATGCATCGATTTTGTTATTTTTTTTATTTTAAGTATGAAATAACATCTTTAAAGTCATAAGTAGAATACTACAAAGAAAAAAGAATGTCTACTGCCTGAAGTACTATCTGCTCTAGGATTAGAATCAGATAGAGGAAAGAAAATTATCCTAATGCAAAACATTAAATGGGTGGATCATTATTAGTAATAATGTAGAGGGGGACAATCTATGAGTATGACTAATCTATGACAGACTATGATACAGGCATGAGAGCATTTGAACTACTGTGGTAGTACCCTTCTCCGTCTCCTCCACCCCTCCTATCTTCAATAGCAAAACTGGATCCAGCTTGAGAAATGTCAGGGTTACATAGTGAGTTGCCAACAGGTTTCAGGGTTGTTTGATGATAACAAAGGGAATTCTGAAAGCTGAGAATCTTGGATTCTGTTCCAGGATGTGTTGAAAAGGATGTGCTCTAGTTGTCACAGACCCTTTCTTTTTTTTTTTCTTTTTTTTTCTTTTTTTTTTCCTGCAGTTTGGCTCATTCAGCCTGCTCCATACTCAGGGTAGCACTTCCCATGCCATTTGAAAATGCAATGGATAATTTTGTTATTTGTGGAGACTGGAAGGCATGTTGTAGAATCAGGTGAGGGACTGTGGGATGGTCTCTACTTAGTTTGTTCTCAGAAAAAATTTATAAGAAATGCCATGTAAGTCACTTCATCAAAACTTTTTTTAAAGGCCAAGTTTTTACTTGTGTGCTTCATGAATACATGCTAAAATCCCAAGTCTCTAAATTGCTTACTCTAACTGTGGGAATAAAAATGTTGTTTTTGCACCGAGTTACATTGTTTAAAGGTAAGGAATGGGGTATTGAGATATGCTTGCAGTGATAAGAAAACTTAGCAGGCGACCTTGTAAAATGCAGACAACCAGACTCCTTAGAACAATTAGGTGAAGGTCACGGTGTCAAGTCAAGTCAGATAAGTGACGAAACATTACCACTTTGAACAGTAAAAATGTCATAAGACATTAGAAATTGAACAGGCCGGCAACTGAAGGCCATGTATTGTCTGTGAAGCATCAGATAGGTTGTGAACCTGGATTACCCACTCCAGTGGGGAAACAGGGGAGGGTCCCAGTCATCGAGAAAGAAAGAATATAAACCGTACTGTGTGACTATTAGGTGCGCTCCTGCTTGTGGGATGCCTGCCATTGCAATCGCGAATAAATTACTACTTCACTGAGATCCTCGCCTGAGCCTATGTTATTGGCTACGGAGTGTTTCTCACAATTTGGGGGCTCGTCCGGGATCCAGTCACCTACCGGGGAGCCCCACCGCCGCAGCAGCAGGAAGGCATGCCCCGCTGATTTCAGCGGTCCTGTGCATGGACGGTGGTGGTTCTGCGGAGAGCTGACAGAGGGCCCGAGACTGATGAAAGAGGCAGGATCCATGAAGTAGTGGGGAAGGGAAGAAGGTAGGCACTCCGGGTTTAAGAATTGATCCGGTAACTCTGTGCACAGACCAAGGTAAGAAATATTAAGTATTGCCTTGGGAGTCGGGTGAGACTCTGTGTGACGTGTGATTGAGACGTACTTTTGTACGAAGCGAGTGTGGAGTCCTGATCCGCGGTTCCGTAGCTCCGCGAGGGGCGCGGCGGGAGACGGACGAAGCGTGAGATAAGAGAGAGAAAGGAAGAGTCTCAGGAAATTTGGTGTACGGTACCCCTTGCACGGGGAAGTGCCTGGCAGTACACCAGGGAAATTTGGTGTACGGTACCCCTTGCACGGGGAAGTGCCTGGCAGTACACCCCCATTTTCTGCCGGGGGTAATACCGGCAGAGCAGGGGTGCCCACTTGCCGATCCTGGCTGGAGTGGTGATAGTGCGCAGCGCAGGGGTCATGTGGGAGACTTGGGGTCGGGGTGGGGGAGTGCTCGGGGGTGAGTCCCGAGGACCCGGTATCCCAAGGGCTCTTGAAAGTTCATTTTGTGATTAAAGCCTGGCAAGATACCCAGAGAAAGCTCCAGGAGGTGGGGGGATGTAGTGAACAGTCACTGGGGGGGGAACCCTCCTGCGGGAGGCCCTGGAGGTGTGTGTCAGGAGGGGAGATGAGAAGGAAAAGCAGAGAGTGAAACTAATGGTATTGACAGTGTAGCAGGTAGTCAGGCAGAGGCTTGGAGAAAGAGGAAGAAAATCTTCAGTGGGAGTCAGGGCCAGGATGGAAAGGAGAGGAAGAGAGATGAAGGAATGGCAGGCAAGGAAAGCTCAGGGACAGGCTTTGAAGTGTGGCCAGGCTGGCCACTTCAGGTAGGAATATCCGGAGTGGAAGAAGGAGGAGAGAAGGAAAATGGGATGAAATATGTTATACTGATATGTTGTTTCAGCATCCTGGAGGGAGAAAGGTATGGAATTAAGTTGGCCAATGACTGAGGCTTTGGTGAAAGTACAGGCTGGAGAAAGATAGAAAGAAGTGTTAAAAAGGGTTATTGAAGGTGTTAAAGGTGTGGTATGTAGTGTTTGACAGAGATGGGGTGATGACAGGGGGGCAGCCTGCTCCACCAGGGGCCTCTCCACAGGCTGCGGGGGGGCTTCGGCTCCGGCGCCTGGAGCGCCTCCTCCCCCTCCTTCTGCGCTGACTTTGGTGTCTGCGAGGAGGTTTCTCACTCCTCCCTCTCCCAGCTGCTGTTGAGCAGCAGGTTTTTGTTTGTTTGTTTTCGTGGATGTGCTCTCACAGAGGCACGGACTGTGTTGCTCATGGCTTGGCTCTGGGCAGCAGTGGGCCCCTTTGGGGCTGGATGAAATTGTCCCTTATCTGCCACGGGGTGGTTTCTGGATTCTCCTCGTGGGGGGCTGCCACTGCAGCCCCCCCCGAACCTTGCCATCGAACCCAATACACTGGGGCAGCTAGGTCATTACTGGCCTGTAAAGTATCAGGGATTAAATTAACTAATGAAACCCTAAAAAGTGATGGGGGTAGACGGGGGCTACCGTCCGCGGTTCCGTAGCTCCGCGAGGGGCGTGGCGGGAGATGGACGAAGCGTGAGATAAGAGAGAGAAAGGAAGAGTCTCGGGAAATTTGGTGTACGGTACCCCTTGCACGGGGAAGTGCCTGGCAGTACACTCCCATTTTCTGCCGGGGGTAATACCGGCAGAGAAGGGGTGCCCACTTGCCGATTGTAAGTCAAGTCAGATAAGTGAAGAAACATTACCACTTGAAACCGTAGAAAAAAGTCAAAAGAAATTTGAAATTTAACAGGCCAGCAACTGAAGGCCATGCATTGTCTGGGAAGCATCGGATAGGTTGTGAACCTGGATTACCCACTCAGTGGGGAAACAGGGGAGGGTCCTGTCATCAAAAGGTATATAAACTGTGTTTTGGAACCAGTAGGTGCGCTCCTGCTTATGGGACCCCCGCCACTGCAATCGCGAATAAATTACTACTAAATTTGGTGTACAGTAGTCCTTGCACGGGGAAGTGCTTGGAAGTACACCAGGGAATCTGGTAAACTCATAGGTGTGCGGTACCCCTTGCACGGGGAAGTGCTTGGCAGTACACCCCCATTTTCCAGAATCGGAACGTTAGTGTGTGGTACCCTGCAGGAGGGAAATTTCTGTAGCAGCACACTGACAAGGGCTAGGAAAAATGGGAAATATGAGTTCCAGGGGACAGGGAAATATCCCTGGGGGAGTGCCTACCGAAAGTTCTTCCTGAAGAATTATAAGAAATTGGAAGAATAATCTCAAAATTAGAGGAGATGATAAAAAAAACGGTTAAATATTGTGTATCAGTCTGGACAAGAGAACCAATTAAGGAAACAGCAGTATTTTGGCCAAAATACGGGCCTGATGAAAATTCAGGCTTTAAATTTATGTGTAAACAATAAGACTCCTCTTTTTTTTGGAGGAGGAGCCAAGTTATGCTCCCTATAATCCTAATATTGCACCGGTGGCAGCAGCAGTCGCTCCAGGAAGGGAGACAGGGACTGCAATTAACACTGTCCCTAGAGAGGAGCGTACTCTAGGCTCTGGCAAGAATTAGAACAAGGTAGAAGAGGTACTGAGAATTTTGCCTTCCCTGATACTAACAGTACTAACACTAACTGTGTATCCTCTTAGGTGAACTCTCCCCCCTCCTTACCAGCAGAGAGGTTAGGAGTTTTAAGGAGATGAAGTCTGTAATTGAGGACCCCAACAGGCTAGCTGAACTATTAGACCAGTTCCTAGGACCTAACTTATACTCTTGGGGGGGGGATTATGTATATAAATATGCTGTTTACAGGGAAAGAAATGGGAATGATCAGGAGGAGAGCTGCTATACAAGAATGGGAGAGAGCTCATCCTCCAGGACCAGGGGTAATACCGGCAGGGCAGAAATACCCACTTGCCGATCCTGGCTGGAAGAATAATAGTGTGCAACACAGAAATCATATGAGAGACTTGGGGTCAGAATGAGAAAGTACTTGGGGATGAATCCTGAGGACCCGGTATCCCAAGGGCTCTTGAAAGTTCATTTTGTGATTAAAGCCTGGCAAGATACCCAGAAAATGCTCCAGAAGGTGGGGGGATGTAGTGAACAGTCACTGGGGGGCCCTCCTGCGGGAGGCCCTGAAGGTGTGTGTCAGGAGGGGAGATGAGAAGGAAAAGCAGAGAGTGAAACTAATGGTATTGACAGTGTAGCAGGTAGTCAGGCAGAGGCTTGGAGAAAGAGGAAGAAAATCTTCAGGGGGAGTCAGGGCCAGGATGGAAAGGAGAGGAAGAGAGATGAAGGAATGGCAGGCAAGGAAAGCTATCCGTGTTGCGGCCTAAATCTTAGCAGGGACAGGCTTTGATGGGATGTTTTAAGTGTGGCCAGGCTGGCCACTTCAGGTAGGAATATCCGGAGTGGAAGAAGAAGGAGAGAAGGGAAATGGGATGAAATATGTTATACTGATATGTTGTTTCAGCATCCTGGAGGGAGAAAGGTATGGAATTAAGTTGGCCAATGACTGAGACTTTGGTGAAAGTACAGGCTGGAGAAAGATAAAAAGAAGTGTTAAAAAGGGTTATTGAAGGTGTTAAAGGTGTGGTATGTAATGTTTGACAGAGCTGGTTTTTGAATGAGTTGGGAAAGTTGAATGAGCAGGGAAAGAGGATGTAGGCATTATCTAAGTAACAGTCTAGAAGTTTTGGTATATTTGCTGTGATGTTTGGTCAGTTTCCCAAGTATCGAGAAGGGGGGGACGGGGAGGGCAGCCTGCTCCACCAGGGGCCTCTCCACAGGCTGCGGGGGGGCTTCGGCTCCGGCGCCTGGAGCGCCTCCTCCCCCTCCTTCTGCGCTGACTTTGGTGTCTGCGGGGAGGTTTCTCACTCCTCCCTCTCCCAGCTGCTGTTGAGCAGCAGGTTTTTGTTTGTTTGTTTTCGTGGATGTGCTCTCACAGAGGCACGGACTGTGTTGCTCATGGCTTGGCTCTGGGCAGCGGTGGGCCCCTTTGGGGCCGGATGAAATTGTCCCTTATCTGCCACGGGGTGGTTTCTGGATTCTCCTCGTGGGGGGCTGCCACTGCAGCCCCCCCCGAACCTTGCCATCGAACCCAATACACTGGGGCAGCTAGGTCATTACTGGCCTGTAAAGTATCAGGGATTAAATTAACTAATGAAACCCTAAAAAGTGATGGGGGTAGACGGGGGCTACCGTCCGCGGTTCCGTAGCTCCGCGAGGGGCGTGGCGGGAGATGGACGAAGCGTGAGATAAGAGAGAGAAAGGAAGAGTCTCGGGAAATTTGGTGTACGGTACCCCTTGCACGGGGAAGTGCCTGGCAGTACACTCCCATTTTCTGCCGGGGGTAATACCGGCAGAGAAGGGGTGCCCACTTGCCGATTGTAAGTCAAGTCAGATAAGTGAAGAAACATTACCACTTGAAACCGTAGAAAAAAGTCAAAAGAAATTTGAAATTTAACAGGCCAGCAACTGAAGGCCATGCATTGTCTGGGAAGCATCGGATAGGTTGTGAACCTGGATTACCCACTCAGTGGGGAAACAGGGGAGGGTCCTGTCATCAAAAGGTATATAAACTGTGTTTTGGAACCAGTAGGTGCGCTCCTGCTTATGGGACCCCCGCCACTGCAATCGCGAATAAATTACTACTAAATTTGGTGTACAGTAGTCCTTGCACGGGGAAGTGCTTGGAAGTACACCAGGGAATCTGGTAAACTCATAGGTGTGCGGTACCCCTTGCACGGGGAAGTGCTTGGCAGTACACCCCCATTTTCCAGAATCGGAACGTTAGTGTGTGGTACCCTGCAGGAGGGAAATTTCTGTAGCAGCACACTGACAAGGGCTAGGAAAAATGGGAAATATGAGTTCCAGGGGACAGGGAAATATCCCTGGGGGAGTGCCTACCGAAAGTTCTTCCTGAAGAATTATAAGAAATTGGAAGAATAATCTCAAAATTAGAGGAGATGATAAAAAAAACGGTTAAATATTGTGTATCAGTCTGGACAAGAGAACCAATTAAGGAAACAGCAGTATTTTGGCCAAAATACGGGCCTGATGAAAATTCAGGCTTTAAATTTATGTGTAAACAATAAGACTCCTCTTTTTTTTGGAGGAGGAGCCAAGTTATGCTCCCTATAATCCTAATATTGCACCGGTGGCAGCAGCAGTCGCTCCAGGAAGGGAGACAGGGACTGCAATTAACACTGTCCCTAGAGAGGAGCGTACTCTAGGCTCTGGCAAGAATTAGAACAAGGTAGAAGAGGTACTGAGAATTTTGCCTTCCCTGATACTAACAGTACTAACACTAACTGTGTATCCTCTTAGGTGAACTCTCCCCCCTCCTTACCAGCAGAGAGGTTAGGAGTTTTAAGGAGATGAAGTCTGTAATTGAGGACCCCAACAGGCTAGCTGAACTATTAGACCAGTTCCTAGGACCTAACTTATACTCTTGGGGGGGGGATTATGTATATAAATATGCTGTTTACAGGGAAAGAAATGGGAATGATCAGGAGGAGAGCTGCTATACAAGAATGGGAGAGAGCTCATCCTCCAGGACCAGGGGTAATACCGGCAGGGCAGAAATACCCACTTGCCGATCCTGGCTGGAAGAATAATAGTGTGCAACACAGAAATCATATGAGAGACTTGGGGTCAGAATGAGAAAGTACTTGGGGATGAATCCTGAGGACCCGGTATCCCAAGGGCTCTTGAAAGTTCATTTTGTGATTAAAGCCTGGCAAGATACCCAGAAAATGCTCCAGAAGGTGGGGGGATGTAGTGAACAGTCACTGGGGGGCCCTCCTGCGGGAGGCCCTGAAGGTGTGTGTCAGGAGGGGAGATGAGAAGGAAAAGCAGAGAGTGAAACTAATGGTATTGACAGTGTAGCAGGTAGTCAGGCAGAGGCTTGGAGAAAGAGGAAGAAAATCTTCAGGGGGAGTCAGGGCCAGGATGGAAAGGAGAGGAAGAGAGATGAAGGAATGGCAGGCAAGGAAAGCTATCCGTGTTGCGGCCTAAATCTTAGCAGGGACAGGCTTTGATGGGATGTTTTAAGTGTGGCCAGGCTGGCCACTTCAGGTAGGAATATCCGGAGTGGAAGAAGAAGGAGAGAAGGGAAATGGGATGAAATATGTTATACTGATATGTTGTTTCAGCATCCTGGAGGGAGAAAGGTATGGAATTAAGTTGGCCAATGACTGAGACTTTGGTGAAAGTACAGGCTGGAGAAAGATAAAAAGAAGTGTTAAAAAGGGTTATTGAAGGTGTTAAAGGTGTGGTATGTAATGTTTGACAGAGCTGGTTTTTGAATGAGTTGGGAAAGTTGAATGAGCAGGGAAAGAGGATGTAGGCATTATCTAAGTAACAGTCTAGAAGTTTTGGTATATTTGCTGTGATGTTTGGTCAGTTTCCCAAGTATCGAGAAGGGGGGGACGGGGAGGGCAGCCTGCTCCACCAGGGGCCTCTCCACAGGCTGCGGGGGGGCTTCGGCTCCGGCGCCTGGAGCGCCTCCTCCCCCTCCTTCTGCGCTGACTTTGGTGTCTGCGGGGAGGTTTCTCACTCCTCCCTCTCCCAGCTGCTGTTGAGCAGCAGGTTTTTGTTTGTTTGTTTTCGTGGATGTGCTCTCACAGAGGCACGGACTGTGTTGCTCATGGCTTGGCTCTGGGCAGCGGTGGGCCCCTTTGGGGCCGGATGAAATTGTCCCTTATCTGCCACGGGGTGGTTTCTGGATTCTCCTCGTGGGGGGCTGCCACTGCAGCCCCCCCCGAACCTTGCCATCGAACCCAATACACTGGGGCAGCTAGGTCATTACTGGCCTGTAAAGTATCAGGGATTAAATTAACTAATGAAACCCTAAAAAGTGATGGGGGTAGACGGGGGCTGGGATAACAGTGCCACTTTTGGGGGATACCAAGCTGAGACTAGGGGATAAAATGATCTCTGGGCAATTATTGTATGTACCCAAGGCAGGGACTAACTTGTTGGGAAGGGATTTGATGATGAAATTGAGCATTCAAATAGTAAATTGTTAGACTGGAATAACAGTGTTATTAATGGAGTGCTCTCAGGCCCTGAGAACAAAGATATATTCACCTCTGACTGGAAAGACTCTGAAGTGGGGGCGGAAGCAACAATACAGATGGACAGTTTTACCTCAGGGGTTTACAGGGCCACCGATTTATTTGGGTAAGTTCTAGAACAGATTTTGGAGCAACTCCAACCTCCTGAGGAGGAATTACTGTTACAAAATGTGGATGATCGTTTATTGTCAGGACAGGAGAAAACAGTTGTGAAGGAAGCCACTAACAAGCTATTCAACTTTCTGGGAAAGCAGGGCTTGGGAGTATTGAAAAATAAATTACAATATGTAGAAAGAGAAGTCAGGTATTTAAGGCATCTAATGTCTGAGGGAAAACGGAGAATAAATGCAGAGAGGATTCAGGGAATTGTTGAAAACTAAGAAAGAACTAAAAAGTTTTAAGAGAAAGATTTTTTTAAGGAAGCAGGAGCCACGAAGTCTGAGGGAAAATGGATATTCCCTGATGGGAGAGAAATGCTGAATAAAGCACCAGTGAGGCAAATATTAACTGTTTTACATCAAGAGAGTCATTGGGAGGTGCAAGCAATGTGTGATGCTGTGCTAAGAAAGTATGTCTATGTAGGAATATACACTTTAGTGAAGCAAATATGCAGAGGATGTACCATATGTCAAAAGGTAAATAAAAAGGTCATCCGTAACCCACCTAGAGGGGGACGGGAGCCAGGGATTCGACCTTTCCAAAGTATACAGGTAGACTTTACTGAATTACCTAAAGCAGGGAGACTTAAGTACTTGTTTGTCCTAATTGACCACGTGACTGGATGGGTGTAAGCTTTCCCCTCTGTATCTGCCACTGCGAACACGGTGGCTAAGGTATCACTGGAGCAAATAGTCCCTAGATATGGGATAGCTGAAAACATTGATTCAGATCAAGGAAGTCATTTCACTTCACAAGTACTGCAAGGGTTAATGCAGGCCTTAGAGACTGAGTGGGATTTTCACACCCCTGGCACCCCTCCTCTTCTGGGAAGGTAGAGCAAATGAACCTAATCTGCTCTAGGATTAGAATCAGATAGAGGAAATAAAATTATCCTAATGCAAAACATTAAATGGGTGGATCATTATTGCCACGTCAGCGTAAGACTTGCTTTTCGTGTCTGATGATAGTGTTCCTGGTGGTGACATGGGGCATGGGATATTTTTCATCCATCATGTCGTTCCTTCCATCATTGTAAGTACATGGCCCTTGTCACTGAGGGTTTGTGGGAGTGTAATATAATCAATCTGCCAGGCCTTCCCGTATTTCTATTTCAGCCACCATCCTCCATACCAATCACTGCGGGCAGGCTGGCCATGCAGCAGGAGCTGTGAGGGGACAGACCCAGGACAGCTGACCCGAACTGGCCAAAGGGGTATTCCATACCATCTGACGTCATGCTAAACAATATATAGGGGTGGCTGGCCGGGGGGAGGGGGCGGGGGGGGGGGAACACGACACACGACCACTGCTCAGGAATAGGCTGGGCATTGGACAGCGGGTGGTGAGCAATTGCATTGGGCATCACTTGTTTTGTACACATTATTATTAGTAGTACTACTATCATTATTTTTTTTCTTTCTTTTCTGTCCTAATAAACTGTCTTTATCTCAACCCACAAGCTTTTACTTTTTTCCAATTCTCTACCACATCCCACTGCGGGAGGAGAGTGAACGAACGGCTGTGTGGTGCTTAGCTGCCAGCTGGGTTAAACCACAGCATCTGGTCATTGTCCATTTCATCATAAATCACCTCCAGCGTGACTAGTCCCCTCAGGTACTGGATACCTCTCTCCACAGTGGTACACTTGCCTGGGTGACATAATGTCTTCCTTGAAGGGATGCCTTTCCTTCATATCTAACAGGAGTTGCCTCCAGAGGCTGAGGACTTGAGCCCCTTTTCCAGTCACTTTGTCAATGCCTCCTTCCCTAGAGAGGGATCCCAGCTGCTTGGCTTCCTTACCCTCTAATTCCTGGCTTCTGGCCCCCTTATCCCAGCATTGGAGCAGCCAGGTGACAATGTGCTTGTGTGAGTGACGGCCAAAATCCTTTGGCATATCTTGCAACTCACTCAGGGATAGGGATCGGGTGGTTTGACTCACTTATGATTTCTCTCTCTTCCACCTCCTGTTTTTGTGATGGCCATGATCTAGAACAGCCTGCCTCTTCCAATTCTTCCTCCTAAACATTCTTCGAAGGAAGCCTAAGGAGGCTGAGAGAGCTGGGACTGTTCAGCCTACAGAAGAGAAGGCCCCGGGGGGACCTCATTGCAACCTTTCAGTACTTGAAGGGGACTTATAAAAAAGATGAGAAGCAACTCTTTGCTCAGTCGGACGATGACAGGACGAGGGACAGGACGAGTTTTTCTCTCAAACACATAGTCTAATTTTTTGGGTGGTCCTTTGCGGACCCAGGAGTTGGACTTGATCATCCTTGTGGGCCCCTTCCAACTCAGGATATATAAAGCATTTGACACCGTCTCCCACAGCATCCTTGCAGCTAAACTGAGGAAGTGTGGTCTGGATGATCGGGTAGTGAGGTAGACTGTGAACTGGCTGAAGAAAAGAGTTGTGGTTAATGGGACAGAGTCTAGTTGGAGGCCTGTATCTAGTGGCGTCCCTCAAGGTCGGTACTGGGACCAGTACTATTCAATATATTCCACAATGACTTGGTGAGGGAATAGAGTGCACTGTCAGCAAGTTTCCTGATGACACTAAGATGGGAGGAGTGGCTGACACACCAGAAGGCTGTGCTGCCATCCAGCGAGACCTAGACAGGCTGGAGAGTTGGGCAGGGAGAAATTTAATGAAATATAATAAGGGCAAGCATAGAGTCCTGCACCTGGGCAAGAACAACTCCAGGTAGCAGTATAAGTTGGGGACTGCCCTGCTGGAGAGCAGCGTAGAGGAAATGGGACCTGGGGGTCCTGGTGGACAGCGGGATGACCATGAGCCAGCACTGTGCCCTTGTGGCCAAGAAGGTCAATGGCATCCTGGGGTGTATTAGGAGGAGTGTGGTTAGTAGGTCGAGAGAGGTTCTCCTCCCCTTCTACTTTGCCCTGGTGAGACCGCATCTGGAATATTGCATTCGGTTCTGGGCCCCTCAGTTCAAGAAGGACAGGGAACCGCTTGAGAGAGTCCAGCGCAGAGCCACAAAGATGATTAAGGGAGTGGAGCATCTCCCTTATGAGGAAAGGCTGAGGGAGCTGGGTCTCTTTAGTTTGGAGAAGAGGAGACTGAGGGGTGACCTTATTAATGTTTATAAATATGTAAAGGGTGAGTGTCAGGAGGATGGAGCCAGGCTCTTCTCAGTGACATCTGATGATAGGACAAGGGGAAATGGGTTCAAGCTGGAACACAGGAGGTTCCACTTAAATGTGAGAAGCTTTTTCACGGTGAACGTGACAGAACACTGGAAAAGGCTGCCATGGAGGGTTGTGGAGTCTCGTTCTCTGGAGGCATTCAAAACCTGCCTGGACGCACTCCTGTGTGACATGATATAGGTTTGCTCTGGCAGGGGGATTGGACTAGATGATCTTTCAAGGTCCCTTCTAATCCCTAACATTCTGTGATTCTGTGATATTCTATGATTCTGTGATTCTAAGATGTATTTTCTGATTTAAGCTCTTTCTCATGGCTGGGGCACTTGAAATGTCTTCACATAGATGGGGTTTTCTGGTGTTTAAGGAGGCTGATCTTATGGAAGTGGGAGCTCTTCCTCAGGAATTGCCCATTACGTGGTCCTGTGGACTTGATGGACTTTGGACTTGGTCTTGAAGGTCTTCTCCAACCTAGACTGGTCTATGTGGTTTAATGAAACTTTACACCAGAAGTCTTTGACTTCTTCTTTGTTCTTTCAAGTTAAATTGCAGTTTATGAAGGAATTCAAAAGTGAGTGGGGGATGAGCAAATATATGTTTCATAGATTCATAGGATAATTCAGGTCTGAAGGGATCTCAGGAGTTTTCTAGTCCAACCTCTTACTCAAAGCAGGGTCAACTATGCTATCAGACCATATGAGTTGACCAGACTGGATTCACACCGGCTTCATTTTAAGGAAACCATGATAAACAGGAATCAATACTGGGTCCAGTCCTGTTTAACATCTTCATTACTGATCTGGATGATGGGGCAGAGTGTACCATCAACAAGTTTGCTGATGATACAAAAATGGGAGGAGTGGCTGATACGCCAGAGAGTAGTGCTGCCCTCCAGAAGGACCTTGACAGGCTGGAGAAATGGGCTGACAGGAACCTCATGATTTTCAGCAAGGGTAAGTGCAAGGTCCTGCATCTGGGGAGGAACTATGTTAGCATGCACCTCGTAGGAATGGAGTGCATATGCTGAACTAGAGCTCTAGATGGTATCTATGTACTGGCAAATATGGATCCCACTGATTTGAAGTCTGTGCTTATCTTCTCCAAAAAGGTCTTTTCATCACTTATGTGTTTATATCCTACATCTGCTGGGGGAGGGGGGGGGTGCCTGTGCTGGATATTATAACAAAATGTGACATACCTCCTTCTGAAGTAAATGTTTCCTCCTTTATCTGATATAACTTATGTTGTTATCTTAGCATTAGTATTTAAAATACCTTGATGCTGCTAAAATATGCTTTAGTAAAAATGCTCATGCGGACAAATAAGTGTTTACATTATGAAGGCAGTAGATTTTATAACTAATTATAGTTGTGTAATTTTATGGTGTTTTGATCTAGTTTGTTAAGTCTATTTCTCTAATGCTAGGTGAAGAAAATAATATTGGAGTTTCAGTATGGGAAACAAATCACTCAGCTGAGGGTTTTTCTTTTTTCTTTTTTATATTGCCACAGAGCGAAGATAGTTCGAGTCCCAAGAGACAACGCCTTTCTCATTCAGTCTTTGACTATACAGTGTCATCACCAACTGCATCACCACCAATGCGACCGTGGGAGATGACATCAAATAGGCAGCCTCCTTTGGCTCGGTCCAACCAACATCACTTCTCTGGGGAACACTGTAGCACACCTGCACGAAACAGGAGGAGGTAGGCAAGCTATATAGATTAGGGACCAGTTTCTAGGTACTCTCTATTGTCAACTCAGGGGAAGCCTATTTCAGGAAACACTGAATAATATTTATCATATGTTAAACAGAAAAAATGAATGAATCATAGACTAATAGAATGGTTTGGGTTGGAAGGGGCCTTAAAGATCATCTAGTTCCAACCCCCCTGCCATGGGCAGGGACACCTTCCATGAGATCAGGTTGCCCAAAGCCCCATCCAACCAGGCCTTGAACACTTCCAGGGAGAGGACATCCACAACTTCTCTGGGCAACCTTTTCCAGTGCCTCACCACCCTCATAGTAAAGATTTTCTTCCTTATATCTAACCTAAACCTACCCTCTTTTAATTTAAAGCTGTTACCCCTTCTTGTGTTGCTACATTCCTTGATAAAGAGTCTCTCCCCATCTTTCCTGTAGGCCCCCTTTAGGTACTCAAGGGCCACTATGTCTCCCTGGATCCTTCTCTTCTCTAGGCTAAATAACCCCAGCTTTCTCAGCCTTTCTTCATAGGAGAGGTGCTCCAGCCCTCTGATCATCTTCATGGCTTTCCTCTGGACCCACTCTAACAGGTCCATGTCTTTCTTATGCTGAGGGCCCCAGAACTGAACACAGTACTCCAGGTGGGGTCTCATGAGAGCAGAGTAGAGGGGGAGAATCACCTCCCTGCTGGCCACGCTTCTTTTGATGCATACACGGATACAGTTGATTTTCTGGGCTGCATTTGCACACTGTCAGCTCATGCTGAGCTTTTCATCCACCATTATCCCAAAGTCCTTCTCCGCAGGGCTACTCTATTCACTCGTCACCCAGACTATATTCATGTTTGGGTTTTCCCTGACGCAGGTGCAGGACCTTGAACTTGCCCTTGTTGAACCGCATGTTGTTCGCATGGGCCCACCTCTTGAGCCTGTCAAGGTCCCTCTGGATGGCATCCCTTCCCTTCAGCATGTCATCTGCACCACACAGCTTGCTGTTGTCAGCAAACTTGCTGAGGGTGCACTCGATCCCACTGTCTATGTCACCAACAAAGATGTTAAATAGCACTGGTCTCAATACTGACCCCTGAGGAACACCACACATTACTGATCTCCACCTGGACATTGAACCATTGACCGCAACACTTTGAGTGAGACTGTTGTGGTTTAACCCAGCCGGCAGCTAAACACCACACAGCCGTTCGCTCACCCTCCCCCCTCCCTCTCTGGGATGGGGGAGAGAAACGGGAAAGTGAAGCCTGTGAGTTGAGATAAAGACAGTTTATTAAGACAGGAATATAATAATAATAATAACAATAATAATAATAATAGTATTACTACTAATAATGTGTACAAAACAAGTGATGCACAATGCAATTGCTCACCACCCGCTGACCGATGCCCAGCCTATCCCCGAGCATCCGGCCCCCCCATCCTGGCTAGCCACCCCTATATATTGTTTAGCATGATGTCAGATGGTATGGAATTCCCCTTTGGCCAGTTTGGGTCAGCTGTCCTGGGTCTGTCCCCTCCCAGCTCCTGCTGCACCCCTAGCCTGCTTGCTGGCAGGACAGAGCGAGAAGCCGAAAAGTCCTTGGCCTGGTGTAAACACTGCTCTACAACAATTAAAACATCAGCATGTTATCAGCACTCTTCTCATCCTAATCCAAAACATAGCACCCAACCAGCTACTAGGAGGAAAATTAACTCTGTCCTAGCTGAAACCAGGACAGAGACCATCCTGCCAATCCTGTATCCACCAAGTGGTCCATCCGTCAAATCCAAATCTCTCCAATTTAGAGACAAGGATATCACAGAATCACAGAAGCACAGAATTGTAGGGGTTGGAAGGGACCTCAAGAGATCATTGGGTCCAACCCCCCTGCCAAAGCAGGTTCCTTAGAACAGGCTGCCCTGGTAGGCATCCAGATGGGCCTTGAATATCTCCAGAGAAGGAGACTCCACAACCTCCCCGGGCAGCCTGTTCCAGTGCTCCGTCACCCTCACCATGAAGAAGTTCTTTCGCGTGTTGGTGCAGAACTTCCTGTGATCCATTTTGTGGCCATTGCCCCTTGTCCTGTCCCCACAAACCACTGAAAAGAGGTTGACCAAATCCCTCTGTCTCCCACATTTCAGATATTTGTAAACATTAATAAGATCCCCTCTCAGTCTTCTCTTCTCCAGGCTGAACAGACCCAGGTCTCTCAGCCTTTCCTCATAGGGAAGATGCTCCAGGCCCCGTATCATCTTTGTGGCCCTCCGCTGGACTCTTCCCAGGAGATCCCTGTCTTTTTTGTACCGGGGAGCCCAGAACTGGACACAGTACTCCAGGTGAGGCCTGACCAGAGCAGAGTAGAGGGGAGAGGATCACCTCCCTTGACCTGCTGGCCACACTCCTTTTAATGCACGCCAGGATCCCGTTGGCCTTTGTGGCTACCAGGGCACACTGCTGGCTCATGGTCAACCTGTCGTCCACCAGGACCCCCAGGTCCTCCTCCACAGAGCTCCTCCCCAGCAGGTCATCCCCCAGCCTGTACTGATACATGCAGTTGTTCCTTCCCAGGTGCAGGACTCTACACTTGCTCTTATTAAACCTCATTTGGTTACTTCCTGCCCAGCTCTCCAGCCTGTCCAGGTCTCGCTGAATGCCTTCTGGCATGTCGGCCACTCCTCCCAGCTTTGTATCATTAGCGTACTTTCTGAGGGTGGACACTATTCCCTCATCAAGGTCGTCGATGAAGTTGTTGAACAAGACCGGACCCAGCACCGACCCCTGGGGAACACCGCTAGTCACAGGTCTCCAGCCGGACTCTGCACCGCCATTCACCACCCTCTGAGCTCGGCCAGTCAGCCAGTTCTCAACCCACCTTACTCTCCACTCCTCTATCCCACACTTTCTCAGCTTTGCTATCAGGATGTCATGGGAGACAATATCAAAAGCCTTGCTAAAGTCAAGGTATATGACATCCACTGCTCTCCCCTTGTCTACCCAGCTGGTGATGCCATCATAGAAGGCTACGAGGTTGGTTGAACACGATTTCCCCTTGGTGAATCCATTCTGACTACTCCTCATAACCTTCTTCTCTTCCAATTGCTTGGAGAT
Source organism: Anser brachyrhynchus (assembly GCF_964034855.1). NCBI lineage: Eukaryota > Metazoa > Chordata > Aves > Anseriformes > Anatidae > Anser > Anser brachyrhynchus. The sequence goes on from NC_137704.1 coordinate 16,545,544, forward strand.
GGCATCCAGAACAAGCTGTTCCAACACCTTTCCAGGGACAGAGGTGAGACTGACTGGCCTGTAGTTTCCCGGATCCTCCTTCTTGCCCTTTTTGAAGACCGGAGTGACATTGGCTATCCTCCAGTCTTCAGGCACCTCTCCTGTTCTCCAGGACCTTTCAAAGATGATAGAGAGCGGTTTGGCGATCACCTCCGCTAACTCCCTCAGCCCACGTGGATGCATCCCATCAGGGCTCATGGATTTGTGTGTGTTGACCCCACTCAGATGCTCCCGAACCACTCCCTCGTCAGTCAGGGGGGAGATCTCCACTTCCCAGGCTCTTTCTCCTCCCTCCAGGGTCCAGGAGTCCCGGGGGGGGGATGGGGGGGGGACTCTTTGAAGCAAAGACCGAAGCAAAGAAGACATTCAGTATCTCCGCCTTCTCGGTGTCCCCCGTTACCAGGATACCCCCCTCGTTCAGCAGGGAACCCACATTATCTCTAGTCTTTCTTTTACTGTTTACATACTTAAAAAAAAAAACTTCTTATTATCCTTTATCTCTTTTGCAAGCTTCATCTCCATGTGGGCTTTAGCCTTCCTTGTCATGTCCCTGCAGGCCCTGACAACACTCCTATACCCCTCCCAAGAGGACAGGCCCTTTTTCCACATTTCATAGACCTTCCTCTTCCTTTTGATCTTGTTGATGAGCTCCTTGCTCATCCACGCAGGTCTCCAGCCACCCTTCCCCGATTTCCTACTCTTTGGGATGCACCGATCCTGAGCTTGGAAGAAGTGCTGTTTAAATCGTGTAGAACAGTGTCAAACGATTTGCACAAGGCCAGGTAGATGATGTCAGTTCCTCTTCCCCATCTACCAATGCTGTAATCCCGTTGTAGAAGGCCACCAGATTTGTCAGGCATATTTTGCCTTTAGTGAAACCATTTTGGCTTTCACCAATCACCACCTTTTTTTCCATGTGCATAGTTTCCAGGAGGATCTGCTCCATGATCTTTCCAGGCACAGAGATGAGACCAACTGGCCTGTAGTTCCTTGCGTTTTTTTTCCCTTTTAAAACTGTGAGGGGTGGGGTGTCCCTGTTCCAGTCTGTGGGAACTTCACCAGACTGCCACGACTTCTCAAATTTGATGGATAGTGTCTTAGCAACTGCATGAGACAGCTCCTTCAGGACTCTCAGATTCATCTCATCAGGTCCTATGGACTTGTGCACCTTCAGGTTCCTTAGATGGTTCTGAACCTGATCCTCTCCTACACTGGGAGTTTCTTCATTCTCCCAGTCCCTGCCTTTGCCTTCTGGGACTTGGACGATGTAGCTAGAGCACTTGCCAGTGAACAGTGAGGTGAAAAAGTCATTGAGTACCTTGTCCTTCTCCATATCCCGTGTAACTAGGTCAACCATTTCTTTCTGGAGAGGGCCCACAATTTCCCTAGTCTTCCTTTTATAATTGATGTACCTATAGAAGCCCTTCTTGTTGTCCTTGACGTCCCTGGTGAGATTCAATTTTATTTGTGCATTAGCTTTCCTAACTCAATCATTGGACTTCCCCCTGATTCTTGCCCATAAGCATTTAACCCTGTCATTGCCATTATTAATCTCAAGACAATCCAAACACTCCCTAACATACAGGGCTACCCCACTGCCTCTCCTTCCTAGCCTATCCCTTCTGAAGAGTTTGTAGCCATCCTTTGAAGCGCTCCAGTCATGCGTGCCATCCCACCATGTTTCAGTGATGGTAACTATGTCATAGCCCTCCTGCTGCACAATGGCTTCCAGTTCCTCCTGTTTGTTGCCCATACTGCGTGCACTGGTGTAGATGCACTTCAGCTGGGCTAGAGATCCTGTCACCTTTTTGGGGAGAGAAGCCGTAATTCCTGCATGACCATTCCCAGGCAGTTTTGTGATTTCTAACCCATCAATGTCCCTTGTGCCTTTGCTGCTGTGTGGCTCTCCATCCCCTACCTCAGCAGGGGCGGCAGACTGATGGACCTTGCTAGCACGCCATCCCGTAACCACTGTCATACCACCCCCAGGCTTGTCTCTGTCAAGCCTGGTTTTATCCCTTTCCCCCTTCAAATCTAGCTTAAAGCCCTATCAATGAGCCCTGTTAACTCCTGAGCAAAGATCCTTTTCCCCCTTAGAGACAGGTGAACCCCGTCCATCGCCAGCAGGCATGGTGTCTTGTAAAATGACCCATGATCAAAAATCCCAAAGTTCTGCTGGTGACACCAGGCTCGGAGCCAGATATTGATTTGCTGTCTCTTCCTGTTCCTCACCCGCAACCGGAGGGACACAGGAAAACACCACCTATGGTCCTGACCCCTTAACTAGTTGTCCCAAGGCCCTGAAGTCTCTTTGGATTGCCCTCGGACTTCATCTTGAAGTTTCATCACTGCCTACCTGAAAAATCAATAATGAGTAAGAGTCCAAAGGCCAAACTTGGACTTGGGCAGGAAGAAACCAAATGAAGTTTAACAAGAGCAAGCGTAGAGTCCTGCACCTGGGAAGGAACAACCGCATGTATCAGGACAGGCTGGGGGATGACCTGCTGGGGAGGAGCTCTGCGGAGATAGACCTGGGGGTCCTGGTGGACGACAGGTTGACCATGGGCCAGCAGTGTGCCCTGGTAGCCACAAAGGCCAACGGGATCCTGGCGTGCATTAAAAGGAGTGTGGCCAGCAGGTCAAGGGAGGTGATCCTCTCCCCTCTACTCTGCTCTGGTCAGGCCTCACCTGGAGTACCGTGTCCAGTTCTGGGCTCCCCGGTACAAAAAAGACAGGGATCTCCTGGGAAGAGTCCAGCGGAGGGCCACAAAGATGATACGGGACCTGGAGCATCTTCCCTATGAGGAAAGACTGAGAGACCTGGGTCTGTTCAGCCTGGAGAAGAGAAGACTGAGAGGGGATCTTATTAATGTTTACAAATATCTGAAATGTGGGACACAGAGGGATTTGGCCAACCTCTTTTCAGTGGTTTGTGGGGACAGGACAAGGGGCAATGGCCACAAAATGGATCACAGGAAGTTCTGCACCAACACGCGAAAGAACTTCTTCATGGTGAGGGTGATGGTGCACTGGAACAGGCTGCCCAGGGAGGTTGTTGAGTCTCCTTCTCTGGAGATATTTAAGGCCCGTCTGGATGCCTACCTGGGCAACCTGCTCTAGGGAACCTGCTTTGGCAGGGGGGTTGGACCTGATGATCTCTTGAGGTCCCTTCCAACCCCTTCAATTCTGTGATTCTGTGATTCTGTGAACCAGGGCAAGAAGCCTTCTCTTCACGTCCCTAATTCGGGCCCCAGGGAGGCAGCAGACCTCCCTCTGAAGTGGGTCTGGTCCGCATATTGGGCCTCTTGTTCCCTTCAGAAGGGAGTCTCCCACAACAACGTCCCATCTTTCTACTTGGTGGGAGCTGTTTTTATGTGGGATGCAGGTCGACGTGACCTTGGTGTCACCTCCAAGCCAGATGTACCGTGTTCCTCAGTATTGTTCAGATCAACCTGCAAAGCTCCATACCTGTTGTGCACGGGCACCTGGGAAGGCAAGGAAGTCCCTGAGGGGACACGCCTGCCACGCCGGGCACGAACTTGTTGACACTGCCCCTTATCATCTAGGTCAGTGCTTTCAGCTGGATGGACAGAGGACAGTTTCCCTGTCAGAGAACAGGGAAACCCCTCTATTGAGTGTCCCTTTTGCCTGCTGGGCCTGTCTCACGGAAGGCACCAGCCTGATGTACCCCATTTACAAGAATCCTTGTATATATAGGATATAAACACATAAGTGATGAAAAGACCTTTTTGGAGAAGATAAGCACAGACTTCAAATCAGTGGGATCCATATTTGCCAGTACATAGATACCATCTAGAGCTCTAGTTCAGCATATGCACTCCATTCCTACGAGGTGCATGCTAACATAGTTCCTCCCCAGATGCAGGACCTTGCACTTACCCTTGCTGAAAATCATGAGGTTCCTGTCAGCCCATTTCTCCAGCCTGTCAAGGTCCTTCTGGAGGGCAGCACTACTCTCTGGCGTATCAGCCACTCCTCCCATTTTTGTATCATCAGCAAACTTGTTGATGGTACACTCTGCCCCATCATCCAGATCAGTAATGAAGATGTTAAACAGGACTGGACCCAGTATTGATTCCTGTTTATCATGGTTTCCTTAAAATGAAGCCGGTGTGAATCCAGTCTGGTCAACTCATATGGTCTGATAGCATAGTTGACCCTGCTTTGAGTAAGAGGTTGGACTAGAAAACTCCTGAGATCCCTTCAGACCTGAATTATCCTATGAATCTATGAAACATATATTTGCTCATCCCCCACTCACTTTTGAATTCCTTCATAAACTGCAATTTAACTTGAAAGAACAAAGAAGAAGTCAAAGACTTCTGGTGTAAAGTTTCATTAAACCACATAGACCAGTCTAGGTTGGAGAAGACCTTCAAGACCAAGTCCAAAGTCCATCAAGTCCACAGGACTACGTAATGGGCAATTCCTGAGGAAGAGCTCCCACTTCCATAAGATCAGCCTCCTTAAACACCAGAAAACCCCATCTATGTGAAGACATTTCAAGTGCCCCAGCCATAAGAAAGAGCTTAAATCAGAAAATACACCTTAGAATCACAGAATCATAGAATATCCTGAGTTGGAAGGAACCCACAAGGATCATCAAGTCCAACTCCTGGGTCCCCAAAGGACCACCCAAAAAATTAGACTATGTGTTTGAGAGTGTTATCCAAACGCTTCTTGAACTCCAGCAGGCTTGGTGCCATAATTACTTTCCTGGGGAGCCTCTTCCATTGCCCAACCACCCTCTTGGTGAAGAACCTTTTCCTGATATCCAGCCTGAACCTCCCCTGATGCACCTTTATGCCATTCCCTCAGGTCCTACCGCTGGTCACCAGAGATTGTATTTCCTGTGAAGGTCCCTTGGTCCAGGCTTAGCAACTTGTAGCTAGAACAGCATTGATATCGCATCAATGTTTTGTCTATTGCTGAGCAGTGCTGGCACAGCATTAAGACTCTCTCCGACACCCCCCCCCCCCCCCCCCAAGTCAGTAGGCTGGGGGTGGGCAAGAAGTGGTGAGGGGACTTCACCAGGGCAGCTGACCTAAACCGACCAAAGGGATATTCCATACCATATGATGTTATACTCAGCAATAAAAGCTGGGGAAGGGGAAGGGGAAGGGGGAGGGGAAGGGGAAGGGGAAGGGGAAGGGGAAGGGGAAGGGGAAGGGGAAGGGGAAGGGGAAGGGGAAGGGGAAGGGGAAGGGGAAGGGGAAGGGGAAGGGGAAGGGGAAGGACATCTGTCCTTCCAAACAACCGCTACATGTATTGAGGCCCTGCTTCCCAAGACGTGGCTGAACATCACTAGTTGATGGGAAGTAGAGAATAATTGTTTTTTCTTCCCTCTTTGCTTCTGCACGGCCTTTGCTTTTGTTCCTCTTTCTTTTCCCTTTAATTAAATTATCCTTATATCAACCTGTGAGCTTTTTTTTTTCTTTCCATCATACTTTCTTCTCCCCCTCTTCTTTTGAGGAGGGGGAGTGAGAGAGCGGTTGTGGTGGAGTTTAGCTGTCCATCAGGGTAAAACCAATAGTCCTTTTTGGCGCCCAACATGGGTCTTGAAGGGTTGAGATAACAATAGATTCGACCAGAGCACTTTAGAGGGAACTTACAATTATCATACTTAGTTAACAGTTGCTAGTCACAATGTTGTCTGGATTGCTCTTAATATTGTTCTATATGATCCTGTTTTATGTGATCTGTGCCATGTTCTCCCTTTTGCTATATATCAGATCTGAGAGCTTGTTAAAGGCTGTTTGTTTTTTTTCAGTTCACCGTGCTGTAAAGCACTGACCTTGAGCCTAATCTGGTATTCAGGCCCTGCATTGCTATCATCTCTGTCCTTTGGGAACTATCTCTAGGAGAATATTATCAACTGCACTCTTTCTTCTCCTCTGGAACTCAATTGGTGGAGGATATCAGGTGTGAAGGAAAAGTATCCCTATTGAATATCAACTAGGCAAATGGGCCACCATGGAGAAAGGTCTCCAGCACCTGAGGAAATTAACTGTGCTGGAAATGCTTTATAGTGATTAGGACAATGACCAAGCACACAAAGATCCTGATGAAGTCCAGTGCACACGGTCCACGTGGCAGAAGGTTGTACAGAGCGCACCATCATCATCCACCAGCGTGCTGGCAGCAATGAACTGGAGTGATGGGATGGAACCAACAGTGGATCTTGTGTCCAGCCCACTCTGGCAATACGAAGAAAATGTCTCTCTCCCCTTACGGGCCTGCATCTCGGCTGTGGAGAAAATGTCCCAAGAGGTACACCACCTTGAAGAACATATATCTACTTCCTCACCCAGATGGACCAGTATCTAGGCTAATAAGAATCAGCGTTTTTCTGCTCGAGGGAGAGAGTACCGAGGATGCACAGCACATGGCACCCGTGGTTTTATCTGTGTCACCATAGGGAAGACAGGAGAAAGCGGGATGGTGAACCTACCTCGACCCTAGCAGCTCGGGTACGTGAACTGCAAGGAAATACAGCAGACAAAAGGGGGTATCCTAGGAAAATTACTGCTTGTTGTGGTTTAACCTGGCTGGCAGCTAAGCACCACATAGCTGTTCGCTCACCTTCCCCACTCCCTTTGTGGGGATAGTTATTGATGCTCTTATGATATCTTCCTCTTCGTCTTCCTGTTCCTCTAATGGCCCAGCCACTTTGGAGTAGCCTGCCTCGTCTTCTTCTTCCTCCCCAGTCTGAGTATGAGTTCCTCTGCTTTATAAATGACCTGACTTTCTCATCCATTGTTTCATCTTGGATACAGGAGCAACTGACACTGGTACAATCTGTTTCCCTGGCCTAGCCTTGGGGCCTGTCACATGAGTTGGAACAGCTGCAGGGCCCGTCACAGAGGTTGGAATGACCTCAGAGCCCATCTGTATTTCTGGAGCAACAGGGGTATAATCTCAACGGTTAACTGTATTGGAGGCGGAAGTAAGCCTAACTGGGAATGAGTAGCAAAAGCATCCTATTGTGCCTGGCCCTGAGGCTCTGTGCATCCTTGGCAAAGACTACCTCAGGAGAGGGTACTTCAAGGACCCTAAAGGGTACCAGTGGGCTTGTGGCATAGCTGCCTTAAGTATGGAGAAGATTAAGCAGCTGTCTACCTTGCTCGGCCTCTCAGAAGACCCTTCTGTTTTGGGATTGCTGAGGGTTGAAGAACAGCAGGTGCCAATTGCTACCACAAAGGTACACCGGTGGCAATATCACACCATCCGAGACTGCCTGATTTCCATCCATGAGCTGGTTCATCAACTGGAGAGCCAAGGATTGATCAGCAAGACTCATTCACCCTTGCACAGTCCCATATGGCCAGTGCGAAAGTCATAGAATCATACAATCATAAAGGTTGGAAAGGACCTCTAAGATCATCTGGTCCAACCATCCCCCTACCACCAGAATCACCCACTAAACCATGTCCCTAAATACCACATCCAACCTTTCTTTAAACACCTCCAGGGATGGGGACTCCACCACCTCCCTGGGCAACCTGTTCCAATGCCTGACTACCCTTCCTGAGAATAAGTTTCTTCTAATTTACAACCTGAACCTCCCCGGCGCAACTTAAGGCCATTCTATTTAGTCCTATCGCTGGTTATCTGCGAGAAGAGCCCAACCCACAGCTCCCCACAACTTCCTTTCAGGTAGTTGTAAAGAGCAATAAGGTCTCCCCTGAGCCTCCTCGTCTCCAGACTAAACAACCCCACTTCCCTCAGCTACTCCTCATAAGACTTGTGTTCCAGACCCTTTACCAGCTTAATTGCCCTTCTCTGGACATGCTCCAGGGTTTTGATGTCCTTCTTGTAGTGAGGGGCCCAAAACTGAACACAGTACTCAAGGTGCAGCCTCACCAGAGCTGAGTACAAGGGGATGATCACCTCCCTGGTCCTGCTGGCTCCACTATTCCTGATACAAGCCAGGATGTCGTTGGCTTTCTTGGCCACCTGGACACACTGCTGGCTCATGTTCAGGAGAGCACTGACCAACACCCCCAGATCCTTTTCCTCTGCACAGCTTTCCAGTCACTCTGCCCCAAGCCTGTAGCGTTGCATGGGGTTGTTGTGACCAAAGTGCAGGACCCGGCACTTATCCATGTTGAACCTCATCCCACTGGCCTCTGCCCATCGACCCAACCCGTCCAGGTCCCACTGCAGGGCCTTCCTACCCTCCGGCATATCGACACTTCCCCTTGTCTTGGTTTTGGCTAGGATAGAGTTAATTTTCCTCCTAGTAGCTGGTATGGTGCTATGTTTGGGATTTAGGATGAGAATAATGCTGATAACACACTGATGTTTTAACTGTTGCAGAGCAGTGCTTACACTAAGCCAAGGACTTTTTCAGCTTCTCACAATGTCCTGCAAGCGGGCAGGCTGGGGGTGCAGGAGGATCTGGGAGGGGACAGACCCAGGACAGCTGGCCCAGACTGGCCAAAGGGGTATTCCATACCATCTGACGTCATGCTGAACAATTAATATGGGGGGGCTGGCCGGGGTGGGGGGACCGGCTGCTCGGGCATAGGCTGGGCATCGGTCAGCGGGTGGTGAGCAATTGCATTGTGCATCACTTGTTTTGTACACATTATTATTAGTAGTACTATTATTATTATTATCCTTATTATCCTTATTATTATTATTATTATTATTATTATTTTCCTTTCTTTTCTGTCCTAATAAACTGTCTTTATCTCAACCACACTGTCTTTACCTTCCCACAGGTTTTCATTTCTTTCTGATTCTCTCCCCCATCCCAGAGAGGGAGGGCGGAGGGTGAGCGAATGGCTGCGTGGTGCTTAGCTGCCAGCCGGATTAAACCATAACACACCCCAACTTGGTGTCATCTGCAAACTTACTGAGGGTACACTCAGTTCCCTCATCCAAATCATCAATAAATATATTAAAGAGGAGGGCCCCAGCACCGACCCCTGAGGAACACCACTCGTGACCAGTCACCAGCTGGATTTCACTCGATTCACCACCACTCTCTGGGCCCAGCCATCCAGCCAGTTTTTAAGCCATCAAAGAGTGTACCTGTCCAAGCCATGGGCTGCCAGATTCCCCAGGAGAATACTGTGGGAGACCGTGTCAAAGGCTTTGCTGAAGTCTAGGTAGACTATGTCAGCAGACTAATCCACCAGGTGGGTGTGGTGATTATACTCAGGTGGGCAGCTGAGCTCCACCACAACCACTCTCTCACTCCCCCTCCTCAAAGGGAAAGAGGGAGAAAATAAAATGCAAAGGGCTCAAGGGTTGAGATAAGGACAGGGAGATCACTCAACAATTATCGCGATGGGCAAAACAGACTCAGCGTAGGGAGACAGTAAAATTTATTGCCTATTACTAACAAGCTAGAGAAGTGAGATACAAAGGAAAGAAACCAAAAACACCTCCCCCCATCCACCCTCTTCCACCTCCTCCCCCCGAGTGACGCAGGGGAACGGGGGAACGGGGGTTGCGGTCAGTCTATAGCGCTTCTCCTCTGCCGCTCCTCAGTCACTTTCTTCCCCTGCTCCAATGTGGGGTTCCTCCCATGGAATGCAGTCCTTCCCAAACTGATCCTGCATGGGCTTCCCACAGGCAGCAGCTCTTGAAGAACTGTTCCAAACATGCTGTGTGATTGCATTCAAGATGACCTGTTCCATCACTTTTCCTTGCACCCAGGTCAGGCTGACAGGCCTGTAGTTCCCCGGGTCCTCCTTACGACCCTTCTTATAGATGGGAGTCACATTAGCAAGTCTCCAGTCATCTGAGACCTCTCTGGATGACCATGACTGCTGATAGATGATGGAAAGTGGCTTGGCAGTTACGTCTGCCAGCTCCCTCAGCACCCTCGGGTAGATCCCATCTGGCCCCATGGACTTGTGACAGTCCAGGTGGAGCAGCAGATCTCTAACTGTTTCCACCTGAACTGTGGGGGGGTTTCTTCTGCTCCCTGTCTCAGACTTCCATGTCAGGAGGCTGAGTACCCCGAGGATAACTGGTCTGACTAGTAAAGACAGATGTAAGGAAGACATTGAGAACCTCAGCCTTTTCCTTATCCTCAGTAGTCATGTACCCCCCTGTGTCCAGTGGAGATGGAGATTGGCCATCTTACTGTTAATATATTTGTAAAAACATTTTTTCGTTATCCTTTACCATAGTGGCCAGGATGAGCTCATTCTGGGCCTTAGCCTTTCTGATTTTCTCTCTGCATATGCTGGCAACTTCCTTGTACTTTCCCCGAGTCGCCTGTCCCTTCTTCCAACGAACATAAACTCTCTTTTTCTCCCAGAGACTCAGCAAAAGTTCTCTGTTCAACCACGCCAATCTTCTTCCCCGCTGGCTCATCTTATGGCACACAGGGACAGCCTCCTCATTCTTGAGGAGCGTCCAGCCTTTCTGGACCACTCTGCCCTTTAGGACTCACTCCCAAGGGACCCTCCCTACCAGTGTTCTGAACAGTCCAAAGTCTGCCCTCAGGAAATCCAAGGTAGCAGTTTTACTGACCCCCCTCCTGACTTCACCAAGAATGGAGAACTCTACTATTTCGTGTTCACTCTGCCCAAGACAACTCCTGACCGCCACATCTCCCACCAGTCCTTCTCTGTTTGTGAGCAGCAGGTCTAGCGGGGCACCCCCCTGCTAGGCTCACTAACCAGCTGAGTCAGGAAGCTGTCTTCCATGCATTCCAGGAACCTCCTAGACTGCTTCCTCAAGGCTGTATTGTATTTCCAGCATATGTCCGGGAAGTTAAAGTCCCCCATGAGAACAAGTGCTGGTGATTGCATGACTTCTGCCAAGTGCTTGTAGAATGCCTCTTCCATTTCTTCATCCTGGTTTTGCAGTCTATAGTAGACCCCCACCAGGATGTCCGCCTTGTTGGCCATCCCCCTGATCCTTAGCCATAGGGACTCGACCTTATCATTCCCAGCCCCGAGCTCAACAACATCGAAACACTCTCTAATATAGAGAGACACTCCACTGCCCCACCTTTGTTAACTGTCCCTTCTGAAGAGCTTATAGCCATCCATTGCAGCACTCCAGTCGTGGGAGTGGTCCCACCACATTTCAGTGATGGCAACTAAGTCGTAGTTTGCCTGCCACACAATGGCTTCCAGCTCCTCCTGTTTGTTGACCATGCTGCATGCATTAGTGTAGATGCACTTTAGTTGCGCTATTGCCCTCGCCCCCAGCCTTGGCATTGCTCCCCCAGGCTCATCTCTATTGAGCCTCATTTCATCCCCATCCCCCTTGGTACCTAGTTTAAAGCCCTCTCAGCGAGCCCTGCCAGCTCCTGGGCTAGGATCTGTTTCCCCCTTTGAGACAGGTGGAACCTACCTGCAGCCATCAGTCAAGATGCTGAATGAACCGCCCCATGGTCAAAAAAAAAATTTGCCTGCGATGGCACAAGGCTCTCAGCCATGTGTTTATCTGCTGGGCTTTCCAGGTCTTCTCAGAATCCCTCCCTGCCACTGAAGGGATAGAGGAAAACACCACCTGTGCACCCACTCCATCCTCTAACCGCCCCAATCCCCTGAAGTCCCTTTTGATAGCCTTCAGGCTTCTTTCAGCAATTTCATCGCTGCCAGCCTGAATTATCAATAATGTATAATAATCGGAGGGGTGAACCAGGCCAGTTTCTCACTCTCCCAGCTGCTCTTGTGCAGTATTTTTAGTCCCTTGCTTAAATCTGCTCTCACACAGACGCAAACAGCATCAGTTATTGGCTCACTGTTGTGGTCATTTAATCCATGACTTTGGGAACATAACAGTCTGTCAGGGCAGGAGAGATGGTGTGTGGTGTTGAATTGTTGCTTGCTGAAACCAGTTCTGATTCCATCACCACTGCACTTGTCTGGTTCTATCACCACTGCATTTTGATCTCTTCCATCAAAATTTATTCATCATTATCTGGGTGACTCTTATTGTAAGACAATATGGCATACAGCAACCAGGAAGTTTCCTGGTAACGTCTCTGACCCGGGCCCCAGGGAAGCAGCAGACTTCCCTATGGGCAGGGTCTGGCTGACATATGGGACCCTCTGTTCCCCTGAGAAGGGAGTTGTCTACAACAATTACCCTTTTTTCCTTCTTGGTGGAGGCAGTCTTGAGGCGTGGAGTTGACTTCTTTGCCCTAGACAACCTCCTGGGTAGACCTTCCACCGTATCTTCACCTACCCCATCCCTCAAGCTCCAGAGCTTCAAATCTATTGTGTAAGGGCACCTGGGGAGGTGAGGTGGGTAGGGAGGGGGCTTGCCTGCGATGCCGAGCAGGGACCTGTTTCCATTCCTCTCCAGCTGTTAGGTCCCTTCCCTCTGCTCAACAGCTACAGGGCAGGGGGTCCACCACTCTTTGGGGTGTATCACCCTGGTGCCTTTCTCACAGGCATGGCAAGGAGTTGCTCCGCCAGTATAACTCCTGCTCACACTCCCCAATGGTCCTTAATCTCTCCACCTCCTCCTTGAGCTCTGTCACCATTGGAGTCTATAGGAGAGTGGAGGCTAACAGTGGACTATTGTGGCCTGGATGAAGTCACACCACCGCTGAGTGCTGCTGTGCTGGACATGCTAGAACTTCAATTCAAACCAGAGTCAAAGGCAGCCAAGTGGTATGCCACAACTGATATCGCTAATGCATTTTTCTCCATCCCTTTAGCAGCAGAGTGCAGGCCACAGTTTGCTTTCACTTGGAGGGGCATCCAGTACACCTGTAATTGACTGCCCAAGGGGCGGAAACACAGCCCTACCATTAGCCATGGACTGATCTAGACTGCACTGGAACACTTTGAACTTCCTGAACACCTGCAATGCATTGATAACATCATCATGGGGGGCAAGACAGCAGAAGTTCTTTTTGAGAAAGGGAAGAAAATAGACCAAATTCTCCTGAAAGCTGATTATGCCATTAAACAGAGTAAGGTCAAAGGACCTGCACAGGAAATCCAGTTCTTGGAGGTAAAATGGTATGATAGACGTCATCAGATCCCAATGGATGTGATCAACAAAATAACTGCTATGTCTCCACCAACTAGCAAAAAGGAAACACAAGCTTTCCTAGGCCTTGTGGGGTTCTGGAGAATGCATGTTCCAGGCTATAGTCAGCTTGTGAGTCCTCTGTATCGAGTGACTCGAAAGAGGAACTATTTCAAGTGGGGCCCCGAGCAACAACAGGCTTTTGAACAAATCAAACAGGAAATAGCTCGTGCAGTAGGCCTAGTGCCCCTCCGTACAGGACCAGCTTTGCAAAACTTACTTTATACTGAAGCTGGGGGGGCACGGCCTCACCTGGAGCCTCTGGCAAAAAAAAACAGGAGAAACTCGAGGTCGACCTCTGCGGTTCTGGAGTCGGGGCTATTGAGCATCAGAAGCCCACTGCACCCCGCCTGAAAAGGAGACACTAGCAGCATATGAGGGAGTTCGAGCCACTTCAGAAGTTGCTGTTACAGAAGTACAGCCCCTTTTGGCACCATGGCTACCTGTGTTACATTGGATGTTCAAAGGGAGAATCCCCGCTATACACCATGAAACCGACGCTACGTGGAGTAAGTGGGTAGTGTTAATTACACAGCGGGCTCGAATGGGGAAAACCAACCGCCCAGGAATCCTGGAAGAGATCATGGACTGATCACTGATCTCCACGTCTGTAACAACAGACGTGGAGAAGGCTGAGGTACTCAACAACTCCTTTGCCTCAGTCTCCACTGTCAGGCTTCCCAAGTCTTTCGTTTTCCTGAACCCATAGATGGAGGCTGGGGGAGCAAAGTCCCACCCACTGTAAACAAAGAGCAGTTTTGAGACCACCTGATGAAAATAAACATAAACAAGTCTGTGGGGCCCGATGACATGCATCCCAGGGTCCTGAGGGAATTGGCTGATGTAGTTGCCAAGACTTTCTCCATCATATTTGAAAGGTCCTGGCAGTCAGGCGAAGTCCCTGATGACTGGAAAAAGGGAAACATCACTCCCCTTTTTAAAAAGGGTAAAAAGGAGGACCCGGGGAACTACAGATCAGTGAGCCTCACCTCTGTGCATGGCAAAATCATGGAAAAGATCCTCCTGGAAGCAATGTCAAGGCACATGCAAGACAAAGACTTGTGATCCAAGACAGCTAGAATGGCTTCACCAAGGGTAAATCATGCCTGACCAATCCAGTGGCTTTCTATGATGGAGTGACTGCATCAGCTGACAAGGGAAGACCGACTGATGTCATCTACCTGGACTTCTGCAAGGCCTTTGACATGGTCCCACATGACATCCTGGTCTCCAAATTGGAGAGATATGGTTTTGATAGGTAGACTATTCAGTGGATAAGGTATTGGCTTGAAGGCCGCATCCAGAGAGTGATGGTCAATGGCTGTATGTCCAGGTGGATGCCGGTGACAAGTGGTGTCCCTCAGGGATCTGTCCCTGGACTGGTACTGTTTAACATCTTAATCAATGACATAGATGATGGGATCAAGTGCACCCTCAGCAAGTTTGCAGATGACACCAAGCCGAGTGGTGCAGTCGATACAACAGAAGGAAGGGATGCCATCCAAAGGGACCTGGACAAGCTTGAGAATTAGGCCCACGTGTACCTAATGAGATTGAAGTCTAAATGAAGGGTGCTGCACCTGGGCCAGGACAATCCCAGACGTGTGCAGACTGGGAGAAGAACTCAGAGAGCAACCCTGCAGAGAAGGACTTGGGGGTTCTGATGGATGAAAAGCTTGGCATGAGTCAGCAGTGCACGCTTGCAGCCCAGAAGGCCAACTGCATCCTGGGCTGCATCAACAGAGGTGTGACCAGCAGCTTGAGGGAGGTGATTGTCCCCCTCTACTCTGCCCTGGTGAGGCCCCACTTGGAGTACTGCATCCAGTACATTTTGGAGCCCCCAGCACAAGAAGAATGGGTCCAGAGGATGACCATGAAGATGATCAAGGGGCTAGAGTACCTCTTCTATGAAGAAAGGCTGAGAGAGCTGGGGCTGTTCATCCTACAGAAGAGAAGGCTCCGGGGCGACCTCATTGCAGCCTTTCAGTAATTGAGGGTGTCTTAGGCTGGAGAGTGACTCTTTGCTCAGGTGGATAATGATAGGACAAGGGGGAATGGCTTTAAACTAAAAGAGGGGAGATTTAGATTAGATGTTAGGAGGAAATTCTTCACTCAGAGGGTGGTGAGGCACTGAAACAGGTTGCCCAGAGAGGTTGTGGATGCCCCCTGCCTGGAGGTGTTCAAGACCATGTTAGATGAGGTCCTGAGCAACCTGATCTAGTGGGTGGCATCCTTGCCTATGGCGGTGGGTTGGAACTAAATGATCCTTGAGGTCCCTTCCAACGCAGTCCATTCTATGATTCTATGACATGCAGTATTATATAGCAACTAACATCATACAAGTCAAATCATGGGCTATTTTCACTCAACATTAAATCCCCTTGAGGTACGCTTCCCCATCCTTCCATATTACCCACCAAGTGCACTCGGGTCCCTGTGGAAAAGCACTCCCATGGATGGCTTTGCCTTTGCCTGAGGCAGGAACAGCCCAGACTGTCTTCTCCACTAAGTTCTTTATATGCACTACATACACATGACATACAGCATCTTCTTTGAAGGGATACCTTTCCTTCAGGCCTGACAGGAGTTGCCTCCAGAGGCTGAGGACTTGTGCCTTTTTCCAGTCACTTTGTCAATGCCTCCTTCCCTAGAGAATGATCCCAGCTGCTTGGCTTCCCTGCCCTCTAATTCCTGGCTTCTGACCCCATTATCCCAGCACTGGAGCATCCAGGTGACAATGTGCTCTCCTAGACGACATCTGAAATCTTTTTTTCATATCTTGCAGCTCACACGAGGATAGTGATCAGTGGTTCCTGCTGTGTTTATGACATCAGCCTCTTCCTCCTCCTGTTCCCATGGTGGGAAGAGTCTTCCCCAGCATGTTTTTTACATGCACTGCAGGGACTTTTTCCCCTTCTACAGCGTTCTATAGTGTTCTGGGTGGTGTTATGGGGCATGAGATGTTTCCATCCATCCAGTGGTTGCTTCCACCATTCTAAGTACCACTTACAAGCCTCTCGCCATTGTGGGTTTGTGGGTGTGTAATATAATCAATCTGCCAGGCCTCTCCATATTTATATTTCAGCCATCGTCCTCCATACCAAAGAGGCTTTGACCATTTGGCTTGCTTGATTGCAGCACATCTTTCGCAGTCATGAATAAACTGTGCTATAGTGTCCATGGTCAGGTCCAACCCATGATCATGAGCCCATCTGTATGTTGCATCTCTGCCTTGATGGCCTGAGATGTCATGGGCCCATCAAGCTATGAATAATTCACCCTTATGTTGCCAGTCCAGGTCCACCTGAGCCACTTCAATCTTAGCAGCCTGATCCACCTGCTGGTTGTTTTGATGTTCTTCAGTGGCCCAGCTCTTTGGTACATGAGCATCCATGTAACGTACTTCTACAGCCAGGTTTTCTACCTTGGCAGCAATATCTTGCCACAATGTTGCATCCAAGATTGGTTTACCTCTGCGCTGCCAGTTGTTCTGCTTCCACTGCTGTAACCACCCCCACAGGGCATTTGCCACCATCCAGGAGTCAGTATAGAGAGAGAGAACTGGCCACTTTTCTCGTTCAGCATTATCTAAAGCCAGTTGAATGGCTGTCACTTCACAGAGGAGCCATCAGCTTTGTTGATTGTCTCAGCTTTGGCCAGTGGTGAGGTTACTGCCAAGCTGGATGGAACCGTCTGTATCTGGCACAGTGCAGCCCCTTACCTCTTCTCACAGAGGCTACCCCTGTAGCCCCCCACTACTAAAACCTTGTTATTTTCACCTATTACATTTTCATAGCATGCTTTTATAACCTTACTGTAGCCATCACATGGGAATCTGTTTATTTATTTATAGTTAAAACTAAATAAAGCCACCAGTTTTTTTGGGGTGGTTTTATGACAACTTATAAAATAACCTGAAGTTCAGCCCTCGACTTCTTTATTTTCAGTGCAGAAAAACATATAAAGGTCCATTTTAAAAACATAATTATATGTAGTTCAGACAAGGATTTTATCTTTTTTTTTTTTCTTTCTAATGGCAAACGAATTGGAATGCTGATACCATTGCTTAACATAAAAGGCAATTAGTTCTTAGCATAGCTATTCCAGACTTGAAAATAATTAGTAATTTTGAATCGTGATGAAGGCTAACCACATAGTAATTTGCATTTCTGCTGTCTTTGAAGTGATGTTCTCCAAATGAAAAAGATAAAATAACCATTTCCCCAAGACTAACACCTCCTGCCCTGTATAAAGCATGTTCATTTTAACTCTGGTGCCTTTCTTGGACACTAAATTAAGAGATGTCTAGCCAAAGGCAGATATGAAGTGTAGGTAGAGTAGTAAGTACTTTATCCCTTTGCTGTATTTTATTGATCTGCCAAATTCTCTGAACCCTCTGTATCCTTCCTACATTCAAATCTTCTTTATGAATTTTTTTCTTGTGTATGTTTTTGTGTTGTCTCCTGTTATCTTGATATAAAAAGTTACTTGTCCCTAGCCTGAGTGTTCTGAGGCAGGCCACAAATCATTCTTGTCTAGTTTCCTAGTGATTCGTCTTTGGGAAGATTGTCTAACATGTAAAAAGATGTAGTCAAGTTTAAAATCTTTGGCAATAGGAGGAAAACTGCCACCAAAACTTCAACCCTGGACTGGGGGAGAGCAGACTTCTGACTGCTCAGGAAACTAGTTAGTGAGGTCCCCTGGAAAACTGCTTTTAAAGACATTGGGGTCCATTAGTGCTGGTTGGCTTTTAAGTACCACCTCCTAGGAGTACAGGAACAGACAATTCCAAAATGTCGGAAGTCAAGCAGTAGGGGCAGAAGACCAGCCTGGTTGAGCAGGGATCTTCTTCAAGAGCTTAGGCAGAAAAAGAAAGCGTATGGTCGCTGGAAGCAAGATCAGGCAACATGGGAGGACTACAGGGATGCTGCTCGCCTTTGTAGGGAGAAAATTTGTGAGGCCAAGGCTCAGGGTTGAAGCTGACCAGCACTGTAGAGGACAATAAGAAAGGTTTTTTAAAGACTGTTAATGGGAAAAGGAGGACCAGAGAAAATGTTGGTATGATACTTGATGAGGATGGTCACCTAACAAACAGGGACATAGACAAAGCAGAGATGTGTAATGCATTTTTTCATTTAATGCTCAGGAATCCTGGAAGAGATCATGGACTGGCCAGAAGGCAGAGATTTTGGAGTATCACCATTTTGGAATGAGAGAGCAGTTGTGGTGGAGTTTAGATGCCCAGCAGGGTAAAACCACCACAAAAGGAAAGGATGAATATTGCTGGTCTATGGAAACGGACAGTTGAACATTTAATTTGTTGTATGAAAAAACAAATATAACTCGGACGACATGGGAGGAATACAGAGATACTGTTCACCATTGAAGGGAGAAAATTTGTGCTGCCAAAGCTCAATTAGAGTTGAAGCCATCCTGTACTGCAGGGGACAATAAAAAGGGCTTTTTAAAGTATTTTAACAGCAAAAGGAGGACCAGAGAAAACATTGGTCTGTTATTTGATGAGGATGGTCACATCGCAAATACGGACGCAGACAAAGCTGAGACGATTAATGCCTTCTTTGCCTCTGTTTTCAACACCGATGATGGGCTCTGGGACCCCAGCTGCCCCGAGTTGGAGGACCGTGGCTGCAGGAACGATAAACTCCCAGTCAGCCCCAAACTTGTGCGGGATTTGCTGCTCCACCTAGATGCATACAAGTCTATGGGGCCCGATGGGATTCATCACAGGGTACTCAGCTGGCTGATGTCATTGCGAGACCTCTCTCAAATATTTTTCAGTGGTCTTGGGACTCTCAAGAGGTCCCAGTCGACTGGAAGATGGCAAATGTTGTCCCAGTTTTCAAGAAGGGCAAGAAAGAAGACCCTGGTAATTACAGGCCTGTCAGTCTCACTTCAGTGCCTGGTAAAATGATGAAGATTAGCCTGTTGAGTTACTGAAAAATACTTGAAGGACAACACAGTCACTGGTAACAGTCAACGTGGGTTCACGAGGGGAAGGCCACGTTTAACAAACTTAATTTTTTTTTTTTACAACAAGATCACCCATCTAGTTGACCAAGGGAAGCCAGTTGATGTAATGTTTTTGGATTTCAGTAAAGCTTTCGATACTGTCTCTCACAGTATCCTTCTGGACAAAATGACCAGAATACAGTTAGATAAAAGCATAATAAGATGGATGAACAGGTCAGCTGACAGGTCGGGCCCAAAGGGTTCTTGTAAATGGGGTTACATCAGGCTGGTGGCCAGTCACTTAGTGGGGTTCCGCAGGGCTCCGTTTTAGGGCCAGTTCTCTTTAATGTTTTCATAAATGATTTGGATGCAGGACTTGAAGGTATACCAAGTAAGTTTACGGACAGCACTAAATTGGAAGGAGCTGTTGACTCCCTTGAGGATAGAGAGGCCTTGTAGAGAGATCTTGACAAATTGGAGGGCTGGGTAATCACCAACAATATGAAGTTTAACAAGAGCAAGTGCCGGATTCTGCACCTGGAATGGGGAAATCCTGGATATATGTACAGACTGTGGGACGAGAAGCTTAAAAGCAGCCTTGTGGAAAGGGATCTGGGGTTTTTGGTCAATGGCAAGTTGAATATGAGTCAATAGTGTGCCCTGGCAGCCAAAGGGGCCAACCATATCCTGAGGTGCATCCAGCATAGTAGCATCCAGCTAGACAGTTGAGGGAAGTGATTGTCCCGCTCTACTCTGAGCTGGTGTGGCCTCACCATGAGTACTGTGTGCAGTTTTGGGTGCCACAATATAAGAAAGACATAAAACCTCCAGGCTGAACAGGCCAAGTGACCTCAGCCGCTCCTCATACGTCTTCCCCTCTAGGCCCTTCACCATCTTCGTCGCCCTCCTCTGGACACTCTCCAACAGTTTCACATCCTTTTTGTACTGTGGTGCCCAGAACTGCACACAGTGCTTGAGGTGAGGCCGCACCAACACAGAGTAGAGCGGGACAATCACTTCCCTTGACTGACTAGCAATGCCGTGCTTGATGCACCCCAGGATACGGTTGGCCCTCCTGGCTGCCAGGGCACACTGCTGGCTCATATTCAACTTGCTGTCAACCACAACCCCCAGATCCCTCTCTGCGGGGCTGCTCTCCAGCGTCTCGTCGCCCAGTCTGTACATATAGCCAGGGTTGCCCCGTCCCAGGTGCAGGACCCGGCACTTGCTTTTGTTAAACTTCATGCGGTTGGTGATCGCCCAGCTCTCCAATCTGTCCAGATCTCTCTGCAAGGCCTTTCCACCCTCAGCCGAGTCCACAACTCCTCCAAGTTTGGTGTCGTCGGCAAATTTGCTCAAAACACCTTCTAGTCCTACATCCAAATCATTTATAAAAACATTGAAGAGGACTGGCCCTAAAATGGAGCCTTGGGGGACCCCACTGGTGACTGTCCACCAGCCTGATGTGGCCCCATTTACCACAACCCTTTGAGCCCTGCCCATCAGCCAATTGCTCACCCATCGTATGATGTTTTTGTTTAGCTGTATGCTGGACATTTTGTCCAGTAGGATCCTATGGGAAACCATGTCAAAAGCTTTGCTGAAGTCCAAAAAATCACATCAACTGGTTTCTCTTGATCGACTAGATGGGTGATCTTATCATAAAAGGAAATAAAATTTGTTACGCAGGGCCTACCCCTCGTGAACCCATGTTGGCTGGGACCAATGACTGCATGTCAGTATCTGTTCTTCTGTCTGTTTCCATCTGACCTACTTTAGTTCACCCGGACACTCTGTGAAGTGAAAGCCTGTGAATGATTTTGGTTGTCAGGGACTGTCACTTACTTATTTTATACATAACCTAGCACAGTGTATGGAAGAAAAAAATTGAAGTGCATCTTCAATATAGGTATTTAATAATTTATATGAAGTTCTGTTGGGATACTCTGAGGTTTGATAAATGATTTTTAAATAGCTCTACAAAGTAAAAAAAAAAAAATATTTTACTTCTGATGTTGCTGCTTTCAGAGAATTTTTGTTCTACCCGATTCGGGTAGAAAAACATCCAAGAATCAATGCAAAAAAAAAAACCACAACCCTGCATTCTTCTACTTCTCTCTAGAGGTAGTCTTAAAATAAGCTACTCTGAAGATCACTGTTGATCATAATTAGGAAATCTGCTTAATTGTTCTTACAGTAAATTGGTACTTGAATTAGTAACTCTACTTTCCTCCTACAATTCTTGTAAACATAAGTCCTTGCATATGTTTTATATTGCGGTTATTGGGAGCATGTGCCAGGGAAGGTCATGGAGCAATTCATCCCAACTTCCATCACACAGCATGTACAGGTGATCAGACCCAGTCACCATGGGTTTATGAAAGGCAGGTCCTGCCTGACTAATCTGACCTCCTTCTAAGATGACCCACTTAGTGGATGAGGGAAAGGCTGTAGATGTTGTTTATGTAGAGTTCAGCAAGGCATTCGATACTGTTTCCCACAGCCTTCTGGAGAAACTGGATGCTCACGCCTTGGACGGATGTACTCTTTGCTGGGTAAAAAACTGTCTGGATGGCTGGGCCCAAAGGGTCATGGTGAATGGAGTTAAATGGGGGTAGCGGCTGGTCACAAGTGGTGCTTTTCAGGCCTCGGTATTGGGGCCAGTTTTGTTTAAATTTTTTATCAATGATTTTGATGAGGGGATTGAGTGCACCCTCAGTAAGTTTGCAGACAACACCAAGTAGGGTGGGAGTGTTGATCTGCTTGAGGGTAGGAAGGCTCTGATGAGGGATCTGGATAGGCTGGACCAATTGGCCGCATCCGATGTATGGCATTCAACAGAACTAGATGCTGGGTGATGCACTTGGATCATAATAGCTCCATGCAGTGGTATAGGCTTGGGGAAGGGTGGCTGGAAAATTGCCTGGCAGAAAAGGACCTGGGGGCGTTGGTCGACAGCCACCTGAACAGCCAGCAGTATGCCCAGGTGGCCAAGAAGGCCAATGGCATCCTGGCTTTTATCAGAAGTAGTGTGGACAGCAGGACTAGGGAAGTGATTGTCCCTCTGTACTTGGCACTGGTGAGACGCACCTTGAGTACTGTATTCAGTTTTGGGCCTCTCACTACAAGAAGGGTTTCAAATTGCTGGAATGCATTCCAGAAGAGCAACAAACCTGGTGAAGGGACTAGAAAACAAGTGCTATGCAGAGCAGCTGAGGGGACTGGAGCTGTTTAGTCTGGAAAAGAGGAGGATGAGGGGAGACCTCATTGCCCTCTACAACTACCTGAAAGGAGGTTGCAGTGAGGAGGGTGTGGATCTCTTTTCTCTGGTGACAAGTGACAGGACACAAGTTGCACATGGGGAGGTTTAGACTGGGTGCCAGGAAGAATTTTTTCATGGAAAGGGTTGTTAGGCATTGGAACAGGCTGTCCAGGGAGGTGGTGGAGTCACCATACCTACAGGTATTTAAGGGATGTGTGGACATAGTGCATATATGCATCGATTTTGTTATTTTTTTTATTTTAAGTATGAAATAACATCTTTAAAGTCATAAGTAGAATACTACAAAGAAAAAAGAATGTCTACTGCCTGAAGTACTATCTGCTCTAGGATTAGAATCAGATAGAGGAAAGAAAATTATCCTAATGCAAAACATTAAATGGGTGGATCATTATTAGTAATAATGTAGAGGGGGACAATCTATGAGTATGACTAATCTATGACAGACTATGATACAGGCATGAGAGCATTTGAACTACTGTGGTAGTACCCTTCTCCGTCTCCTCCACCCCTCCTATCTTCAATAGCAAAACTGGATCCAGCTTGAGAAATGTCAGGGTTACATAGTGAGTTGCCAACAGGTTTCAGGGTTGTTTGATGATAACAAAGGGAATTCTGAAAGCTGAGAATCTTGGATTCTGTTCCAGGATGTGTTGAAAAGGATGTGCTCTAGTTGTCACAGACCCTTTCTTTTTTTTTTTCTTTTTTTTTCTTTTTTTTTTCCTGCAGTTTGGCTCATTCAGCCTGCTCCATACTCAGGGTAGCACTTCCCATGCCATTTGAAAATGCAATGGATAATTTTGTTATTTGTGGAGACTGGAAGGCATGTTGTAGAATCAGGTGAGGGACTGTGGGATGGTCTCTACTTAGTTTGTTCTCAGAAAAAATTTATAAGAAATGCCATGTAAGTCACTTCATCAAAACTTTTTTTAAAGGCCAAGTTTTTACTTGTGTGCTTCATGAATACATGCTAAAATCCCAAGTCTCTAAATTGCTTACTCTAACTGTGGGAATAAAAATGTTGTTTTTGCACCGAGTTACATTGTTTAAAGGTAAGGAATGGGGTATTGAGATATGCTTGCAGTGATAAGAAAACTTAGCAGGCGACCTTGTAAAATGCAGACAACCAGACTCCTTAGAACAATTAGGTGAAGGTCACGGTGTCAAGTCAAGTCAGATAAGTGACGAAACATTACCACTTTGAACAGTAAAAATGTCATAAGACATTAGAAATTGAACAGGCCGGCAACTGAAGGCCATGTATTGTCTGTGAAGCATCAGATAGGTTGTGAACCTGGATTACCCACTCCAGTGGGGAAACAGGGGAGGGTCCCAGTCATCGAGAAAGAAAGAATATAAACCGTACTGTGTGACTATTAGGTGCGCTCCTGCTTGTGGGATGCCTGCCATTGCAATCGCGAATAAATTACTACTTCACTGAGATCCTCGCCTGAGCCTATGTTATTGGCTACGGAGTGTTTCTCACAATTTGGGGGCTCGTCCGGGATCCAGTCACCTACCGGGGAGCCCCACCGCCGCAGCAGCAGGAAGGCATGCCCCGCTGATTTCAGCGGTCCTGTGCATGGACGGTGGTGGTTCTGCGGAGAGCTGACAGAGGGCCCGAGACTGATGAAAGAGGCAGGATCCATGAAGTAGTGGGGAAGGGAAGAAGGTAGGCACTCCGGGTTTAAGAATTGATCCGGTAACTCTGTGCACAGACCAAGGTAAGAAATATTAAGTATTGCCTTGGGAGTCGGGTGAGACTCTGTGTGACGTGTGATTGAGACGTACTTTTGTACGAAGCGAGTGTGGAGTCCTGATCCGCGGTTCCGTAGCTCCGCGAGGGGCGCGGCGGGAGACGGACGAAGCGTGAGATAAGAGAGAGAAAGGAAGAGTCTCAGGAAATTTGGTGTACGGTACCCCTTGCACGGGGAAGTGCCTGGCAGTACACCAGGGAAATTTGGTGTACGGTACCCCTTGCACGGGGAAGTGCCTGGCAGTACACCCCCATTTTCTGCCGGGGGTAATACCGGCAGAGCAGGGGTGCCCACTTGCCGATCCTGGCTGGAGTGGTGATAGTGCGCAGCGCAGGGGTCATGTGGGAGACTTGGGGTCGGGGTGGGGGAGTGCTCGGGGGTGAGTCCCGAGGACCCGGTATCCCAAGGGCTCTTGAAAGTTCATTTTGTGATTAAAGCCTGGCAAGATACCCAGAGAAAGCTCCAGGAGGTGGGGGGATGTAGTGAACAGTCACTGGGGGGGGAACCCTCCTGCGGGAGGCCCTGGAGGTGTGTGTCAGGAGGGGAGATGAGAAGGAAAAGCAGAGAGTGAAACTAATGGTATTGACAGTGTAGCAGGTAGTCAGGCAGAGGCTTGGAGAAAGAGGAAGAAAATCTTCAGTGGGAGTCAGGGCCAGGATGGAAAGGAGAGGAAGAGAGATGAAGGAATGGCAGGCAAGGAAAGCTCAGGGACAGGCTTTGAAGTGTGGCCAGGCTGGCCACTTCAGGTAGGAATATCCGGAGTGGAAGAAGGAGGAGAGAAGGAAAATGGGATGAAATATGTTATACTGATATGTTGTTTCAGCATCCTGGAGGGAGAAAGGTATGGAATTAAGTTGGCCAATGACTGAGGCTTTGGTGAAAGTACAGGCTGGAGAAAGATAGAAAGAAGTGTTAAAAAGGGTTATTGAAGGTGTTAAAGGTGTGGTATGTAGTGTTTGACAGAGATGGGGTGATGACAGGGGGGCAGCCTGCTCCACCAGGGGCCTCTCCACAGGCTGCGGGGGGGCTTCGGCTCCGGCGCCTGGAGCGCCTCCTCCCCCTCCTTCTGCGCTGACTTTGGTGTCTGCGAGGAGGTTTCTCACTCCTCCCTCTCCCAGCTGCTGTTGAGCAGCAGGTTTTTGTTTGTTTGTTTTCGTGGATGTGCTCTCACAGAGGCACGGACTGTGTTGCTCATGGCTTGGCTCTGGGCAGCAGTGGGCCCCTTTGGGGCTGGATGAAATTGTCCCTTATCTGCCACGGGGTGGTTTCTGGATTCTCCTCGTGGGGGGCTGCCACTGCAGCCCCCCCCGAACCTTGCCATCGAACCCAATACACTGGGGCAGCTAGGTCATTACTGGCCTGTAAAGTATCAGGGATTAAATTAACTAATGAAACCCTAAAAAGTGATGGGGGTAGACGGGGGCTACCGTCCGCGGTTCCGTAGCTCCGCGAGGGGCGTGGCGGGAGATGGACGAAGCGTGAGATAAGAGAGAGAAAGGAAGAGTCTCGGGAAATTTGGTGTACGGTACCCCTTGCACGGGGAAGTGCCTGGCAGTACACTCCCATTTTCTGCCGGGGGTAATACCGGCAGAGAAGGGGTGCCCACTTGCCGATTGTAAGTCAAGTCAGATAAGTGAAGAAACATTACCACTTGAAACCGTAGAAAAAAGTCAAAAGAAATTTGAAATTTAACAGGCCAGCAACTGAAGGCCATGCATTGTCTGGGAAGCATCGGATAGGTTGTGAACCTGGATTACCCACTCAGTGGGGAAACAGGGGAGGGTCCTGTCATCAAAAGGTATATAAACTGTGTTTTGGAACCAGTAGGTGCGCTCCTGCTTATGGGACCCCCGCCACTGCAATCGCGAATAAATTACTACTAAATTTGGTGTACAGTAGTCCTTGCACGGGGAAGTGCTTGGAAGTACACCAGGGAATCTGGTAAACTCATAGGTGTGCGGTACCCCTTGCACGGGGAAGTGCTTGGCAGTACACCCCCATTTTCCAGAATCGGAACGTTAGTGTGTGGTACCCTGCAGGAGGGAAATTTCTGTAGCAGCACACTGACAAGGGCTAGGAAAAATGGGAAATATGAGTTCCAGGGGACAGGGAAATATCCCTGGGGGAGTGCCTACCGAAAGTTCTTCCTGAAGAATTATAAGAAATTGGAAGAATAATCTCAAAATTAGAGGAGATGATAAAAAAAACGGTTAAATATTGTGTATCAGTCTGGACAAGAGAACCAATTAAGGAAACAGCAGTATTTTGGCCAAAATACGGGCCTGATGAAAATTCAGGCTTTAAATTTATGTGTAAACAATAAGACTCCTCTTTTTTTTGGAGGAGGAGCCAAGTTATGCTCCCTATAATCCTAATATTGCACCGGTGGCAGCAGCAGTCGCTCCAGGAAGGGAGACAGGGACTGCAATTAACACTGTCCCTAGAGAGGAGCGTACTCTAGGCTCTGGCAAGAATTAGAACAAGGTAGAAGAGGTACTGAGAATTTTGCCTTCCCTGATACTAACAGTACTAACACTAACTGTGTATCCTCTTAGGTGAACTCTCCCCCCTCCTTACCAGCAGAGAGGTTAGGAGTTTTAAGGAGATGAAGTCTGTAATTGAGGACCCCAACAGGCTAGCTGAACTATTAGACCAGTTCCTAGGACCTAACTTATACTCTTGGGGGGGGGATTATGTATATAAATATGCTGTTTACAGGGAAAGAAATGGGAATGATCAGGAGGAGAGCTGCTATACAAGAATGGGAGAGAGCTCATCCTCCAGGACCAGGGGTAATACCGGCAGGGCAGAAATACCCACTTGCCGATCCTGGCTGGAAGAATAATAGTGTGCAACACAGAAATCATATGAGAGACTTGGGGTCAGAATGAGAAAGTACTTGGGGATGAATCCTGAGGACCCGGTATCCCAAGGGCTCTTGAAAGTTCATTTTGTGATTAAAGCCTGGCAAGATACCCAGAAAATGCTCCAGAAGGTGGGGGGATGTAGTGAACAGTCACTGGGGGGCCCTCCTGCGGGAGGCCCTGAAGGTGTGTGTCAGGAGGGGAGATGAGAAGGAAAAGCAGAGAGTGAAACTAATGGTATTGACAGTGTAGCAGGTAGTCAGGCAGAGGCTTGGAGAAAGAGGAAGAAAATCTTCAGGGGGAGTCAGGGCCAGGATGGAAAGGAGAGGAAGAGAGATGAAGGAATGGCAGGCAAGGAAAGCTATCCGTGTTGCGGCCTAAATCTTAGCAGGGACAGGCTTTGATGGGATGTTTTAAGTGTGGCCAGGCTGGCCACTTCAGGTAGGAATATCCGGAGTGGAAGAAGAAGGAGAGAAGGGAAATGGGATGAAATATGTTATACTGATATGTTGTTTCAGCATCCTGGAGGGAGAAAGGTATGGAATTAAGTTGGCCAATGACTGAGACTTTGGTGAAAGTACAGGCTGGAGAAAGATAAAAAGAAGTGTTAAAAAGGGTTATTGAAGGTGTTAAAGGTGTGGTATGTAATGTTTGACAGAGCTGGTTTTTGAATGAGTTGGGAAAGTTGAATGAGCAGGGAAAGAGGATGTAGGCATTATCTAAGTAACAGTCTAGAAGTTTTGGTATATTTGCTGTGATGTTTGGTCAGTTTCCCAAGTATCGAGAAGGGGGGGACGGGGGGGGCAGCCTGCTCCACCAGGGGCCTCTCCACAGGCTGCGGGGGGGCTTCGGCTCCGGCGCCTGGAGCGCCTCCTCCCCCTCCTTCTGCGCTGACTTTGGTGTCTGCGGGGAGGTTTCTCACTCCTCCCTCTCCCAGCTGCTGTTGAGCAGCAGGTTTTTGTTTGTTTGTTTTCGTGGATGTGCTCTCACAGAGGCACGGACTGTGTTGCTCATGGCTTGGCTCTGGGCAGCGGTGGGCCCCTTTGGGGCCGGATGAAATTGTCCCTTATCTGCCACGGGGTGGTTTCTGGATTCTCCTCGTGGGGGGCTGCCACTGCAGCCCCCCCCGAACCTTGCCATCGAACCCAATACACTGGGGCAGCTAGGTCATTACTGGCCTGTAAAGTATCAGGGATTAAATTAACTAATGAAACCCTAAAAAGTGATGGGGGTAGACGGGGGCTGGGATAACAGTGCCACTTTTGGGGGATACCAAGCTGAGACTAGGGGATAAAATGATCTCTGGGCAATTATTGTATGTACCCAAGGCAGGGACTAACTTGTTGGGAAGGGATTTGATGATGAAATTGAGCATTCAAATAGTAAATTGTTAGACTGGAATAACAGTGTTATTAATGGAGTGCTCTCAGGCCCTGAGAACAAAGATATATTCACCTCTGACTGGAAAGACTCTGAAGTGGGGGCGGAAGCAACAATACAGATGGACAGTTTTACCTCAGGGGTTTACAGGGCCACCGATTTATTTGGGTAAGTTCTAGAACAGATTTTGGAGCAACTCCAACCTCCTGAGGAGGAATTACTGTTACAAAATGTGGATGATCGTTTATTGTCAGGACAGGAGAAAACAGTTGTGAAGGAAGCCACTAACAAGCTATTCAACTTTCTGGGAAAGCAGGGCTTGGGAGTATTGAAAAATAAATTACAATATGTAGAAAGAGAAGTCAGGTATTTAAGGCATCTAATGTCTGAGGGAAAACGGAGAATAAATGCAGAGAGGATTCAGGGAATTGTTGAAAACTAAGAAAGAACTAAAAAGTTTTAAGAGAAAGATTTTTTTAAGGAAGCAGGAGCCACGAAGTCTGAGGGAAAATGGATATTCCCTGATGGGAGAGAAATGCTGAATAAAGCACCAGTGAGGCAAATATTAACTGTTTTACATCAAGAGAGTCATTGGGAGGTGCAAGCAATGTGTGATGCTGTGCTAAGAAAGTATGTCTATGTAGGAATATACACTTTAGTGAAGCAAATATGCAGAGGATGTACCATATGTCAAAAGGTAAATAAAAAGGTCATCCGTAACCCACCTAGAGGGGGACGGGAGCCAGGGATTCGACCTTTCCAAAGTATACAGGTAGACTTTACTGAATTACCTAAAGCAGGGAGACTTAAGTACTTGTTTGTCCTAATTGACCACGTGACTGGATGGGTGTAAGCTTTCCCCTCTGTATCTGCCACTGCGAACACGGTGGCTAAGGTATCACTGGAGCAAATAGTCCCTAGATATGGGATAGCTGAAAACATTGATTCAGATCAAGGAAGTCATTTCACTTCACAAGTACTGCAAGGGTTAATGCAGGCCTTAGAGACTGAGTGGGATTTTCACACCCCCTGGCACCCCTCCTCTTCTGGGAAGGTAGAGCAAATGAGCCAGACATTAAAGAAGCAATTAACTAAATTAGTGTTAGAAACCCAACTTCTTTGGGTAAAATGCTTACTCCTACAGGTTCAAACAGCACCAAGAAAGGATATAGGAATTTCACCGTATGAGATGCTGTTCGGATTCCCCTATCTGGGCAGAAGGGATGAGATACCACAATTCGAAACAAGAGAGTTTTCTTAAGAACTGTATTCTGGGGTGTCGTGGTTTAACCCGGCTGGCAGCTAAACTTTTCAGAAGCAAACTTTTCAGAGAACTCCTTTTTCCCACTTGTTTTCCTTTGCAATTCACGTACCCGTGCCTCTAGGGTCGCAGTAGATTTTCCATCCCATTTTCTCATGTCCTCTCCATGGTCACGTAGGTAAAACCACAGGGTGGCGCGGTGTGTGTGCCCACCATATTGTCTTCCTTGCATAGATGAACGCTTACCCCTAATAGCTGAGACACTGGTTTGTACAGGTGGGGAGGAAAACAATCTCTCTTCAAGTTGGTGGATCTTTTCAGAAAGTTTCTCCAAAGTATTCTCTTTTAGCTGGTGGACACTGGTTCGTTCAGGTGGAGGGGAAGATAAATTCTCTTTAAGTTGGTGGACCTCTTCAGAGAGTTTCTCCACAGCTGAGACACAGGCCTTTAGGGAAGAGGAGAGATTTCCTTCGTACTGCTGGAGTATTTTAGTCACTTCATTCACTGTGGGATTCTCCTCCGCTTTCCAGGCTAGTATTGCCAATGAGCTGGCATATGATGATGGTGCACTCTGTACAAACTTCCGCCACATGGGTAGTGTACACCGGACTGCATCTGGATCTGCGGATGTTTGTGTGTCGTCTAGGTCCTTATAAATGACTTCCCGTACGGCCAATTCCCTCAGGTACTGAATTCCCTTCTCCATGGTGGTCCATTTGCCTGGTAGACATACAAGTTCTTCCTTGAAGGGATACCTTTCCTGCACAGCTGACAGGAGACGCCTCCAGAGGCTGCGAGATCGTGCTCCATCTCCAATTGCTTTGTCAATGCATGCGTCCCTAGCAAGGGATCCCAGCCGCCTGGCTTCCTTGCCCTCTAATTCCTCATAATTGGCTCCCGTGTCCCAGCACCGGAGCAGCCAGGTGACAAGCTGCTCGCCTATACAGCGACCAAAATCTTTTCGCACATCTCGTAGCTCACGCTGGTATAGAGTCCGGGTAGTTACTGTTGATTTTTCGACATCCTCATCCTCATCTTCAGTCTCCTGCACCTTTGATGGCCCAGCCTCGTCTTCACTATGCCCAGACTTAGCAGAAGACTGTCTGCGTTCTAAACGACCTGAGCCTCTATACCATTTTTTCACCTTGTCTACAGGGGCAACTTGCACTGCTACAGCTCGTTTCTCTAACCCAGACACAGGGTCTGCCACAGGGGTTGGAATACCCTCTGCGGGGTCAACTTGCACTGCTACAGCTCGTTTCTCTGACCCAGACACAGGGTCTGCCACAGGGGTTGGAATACCCTCTGCGGGGTCAACTTGCACTGCTACAGCTCGTTTCTCTGACCCAGACACAGGAGTGGGAGCAGCTGCAGGAGCTGGAGCTGCTGCAGGAGCTGGAGTGGCTGCGGGAGCTGGAGCTGGAGCGGCTGCAGGAGCTGGAGCGGCTGCAGGAGCTGGAGCTGGAGTAGCTGCAGGAGCTGGAGCGGCTGCAGGAGCTGGAGCGGCTGAAGGAGCTGGAACTGGAGTGGCTGCAGGAGCTGGAGCTGGAGTGGCTGCAGGAGCTGGAACTGGAGCGGCTGCAGGAGCTGGAACTGGAGCGGCTGCAGGAGCTGGAGCTAGGTTGCTAGTAGCATCAATTGCAGCTCGATAGGCACAAGCCAGACCCCAGCACACTACAGTGATTTGTGTCACTTTGGAACTGCCAGAGTCATGACACCTTTTTTTCAAGCATTCTGCCAGCTTTTTAGGATTTTGCAGTTGTTCAGGGGTGAATGTCCAAAACACTGGAGGTGACCACTGCTCTAGAAACCTGCCCATATCCTCCCACACTCCCTGCCACTCGCAACTATCCCGCATCAAGACAGATCTCCGGATGAGATTCCTAAGTAGTTGTTTAACCCTCAACAAAACCTGAAGCACATTCAGGAGACATAACAACAAGAGCAGGCTAGTCTGAGTATCCCAAGGATATTCAACATCTTGGAGAACCACCGTAACTAGCTCGGGGGATAAGAGGGTGGTGGTGAAGGAGAAAGGGAGAGTGAACAGGTAGGGAAACATGTCTTCCCCTGTCCCCTTCACAGATTGGCTCCCTAACGAAAACAGGCAATAGGTGTAATTGCTAATAGTTTCCGAGATATGGTTTCCAAAGTATAGAGTCGACGTCAGTGCTGAGTACAAATACCAGGTTAAAGTCGTGACCAGATATTTCATCATTTCATAAGCCATTGTTACACCGCACAGTACCATAACAATCTTAAACCAGGGCCCGGAAAGGATAAACAGTGCAACAGGGATCACATACAGAAAGTAACGCACTATAAAACTCAATTTGGAATACAGGTACAGCAGACTGGAGATTAAGGCAATCAACATCGTGACTAGCAACTATTAAGAAGGTCCAATACTTATACCAATTTTAGTTTAACACACTCTGGTCAAATCTGTCGATATCTCAACCCTTCGAGCCCCACGTTGGGCGCCAAAAGGGCTGTTGTGGTTTAACCCGGCTGGCAGCTAAACACCACACAGCCTTTTCTCTCACCCTCCCCCCTCCCTCTCTGGGATGGGGGAGAGAAACGGGAAAGTGAAGCCGGTGAGTTGAGATAAAGACAGTTTATTAAGACAGGAATATAATAATAACAATAATAATAATAATAGTGATAATGATAATAGTATTAATAATAATAATGTGTAAGAAAACAAGTGATGCACAATGCAATTGCTCACCACCCGCTGACCGATGCCCAGCCTATCCCCGAGCAGCCGGCCCCCCACCCCGGCCAGCCACCCCTATATATTGTTTAGCATGACGTCAGATGGTATGGAATACCCCTTTGGCCAGTTTGGGTCAGCTGTCCTGGGTCTGTCCCCTCCCAGCTCCTGCTGCACCCCCAGCCTGCTCGCTGGCAGGACAGAGCGAGAAGCCGAAAAGTCCTTGGCCTGGTGTAAACACTGCTCTGCAACAATTAAAACATCAGCATGTTATCAGCGCTCTTCTCATCCTAATCCAAAACATAGCACCCTACCAGCTACTATGAGGGAAAATTAACTCTGTCCTAACTGGAACCAGGACATGGGGTTGTCCTCTTCTTTGTCATCTCTCAGGACCCGTGGGCTGTAGGCTCAAACCCCACCTTTGGAATTCCCCATTCACCACCATCAGCCAGGAAATTGGTTCCTGATTTGGACCTGGAAAGTATCAAAACTCCAGCCTGAATGGGAAGGACACTTCCAAGTGCTACTAACCACTGAAACAGCCATAGGAACTATGGAAAAATGTTGGACTCACTATACTCGAGTGAAGGCATCCGTCGACCCTAGTACCTGGGAAGCTGTTCCTACAGAAGGCTTGTTGGAAGCTGAAATCAAAGAGAAAAATCTCATAGTGGACTCTGAGCGGGATAAAAGCTTACAATTGTAAACTAACCTTTTATTTTCACAGGTAACTAATGAGTGTGACTTGCGTTTGAGAGAAAGGACTGGCTTACAGCGAGTTGAAGGGCTCCCAAGGGGGGTTTGTTCTAGTAGTAGTGTACATATATCTTATTCTTTGTATTGATAATTATTTGGAAACCTAAGGGTTAAAAATAATGACAGGGAAAAATCAACTATTAATTTTGTTTCTAGTGATTGTAGGCCTCAGAGAAAGCCTTGGTCAATTGGCAACTTGGAAAAGGCATGACCAGATAATAGTGAGACGGGATACCCCATAAAAATATGGGTGTGTGTGACAGAGGGTTATGTACCACAATCCGTCATGTTTGATGCTTGTGAGGTGTTAGCTTGTGGAGATTTAAATGCCCAGCAACAATTGAGCAGAGAGAACAAATAACTGGGAGAGACCCAACAGCCAGATTGAGAATAGCTGTATGGAAACGATCCTCTATTTCCATCAGAGAAAGGGAGAAACTCAAGGAGAAAACAGGAGAGAAAACAGGAGGTCCTCTTTGAAATGCGGCAGTTCAAACATTTGAGATTGAAACGGGGTATGGGGATGTGAATGCCTGGATAGAATGGGTCAAATATACTGTCCAGAGCCTCAACCATAGCAATTGCTATGCTTGTGCCTCGGGACGACCGATTGCCCAGATAGTGCCCTTCCCACTGGGGTGGACCAAGGATTCCCGGGGGATGCGATGCATGATTGCATTGTACCAAGAGAAGACTGCCTGGGGAAATGAGGCCTGTAAGTCTCTCTCTTTGCTGTTCCCTTCCTTGGGTGATAGCAGTATCAGGGTTCCCCCTGCATTCTCTACAGCTATAGGTAACCATACGGCTTGCCTCTCACGGCAGGGTGTGAGTGCTACCCGGCATCTGGGAGAATTTGCCTTGTGCACGAGGACCTTGAATGCTACCGAGGACTTGATGGGAAACTGCTCAAGACTTGAGATCCCCAGGGCAGATCTCTGGTGGTACTGTGGAGGGAAGATCTTACGGTCCACCCTACCATCTAACTGGGGAGGCACTTGTGCACTTGTTCAATTAGCTATACCCTTCACCCTGGCATTTGAAAGAGAAACATCACAAATACCCAGAAGAAGTAAAAGAAGCTTAGGAGTATCATTTGATGATAGAGCGTACATAGATTCTATTGGGGTGCCTAGAGGGATTCCTGATGAACATAAAGCCAGGAATCAAATTGCTGCAGGGTTTGAGTCACTGTTCTGGTGGGTAACAATCAATAAGAATGTGGATTGGATTCATTATATTTATTATAATCATCAGAGATTCATAAATTATACAAGGAATGCGATAAGAGGAATCGCTGAACAACTAGATGCCACCAGTAAAATGGCTTGGGAAAACAGACTAGCATTAGATATGATGCTTGTGGAGAAAGGAGGTGTGTGCGTGATACTGAGCAACCATTGTTGCACTTTTATACCCAAACAATACTGCCCTGGATGGCACAGTAACTAGAGCATTGCAAGGGCTTACCACCCTTGCCAGTGAAGTGGCAGAAAATTGAGGAACAGACACTTCCATCACAAGATGTTTGGAATCTTGGTTTGGTAAATGGAAAGGGATGGTAATGTCCATATTTACATCCTTGATCGTAGTAGCAGGAGTTTTGACAGCCGTTGGTTGTTGCATTACCCCCTGTGTAAGAGGACTAGTACAGTGGTTAATCGAAACTGCACTATTGAAACAAATGACCATGAAGCCACCACCTTACTCAGATAAGGTGATGATATTAGAGGAGATGGAAAGCAAAGAAAGTGAAGAAGAGGAAGATATCTACCAAATTACACCTTAGAGAAAAGTTTTGCAAAAATCAGCAATTTATAAAGAAGAAAAGGGGGGAATTGTGGGAATAAAAATGTTGTTTTTGCACCGAGTTACATTGTTTAAAGGTAAGGAATGGGGTATTGAGATATGCTTGCAGTGATAAGAAAACTTAGCAGGCGACCTTGTAAAATGCAGACAACCAGACTCCTTAGAACAATTAGGTGAAGATCACGGTGTCAAGTCAAGTCAGATAAGTGACGAAACATTACCACTTCGAACAGTAAAAATGTCATAAGACATTAGAAATTGAACAGGCCGGCAACTGAAGGCCATGTATTGTCTGTGAAGCATCGGATAGGTTGTGAACCTGGATTACCCAGTCAATGGGGAAACAGGGGAGGGTCCCGGTCATCGAGAAAGAAAGAATATAAACCGTACTGTGTGACTATTAGGTGCGCTCCTGCTTGTGGGATGCCCGCCATTGCAATCGTGAATAAATTACTACTTCACTGAGATCCTCGCCTGAGCCTAAGTTATTGGCTACAGAGTGTTTCTCACATAACTAAACAGATGTTCTAGCTTCAGTTGATCTAAATGTCAGTTACCCATCATAAAATAGAAATATTACCACAGTTACAGCTTGCTAGGGTCTTCTAAAGGTAATTTTTTTGAAGCACTGTGGTGTTTTAGTGATGGTGAT
This sequence comes from Anser brachyrhynchus, assembly GCF_964034855.1. Taxonomy (NCBI): domain Eukaryota; kingdom Metazoa; phylum Chordata; class Aves; order Anseriformes; family Anatidae; genus Anser; species Anser brachyrhynchus. Next base: position 16,581,069 of record NC_137704.1, read on the forward strand.
GTGTAAGAGCTAAGGAAATAATTTATTTTAATAGTAGCCTTTTGCTTTGTCTGCTGTCACTAAGTGAGCCATTGTTCTTTACCCTGGATATGGCAGGAACTCTGGGGGAATCTGTGATCATGTAATTAAAGATTCTTGTGTAATATAAATATGTGGAAGTCTACTAAACTTTGCATTCTTGTTTTTAGGGTTTTTAAACCCTACAACAAAGGGTTTTAGTGTTTCTGAACCCTTAGTTCAACAGGGGGAGTGCAAAGTCCTGCACCTGTGAAGGAATAATCCCAGGCACTAGTTCATGATGGGAACCAACCAGCTGGAAAGCAGCTTTGCAGAAAAGGACCTGGGGGTGCTGGTGGACAACTTGAACATGAGCCAGCAATGCACCCTTGTGGTAAAGAAGGCAAATGCTGTGGAGAGGTCAAGGCAATTGGTCCTTCCCCTATTCTGAGACCTGGTGAGGCCACACCTGGAGTCCTGTGTCCAGTTCTGGGTTCCCCAGTACAAGAGAGACAGAGACCTACTGGAGACGGTCCAATGAAGGGCCATGAAGATTCTTAATGGACTCAAATATCTCTCCTAGGAGGAAAGGCTGAGAGACCTGCGGCTGTTTAGCCTAGAGAAGAGAAGGTTCACAGGGGATCTTATCAAAGTATGCAAATACCTGAAGGGAGGGTGTAAAGATGATGGAGCCAGGATCTTTTTAATGGTGCCCAGTGACAGGACAAGAGGCAATGGGCACAAAGTGAAACACAGGATGTTCCACCTGAACATCAGGAAACACTTCTTTACTGTGCAGGTGATGGAGCACTGGAACAGGTTGCCCGGAGAGGTTGTGGAGTCTCCATCCTCAGAGATATTCAAGAGCCATCTGGACATAGTTCAAGAAAATTGGGTCTAGGTGTCCCTGCTTGAGCAGGGAGGTTGGACAAGATGACCCCCAGAGGTCCCTTCCAACCTCAACCATTCTGTGATTTTGTGAGTCAAGTGCTCAAATGTCTTTTTAACAAGTTTTGTGAAGGTAATATTTCTTTTTAAATGCTTCTTCTGGTTTTCTCTTTTGTGTTAAGCTCTACTTAAGTGCTCTTATATTGAAATATGCATTAGTGCTTTTTAGGGCTTTCAACGGTTTTCTTAATGATTGTATGCCAAGCTAACATACCTGGTTTAGCAGAACTTTCCAGTATAAAAATATCCTTACTGTTGAGTTCTTTGTGCTTCCTGTTATAAGTGCCACGAACTTTTCTTAATGTGATCTTTCATTTCTTTTAATGTGTTTTCAGTCCTCCTGTTCACCGTCAGAGAGCAAGAAGGGATCTTCTGTCTCGACATAATTCTATTAGCCAAGATGAAAACTATCACCATCTCGCCTATGGACAGGAGGAAGCAATAGAAGATCCCCAAACTTTTCACCCTCCAAATATATCCCATCATATGTTTCACCCAGCTGCTCACCCATCACAGCAGAATTCAATGATGGTTGATATTCATGATCAGGTAAGAGTGTGTTGAGAACATGGATGCAAATAACTCTGTGTATGCCTCCCCAAAGAGAACAAATCAGTGAACTGTCCTTGACAATTTAGTTGGCAATGGAGACCATAACACTTAACTCCTATTAGTCCTCCTGTAAGACATCTTCTAAGTAGCATGAGTATATAGATTTACAGCATTCAGTTAAAAATGATACATTTGTAACTTAAGAGAAAAATCTAGACTCTAATAGAAAAAAGTGAGTTAACAATCTGTCAGCGTATGGTTGGCACAGTTTTGAAGGTCTCTGCATCCCACATTTGAAATGTGACACTTCTGTGAGAAACACTCTGTGGCCAATCACATAGGCTCAGGTGAGGATCTCAGTGAAGTAGCATTTTTTTATTTTCGCGATTGCAATGGCGGGCGTCCCACAAGCAGGAGCACGCCTACTAGTTACTTAACACAGTTTATATACTTTATTTCCTCGAAGACCAGGACCCTCCCCTGTTTCCCCATGGGCTGGGCAGTCCAGGTTCACAACCTATCTGACGCTTTACAGATAATACTTGCAAAAACATTTTTATTCCCACACTTCTGCTTCTGAAGTTAATTCAGTTTACAATATGGTATGGTAATAATGTATTTTCCTTCACTGCATATGAAGTACCTTCCTTAGCTTAAAGTGCATTCTTTATGTAGTTGTCATGTAAAAGGGGACTTATCAGTGTCCTGGTTTCAGCTAGGATAGAGTTAATTTTCCTCCTAGTAGCTGGTATGGTGCTATGTTTGGGATTGTTGTGGTTTAACCCGGCTGGCAGCTAAACACCACACAGCCGTTCGCTCACCCTGGCTCCCGTGTCCCAGCACCGGAGCAGCCAGGTGACAAGCTGCTCGCCTATACAGCGACCAAAATCTTTTCGCACATCTCGTAGCTCACGCTGGTATAGAGTCCGGGTAGTTACTGTTGATTTTTCGACATCCTCATCCTCATCTTCAGTCTCCTGCACCTTTGATGGCCCAGCCTCGTCTTCACTATGCCCAGACTTAGCAGAAGACTGTCTGCATTCTAAACGACCTGAGCCTCTATACCATTTTTTTCACCCTGTCTACAGGGGCAACTTGCACTGCTACAGCTCGTTTCTCTAACCCAGACACAGGGTCTGCCACAGGGGTTGGAATACCCTCTGCGGGGTCAACTTGCACTGCTACAGCTCGTTTCTCTGACCCAGACACAGGAGTGGGAGCAGCTGCAGGAGCTGGAGCTGCTGCAGGGGCTGGAGTGGCTGCGGGAGCTGGAGCTGGAGCGGCTGCAGGAGCTGGAGCGGCTGCAGGAGCTGGAGCTGGAGCGGCTGCAGGGGCTTGAGCGGCTGCAGGAGCTGGAGCTGGAGCTGGAGCGGCTGCAGGGGCTGGAGCGGCTGCAGGAGCTGGAGCGGCTGCAGGAGCTGGAGCTGGAGCGGCTGCAGGAGCTGGAGCTGGAGTAGCTGCAGGAGCTGGAGCGGCTGCAGGAGCTGGAACTGGAGCGGCTGCAGGAGCTGGAGGGGCTGCAGGAGCTGGAACTGGAGTGGCTGCAGGAGCTGGAGCGGCTGCAGGAGCTGGAACTGGAGCGGCTGCAGGAGCTGGAGCTAGGTTGCTAGTAGCATCAGTTGCAGCTCGATAGGCACAAGCCAGACCCCAGCACGCTACAGTGATTTGTGTCACTTTGGAACTGCCAGAGTCATGACACCTTTTTTTCAAGCATTCTGCCAGCTTTTTAGGATTTTGCAGTTGTTCAGGGGTGAATGTCCAAAACACTGGAGGTGACCACTGCTCTAGAAACCTGCCCATATCCTCCCACACTCCCTGCCACTCGCAACTATCCCGCCTCAAGACAGATCTCCGGATGAGATTCCTAAGTAGTTGTTTAACCCTCCACAAAACCTGAAGCGCATTCAGGAGACATAACAACAAGAGCAGGCTGGTCTGAGTATCCCAAGGATATTCAACATCTCGGAGAACCACCGTAACTAGCTCGGGGGATAAGAGGGTGGTGGTGAAGGAGAAAGGGAGAGTGAACAGGTAGGGAAACATGTCTTCCCCTGTCCCCTTCACAGATTGGCTCCCTAACGAAAACAGGCAATAGGTGTAATTGCTAATAGTTTCCGAGATATGGTTTCCAAAGTATAGAGTCGACGTCAGTGCTGAGTACAAATACCAGGTTAAAGTCGTGACCAGATATTTCATCATTTCATAAGCCATTGTTACACCGCACAGTACCATAACAATCTTAAACCAGGGCCCGGAAAGGATAAACAGTGCAACAGGGAGCACATACAGAAAGTAACGCACTATAAAACTCAATTTGGAATACAGGTACAGCAGACTGGAGATTAAGGCAATCAACATCGCGACTAGCAACTATTAAGAAGGTCCAATACTTATACCAATTTTAGTTTAACACACTCTGGTCAAATTTGTCGATATCCGAACCCTTCGAGCCCCACGTTGGGCGCCAAAAGGGCTGTTGTGGTTTAACCCGGCTGGCAGCTAAACACCACACAGCCGTTCGCTCACCCTCCCCCCTCCCTCTCTGGGATGGGGGAGAGAAACGGGAAAGTGAAGCCGGTGAGTTGAGATAAAGACAGTTTATTAAGACAGGAATATAATAATAACAATAATAATAATAATAGTGGTAATGATAAAAGTATTAATAATAATAATGTGTAAGAAAATAAGTGATGCACAATGCAATTGCTCACCACCCGCTGACCGATGCCCAGCCTATTCCCGAGCAGCCGGCCCCCCCACCCCGGCCAGCCACCCCTATATATTGTTTAGCATGACGTCAGATGGTATGGAATACCCCTTTGGCCAGTTTGGGTCAGCTGTCCTGGGTCTGTCCCCTCCCAGCTCCTGCTGCACCCCCAGCCTGCTCGCTGGCAGGACAGAGCGAGAAGCCGAAAAGTCCTTGGCCTGGTGTAAACACTGCTCTGCAACAATTAAAACATCAGCATGTTATCAGCGCTCTTCTCATCCTAATCCAAAACATAGCACCCTACCAGCTACTATGAGCTACTTAACTCTGTCCTAACTGGAACCAGGACAGGGATTTAGGATGAGAATAATGTTGATAACACACTGATGTTTTAGTTGTTGCAGAGCAGTGCTTACACTAAGCCAAGGACTTTTCAGTTTCTCCCTCTGTCCTGCAAGCAAGGAGGCAGGGGGTGTGTTGTGGTTTAACCCGGCTGGCAGCTAAACACCACACAGCCGTTCGCTCACCCTCCCCCCTCCCTCTCTGGGATGGGGGAGAGAAACGGGAAAGTGAAGCCGGTGAGTTGAGATAAAGACAGTTTATTAAGACAGGAATATAATAATAACAATAATAATTATAATAGTGTACAGGGTGCAGCAGGAGCTGGGAGGGGACAGACCCAGGACAGCTGACCCAAACTGGCCAAAGGGGTATTCCATACCATATGGCGTCATGCTGAACAACAATATTTTGGGGCGCTGGCCAGGGTGGGGGGGACCACTGCTCGGGGATGGGATGGGCATCGGTCAGTGAGTAATTGCATTGTGCATCAATTGCTTTGTACATATTATTATTATTTCTATTATAATTATTGTTTCTCTTCCTTTTCTGTCCTATTAAACTGTCTTTATCTCAGCCCACCAGCTTTTACTGTTTTTTTTCCTGATTCTCTTCCTGCACCCTACTCCAGAGGGAGGGTGAGCGAACAGCTGTGTTGTGCTTAGCTGCCCGCCAGGTTAAACCACAATAGACTTTTTGGCACCCAAAATGAGTCATGAAGGGTTGAGATAACAACAGGTCTGACCAGAGTGTGTTAAAACAAAACTGTTGTAATCATTAGATCAGTTTAATAGTTGCTAATCACAACGTTGATTCTTTTGATAGCAGGTCTGCTGTGCCTGTTTTTTGAACTGAGTTATACAGCACATTACTTACTGTATGTGTTCCCCATTGTGCTGTTTATCATTTCTGGGGGCTGATGAGACAGGGAACAAGATGAAGGATGTTGATTCTGTAGGTCTTAGCCAGCACAATGGTATGTCAACGACCCCTAAGATAAGGGGGTAAAAGACTGTACGCATAGATAAGGGAACCAGCAAGAACTGCCTTGACTGATGGAGTCTGTCAAAGAAAGGAAAGGCCAGAAGATTAGCAGCGAGGAAGACTCCTGGCCTTCATCAAAAGACCACCAGAGTACGCCAGAGGACCACCCAAAGACTCCAGTATGCATGCAAATATGGACGGGAACCTACGTTAATGATTCTTCCGAGACTTGATGAATATACAGGAGACTTACGGGAAAAGGAATGAATATGTATTTATCCCACTAATATAAGCACACTGCCAGTAATCCTTGGTGTGTGTGTGTTAGGTGGAGTGATCCCCCACACGCCCAGCACCGTAATAAAGAATACCTGCTTAATAACTTTGGTTATTGAGTTTTCACTGCGTCACTGGTTTGAGGTTATTATTTTGCTGTACTGTGTAACACTGGCTTATGATATTAAAAATTGCTAGTCATTAGACTAATTCCAGGCTGAGGGAGTTAGGTTTGTTCAGCCTGGAGAAAAGAAGGCTCCAAGTACACCAAATAGTAGATTTCCAGTACATAAAGGGGGCCTACAGGAAAGCTGGGACGGGACTCTTCATCAAAGAGTTTAGTGATAGGACTAGGGGTAATGGTTTTAAACTGAAAGAGGGTAGATTTAGATTAGGTATTAGAAATAAGTTCTTAACTCAGAGGGTGATGAGGCACTGGAACAGATTGCCCAGGGAAGTTGTGGATGCCGCATCCCTGGATATGTTCAAGGCCAGGTCGGATGGGGCTTTGAGCAACCTGTTCTAGTGGGAGGTGTCCCTGCCCATGGCAGGGGGGTTGGAATTAAATGATCTTTAAGGTCCTTTCCAACCCAAACTATGCTGTGTGATTCTGTGTACCTTGGTATTTCTACTCAGCACTGCTGTCACGTCCATACTTCAGAAACTATATCTCAGAAACTATTAATAATTACACCTCTTAACTTTCTTACTCAGGGAGCCAATCTATGGAGGGAAAAGGGGGGATACTTTTCCCCACTTCTTCACTCTCCCTTTCCTCCAGGCTAGTTACAATAGCACTTCAAAAATTTGAATATCCTTGGGATGTTCAAACCAGCATGTTGTTATTGTTATGCCTCCTGCATGTGCTTCAGAATTTGTTTAAGGTTAAACAACTACTTAAGAATTCCATCCAGAGATCTGGCCTGAGGCGGGATAGTTATGAGTGGCAAGGAGCGTGGGAGGATATGGGCAGGCATCTAGAGCAGTGGGAGCCTCCAGTGCTTTGGAAATTGACCCCTGAAGAAGTGCAAAATCCTAAAAAGCTGGCAGAATGCTTGAAAAAGGTCTGTCATCATCCTGGCAATTCCAAAGAAATACAAACTTTCTTAGGTGTCGTGGGTTTTTGGAGAATGCACATTTCAAATTACAATGTTTATAAGCCCACTCAATCAAGTGACCTATAAGAAGAACAATTTCAAATGGGGCCCTGTTGTGGTTTAACCCGGCTGGCAGCTAAACACCACACAGCCGTTCGCTCACCCTCCCCCCTCCCTCTCTGGGATGGGGGAGAGAAACGGGAAAGTGAAGCCGGTGAGTTGAGATAAAGACAGTTTATTAAGACAGGAAAATAACAATATAAGGAATATAAGGAATATAATAATAACAATAATAGTAATAATAGTGATAATGATAATAGTATTAACAATAATAATGTGTAAGAAAACAAGTGATGCACAATGCAATTGCTCACCACCCGCTGACCGATGCCCAGCCTATTCCCGAGCAGCCGGCCCCCCCCACCCCGGCCAGCCACCCCTATATATTGTTTAGCATGACGTCAGATGGTATGGAATACCCCTTTGGCCAGTTTGGGTCAGCTGTCCTGGGTCTGTCCCCTCCCAGCTCCTGCTGCACCCCCAGCCTGCTCGCTGGCAGGACAGAGCGAGAAGCCGAAAAGTCCTTGGCCTGGTGTAAACACTGCTCTGCAACAATTAAAACATCAGCATGTTATCAGTGCTCTTCTCATCCTAATCCAAAACATAGCACCCTACCAGCTACTATGAGGGAAAATTAACTCTGTCCTAACTGGAACCAGGACAGATATCCACCCCTTATTCCATACCATTTATGTCATGCTCAGGTTACACTCTTTTCAATACATTCTAATTAATCACCATTTTCATCTATGATATATAGCAATCATGGTAGTGATGACATACAGTATTATATAATAATTAACATACTACAATTCAACTCATGGGCTATTCTCACCCAGTATCAAATCCCCTTGAGGTACACACCGGACTTCCCCATTCTTTTGCATTACCCACCAAGTGCATCCAGGTCCCTGAGCAAAAGCAATTCCACGAATGGGTTTGCCTTTTCCTGAGGCAGGAGTAGCCCAGACTGTTTTACCCAGCATGTTTCTTACGTGCACTACAGGAACTTTATCCCCTTCTACAGTGCGTAACAGGTTTGATTGGGCAGGTCCAGCTCGGTTGGCAGATCCCCTGGTATTGACTAACCAGGTGGGCTTTGCCAAATGTGTATCCCAATTTTTGAATGTCCCAGCACCCATTGCTTTCAGTGTAGTCTTCAACAGTCCATTGTATCGTTCAACTTTTCCAGAGGCTGGTGCATGATAGGGGATGTGATACACCCACTCAATACCATGTTCTTTGGCCCAAGTGTCTGTAAGATTGTTTCGGAAATGAGTCCCGTTGTCTGACTCAATTCTCTCTGGGGTGCCATGTCGCCATAGGACTTGCTTTTCAAGGCCCAGGATAGTGTTCCGGGCGGTGGCATGGGGCACAGGATATGTTTCCAGCCATCCGGTGGTTGCTTCCACCATTGTAAGTACGTGGCGCTTGCCGTTGCGGGTTTGAGGGAGTGTGATGTAATCAATCTGCCAGGCCTCTCCATATTTATATTTCAGCCATCGTCCTCCATACCAAAGAGGTTTTGACCGTTTGGCTTGCTTGATTGCAGCACATGTTTCACAGTCATGAATAACCTGTGCTATAGTGTCCATGGTCAGGTCCACCCCTCGATCACGAGCCCATCTGTATGTTGCATCTCTACCTTGATGGCCTGAGGTGTCATGGGCCCATCGGGCTATAAATAATTCACCTTTATGTTGCCAGTCCAGGTCCACCTGAGCCACTTCAATCTTAGCAGCCTGATCCACCTGCTGGTTGTTTTGATGTTCTTCAGTAGCCCGATTCTTGGGCACATGAGCATCTACATGGCGTACCTTTACAACCAGGTTCTCTACCCGGGCAGCAATATCTTTCCACAATGCCGCAGCCCAGATGGGCTTGCCCCTGCGCTGCCAGTTGTTCTGCTTCCATTGCTGTAACCACCCCCACAGGGCATTTGCTACCATCCATGAATCAGTATAGAGATAGAGAACTGGCCACTTTTCTCGTTCAGCAATATCTAAAGCCAGCTGAATGGCTTTTACTTCTGCAAACTGACTCGATTCACCTTCTCCCTCAGCAGCTTCTGCAACTCGTCGTGTAGGACTCCATACAGCAGCTTTCCATCTCCGATGCTTTCCCACAATACGACAGGACCCGTCAGTGAACAAGGCATATTGCTTCTCATTTTCCGGTAGCTTGTTGTACAGTGGGGCTTCTTCAGCACGGACCACCTCCTCCTCTGATGATATCCCAAAGTATTTGCCTTCTGGCCAGTCCATAATCACCTCCAAGATTCCTGGGCGACTGGGGTTTCCTATTCGAGCCCGCTGAGTAATCAGTGCAACCCACTTGCTCCATGTAGCATCAGTTGCATGATGTGTAGAGGGGACCCTTCCTTTGAACATCCAGCCTAGTACCGGCAGTCGGGGTGCCAGGAGGAGCTGCGCTTCAGTACCGACCACTTCCGAAGCAGATCGAACTCCTTCATATGCTGCCAATATCTCCTTTTCAGTTGGAGTATAGCGGGCTTCAGATCCTCTGTATCCCCGACTCCAAAACCCCAGGGGTCGACCTCGAGTTTCCCCAGGTTCTTTCTGCCAGAGGCTCCAGGTGGGACCATTCTCCTCGGCTGCGGTGTAGAGCACATTCTTTACATCTGGTCCTGTTCGGACTGGCCCGAGGGCTACTGCATGAACTATTTCCTGCTTAATTTGTTCAAAGGCTTGTCGTTGCTCAGGGCCCCATTCAAAAGCATTCTTCTTACGGGTTACTTGGTAGAGCGGGTTTACAATCAGACTGTAATTTGGAATATGCATTCTCCAAAACCCCACGACACCTAGGAAAGTTTGTGTTTCTTTTTTGCTAGTTGGTGGAGACATAGCTGTTATTTTGTTGATCACATCCATTGGGATTTGACGACGTCCATCTTGCCATTTTATTCCTAAAAACTGGATCTCTCGTGCAGGTCCTTTAACTTTATTCTGTTTTATGGCAAAACCGGCCTTCAGAAGGATTTGGACTATTTTCTTCCCTTTCTCGAAAACTTCTTCTGCAGTGTCACCCCACACAATGATGTCATCGATGTACTGCAGGTGTTCAGGAGCTTCCCCCTGCTCCAGCGCAGACTGGATCAGTCCATGGCAAATGGTAGGGCTGTGTTTCCACCCCTGGGGCAGCCGATTCCAAGTATATTGGACTCCCCTCCAAGTGAAAGCAAACTGTGGCCTGCACTGTGCTGCTAGAGGGATGGAGAAAAATGCATTAGCGATATCAATTGTGGCATACCACTTGGCTGCCTTTGATTCCAGTTCATACTGGAGTTCTAGCATGTCCGGCACTGCAGCACTCAGTGGTGGCGTGACTTCGTTCAGGCCACGATAGTCCACTGTTAGTCTCCACTCACCATTAGACTTTCGCACTGGCCATATGGGACTATTAAAAGGTGAATGAGTCTTGCTGATCACTCCTTGGCTCTCCAGTTGACGAATTAGCTCATGGATGGGACTCAGGGAGTCTCGGTTGGTGCGATATTGCCGCCGGTGCACAGTTGTGGTAGCGATCGGCACTTGCTGTTCTTCAACCCTCAGCAACCCCACAACAGAAGGGTCCTCTGAGAGACCAGGCAAGGTAGACAACTGTTTAATGTCCTCTGTCTCCAAGGCAGCTATGCCAAAAGCCCAGCGGAACCCTTTTGGGTCCTTGAAATATCCTCTTCTAAGATAGTCTATGCCAAGGATGCACGGAGCATCTGGGCCAGTCACAATACGGTGCTTTTGCCACTCATTGCCAGTTAGACTCACTTCAGCCTCCAATACAGTTAACTGCTGGGATCCCCCCGTCACACCATAAATACAGATGGGCTCTGGCCCTTTATAGCTTGATGGCATTAGAGTACATTTTGCACCGGTGTCTACCAAAGCCTTATACTTCTGTGTGTCTGACCTGCCAGGCCATCGAATCCACACAGTCCAATAAACTCGATTGTCCCTTTCCTCCCCCTGGCTGGAGGCAGGGCCCCTCTAGTCCTGGTCAGAATCTTCGTTTCTGTGTTTAAAGGACTGCCTGCTGGAAGTTGGAGCAGCAAACTTTTCAGAGAACTCCTTTTTCCCAATTGTTTTCCTTTGCAATTCACGTACCCGTCCCTCTAGGGTCGCAGTAGATTTTCCATCCCATTTTCTCATGTCCTCTCCATGGTCACGTAGGTAAAACCACAGGGTGGCGCGGTGTGTGTGCCCACCATATTGTCTTCCTTGCACGGATGAACGTTTACCCCTAATAGCTGAGACACTGGTTTGTACAGGTGGGGAGGAAAATAATCTCTCTTCAAGTTGGTGGATCTTTTCAGAAAGTTTCTCCAAAGTATTCTCTTTTAGCTGGTGGACACTGGTTCGTTCAGGTGAAGGGGAAGATAATCTTTCTTCAAGTTGGTGGATCTTTTCAGAAAGTTTCTCCAAAGCATTCTCTTTTAGCTGGTGGACACTGGTTCGTTCAGGTGAAGGGGAAGATAATCTTTCTTCAAGTTGGTGGATCTTTTCAGAAAGTTTCTCCAAAGCATTCTCTTTTAGCTGGTGGACACTGGTTCGTTCAGGTGGAGGGGAAGATAAATTCTCTTTAAGTTGGTGGACCTCTTCAGAGAGTTTCTCCACAGCTGAGACACAGGCCTTTAGGGAAGAGGAGAGATTTCCTTCGTACTGCCGGAGTATTTTAGTCACTTCATTCACTGTGGGATTCTCCTCCGCTTTCCAGGCTAGTATTGCCAATGAGCTGGCATATGATGATGGGGCACTCTGTACAAACTTCCGCCACATGGGTAGTGTACACCGGACTGCATCTGGATCTGTGGATGTTTGTGCGTCGTCTAGGTCCTTATAAATTACTTCCCGTACGGCCAATTCCCTCAGGTACTGAATTCCCTTCTCCATGGTGGTCCATTTGCTTGGTAGACATACAAGTTCTTCCTTGAAGGGATACCTTTCCTTCACAGCTGACAGGAGACGCCTCCAGAGGCTGCGAGATCATGCTCCATCTCCAATTGCTTTGTCAATGCATGCGTCCCTAGCAAGGGATCCCAGCCGCCTGGCTTCCTTGCCCTCCAATTCCACATAATTGGCTCCCGTGTCCCAGCACCGGAGCAGCCAGGTGACAAGCTGCTCGCCTATACAGCGACCAAAATCTTTTCGCACATCTCGTAGCTCACGCTGGTATAGAGTCCGGGTAGTTACTGTTGATTTTTCGACATCCTCATCCTCATCTTCAGTCTCCTGCACCTTTGATGGCCGGTGTAGAGTCTGGGTAGTTACTGTTGATTTTCCGACATCCTCATCCTCATCTTCAGTCTCCTGCACCTTTGATGGCCCAGCCTCATCTTCAATATGCCCAGACTTAGCAGAAGACTGTCTGCGTTTTAAACGACCTGAGCCTCTATACCATTTTTTCACCTTGTCTACAGGGGCAACTTGCACTGCTACAGCTCGTTTCTCTGACCCAGCCACAGGGTCTGCCACAGGGGTTGGAATACCCTCTGCGGGGTCAACTTGCACTGCTACAGCTCGTTTCTCTGACCCAGACACAGGAGTGGGAGCAGCTGCAGGAGCTGGAGCTGCTGCAGGGGGTGGAGTGGCTGCGGGAGCTGGAGCTGGAGCGGCTGCAGGAGCCGGAACGGCTGCAGGAGCTGGAGCTGGAGTGGCTGCAGGAGCTGGAGCTGGAGTGGCTGCAGGAGCTGGAGCTGGAGCAGCTGCAGGAGCTGGAGCGGCTGCAGGAGCTGGAGCTGGAGCGGCTGCAGGAGCTGGAGCTAGGTTGCTAGTAGCATCAATTGCAGCTCGATAGGCACAAGCCAGACCCCAGCACGCTACAGTGATTTGTGTCACTTTGGAACTGCCAGAGTCATGACACCTTTTTTTCAAGCATTCTGCCAGCTTTTTAGGATTTTGCAGTTGTTCAGGGGTGAATGTCCAAAACACTGGAGGTGACCACTGCTCTAGAAACCTGCCCATATCCTCCCACACTCCCTGCCACTCGCAACTATCCCGCCTCAAGACAGATCTCCGGATGAGATTCCTAAGTAGTTGTTTAACCCTCAACAAAACCTGAAGTGCATTCAGGAGACATAACAACAAGAGCAGGCTGGTCTGAGTATCCCAAGGATATTCAACATCTCGGAGAGCCACCGTAACTAGCTCGGGGGATAAGAGGGTGGTGGTGAAGGAGAAAGGGAGAGTGAACAGGTAGGGAAACATGTCTTCCCCTGTCCCCTTCACAGATTGGCTCCCTAACGAAAACAGGCAATAGGTGTAATTGCTAATAGTTTCCGAGATATGGTTTCCAAAGTATAGAGTCGACGTCAGTGCTGAGTACAAATACCAGGTTAAAGTCGTGACCAGATATTTCATCATTTCATAAGCCATTGCTACACCGCACAGTACCATAACAATCTTAAACCAGGGCCCGGAAAGGATAAACAGTGCAACAGGGAGCACATACAGAAAGTAACGCACCATAAAACTCAATTTGGAATACAGGTACAGCAGACTGGAGATTAAGGCAATCAACATTGTGACTAGCAACTATTAAGCAGGTCCAATACTTATACCAATTTTAGTTTAACACACTCTGGTCAGATTTGTCGATATCTCAACCCTTCGGGCCCCACGTTGGGCGCCAAAAGGACTGTTGTGGTTTAACCCGGCTGGCAGCTAAACACCACACAGCCGTTCGCTCACCCTCCCCCCTCCCTCTGTGGGATGGGGGAGAGAAACGGGAAAGTGAAGCCGGTGAGTTGAGATAAAGACAGTTTATTAAGACAGGAATATAATAATATAAGGAATATAAGGAATATAATAATAACAATAATAATAATAATAGTGATAATGATAATAGTATTAACAATAATAATGTGTAAGAAAACAAGTGATGCACAATGCAATTGCTCACCACCCGCTGACCGATGCCCAGCCTATTCCCGAGCAGCCGGCCCCCCCCACCCCGGCCAGCCACCCCTATATATTGTTTAGCATGACGTCAGATGGTATGGAATACCCCTTTGGCCAGTTTGGGTCAGCTGTCCTGGGTCTGTCCCCTCCCAGCTCCTGCTGCACCCCCAGCCTGCTCGCTGGCAGGACAGAGCGAGAAGCCGAAAAGTCCTTGGCCTGGTGTAAACACTGCTCTGCAACAATTAAAACATCAGCATGTTATCAGCGCTCTTCTCATCCTAATCCAAAACATAGCACCCTACCAGCTACTAGGAGGGAAAATTAACTCTGTCCTAACTGGAACCAGGACAGGCCCCAAGCAATGACAAGTCTTTGAACAAATTAAACTGGAGGTAGTACATGCAATAACCCTTGGGCCAGTCCGAGCAGGACCAGATGTAAAGAATGTGCTCTACACTGCAGCCGGGGAGAATGGCCCCACCTGGAGCCTCTGGCAGAAAGAGCCTTGGGGAAACTCTAGGTCGACTCCTAGGGTTTTGGAGTTGGGGATACAGAGGATCTGAGGCCCGCTACACTCCAACCGAAAAAGTGATATTGGCAGCGTATGAAGGGGTTTGAGCTGCTTCGGAAGTGGTTGCTACTGAAACACAGCTCCTTCTGGCACCCCGATCGCCAGTGCTGGGCTCAATGTTCAAAGAAATGACCCCTCTACACATCATGCAACTGATGCTAGGTGGAGGAAGTGAGCTGCACTGATTACACAGTGGGCTCGAATAGGAAACCGCAGTTGCCGTGATGCAGTGAAAACTCAATAACCAAAGTTATTAAGCAGGTATTCTTTATTTCGGTGCCGGGCATGTGGGGGATTGCCCTAGAAAGAGGCTACCAATTGCCTCTGTTCATCTTCTGAAGCCAGATCCAAACTTTTTCTCATTGCATTTCAAAGTTCATCCAAAAATTCTGCAGGGGTTTCTTTTGGACCTTGTTGGATACTATACAGGGTTGAATGATTTAAAGCTTTCAGAACCACGTTCTCAATTCCCAATTTAAACAGATTTCATTATTTACGTAACCATTCATAATTTCTGGGGCGATTAGGGTCCCAGTGGGGGGTCAGTCAGAGGAATGCAATCATCTACAGTTCCCTGAGCCATCCTGAGGCAGCGAAAACTCAATAAGCAAAGTTATTAAGCAGGTATTCTTTATTACGGTGCTGGGTGTGTGGGGGATCGCTCCGCCTAACACACACACACACCAAGGGTTACTGGCAGTGTGCTTATATTAGTGGGACAAATACATATTCATTCCTTTTCCCGTAAGTCTCTTGCATAGTCATCAGGTCTCTGAAGAATCATTAACATAGGTTCCGTCCCTATTCACGTCCCTATTCCCGTCCTATCCCTATTCTGATGAAGGCCAGGAGGCTTTCTTGCTGCTAAACTCCTGACCTTTCCTTTCTTTGACAGACTTCAGCAGTCAAGCCAGTTCTTGCTGGTTCCATTATCTATGCATACAGTCTTTTACTCCCTTATCTTTGGGGTCTTCCTGTCCTTGTGATTAACACACAGTTGTTCTAGCTAAGACCTATGGAAACAACATCCTTTATCTTGTTCACTGTCTCAGCCCAGGAATCTTGGAATTGATTATGGACTGGCCAGAAGGCAAATATTTTGTAATATCACCAGAGGAGAAGGTGACACGTGTTGAAGAAACCTCACTAACAAGCTACCAGAAAATGAGAAGCAATTTGCCCTGTCCATAGATGGATCCTGTTGTACCGTGGGAAAGCATAGGAGGTGGAAGGCTGCTGTTTTGAGTCCTACATGACAAGTTGCAGAAACTGCTGAAGGAGAAGGGAGGTTAATAAAATTTATTACTGACGTGTGGAAAGCAAACTCCACAATCAGTAAGGTTGTAAAGTAGGTATGTTTATTCAGCGCTGGGTGGCACGGGGGGTAGTCCCACCAAAGTCGTGTGCACCCCAACACGGCACTTGCCTTGGTTATATGTGGTGAAGAGTTACATACGCATGAAGTTTCTCGAGACGCCTATGTATATGCGTGACCTATTCCCGCTTTGTATTAAAATTAGTTCCAGGGAGTCATTTTCATAGATTCCTCCTATCCATGCTTGCGCAGTGTTTTCTGGTAGTGGTTGCCGGGGATCGTGGGGATGAAGATTAGTGAGTCTTTCTCACCACCGCTGGTTGACCTCCCATCTCAGCGCAGACTCATAAGCTTCTCAGCTTCTGCTTAAACTGCAGATTCGATTTCAGTTGGTTCTTGAAATGTGCTTCCTGTTTTCTATCAGGAACTGTTTTTCGTGAGGAATCCCAGAATTTCTTGCCTCAGTTTCTTTGCACAATAGATAGCGGAAGATATAGTACATGTCCCTTACCTGTCTTATTTACTAAAATTCTTTTGGCTTCCTTTCACATGCCCATTAGCCTATCTTATCTACTAAAATTCGTTCAGCCTCCTCTCATTACCTATTACTAACAAGCTAGAGAAGTGAGAAACAAAGAAAACAAACTAAAAACACTTCCCCCCCATCCACCCTCTTCCACCTCCTCCCCCTGAGCGGCGCAGGGGAACAGGGGAATGGGGGCTGTGGTCAGTCTGTAGAACTTCACCTCTGCTGCTCTTTCATGGTCACTCTCTTCCCCTGCTCCAACTTGGGGTCCCTCCCACAGGATGCAGTTCCTGAACTGATCCTGCATGGGCTTCCCACAGGCAGAAGCTCTTCAAGAACTGCTCCAGATATGGGTCCATACCATGGGGTCTATCCTTCAGGAGCAAACTGCTCCAACATGGGTCCCCACAGGCAGCAGCTCCTGCCAGATCACCTGCTCCTGTGCGGTCTACAGGTCCATCCCACAGTCTGCTCTGTTGGGGGCTCTCCACAGGCCGCAGCCTCCTTCAGGTCAGAACCACCTGCTCCACCGTTTGCTCCTCCATGAGCTGCAGCATGGAAATCTGCTCCTTCGTGGTACACCTTGAGCTGCAGGGGCACAGACTGTTCCACCATGATCTTCTCCACAGGCTGCAGGGGAACTTCAGTTCTGGTGCCTGGAGCACCTCCTCCCTCTCCTTCTGCACTGACCTTGGTGTCTGTGATACTAAGTCAGAAGGACATATGGTTGTCTCCATGATAGAATAATAGAACCAAGTTTGAAATATTTTATGATAGTTAGATAGGAGGAAGACTAGAAACTTTGTATGTCTGGTGCTGCCTTACTCACTAATTAGTCAGTCTTATCTGTAAGACCATACAGAATTGTATCCCAGGATGGAGGAGGGGGGCAAGATAACCCAGGCCTGGAGGATGTGCCTGTAAATAGGCGAGGAAGTCAAGGTATGCGCATGTCTTTGGATGTGTAAATGACTTAGCTTAATATGCATGCCTAAATTTGAACAATGAGATAAGAAAGAATGAGATGGTCTGAGCATACGCAAGAACTGGGTTCAAGTAGCAAACACAGTGAGGAAGACTACCGACGACCACCAGAGACCCCCAAAAGACCACCAGTAGAAACAGTTGTGCATGTCTCTTTTACATATTTTAACGAGTTACGGGAAATACTATGAATATGTTGAATATTTCTCAGAAATCTAATGTGTAATGTAATCTAATATGTATATTTTGATTGTATATAACCCCTGTAGCTTGGACAATTCAGCACGCACACTAGGTGCGTGCCTTCATCTCTGACCTTGTTGTTCATACTGTTGTCTCACTTTTTTTTTCCTCACTCCTATTATACAACTCAATCTGAATTTAGTAATATTTATAAAAGGCAAGTAAACAGCGCTGGGTGCACGGGGAGTCTACGCTCTACCAACACGCACACACACACCCGTCGAACTTTCTAAATATATAGAGCATTGCTTTTACATATTCATAAGAAACCCGAGTACGCCTATACATATGTACAATCAGAAAAGGTATCAATTGAAACATAAACATGGCAAAGTTTTCCGAATTCTGGCAAGTGTTTAACAAACACTTCTTTAAGTCTATTACTATTAATGTCCATGACTGGGGGTTAATGTCCATGACTGGGGGAACATAGTTGGAGTTGGTAATCCTGGTTGAAGTGCTCCCATATCTTCCATGACTTCATTAATTTTTCTCAGATCATATAACAGTCTCCATTTTCCATTCCTTTTCTTGATTACAAACACCGGAGAATTCCAGGGCTAGTCGTGGGAACAATATGTCTCGCTTTAAGTTGTTAAAAAACTCGGCCTTCGGGCCTTATGTATCCTATTCCTCCCGGATCGAAGGGAAACAGATCCGGCTCCTTTTCAGGGCCTATAGGTCCTGGATCAAAAGGAACGTCCAGGTCACCAGGGGGCGTAACAGCAAAGGCCTGCGATGGCAGTAGCGGCAGGGGGGGCGATGGTGTAGCAGAAGGATCGGTGGATGAGCCCGCAGCTCCCTCACTATCTGGCAAACCACACGTTTCTGATTGTGGTCGCACACGGCTCTTTAAGGCCTCAGAGACTGCTCACCAGGTGCCGAGCAATCCCACCGCAACCTTGTCGTTTTTAGTAGCAGAGTCCCACACCTTGACCTCAGTTTGGTCCCATGTTTCAGGATCATAAACTGTCTGATTGTTAATAAAGGGAATAAGCTGTAAGGTTACCAGGACAGTCTTTGTTTCTAAGGACATATGATTCCCCATAATGCGCAACTGCTTACCTTCGGCCAGCGAGGGGCAGTTGTGTGCGCGGGTCCGCTTCCCTCAGCTTGAGCTTCCTTCCAGCTCTGGTGCGCCTATTTCCAGCGACTTTCTATACGAGCTTCTTAGAGCGGTTTGCTGAGTTTGGCCGAACCCATCTTCATTAGGCGATCAATATCCCTGTTCCTGTCCTGGTCCCTGTACTGTTAGCCTGTCCCTGTTCCTGTTGTTCATGTCCCTGTTCCGGTTTTCTTCAGGTCCCTGTTCGGGTGCCATTTGTGGCGTAACGACCACACGGACACCAGGGTTCTTTTAGGATCAGTAACTGCTACTTCTTTATTGATGACAGAACTTCATTATATATGTGTTACATACCATATTCTTCATCATATCGTGTTCCATCCCATATTGAGGACAGGCTCCCTTCTTATACCATTTGCCCCACAGCAGTCCTTTTCCACTAACTCTTCATTGGTCAAACAACTTTGCCCGGCAACCAGCAAACCCCCAGCAACTTCCATGCCTTAACGGCGGGAGAACAAGCAACCCGAGACGGCATGGCGTCTCCTGAATCACCCTTCTTTGTTCCCTCTAAACTCTTTACATTCCTGATGGCCTCATCGTTAAGAGTCCGATGTTATCACCAGCCATGGGGCTAGTCGACCCCCATGGCCACACTCCCACATCTCCCCCTTCTTTATTAACGTCAACCATTTTCTTGACACGAATTATTACTCCATACATCACAGTCCTTACACTGCTTTGCAGAGTTTTATTCTTTCTTAAATATGTTTTCACCGAGGTGCCACCAGATTATGCTGGTTGGCTCAGCTTTGGCCAGTGGTTGGTCTGTTGCTGAGCTGGCTGGAAGTGTCTGTCTCTGGCACAGGGCAGCCCCCTACCTCTTCTCACAAAGACCACCTCTGCAGCCTCTCCTTGCTACCAAAACCTTTTTCTTGACACGAATTATTACGTCGTATATCACAATCCCTCCTCTTCTTTTAAATGTCATTAATTCGTGTCTTGGCTTCGAATTTGGCCAAGGCCAATCGAACCATAAGACTCTGTCTTCTTGAGGACTCTCCACCGGCTTTGTGGTAAACTGCATTCCTTGGATTATTCTCCGTAGAAGGAGTGTAATAGAAGGAATTAAGCACGGGATTGTTAGTAGTCCCAGGAACAGCCCTCCGATTATAATTCCCAGTCTTTCTCCTCGAGCAATGGGTAATAGGAAGAAACTGGGCCTAATTGTTCCCAATACACATGATCCCGTCCAATTTTCAGGTAATTTAGTATATGCTAGTTTACCACAGATCCAATACCCATCGGGCACTGGCCACCCATTCGGTATTTCGTTACCGTCTGTCCAATTTTTCAGGTTTCCCGGCATTTCTTGAGGACTTCCCCAGGAGGTCCAATTTAATATTTTCTTATTCCATTCATATCCTCCTTCACAGACTAAATCCCCTACTGATTGTTTCCCATTCTGGTTTTGCCAGCAGGTTCGCCCAACTACGCTTGTTTGTAATACCCGTTGCGTCATTCTATTACCCTTTGCCGTTTTCCAAATTTCTGGGTCCGAAATGTTTGCTTCCATCAACTCCCAAGGCCAACTTGATTTGTTCCTCCACAAACAAAACAGTTTGTTATATTTAATGCCTTCGCAATATTCTCTGCAAGATTTATAAACAATTTTTTAGCAATGGTTGTGTGAGAAACGTTCCGTAGCCAATAACTTAGACTCAGGCGAGGATCTCAGTGAAGTAGTAATTTATTCACGATTGTGAATTGTCCAACCTCCCTGCTCAAGCAGGGACACCTAGACCCAATTTTCTTGAACTATGTCCAGATGGCTCTTGAATATCTCTGAGGATGGAGACTCCACAACCTCTCCGGGCAACCTGTTCCAGTGCTCCATCACCTGCACAGTAAAGAAGTGTTTCCTGATGTTCAGGTGGAACATCCTGTGTTTCACTTTGTGCCCATTGCCTCTTGTCCTGTCACTGGGCACCATTAAAAAGATCCTGGCTCCATTATCTTTACACCCTCCCTTCAGGTATTTGCATACTTTGATAAGATCCCCTGTGAACCTTCTCTTCTCTAGGCTAAACAGCCGCAGGTCTCTCAGCCTTTCCTCCTAGGAGAGATATTTGAGTCCATTAAGAATCTTCATGGCCCTTCATTGGACCGTCTCCAGTAGGTCTCTGTCTCTCTTGTACTGGGGAACCCAGAACTGGACACAGGACTCCAGGTGTGGCCTCACCAGGTCTCAGAATAGGGGAAGGACCAATTGCCTTGACCTCTCCACAGCATTTGCCTTCTTTACCACAAGGGTGCATTGCTGGCTCATGTTCAAGTTGTCCACCAGCACCCCCAGGTCCTTTTCTGCAAAGCTGCTTTCCAGCTGGTTGGTTCCCATCATGAACTAGTGCCTGGGATTATTCCTTCACAGGTGCAGGACTTTGCACTCCCCCTGTTGAACTAAGGGTTCAGAAACACTAAAACCCTTTGTTGTAGGGTTTAAAAACCCTAAAAACAAGAATGCAAAGTTTAGTAGACTTCCACATATTTATATTACACAAGAATCTTTAATTACATGATCACAGATTCCCCCAGAGTTCCTGCCATATCCAGGGTAAAGAACAATGGCTCACTTAGTGACAGCAGACAAAGCAAAAGGCTACTATTAAAATAAATTATTTCCTTAGCTCTTACACATCACCATCACTAAAACACCACAGTGCTTCAAAAAAATTACCTTTAGAAGACCCTAGCAAGCTGTAACTGTGGTAATATTTCTATTTTATGATGGGTAACTGACATTTAGATCAACTGAAGCTAGAACATCTGTTTAGTTATGTGAGAAACACTCTGTAGCCAATAACTTAGGCTCAGGCGAGGATCTCAGTGAAGTAGTAATTTATTCACGATTGCAATGGCGGGCATCCCACAAGCAGGAGCGCACCTAATAGTCACACAGTACGGTTTATATTCTTTCTTTCTCGATGACCGGGACCCTCCCCTGTTTCCCCATTGACTGGGTAATCCAGGTTCACAACCTATCCGATGCTTCACAGACAATACATGGCCTTCAGTTGCCGGCCTGTTCAATTTCTAATGTCTTATGACATTTTTACTGTTCGAAGTGGTAATGTTTCGTCACTTATCTGACTTGACTTGACACCGTGATCTTCACCTAATTGTTCTAAGGAGTCTGGTTGTCTGCATTTTACAAGGTCGCCTGCTAAGTTTTCTTATCACTGCAAGCATATCTCAATACCCCATTCCTTACCTTTAAACAATGTAACTCGGTGCAAAAACAACATTTTTATTCCCACAATTCCCCCCTTTTCTTCTTTATAAATTGCTGATTTTTGCAAAACTTTTCTCTAAGGTGTAATTTGGTAGATATCTTCCTCTTCTTCACTTTCTTTGCTTTCCATCTCCTCTAATATCATCACCTTATCTGAGTAAGGTGGTGGCTTCATGGTCATTTGTTTCAATAGTGCAGTTTCGATTAACCACTGTACTAGTCCTCTTACACAGGGGGTAATGCAACAACCAACGGCTGTCAAAACTCCTGCTACTACGATCAAGGATGTAAATATGGACATTACCATCCCTTTCCATTTACCAAACCAAGATTCCAAACATCTTGTGATGGAAGTGTCTGTTCCTCAATTTTCTGCCACTTCACTGGCAAGGGTGGTAAGCCCTTGCAATGCTCTAGTTACTGTGCCATCCAGGGCAGTATTGTTTGGGTATAAAAGTGCAACAATGGTTGCTCAGTATCACGCACACACCTCCTTTCTCCACAAGCATCATATCTAATGCTAGTCTGTTTTCCCAAGCCATTTTACTGGTGGCATCTAGTTGTTCAGCGATTCCTCTTATCGCATTCCTTGTATAATTTATGAATCTCTGATGATTATAATAAATATAATGAATCCAATCCACATTCTTATTGATTGTTACCCACCAGAACAGTGACTCAAACCCTGCAGCAATTTGATTCCTGGCTTTATGTTCATCAGGAATCCCTCTAGGCACCCCAATAGAATCTATGTACGCTCTATCATCAAATGATACTCCTAAGCTTCTTTTACTTCTTCTGGGTATTTGTGATGTTTCTCTTTCAAATGCCAGGGTGAAGGGTATAGCTAATTGAACAAGTGCACAAGTGCCTCCCCAGTTAGATGGTAGGGTGGACCGTAAGATCTTCCCTCCACAGTACCACCAGAGATCTGCCCTGGGGATCTCAAGTCTTGAGCAGTTTCCCATCAAGTCCTCGGTAGCATTCAAGGTCCTCGTGCACAAGGCAAATTCTCCCAGATGCCGGGTAGCACTCACACCCTGCCGTGAGAGGCAAGCCGTATGGTTACCTATAGCTGTAGAGAATGCAGGGGGAACCCTGATACTGCTATCACCCAAGGAAGGGAACAGCAAAGAGAGAGACTTACAGGCCTCATTTCCCCAGGCAGTCTTCTCTTGGTACAATGCAATCATGCATCGCATCCCCCGGGAATCCTTGGTCCACCCCAGTGGGAAGGGCACTATCTGGGCAATCGGTCGTCCCGAGGCACAAGCATAGCAATTGCTATGGTTGAGGCTCTGGACAGTATATTTGACCCATTCTATCCAGGCATTCACATCCCCATACCCCGTTTCAATCTCAAATGTTTGAACTGCCGCATTTCAAAGAGGACCTCCTGTTTTCTCTCCTGTTTTCTCCTTGAGTTTCTCCCTTTCTCTGATGGAAATAGAGGATCGTTTCCATACAGCTATTCTCAATCTGGCTGTTGGGTCTCTCCCAGTTATTTGTTCTCTCTGCTCAATTGTTGCTGGGCATTTAAATCTCCACAAGCTAACACCTCACAAGCATCAAACATGACGGATTGTGGTACATAACCCTCTGTCACACACACCCATATTTTTATGGGGTATCCCGTCTCACTATTATCTGGTCATGCCTTTTCCAAGTTGCCAATTGACCAAGGCTTTCTCTGAGGCCTACAATCACTAGAAACAAAATTAATAGTTGATTTTTCCCTGTCATTATTTTTAACCCTTAGGTTTCCAAATAATTATCAATACAAAGAATAAGATATATGTACACTACTACTAGAACAAACCCCCCTTGGGAGCCCTTCAACTCGCTGTAAGCCAGTCCTTTCTCTCAAACGCAAGTCACACTCATTAGTTACCTGTGAAAATAAAAGGTTAGTTTACAATTGTAAGCTTTTATCCCGCTCAGAGTCCACTATGAGATTTTTCTCTTTGATTTCAGCTTCCAACAAGCCTTCTGTAGGAACAGCTTCCCAGGTACTAGGGTCGACGGATGCCTTCACTCGAGTATAGTGAGTCCAACATTTTTCCATAGTTCCTATGGCTGTTTCAGTGGTTAGTAGCACTTGGAAGTGTCCTTCCCATTCAGGCTGGAGTTTTGATACTTTCCAGGTCCAAGTCAGGAACCAATTTCCTGGTTGATGGTGGTGAATGGGGAATTCCAAAGGTGGGGTTTGAGCCTACAGCCCACGGGTCCTGAGAGATGACAAAGAAGAGGACAACCCCAGAATACAGTTCTTAAGAAAACTCTCTTGTTTCGAATTGTGGTATCTCATCCCTTCTGCCCAGATAGGGGAATCCGAACAGCATCTCATACGGTGAAATTCCTATATCCTTTCTTGGTGCTGTTTGAACCTGTAGGAGTAAGCATTTTACCCAAAGAAGTTGGGTTTCTAACACTAATTTAGTTAATTGCTTCTTTAATGTCTGGCTCATTTGCTCTACCTTCCCAGAAGAGGAGGGGTGCCAGGGGGTGTGAAAATCCCACTCAGTCTCTAAGGCCTGCATTAACCCTTGCAGTACTTGTGAAGTGAAATGACTTCCTTGATCTGAATCAATGTTTTCAGCTATCCCATATCTAGGGACTATTTGCTCCAGTGATACCTTAGCCACCGTGTTCGCAGTGGCAGATACAGAGGGGAAAGCTTACACCCATCCAGTCACGTGGTCAATTAGGACAAACAAGTACTTAAATCTCCCTCCTTTAGGTAACTCAGTAAAGTCTACCTGTATACTTTGGAAAGGTCGAATCCCTGGCTCCCGTCCCCCTCTAGGTGGGTTATGGATGACCTTTTTATTTACCTTTTGACATATGGTACATCCTCTGCATATTTGCTTCACTAATGTGTATATTCCTACATAGACATACTTTCTTAGCACAGCATCACACATTGCTTGCATCTCCCAATGACTCTCTTGATGTAAAACAGTTAATATTTGCCTCACTGGTGCTTTATTCAGCATTTCTCTCCCATCAGGGAATATCCATTTTCCCTCAGACTTCGTGGCTCCTGCTTCCTTAAAAAAATCTTTCTCTTAAAACTTTTTAGTTCTTTCTTAGTTTTCAACAATTCCCTGAATCCTCTCTGCATTTATTCTCCGTTTTCCCTCAGACATTAGATGCCTTAAATACCTGACTTCTCTTTCTACATATTGTAATTTATTTTTCAATACTCCCAAGCCCTGCTTTCCCAGAAAGTTGAATAGCTTGTTAGTGGCTTCCTTCACAACTGTTTTCTCCTGTCCTGACAATAAACGATCATCCACATTTTGTAACAGTAATTCCTCCTCAGGAGGTTGGAGTTGCTCCAAAATCTGTTCTAGAACTTACCCAAATAAATCGGTGGCCCTGTAAACCCCTGAGGTAAAACTGTCCATATGTATTGTTGCTTCCGCCCCCACTTCAGAGTCTTTCCAGTCAGAGGTGAATATATCTTTGCTCTCAGGGCCTGAGAGCACTCCATTAATAACACTGTTATTCCAGTCTAACAATTTACTATTTGAATGCTCAATTTCATCATCAAATCCCTTCCCAACAAGTTAGTCCCTGCCTTGGGTACATACAATAATTGCCCAGAGATCATTTTATCCCCTAGTCTCAGCTTGGTATCCCCCAAAAGTGGCACTGTTATCCCAGCCCCCGTCTACCCCCATCACTTTTTAGGGTTTCATTAGTTAATTTAATCCCTGATACTTTACAGGCCAGTAATGACCTAGCTGCCCCAGTGTATTGGGTTCGATGGCAAGGTTCGGGGGGGGCTGCAGTGGCAGCCCCCCACGAGGAGAATCCAGAAACCACCCCGTGGCAGATAAGGGACAATTTCATCCGGCCCCAAAGGGGCCCACCGCTGCCCAGAGCCAAGCCATGAGCAACACAGTCCGTGCCTCTGTGAGAGCACATCCACGAAAACAAACAAACAAACAAACAAAAACCTGCTGCTCAACAGCAGCTGGGAGAGCGAGGAGTGAGAAACCTCCCCGCAGACACCAAAGTCAGCACAGAAGGAGGGGGATGGAGGCGCTCCAGGCGCTGGAGCCGAAGCCCCCTGCGGCCTGTGGAGAGGCCCCTGGTGGAGCAGGCTGCCCCCCCCGTCCCCCCCTTCTCGATACTTGGGAAACTGACCAAACATCACAGCAAATATACCAAAACTTCTAGACTGTTACTTAGATAATGCCTTCATCCTCTTTCCCTGCTCATTCAACTTTCCCAACTCATTCAAAAACCAGCTCTGTCAAACATTACATACCACACCTTTAACACCTTCAATAACCCTTTTTAACACTTCTTTTTATCTTTCTCCAGCCTGTACTTTCACCAAAGTCTCAGTCATTGGCCAACTTAATTCCATACCTTTCTCCCTCCAGGATGCTGAAACAACATATCAGTATAACATATTTCATCCCATTTCCCTTCTCTCCTTCTTCTTCCACTCCGGATATTCCTACCTGAAGTGGCCAGCCTGGCCACACTTAAAACATCCCATCAAAGCCTGTCCCTGCTAAGATTTAGGCCGCAACACGGATAGCTTTCCTTGCCTGCCATTCCTTCATCTCTCTTCCTCTCCTTTCCATCCTGGCCCTGACTCCCCCTGAAGATTTTCTTCCTCTTTCTCCAAGCCTCTGCCTGACTACCTGCTACACTGTCAATACCATTAGTTTCACTCTCTGCTTTTCCTTCTCATCTCCCCTCCTGACACACACCTTCAGGGCCTCCCGCAGGAGGGCCCCCCAGTGACTGTTCACTACATCCCCCCACCTTCTGGAGCATTTTCTGGGTATCTTGCCAGGCTTTAATCACAAAATGAACTTTCAAGAGCCCTTGGGATACCGGGTCCTCAGGATTCATCCCCAAGTACTTTCTCATTCTGACCCCAAGTCTCTCATATGATTTCTGTGTTGCACACTATTATTCTTCCAGCCAGGATCGGCAAGTGGGTATTTCTGCCCTGCCGGTATTACCCCTGGTCCTGGAGGATGAGCTCTCTCCCATTCTTGTATAGCAGCTCTCCTCCTGATCATTCCCATTTCTTTCCCTGTAAACAGCATATTTATATACATAATCCCCCCCCCAAGAGTATAAGTTAGGTCCTAGGAACTGGTCTAATAGTTCAGCTAGCCTGTTGGGGTCCTCAATTACAGACTTCATCTCCTTAAAACTCCTAACCTCTCTGCTGGTAAGGAGGGGGGAGAGTTCACCTAAGAGGATACACAGTTAGTGTTAGTACTGTTAGTATCAGGGAAGGCAAAATTCTCAGTACCTCTTCTACCTTGTTCTAATTCTTGCCAGAGCCTAGAGTACGCTCCTCTCTAGGGACAGTGTTAATTGCAGTCCCTGTCTCCCTTCCTGGAGCGACTGCTGCTGCCACCGGTGCAATATTAGGATTATAGGGAGCATAACTTGGCTCCTCCTCCAAAAAAAAGAGGAGTCTTATTGTTTACACATAAATTTAAAGCCTGAATTTTCATCAGGCCCGTATTTTGGCCAAAATACTGCTGTTTCCTTAATTGGTTCTCTTGTCCAGACTGATACACAATATTTAACCGTTTTTTTTATCATCTCCTCTAATTTTGAGATTATTCTTCCAATTTCTTATAATTCTTCAGGAAGAACTTTCGGTAGGCACTCCCCCAGGGATATTTCCCTGTCCCCTGGAACTCATATTTCCCATTTTTCCTAGCCCTTGTCAGTGTGCTGCTACAGAAATTTCCCTCCTGCAGGGTACCACACACTAACGTTCCGATTCTGGAAAATGGGGGTGTACTGCCAAGCACTTCCCCGTGCAAGGGGTACCGCACACCTATGAGTTTACCAGATTCCCTGGTGTACTTCCAAGCACTTCCCCGTGCAAGGACTACTGTACACCAAATTTAGTAGTAATTTATTCGCGATTGCAGTGGCGGGGGTCCCATAAGCAGGAGCGCACCTACTGGTTCCAAAACACAGTTTATATACTTTTTGATGACAGGACCCTCCCCTGTTTCCCCACTGAGTGGGTAATCCAGGTTCACAACCTATCCGATGCTTCCCAGACAATGCATGGCCTTCAGTTGCTGGCCTGTTAAATTTCAAATTTCTTTTGACTTTTTTCTACGGTTTCAAGTGGTAATGTTTCTTCACTTATCTGACTTGACTTACAATCGGCAAGTGGGCACCCCTGCTCTGCCGGTATTACCCCCGGCAGAAAATGGGGGTGTACTGCCAGGCACTTCCCCGTGCAAGGGGTACCGTACACCAAATTTCCCGAGACTCTTCCTTTCTCTCTCTTATCTCACGCTTCGTCCGTCTCCGGCCGCGCCCCTCGCGGAGCTACGGAACCGCGGATCAGGACTCCACACTCGCTTCGTACAAAAGTACGTCTCAATCACACATCACACAGAGTCTCACCCGACCCCCAAGGCAATACTTAATATTTCTTACCTTGGTCTGTGCACAGAGTTACCGGATCAATTCTTAAACCCGGAGTGCCTACCTTCTTCCCTTCCCCACTACTTCATGGATCCTGCCTCTTTAATCAGTCTCAGGCCCTCTGTCAGCTCTCCGCAGAACTGCCATCATCGATGCACAGGACCGCTGAAATCAGCGGGGCATGCCTTCCTGCTGCTGCGGCGGTGGGGCTCCCCGGTAGGTGACTGGATCCCGGACGAGCCCCCAAATTGTGAGAAACACTCCGTAGCCAATAACTTAGGCTCAGGCGAGGATCTCAGTGAAGTAGTCTTTTGACTTTTTTCTACGGTTTCAAGTGGTAATGTTTCTTCACTTATCTGACTTGACTTAACACCGTGATTTTCACCTAATTGTTCTAAGGAGTCTGGTTGTCTGCATTTTACAAGGTCGCCTGCTAAGTTTTCTTATCACTGCAAGCATATCTCTGACTTGCGAAAAACAGACTCCACATTCAGTAAGATTGTAAAGTAGGTATGTTTATTCAGCGCTGGGCAGCACGGGGGGTAGTCCCGCCAAAGTCGTGCGCAGCTGATGCAGCAACTTGCCTTGGTTATATGCAGTAAAGAGTTACATATGCATGAAGTTTCACAATACGCCTATACATATTCATAACCTGTCCCCGCTTCGTATTAAAATTAGTTCCAAGGAGTCATTTCCATAAACTCCTCCCATCTGCGCTTGCGCAGTGTATTCTGGTGGTGGTCGTCGGGGGTCGTGGGGATGAAGACTGATGACTCTTCCTCATCACCGCTAGTTGACCTCTTGTCTCTGCGCAGACTCAGTTGCTTCTTGGATCTTGTCCATCCACAGGACCAGTTTCTACCAGTTTCTTAAGATAGGCTCACACCCTTATTAAGAGACTGACCTTGGTAAAGGGGCCCAAGGCTTCTTGCTTTAATTAATTTGCACAAGCACCATAGTTAGTCCTAGTTTCATGCCGTCAGCACTCTATCTCTACTTGATAAGATTCCCCTAACTCCCTCTCTCAGTCCCCCCTTTTCTAAAAAGTTAGTAAATTCTTTTACTATTTCTAGGTTCAATATAGTGTTTCTCTATCTAACACTCCTTCAAAGTATCTGTTAGACTCCAGTTTCCGTCTGAGTTGGTTCTTTTTCCACTCGCTGTAGGAGTTTCCCGTACTCTTAAAACACCATAAGGTACATCGGATCACTACACAAAGAACCATGAACAAAACCACGACCACGATTACTGTGATAAACAACTGTTTCAACCAGGTTAGGTTTGGCAACCAGGAAGTCAATTTTTCTACCAAGTCTGTAAATCCGCAGGACGTGTCATCCTGAGCAACTGCATGCAAAATTTTATTCCTTTCCCAAATCTTCTCCAGGTCAGTCTCAATCTGTTTTTGTTTGTTAACATACACAGCAAGTTTGGTTTATGATTGTACCCAGTCCTCCCTCCTTGGCTAAAAGCATATCTAATCCCATCCTATTCTGAAGTACTACTTTGTGTAGGGAGGAAATTTCTTCCTGTAATGCCGAAAGAACATCAGCTGTGGTATTTTCAATAATTTCTAATGTGGCTGAGATATTATAGCTTTTTCTATTTCACTTATTCCCAGGGATGGAATCAACCACCTTACAAAACTATGGAATCCCGTGGGCCTCATCACGAGGGGGTTATTCGGAACAGTACGTGTTTGTCTCCATAAGGTCTGGACTATTCCCGGAGGTGGTTTAGTGAATATACCCCCTCGAGGGCTAAGATAGCCCCCGATACAATGACCCTTCCAATTTAAGGGTAAGCTTTTCCTAGCACGCCCATCTCCACATAGGCAATAGAATCCTTTTTGTAGCTTGCAAATTTGCATGAGAGAATTGAGGCCGTGAGATCCTGAGTTCGTATCCTTTTTATCAGCACATATTGTGACACCTACACCATAATCTCTAATTTTAGTAAGATTAAAAGTTCCTACATATTCTGCCATACTACAGTTGTCACGTTCCTGGGCTAAGTAACTAAGTGGACCTGTACCTACGCATGAGGTTTTATCATTTAAGCATCTGGTGTATACGTTAACATTTTCGTGTGGGAGTAGTTCAAATCTCTCCCCTAGATGTTCACGATCATCCTTGACAAATGGACATGTTCCATTTCTTGGGTACGCAAAGGTCAATGTCCAATTCATACAGCATATGCCCCATATGGGGAATTCTAGGTTGCCTCTAGGCAGCACTGTGCACACCCAACAGTCAGAAAGGTTGAAACTATCACTCACTGCCTGGGTGAGTTTCACATAGGTATTGTGCACCCACTGTTCAGTTTCCTTGACCAATGATGCCATTAAGACTGTGAGAAATGTAACCTTCCAGGTTGCACCTGAGTAACCTTCCATGGGGTCTTGGGTGCCTTTTTCACACTGTTGTGATAGATCCAGGCATTCTGCTCCTTGATTCTTGTCGCTGTGACCTGGAACAGTCTTTCCCGCTGTGGTTTCAAGGTCTTCTCTGCAAGAGACTTTACATACACATAATCTCCAGGTTGTATATTGTGCACTGGTCCATCTAACCCTCTACCCCGAGTCCCACTCACATGCTGTCCAATTTCATCGAGCTGTTTACCTAAGGCCACTTGCCGAGGCGACCGGCTCCGGGGCAGACGCGTGCTGCAGCGGAGCGCGGGATCGGGACAGGCAGGGCTATTTTTCGGGCATCGAGCCTACGTGAGGGAGCCGCCAGGCACCGGCAGCCCTCGTGAGGGAGGCTGACGAGGCGTAGGCGGAGCCAGCAGCGTCAGCGACAGCTCCTCCCCCCGGCCGTTCAAAGGCAGCCCTTAGGGAGCGCGAGCGACCAGGAGCGCGGCGAACAGGGCCGGCAAACAGGGAGTGACGCGGGGGAGTGACGCGGCAGTTAGCGAGGCAGTGAGCGCGGGCAGGAAGGGCGGGCAGGAAGGGCGGGGACCCATCGTTGCTCTGTTGCAGCTACCTCTCCCTTCCGTGCTTGTAACCTGCTTGCGTAGAACCTGACCATGGTATCAACCAGGCAGAAAACCGTGGCCTCCGCATCTCGTGCGGCATCTCCAGCCACGGTCACCACGGTGGCTACTCAGACGGAGGGATCCGGGAAACACGCAGCCGTCCAGGTCCTGGGCTGCAGAGTGTGCCCCAGCCTTCTGTCGGTCTCCGACAGCAGTGGTGGGTATGCCTGTGGGAGGTGTGCCCAGGTTGAAGAACTGCTCAGCCAGGTAGCGGTGCTCCGGGAGGAGGTGAACAGGCTCAGAAGCATCAGGGAATCGGAGATGGAAATTGACTGGTGGAGGTGCACTCTACCCTCTCTGAGGCAGGCTCATGAGCCTGCCACAGCACAGGCGTCTCCTGTTATGCAGAAGACGGAGGTTCCCTCCTCCTGCCAGGCAGCGGGAGGAGACCTAGATCAAGGGGAGGAATGGAGGCAGGTGCCTATTCGGGGTGGTAGGCGAGCCCTCTCTCTGCCCACCTCACCTTCTCATCTACCCTTAAATAATCGATATGAAGGACTAGAACAAGACAATCCGAATGACAAAGTAGATAAAAACCCGTCCCAGCTGGAGGGGGCGCCTAAGACAAGGCGACCTACACATCGCATTGCCACATCATCCTTCAAAAAAGAAAGAAGGGCTATTGTTATGGGGGGCTCCCTTCTGAAAGGGACAGAGGGACCGATATGCCGACCGGACCCAACCCGCAGAGAAGTCTGTTGCCTCCCTGGGGTTCGGGTGAGAGACTTCGCCAAGAAAGTCCAGCGCCTGGTACGGCCCACTGACTACTACCCGCTACTGGTCTTTCAGGCTGGTAGCGATGAAGTAGCAACGAGAAGTCCGAAGGCGATCAAAAGAGACTTTAGGGATTTGGGGCGACTACTTAGAGGATCAGGGGCGCAGGTTGTGTTTGCCTCTGTCCTTCCGATAGGGGGGATCGAAGCTGAAAGGCGTGCTGTTCACATAAACTCGTGGCTTCGAGACTGGTGTGACCGGCAGAACTTTGGGTTCTTTGATCACGGGAAGGTCTATGCTACACAGGGCCTGATGGCACCTGATGGGATGTGCCTCTCTTGGAGAGGGGTAAGGATCTTTGGTCAGGAGTTGGCAGGGCTGATAGATAGGGCTTTAAACTAGAGTCGAAGGGGGAAGGGGCTAAAACCAGGCACGCCGGTGAAGACCTAAGGGAAGGTACGCTAGAATCAGAGGGGCTGGGTGCCAGTGAGGTCCTTCGGGCAGATCCACAAGGTGCTGAGTGTAAGGAGACGCACCTGAAGTGCTTCTACACGAACGCACGCAGTA
Source organism: Anser brachyrhynchus (assembly GCF_964034855.1). Taxonomy (NCBI): domain Eukaryota; kingdom Metazoa; phylum Chordata; class Aves; order Anseriformes; family Anatidae; genus Anser; species Anser brachyrhynchus. The sequence continues at coordinate 16,613,695 of NC_137704.1, forward strand.
TGAGGAATAAAATGGATGAGCTAGAAGTCCTGGCCCAGTCCCGCAACTACGATATCATCGGCATAAGCGAAACCTGGTGGGATGAGTCCTGTGACTGGGGTGTTGCGATAGATGGTTACAGGCTCTTCAGGAGGGACAGGCAGGGTAGGCGAGGTGGTGGGGTGGCGATATATGTGAAGCAGGGGCTGGACTGTGTGGAACTTCAGGTCAGCGATGGCAAAGTGGAGAGCCTCTGGGTAAGGATCAAGGGACGAACGAATAAAGGGGATGTCGTTGTGGGAGTCTATTACAGACCGCCTGGCCAGGACGATAGCGCCGATAAATTATTCTTTACAGAACTAAGAGAGGCCTCGAGATTAACTCCCCTTGTCCTTATGGGGGACTTCAACTTGCCAGACGTTAACTGGGAGTGCCACACGGCTGACACGAGCAAGTCCAGGAGGTTCATGAAGCACCTAGATGATAACTTCTTGGTGCAGGTGCTAACGGAGCCAACTAGGAAAGGTGCCCTCCTAGACCTGTTGCTAGAAAACAGAGAGGGTCTGGTGGGAGATGTGGTGATTGGTGGCCGCCTTGGTCAAAGCGACCATGAAGTGGTTGAGTTCAAAATTTACGGTGACAGAAGGAAAAGTGCCACCAAAACCTCATCCCTAGATATGGGGAAAGTGGACTTCAGGCTGCTCAGGGAACTAGTCAGCAAGGTCCCCTGGGAAACTGCTCTTGAAGGCCTCGATGTCCACCAGTGCTGGTCATTCTTTAAACGATGCCTCCTAGAAGCACAAGATCAAGCAATTCCTAAATATCGCAAGTCAGGCAGGCGGGGCAGGAGGCCAGCGTGGCTGACCAGGAACATTCTAATGGAGATTAGGCGGAAACAGAGAGTGTTTCGCTACTGGAAGGAGGGCCAGGTGTCATGGAAAGAATACAGGGATGCTGTTCGTGTTTGTAGGCAGAAAATTCGTGTGGCCAAAGCACACCTAGAGTTGAAGCTGGCTGTGTCTGTGAGAGAAAATAAAAAAATAAAAAGGGCTTTTTCAGATATGTGAATGGAAAAAGGAGAACTAAAGAATACATAGGGCCGCTCCTTGATAGGGAAGGTCTCCTCACAGACAATGACATAGGCAAAGCAGAGACGCTTAACACCTTCTTTGCCTCTGTCTTCAATGCCGATGATGGGCTTCGGGACCCAGGGTGCCCTGAGCTGGAGGACCGGGACGGTGGGGATGACAAACTCCCAACCGACCCTGAACGTGTGCGGGATTTGCTACTCCACCTGGATCCCTACAAGTCCATGGGTCCGGATGGGATTCATCCCCGGGTGCTGAAAGAGCTGGCGGACGTCATCGCGGAACCTCTCTCAATTATTTTTCAACGATCCTGGGAATTTGGAGAGGTCCCGGTAGACTGGAAGCTGGCAAATGTTGTGCCGATTTACAAGAAGGGTCAGAAAGAAGACCCTAGCAATTACAGGCCTGTCAGTCTCACGTCAGTGCCTGGTAAAATCATGGAGAAGATGGTTCTCGAACTTATTGAGGCGCACCTGGGGGACAAAGCAGTCATTGGTCCCAGCCAGCATGGGTTTGTGAAGGGTAGGTCCTGCCTAACTAACCTGATTTCCTTTTATGATAAGATCACCCGTATGATGGACCAAGGGAAACCAGCTGATGTGATTTTTTTGGACTTCAGCAAGGCTTTTGACACGGTTTCCCGTAGGATCCTACTGGACAAAATGTCCACCATACAGCTAAATAAAAACATCATACGATGGGTGAGCAATTGGCTAACGGGCAGGGCCCAAAGGGTTATGGTAAATGGGGCTGCGTCAGGCTGGCGGGCGGTCACCAGTGGGGTCCCTCAAGGCTCCATTTTAGGGCCGGTACTTTTCAATATTTTTATAAATGATCTGGATGTAGGAATAGAAGGTATTTTGAGCAAGTTTGCTGATGACACCAAACTTGGAGGAGTTGTGGACTCGAATGAGGGTGGAAAGGCCTTGCAGAGGGATCTGGATAGGTTGGAGAGCTGGGCGATCACCAACCGCATGAAGTTCAATAAGAGCAAGTGCCGGGTCCTGCACCTGGGACGGGGAAACCCTGGCTGCACGTACAGACTGGGCGATGAGACGCTAGAGAGCAGCCTAGAAGATAGGGATCTGGGGGTCGTGGTAGACAGCTAGTTGAATATGAGCCAGCAGTGTGCCCTGGCGGCCAGGAGGGCCAACCGTGTCCTGGGGTGCATCAAGCATGGCATCGCTAGTAGGTCAAGGGAGGTGATTGTCCCGCTCTACTCTGCGCTGGTGCGGCCTCACCTCGAGTACTGTGTGCAGTTCTGGGCACCACAGTATAAAAAGGACATGAAACTGTTGGAGAGTGTACAGAGGAGGGCTACGAAGATGATGAAAGGCCTGGAGGGGAAGACGTACGAGGAACGGCTGAGGTCACTGGGCCTGTTCAGCCTGGAGAAGAGGAGGCTGAGGGGAGACCTCATCACAGTCTACAACTTCCTCGTAAGAGGGTGTCGAGAGGCAGGAGACCTTTTCTCCATTAACACCAGTGACAGGACCCGCGGGAACGGGGTTAAGCTGAGGCAGGGGAAATTTAGGCTTGACATCAGGAGGGGGTTCTTCACAGAGAGGGTGGTTGCACACTGGAACAGGCTCCCCAGGGAAGTGGTCACTGCACCGAGCCTGTCTGAATTTAAGAAGAGATTGGACTGTGCACTTAGTCACATGGTCTGAACTTTTGGGTAGACCTGTGCGGTATCAAGAGTTGGACTTGATGATCCTTAAGGGTCCCTTCCAACTCAGGATATTCTATGATTCTATGATTCTATGATCATAGAATCATAAAGCTTGGAAAAGACCTCCAAGATCATCTGGTCCAACCATCTCTCTACCACCAATATTATCCACTAAACCATGTCACTAAGTACCACATCCAACCTTTTCTTAAACACCCCTAGGGACAGTGACTCCACCACCTCCCTTCTCAGTAGGGCTGCTCTCACTGAGTTCTTCACCCAGTCTAGGATTTACCACCTTCACCACCTCACGTCTGGGATTGCCCCGACCCCAGTGCAGCACCTTGCGCTTAGACTTGTTGAACCTCATTAGGTTCACATGGGCTCACATTTCTAGCTTGTCCAGGTCCCTTTGGATGGCATCCCTTCCTTCTGTTGTATCAACCGCACCACTCAGCTTGGTGTACTCAATCCCATTATCTATGTCATCGATAAAGATATTAAACAGTACCGGTCCCAGGACAGACCTGAAGTACACCACTTGTCACCAGCCTCCACCTGGACATACAGCCATTGACCACCACTCTCTGGGTGCAACCTTCAAGCCAATTCCTTATCCACTGAATGGTCCACCTATCAAATCCATCTCTCTCCAATTTGGAGGTCAGAATGTCATTTGGGACCGTGTCAAAGGCCTTCCAGAAGTCCAGGTAGATGACATCAGTCGGTCTTCCCTTGTCAGCTGATGCAGTCACTCCATCAAAGAAGGCCATCAGATTGGTCAGGCACAATTTGCCCTTGGTGAAGCCATGCTGGCTGTCTCTAATCACCTCCTTGGCTTGCATTTGACTTGACATTGCTTCCAGGAGGATCTTTTCCACAGTCTTCCCAGGCACAGAGGTGAGGCTCACTGGTCTGTAGTTCCCCGGGTCCTCCTTTTTACCCTTTTTAAAAAGGGGAGTGATTTCCCTTTTTCCAGTCACCAGGGACTTCGCCTGACTGCCAGGACATTTAAATATGATGGAGAGAGTTTTGGCAATTCCATCAGACAGTTCCTTCAGGACCCTGGGATGCATGTCATTGGGCCCCATAGACTTGTACCTGTTCAGTTTCATCAGGTGGTTTCAAACCTGTTCTTTGCTTACAGTGGGAGGGATTTTGCTTCCCCAGCCTCCATCTACAGGTTCAGGGAAATGAGAGACGTGGGAAGCCTGACTGGCAGTGGAGACTGAGGCAAAGAAGTTGTTGAGTACCTCAACCTTCTCCATGTCTGTGGTTACCAGTTCTCCCTTCTCGTCCATCAGAGGGGGTACACTCTCCTTGGCCTTTCCTTTCTGTCCAATGTACCTGTAGAATCCGTTCTTGTTATTCTTTGCATCCCCTGCCAAGCTCAGTTCCATCTGTGCCTTGGCTATCCTGATCCCATCCCTGCACATCCGGACAGCATCCCTGTACTTTTCCCAGGCCACATGCCCTTTCCTTCTTGCTCCTCAGTCTAACCAGCAGGTCCTTGCAAAGCCATCCACAGGATATTCTATGATTCTATGATATAGGAGGTCATAATTTCATCCCCAGCTTGCATGGATATCCCTCTTTGTATTCCATAGGGTCATCCATATAAGATTTCAAAGGGGCTTAACCCTTCCTTTGCCCTTGGTATACGCAAAAGGGCTAAAGGAAGAGACTGAGGCCAGACCAAATTTGCATCTTTTCCCAGTTTCACAATTTGCTGTTTGATTAAGTGGTTCATTTTTCTACTTGGCCACTCGACTGAGGGCGATATGAAGTTGCCAGTCTGTACCCAAATGGCGGCTAATTTCTTGTACCACTCTTGAGATAAAGTGTGGTCCCCTGTCAGAGGATATAGTTGCTGGAACTCCAAAATGTGGTATTATTTCTTGTATCTTAATTACCTCCCGAGCCTTGGCTGTTCTAGTTGGGAATGCTTCTGGCCATCCTGAAAAGGTGTCAGTTAATACCGATAAATACTGATACCCCCCTTTTCTTGGGAGTTCAAAAAAATAATTTGCCACTGTTTGGAGCTTGATTACTTTTATACCTGTCTAACAATCGTATACAAATTAGGCCCTATCCATTTTCTATTTAAAAATTCTTATACTACTTCAGCTCCCCAGCATGCTTTATTATGTTCTACAATTACCGTTCAATTTAATATGATATCACAATTCTCCCATCATTTATTTACATTAAACCTGCAGGTAACGTTTTCCATTTACATCTTAGAATATTATACTTCATTTTCTGAAGCTTTTGTTAATGCCTGATTTTCTGTTCTTGGTACTAGTGCCAAAATTTGACTCTCAGGGGCCCGTTCTGCCACCCCTTTGGCTCCTGCATCAGCCAATCTATTTCCCTCTTCAATATCAGTATCCCCTAGTTGATGTCCTTTAATGTCAACTTTAGTAGGCAGGTATACTGCTTGGAGTAATTTCAGTATCTCTTCTGCATGTTTAATTGAGGAAGATAAAAGTCCTCTCTCTCCTTCCAAATTGCCCTGTTTGCATGCACCACACCAAAGGCATATTTCAAATCTGTCCAAATGTTTGCCAGCTCAAAAGCTCTTATCAAGGTGATGATATCCACCTTTTGGGCTGATGTTTGTTACCGCATATCCTGTGAGGCGAAGTCCATGGCGGACGAAGCTGCTGCCATCTGTATACCAATCCTCCGCATCTTCTAGGGGGTGTATCCTTTAGGTCTGGTCAGCTGGAGTATACAGTGTCCATGGTCTTGATGCAATCATGAATGGGTAATCTGGAAACTCTGTTACTAAGGAAAGAGGCTGGGTTCACAGTATTAGTGCCGAAAAAAAATTAGTAAACTAATAGTCCATTCTACACATTCCTTTTCTTCTTCATATTGCAACAGTGTCCCCTTTTCCCGAAGGGGACTTTCAAGCTTCAAGATCACAGGCTAGTTGTTTCCCAAATATGGTGGGGCTATTCTTGAACCCCTGTGGTAACACCGTCCAAGTAAGCTGAGTTTTCCATCCTCTATTAGGATTTTTCCCATTCAAAGGCAAAGAGTTTCTGGCTTTCAGTTGCCACGGGCAGGCAGAAAAAGGCACCCTTTAAATCTAGTACCATGAACCAAACTTGACTGTTTTTCTCAGTTTGTAATTCCAATCATTTTTCCCAATTTAAATTTCAAGCATTGCAAAAAAAAAACGCCTTTTCCTGTTGGTCAGTTGCTCCTATTACATTTACAGACTAATTAACACAGAGAAAGAAGCTCCCATAACCAACAAAAATTCAAGCCTCTGTCTTTGTTTCCTAGCTTTATTTCAACTGGTGGACCTGCTAGGGTAGATGCCCCAGGTCCCCGTCATTCCTTCCGTTGTAAGTTTGTCCTGCAGCCTAAGACAATTTCTTTCTGATATCAGGGGCCGATTGCCCCAGAAAGAGGCTAGCCAATTGCCTCTGTTTGTTTTCTGAAGCCGGGTCCAAATTTTTGTCTGTTTATTTTAGTTTTTTTTCTCTTCGTTGCATTTCAAAGTTGGTCCAAAAATTCAAAAATTCCATAGGAGTTTCTTTTGGACCTTGTTGGGACAGATTCTCAATTCCCAGTTTAACCAGATTTTGGTATTTCCGGGGTGATTAGGGTCTCAGTGAGGGGGGTCGGTCAGGGGAATGCAATCGTTGACAGTTCCCTGAGCATTGGGCAATCTGAGCTCACACAGGAACTCAGGTTGTTTCAAGAGTTAGCTGCTTTTCTGTTTCTACGACAGCTCTCTCGGACCCATCACGGTCCCTCTGCCCCAGAGGGCTCACACCCGCGATTTAGAGATCTCAGCCTCGGGTTGAGGCGGAACTATTAGCATTCCTACATCCTCTTTCCCTGGTCATTCAGCATCAAACAGATCTGTTAAATACTACATGCCACACAACCTTTAACACCTTCAACAACCCTTTTAACACTTCCTTTATCTTTCTCCAGCCTGTACTTTTCTAATGCCAACACCAAAGCCTCAGTCAGGGGCCAACTTAATTCCATAACTTTTCCCTCCAAGATGCTGAAACAAAGTATCAGTATACAACATTTCATCCTATTTTCCTTCTCTCCTCAAAAACAACATTAATTGCAAGACACTGTTATAGTCGATTGATCCATAAAGTGGCCATTTAGCTTATATAGTGGCCACCATTGATTGCAATACTTAGGGGAAGTCCTCTTGCTTTCTGTGACCCCATTTCTAACAATATCCTTCCAATGTGCCAATATGCACCCAAGGAAGCTTTCTTTTGGACGTCTTTGTTTTGGATATTACCCATTTCCTTGATTTCCCATTCCCTTTTATTTATTTATATTAGTTACTGTCCCTTGCTTCAATTTCCACGCAAACCTTTTTATTGCAGGTTTTTACTATCTTTTCCTAATCTTCTTCCCAAATGTCCCAATTCTCTGGGATTAAACTCTTCTTTCCACATACAAGCTTTACTATTTCAGATTATTAATGAGCCCCGTTCCAATCATAAATCCACAGGACTTCGGAAAAACACCAGAAGCACTCAGCCTTCGGTCTTCTAGACAAACAATACCACCTTTTCCACAAAATTTACATTTCAACAAGACCGAATTTCAAGCCAAATGCTAATTTTTCTCATGCACTTTGTTAGTAAGCCCACACGAAACAAGGAATCACTCCTGTGTATCTGTCAAGATGGGGGTTTAAAAGGTATTGAGGCCTAAATAAATTCACTCTCCCCCTTCTTACCAAATTCCCAGGGCTCAGGCCCGAACCACCAAAGAAGTGACTCTCCGTTCTACGGCTTTGATAATCAGTCAGCCCCCCTCCCCCTGTACTTGGGAAACTGACCAAACACCACCGCAAATATACCAAAACTTTTAAACTGTTACTTAGATAATGCTCCCACCTTCCTCCTTGTCAGACTCAAAACATTTAAGAACGAAATAGGATTGCAAGATGCACCGCCGGGCCCGTATATTGGGCACCACCACTCAACACTGGGATAAAACAGCACTTCTTTTCGGTCTGTCATGCACTTAGTTCGTCTCCGGCCGCTCTCCTCGCGGAGAATATGGAACCGCGGATCCGAACTCCGCACTCGCTTCGCAGCAATGCTGCGTCTCACTCACACAGCACAATCACGCAATCACACAGAGAGGCCACTTGCACTTCTCGCTCATACCACAAGAATATATCACTTAAAACAATAACCAAACTTGTTTGTATCATCTCCGGCCGTGTTCCTTGTGGAGTAATTCACTTCACAACAATACTTTGTCTCAAACACATACACAAATGCTTTCAACATGAGATACCCAGACATCCACAAATAAGACATACAATTATCAACATTCCAATTAATATCCCTACAGCAGCTGCAAATATTACCCAGATAACCTTGTCACAATTTTGAGAGGCCCGCTTACCCTTCTCCTGCTTCGTATACAGTCATTAGCAGGTCCGTCCTGGCTCCCAAAACTGGGATGCAGCGGTAACCTTGGATTTGCTCGATCTACTCCCAAGATCGCTAGCGGCTGCTCTATCAGTCAGCAAATCCCCCTTGACTACTCCATCGGTCACCAAATCTCCCGTGACCGCTCTATGGGTCAGCCTGCAGGGTACCCTCCTCCCATATGGGGACTATGCTGCACGCCAGACGTCTCTGCGCGATTTACCATCTGCCCCAGCCACGCGTACGACTTACAGGCCCTTCCTGTACTATAAAACATACCGCTTGTCCGCAGCTTCAGGAGGTCCTTGTCTGCTCCCGCGGTGAGCGGCTGAGAGTGGAGGCTCCTCCGCGGAAAATACTCGGGGTGCACCTAGGGGCATCCGCTCCGCAGTCGATCCCGCAGCCGAGCAGAGCGTCTCCTGCCTGGCTCGCCAAACTGACTTGCGGAAAACAGACTCCACAATCAGTAAGATTGTAAAGTAGGTATGTTTATTCAGCGCTGGGCAGCACGGGGGGTAGTCCCGCCAAAGTCGTGCGCAGCTGATGCAGCAACTTGCCTTGGTTATATGCAGTAAAGTTACATATGCATGAAGTTTCACAATACGCCTATACATATTCATAATCTGTCCCCGCTTCGTATTAAAATTAGTTCCAAGGAGTCATTTCCATAAACTCCTCCCATCTGCGCTTGCGCAGTGTATTCTGGTGGTGGTCGTCGGGGGTCGTGGGGATGAAGATTGATGACTCTTCCTCATCACCGCTAGTTGACCTCTTGTCTCTGCGCAGACTCAGTTGCTTCTTGGATCTTGTCCATCCACAGGACCAGTTTCTACCAGTTTCTTAAGATAGGCTCACACTCTTATTAAGAGACTGACCTTGGTAAAGGGGCCCAAGGCTTCTTGCTTTAATTAATTTGCACAAGCACCATAGTTAGTCCTAGTTCCATGCCGTCAGCACTCTATCTCTACTTGATAAGATTCCCCTAACTCCCTCTCTCATCTCAGTACCCCATTCCTTACCTTTAAACAATGTAACTCTGCAAAAACAACATTTTTATTCCCACAGCTGTAAGGTTACCAGGACAGTCTTTGTTTCTAAGGACATATGATCCCCCATAGCACGCAACTGCTTACCTTCGGCCAGCGAGGGGCAGTTGTGTGCGCGGGTCCGCTTCCCTCAGCTTGAGCTTCCTTCCAGCTCCGGTGCGCCTATTTCCAGCGACTTTCTATACGAGCTTCTGATTCAAAGATCATAAATCCAATTTCTTTAAGTGATTTATTCTTTATTGACGGCGCCGGATGCACGGGGGATCTTTCCGCCTATCGTGCATCCCGAAGTGAAAAGCCGTCCCAAATTTATACATCACAGTGATTAATATTTTATTAACGCCTATACATATTCATTATCTAACCCCGCCTACTCTCGCTTCTCATGCTAATCAGTTTTTTGTGTCCTGCGCCTGCGCAGATCCTCTCAGTGGTCTTGGGCAGGGGTCGTCGAGCTGTGGTCGGTGGTCTCAGAGAGGAAGGCCATAAGTCTTCCTCACAGTGTACTTTTCACCCTTGGTCAGGATTCTGCTGAATTAGCTTTCTTCCTAACCGCAAGGACTGTTTTTTCTTCGAATCTTCTGCTCATTATTTTCTTATCTTGGATTCCAATGTCTTGTTCGAGATATATTGCCCGTATGTCCTATTTTGAGATACATTGTCCGTACATCTGTTTCCTGCCCTACACCTAATGTTCTGTTCTCCTTTAATAGTTTCATTCTTAACCCTTTCTTATCTGGAATCGCCTCAGCTTCCCTAATCAATCCCCCCTTTTCTTTTCCCCATGCAAATTCTTTTGCATTGCATGCCCTTATCATTAGCAGTATCGCAGTGACATACATACAAATATTCCTACTACCAATAACATAACCAGATCAGTAAAAACTTGTTCTAACTATTGAAAGTTGGGTAACCATGAGGTTAACTTATTCCATATTTCCTCAAAGCCCCATGAAATGTTATCCTTACTAATCTTATACAGAACCTTTGTTTGTTTCTATATTTCCTCTATGTCGGTAGAGACCTTTCCGAATACAAAAATTCTTCTTCCCAGCCTCTACGATATGTATCGCTCAATACCTTGCCATGTACTTTCGTCAGGGAAGCTAATATTGCCATTCGTTGTAACAATTTCCAATTCCAAACAAGTATTACAAAAGACAATATTAAACTTAAAATAATTAATAATTAAATAAATAATAAATAATATTAATAAATAAAATAATTATAAATTTATGATTATTTAATTAATTAATTAAATTAATTAATTAATAAATTAATTAATTTTAATTATAAATTAATAAATAAAATAATTAAACTAAAATAATATAAAATTATACCAACAATCTAATTTACCTGGGCGGATACAACCTTCTTGTTGGCCACTTTTGGAAGTCGGTTTTACTAAAATCCCCGTTGCTTTCTCGTGGGCTGTTCCATTAATCATTCGGCACCCTATTTCAATTTCGTCCCCTACAGTTCTTTGGTGTATCCACCCTTCCCCTAAATTTTGCCATTCTGATAATGCATGTAAATGATCACCATTTGTTCGCCAAATAACCACAACAGCTAACTTTCCATTAATGCTCTTATCCTCTGTGGTTACGGCTTCAGACCAAGGCCACCCACCATTCTCTATCATCATAGAAGCACCTTCCAATTCTTGAATCACAATTACAACTATAAACCACAGAAATAAAACAATTCTGTTAACTAAATTTCTGCTAACTACATTACTAAATACTCCTGACCATAGTGTCTTCATTTCGCTTGACTGAACTTTAGTTTCAGTTCACCGTCACCCAGCGTTACTTTCCAGGGGGCTTTTGGAGCTTTCTTCACTCTCGAATAATGGATCCAGGCCGTTTGCTCCTTAATCTTGATGGCGGTATGTGTTGTCAGCAACACCTGGTATGGTCCCGTCCACTTTTCTTCCAAAGGTCGACCTGCAAATGCTTTTACATACACATAATCCCCAGGTTTAAAGGGGTGGATTGGTTGGTCCAGCCCTCTAGCCCTGGTTCCTGAGACAACTTTAGATATTTGATCCAACTGTTTTTGGAGTCCTATTAAATAATTACACAAGTATCCCGACCCCAGTTGCGTCAGGTCCTCCCCGCTGAACAAAAACTGATAGGGTCTTCCGTATAATATTTCAAAAGGGCTTAGATTTTCCTTTGTCCGTGGTTTTACTCTAATTCTAAGTAAAGCCAAAGGGAGAGACTGAGGCCATGATAAATTAGTCTCTTGTCCTATTTTGGCTATTTGTTGTTTGATTAGATGATTCATCTTTTCCACTTGTCCGCTTGCCTGTGGTCTGTAAGGGGTATGGAGTTGCCAGTCTACCCCTAAGACCTTACTTACTTCTTGAACTATTTGCGCACAAAAATGAGAGCCTCTATCCGAGGACATTGCTGCCGGAATTCCGAAACGCGGTATTATCTCATTCAGTAAAACCTTAACCACTTCTCTTGCCTTGTTGGTTCGACGGGGAAAAGCCTCCGGCCACCCGGAAAAAGTATCTGTCAAAACCAACAAGTATCGATACCCCCCTTTTCTTGGCAGTTCTGAAAAATCTATCTGCCATTGTTGTCCTGGATAGTTTCCTTTACTGATTATTCCGAACTTTACCCTATTTTCTGTATTAGGGTTATGATGCAAACAAATACTGCATTGCTGGGTTACTTGTTTTACCGTAGTATACAGATTTCTTCCCACCAAGACTCGACTCAGATTTTTATATAAGGTGTCTGCTCCCCAATGAGTCTTATTATGTTCTGCCATGACCATAGGCCATATTAAATTAGAGGGTAGTACAACCCTATTATCTTTCAGGTATACCCATCCATCACTCCTTGCTTTTCCTCCCAGGTCCCCAATTAACTTTTGATCTTCCCGTGTGTACCTAGGTTCCTGTCCTTCACCTAAAGTTTGTATTTTACCGTCTGGTATTAAAGTGAGCGCTTCTGCCTCAGCCAATCCGGCCACCCTTTTTGCTTCTTGGTCAGCCAATCGGTTCCCTACCTCGAAGTCAGCGGTTCCTTTTTGGTGTCCCCGGCAATGTATAACAGCCACCTTCTCTGGGTGCTTTACCGCTTCCAACAACTTCAAAATCTCCTCAGCATATTTTATTTGTTTTCCTTGGGCCGTTAATAATCCTCGTTCCTTCCAGATAGCCCCATGTGCATGCACCACACCAAATGCATACTTAGAGTCTGTCGAGATATTTACTTTCTTTCCTGCTGCTAGTTCCAATGCCCGCGTAAGGGCAATTATTTCTGCTTTCTGAGCAGACGTCCCAGGGGGTAATGGTTTCGACTCAATTACCTGTTGAGTGGTCGTCACCGCATACCCTGCTTTGCGTTGTCCTTGTTTCACAAAGCTGCTTCCATCAGTATACCATGATTCGTCCGCGTCTTCCAAGGGCTCCTCCTTGAGATCTGGTCGGCTAGAATACACAGTTTCCATAGTTTCGATACAATCGTGGACCACTGGCTCGTCAGGAGCGTTACTAAGGAAAGAAGCTGGGTTCACAATGTTAGTAACCACAATTTCTACGTCATCTTGCTCCACCAGTATTGCTTGGTATTTTAAAAATCTTTGAGGGGATAACCAGTGTGCCCCTTTCTGCTCCAAGACTGCCGAGACAGTGTGTGATACCAGCACGGTTATCTTCTGTCCCATAGTGAACTTCCGAGCCTCCTGTATATTCATGATGACAGCGGCCACCGCTCGAAGGCAACCCGGCCAACCTTTACTTACTTCATCCAGTTGTTTAGAGAAGTAGGCCACAGCTCTCCTGTAGGGGCCCAGCTTCTGTGCCAGCACCCCCAGAGCCATCCCTTGTCTCTCATAGGAGTACAACCAAAAGGGTTTAGACAAGTCCGGTAGACCCAAAGCTGGTGCTCGCATTAACTCCAATTTAAGCTTCTTAAAGGCAGCCCGTGCTTCCCCCGTCCAGACCAATTTTGATTGGTTATTCTTGATGAGGTCATATAGGGGTTTTACAATTAGTCCATAATTATTAATCCATAGACGGCACCAACCTGTCATCCCTAGAAAAGTTCGTAATTCCTTAATGGTCTGTGGTTCTGGGGTACGGCAGATAGTTTCTTTCCGTTCTGTTCCTAACTCCCTTTGTCCCCCTGAAATCTCAAACCCCAAGTAAGTTACACGTGACTGAATCAGCTGAGCCTTCTGTTGAGAGACTCGATACCCATTCAAACCCAGAAAATTAAGGAGACTTATCGTCCATTGCATGCAGCTGCTCCTATTCTCAGTGGCTATCAAAAGGTCATCAACGTATTGCAGCAGAACTCCTTCGGTGTTTGGGGCCTCCCAAACCTCAAGCTCTTTTGCTAGTTGATTCCCAAAAATCGTGGGGCTGTTTTTGAATCCCTGCGGCAATACGGTCCAGGTCAATTGAGCCTTTCGTCCTGAGTCTGGATTTTCCCATTCAAAAGCAAAAAGCTTCTGACTTTCTGGGGCTAAAGTCAGGCAGAAGAAGCATCTTTTAAATCCAGTACGGTAAACCAAACTAAATTATCTTTTAATTTAGTCAGTAATGTGTACGGGTTGGCTACCACAGGGTGTATATCTTCAGTGATCTTATTTATAGCTCTTAAATCCTGCACTAATCTATAGTTCTTCCCATCTGGCTTCTTAATTGGTAGTATAGGAGTATTATATTCAGATTCACACTCAACCAGCAGTCCATGTTTTAAAAACTTATCCACTATCCCCTTAATTCCTTTCCTGTCTTCTAATCTTAGGGGATATTGCTTAATCTTAACTGGCCTTTCCCCTGGCTTTAATCTCACCACTATCGGGGCTGCATTTTTGGCTCGCCCAGGGATGTCAGTAGCCCAGACTCCTGGGTAAACTTGGTCTAAAATCTCCGAAGGTACTTTACCGATAGGGTCTGCTTGTATCAGCGTTAAGCTTAGCGCGGTTATCAGCTTTTCTTCTCTCACCTTTAACCCCACCTTCCCTTTTTCAAAGACAATTTCCGCTTCTAATTGTTCTAGTAAATCTCGCCCCAGCAAAGACTTCGGGGATCCTGGTAAATATAAAAACCTATGTATTCCCATCTGTTTCCCTAACTTATATTTTAAAGGCCTTAGGAAAAAGGCTTTCTCGTGCTGGCCTGTAGCTCCTATCACCGTCACAAAATCCTCATCCTCTGGTATCAATTTCTGGTTTAACACAGAATAAGTCGCTCCTGTGTCAATTAAAAACTCCACTTCCTGTCCTGATTTCCCTAGCTTAATTTTAACCAGCGGATCTGCTAGGGTAGAATCCCCCGGTCCACTTCATTGGTCGGGAGATACACTAGCTACCATCAACCTGTTCTTCTCCCATTGTTTCGGACATTCCCTTTTCCAATGACCCACTTCCCTACAATATGCACACTGATTCGGTCTCAGGGGAGGCTTTACTGACCTTCCCCTTATCCCATTCCCTCTTCCTTTTCCCCGAAAAGGTTCTTCTTGCCTCTGTAAGGCCGCAACAGTTGCCGCAGCAATAGCCCTACCCAGCCTTTGTTTCTCATTCCCTTCTCGATTCCTAAATACCCTCCATGCCTCTTCCACCAGCCTTTCTAAATCTCTCACATCCGGCTCTTTCATTTTCTGAAGCTTCCGCCTTATATCGTCTGCAGACTGACCCAAGAACAATGATACTAGCTGGACTTTACCTTCCTCAGAAGAGGGGTCTATCGTTGTAAATTTTTGCATTGCTGTCCTTAGTCGATCGAGAAATTCTGACGGGGTCTCAGTTTGCCCCTGTTTTATGGTATATAACCTAGACCAGTTTACAGACTTTGGTATCGCACTTTCCAAGGCGATCCTAATCCATTCCTGATATTTTTTTTAATAACCTATAATCACCCTCATCATTATAGTCCCAGTTTGGGTCCACTCTGAGCACATATACCTCCACAGTTCCAGGTAAAACTGACGTTACCTGGGTCTGTACTTGAGTTTGTGCATTCTTAATTACCAGTTGCTTTTCCGTTTCCAATAATGCTGCCAGCATTATCTCTATATCTTTCCAATCGGGATATAAATTCTTTACAATCAGCTCAAACCTCCGGGCCACTGATTCTGGATCATCCCGGTATCCTTTCACAGCTTCCTTCCATGAATCTAACTCAGCAGTTGTGAAAGGTACTTTTATCCGAGCTGGTCCGTTAGCCCCCATAGCCTGTCGTAACGGGGCTTGAATAACGGGCCCGACCTTACTTCGGGTTCGAGCCGTGATCGGGGTAAAGTCTCCATTCCCCCAACTCTCATTTTTCTTATCTATTCTGCCGTTTCCTGGGCTCGCCCCCACGCCTCGTTCTATTATCTGGGGCGAGAGGACATAATCCTCCATTCTCTCCTCTGACTCATTCAATTTCAAACATCTCTGCCCGATACTGCACGCCGAACAACATCTTTTCATTTTTCCTGCCCCTTCCTTCTTCATATCCTTTTCTATTGCCAGGATCAAAGGATCCTGTGGGGCTAAGTTAATTCCACACTCCTTCTGCCATTCTGGGTGGTTTCTCAAAGTGAAAAACATATCTGCGTATGACACCTCATCCCACTTTCCTTCTCTCCTTAGAAACAACATTAACTGTAGTAAAGTATTATAATTTAAGGTTCCATTCAGTGGCCATTTCCCTCACAATCCAACTTATAAAGTGGCCACCATTGATTACAATATTTTATCAACGTTTTCTTATTTTCAGTTCCACCGGGGGATCCCCCTATATCTTTCCAGTGACTCAAGATACATCCCAACGGGCTTTTCTTCGGAATCCCACTACTCTGCTGCCCCCCCATGTTACAGTTCAGAATGTTTCTTGTTACACAATACAAGCCGGCAGCTTTCCACAATAACACCAAGATCCTAGTAACGTTATAAAGAGTACAATCAGAATCCCAAAGACAATAGCCAAGGTCAAGTTCCACATTTAAACACAACGTAATACCAACCTCGCATGCAAAGGTTATTTGTTTCCCAACAGCAACTGAGTGCTTTCCAAAAAACCAAATGCCGTCCTGCAGAAAACTTTTACTTTCCGACTTACAGACGACCCCAATTGACCGGTCAACCAAATAAACCAAAATAAAGAATATAATCACTTACAATGATGTGGTCCGTGTCTGCCTCCGCAGTGATCCGTTGAGTCGAGGAGTCCCTCCGGGAAATCCCGGGGGTACCCTAGGGAGTCCTGTTCCCAGCGGGTCCTGCGGTCCGACAGAGAAGAAGTCCCATCTGGGGTGCCAGATTGATTCAAAGATCATAAATCCAATTTCTTTAAGTGATTTATTCTTTATTGACGGCGCCGGATGCACGGGGGATCTTTCCGCCTATCGTGCATCCCGAAGTGAAAAGCCGTCCCAAATTTATACATCACAGTGATTAATATTTTATTAACGCCTATACATATTCATTATCTAACCCCGCCTACTCTCGCTTCTCATGCTAATCAGTTTTTTGTGTCCTGCGCCTGCGCAGATCCTCTCAGTGGTCTTGGGCAGGGGTCGTCGAGCTGTGGTCGGTGGTCTCAGAGAGGAAGGCCATAAGTCTTCCTCACAGTGTACTTTTCACCCTTGGTCAGGATTCTGCTGAATTAGCTTTCTTCCTAACCGCAAGGACTGTTTTTTCTTCGAATCTTCTGCTCATTATTTTCTTATCTTGGATTCCAATGTCTTGTTCGAGATATATTGCCCGTATGTCCTATTTTGAGATACATTGTCCGTACATCTGTTTCCTGCCCTACACCTAATGTTCTGTTCTCCTTTAATAGTTTCATTCTTAACCCTTTCTTATCTGGAATCGCCTCAGCTTCCCTAATCACTTCTTAGAGCGGTTTGCTGAGTTTGGCCGAACCCATCTTCATTAGGCGATCAATGTCCCTGTTCCTGTCCTGGTCCCTGTACTGTTAGCCTGTCCCTGTTCCTGTTGTTCATGTCCCTGTTCCGGTTTTCTTCAGGTCCCTGTTCGGGTGCCATTTGTGGCGTAACGACCACACGGACACCAGGGTTCTTTTAGGATCAGTAACTGCTACTTCTTTATTGATGACAGAACTTCATTATATATGTGTTACATACCATATTCTTCATCATATCGTGTTCCATCCCATATTGAGGACAGGCTCCCTTCTTATACCATTCGCCCCACAGCAGTCCTTTTCCACTAACTCTTCATTGGTCAAACAACTTTGCCCGGCAACCAGCAAACCCCCAGCAACTTCCATGCCTTAACGGCGGGAGAACAAGCAACCCGAGACGGCATGGCGTCTCCTGAATCACCCTTCTTTGTTCCCTCTAAACTCTTTACATTCCTGATGGCCTCATCGTTAAGAGTCCGATGTTATCACCAGCCATGGGGCTAGTCGACCCCCATGGCCACACTCCCACATCTCCCCCTTCTTTATTAACGTCAACCATTTTCTTGACACGAATTATTACTCCATACATCACAGTCCTTACACTGCTTTGCAGAGTTTTATTCTTTCTTAAATATGTTTTCACCGAGGTGCCACCAGATTATGCTGGTTGGCTCAGCTTTGGCCAGTGGTTGGTCTGTTGCTGAGCTGGCTGGAAGTGTCTGTCTCTGGCACAGGGCAGCCCCCTACCTCTTCTCACAAAGACCACCTCTGCAGCCTCTCCTTGCTACCAAAACCTTGCTGTGTACATCCAATACAGTCAGTCACTAAGCAACCACCCAGTCACTTGTTCACTCCCTGTCCCTAGTGTTATAAGTGAGACCATACAAATTTCTTGGTCTATCAAAAATATTTTATTGAATAGATGATTAAGTAAGCAAGCACAAGCAAAACAGCGCTGGGCGGCTGGGGAGTCTCCGCTCCACCACAGCACGCAACTTCCCTTTCCAGCGTCACTGTTTTATAGCATCCAAGTTCCGGCTTGTCAGGACTTGTTGAGCCTTCTGAAGCTGCGCGGTCCGTTGTTGGGGGTCGTTCTTTTTCACGCGTTGTACTCGTGTTCAAGGGAGGGGGGGGGGGGGGTCGTGAAGTGGCAAACAGGATGTCTTGCGGTGGGTTGCTTCACAGAATCCTTTGTTTTAACAAGGGTGTTTTCCCAACCTCCCTGCCTCATTATCTACTGGCTTAATCCCCTTATCACAATGTTGTGAATTGCGAAACCTTATCAGATTCTTTACATCCTTGAAGACAATGAACAAACCCCCTACTAATTTATCACACCTAGCAGGCTGGGAAGAGAAGTGGAAGAACAAAAGTGAGAAAACTCATGGATCGAGATAATGACAGGCTAATAGGGAAGGCAAAACTGTGCACCCAAGGAAAGCAAAAAGAGGAATACTTTTACTACTTCCCATTGGCAAGCAGATAGATGTCCAGCCACTTCCTGGAAAGCAGGGTCTCAACATGCATAATGGTTACATGGGAAGACAAACTCTATAACCACTAATGTTCCTGCTTTCTTATTCTCAAAGAGAAGAAAGTAGTCCAAATCCTTTTGAAATCCGGTTTTGCCATAAAGCAAAATAAAATCAAAGGACCTGCACAGGAGATCCAGGTTTTAGGAATAAAATGTCAAGATGGACGTTGTCAGATCCCAATGGATGTGATCAACAAAATAAGAGCTATGTCTCCACAATGTGGCAAAAAGGAAACACAAGCTTTCTTAGGCATTCTGGGTTGCTGAATGGGAAACGTGGCCATTGATCTGTGTCTATACTGACTCCTGGATGGTAGCAAATGCCCTGCAGGGGAGGTTACAGCAATGGAACAGAACAATTGGCTGCACAAAGGCAAACCCATCTGGGCTGCTGCACTGTGGCAAGATACTGCCACCCGGATAGAGAACCTGGTTGTAAAAGTGCACCATGTAGATGCCCACATACCCAGGAGTCAGGCCACTGAAGAACATCAGAACAACCAGCAGGTGGATCAGGCTGCTAAGAGTGAAGTGGCTCAGGTGGACCTGGACTGGCAACATAAAGGTGAATTATTTATAGCCTGATGGGCCCATGACACCTCAGGCCATCAAGGTAGAGATGCAACATACAGATGGGCTCGTGATCGAGGGGTGGACCTGACCATGGACACTATAGCACAGGTTATTCATGATTGTGAAACATGTGCTGCAATCAAGCAAGCCAAACGGTCAAAGCCTCTTTGGTATGGAGGACGATGGCTGAAATATAAATATGGAGAGGCCTGGCAGATTGATTACATCACACTCCCTCAAACCCGCAATGGCAAGCGCCACGTACTTACAATGGTGGAAGCAACCACCAGATGGCTGGAAACATATCCTGTGCCCCTTGCCACCGCCCGGAACACTATCCTGGGCCTTGAAAAGCAAGTCCTATGGTGACCGCTGCTCAGGGCTGGACTGGGCATCGGTCAGCAGGTCGTGAGCAATTGCATTGTCTATCATTTGCTTTGTAAATATTGTGAGAAACAATCTGCAGCCAATAACAAAGGCTCAGGCGAGGATCTCAGTGAAGCAGCATTTTTATTTGCAATTGCAATGGTGGGCATCCTGCAAGCAGGAGTGCACAGCAAAAGTATTTCATAACCTTATATTCCCTATTACCTGATGCTTGATTCCTCCCCCGTTTGCTCGTTGGCTGAGTACTACAGGTTCACAAACTACTCAACGCTTTTTGCTATACCATATATGTAAAATTAAATTTGACTAACCATTACTTTCTCCTTTACCTTTCTTTTCCTTCTTCTCTCGTGACTAGAGGGCCTGTGATTTTTTGGTTTTACTGATTTTGCACTGCTCATCCCGCTTTTCTTAGCTATCCTCCAGATTTTGAGACAGTGGGACCTTCCCCTTATCTGCTTAACATACTCCCCACTGCTATGCCACTGTCATGCCTGCACAATCCCTTTTGAATATGCAAGGTTAGTGGAATTTTCCACTGCAAAAACACAACTTTGTTTCTCACAATTCCCCCCTCTTCTTTTCTTACTCCTATTGCTTTTGCACCTCTTCACATCCCCCACTCTTGAGTTTTTCCAGCATTAGGGTGCAATATTTTTCTTTGGATGTCATGGGACATGACAGATACACAATGTCATTATTACTAGAAAACTAACAAAGAGTTGCTTGAGCCATTCCCATCCAGGCAACCACGAGGTCGGTTTTTCCCAAATGTCTCTAAATCCCCAGGAAGTGTCATCTTGGACCACCTCATGCAAGATCTTGGTTTTCTCCCAAATATTTTTGAAATCAGTCTCAGTTCGCCTCATTTGGTCTACATAAATACAGCAACTGGCATTAATTATAGTGCGACCCCCTCCTTGCAAGGCCAGTAATCCATTAGATTCTGGAGTACTGTCTTTGATAGAATTGTCACCTCCTCTTGCAGTACCTGGATCTCATCCAGAGTGTTATTTTCTAATTCTTCAGCTATGGCTGAGATATTCAGAGTAGCTTTTTCTAATTCACTCACCCCTAACCAAGGGATAAACCACCTCGCGAAACTGTGAAACACCTTTCCTCTCTCCACTAGAGGATTAATTCAAGTCCTCTTGATTCTGCATAGGTAGGTCTCAAGGAGGCCTGTGCTTTGGCTTTGCATAGCCTCAATAATGGTTACGTTCAGAATTATTGCCCCCAGGGTGCAAGCTCCTTTCCATCCTAGGGGCAACACTTTCCTGGCCCTATTACCACATAGCCAATACCACCCTTTGCCATTCGGGACTGGCCATCCGGTTAACGAATGATTCCCGCGCTGTGTTTGGCGTGCATTATATATATTAGCATTCCCATAGTTACCATATTAGGTACAGTATAGATAATTCCCCACCTCACAGGTAACATTTCCACACCCAAGATCAGTATTATTGCCCCCTGAATTTCCATCGGTATGAAGAATGATCTGGGAACACTCTAATTCTATGTAATCCAACTCTTTTCCCCAATAACACATGGTATTCATTATTTTTTTCCTAAGGAGAAGTTAAACTTTAGTTTACAACTATGATTTGCACCCCCTCCTAATTTTTAATTTTAAAGGACTACAGGAACAGTCTCCCAGGTCTCAGGATCAACTGATGTCCTCACCCCGGATGTAATGAGTGTAATGAGTCCACCATTTCTCAGCTGTTCTTACTGTCGTCTCAGTAGTCAGGAGTACTTGGAACGGTCAGTCCCACTCAGGTTGCAATTCCCTCCATGTTCGTATCAGAAACCAAACTCCTGCTTGGTATGGATGGATTGGGACTTCCAAGGGTGGGGTCTGAGCTAACAATCCACGGGTCCTGAGAGATGACAAAGAGGACGACAGATCAAGTATATAGTTTTTAAGAAAAGCATCTTTTGTCTCGAATTGAGGTAATTCATTCCCTTTGTCCAGGTATGTCAATCCAAATAATATTTCATATGGTGAAACTCCCACATCTTTTCTTGGCGCCGTTTGAATTCGGAGGAGTGCCAAAGGTAAGCACTTCGTTCAGGGGAGACAAGTTTCCAGAACTTGGTCAATTGCTTCTTTACTGTCTGATTCATCTGCTCCACCCTTCCAGAAGAGGAAGAATGTCAAGGAGCATGAAATTCCCATTTCATTCCTAAAGTCCGCATTAGCCCTTGCAATATTTGTGATGTAAAGTGACTTCCTTGATCAGAGTCAATATTTTCAATGAGTCCATACCTGGGAATTATCTGTTCTAGAATTACCTTAGCTACCACGCTTGCAGTAACAGATACTAAAGGGAAAACTTCCACCCACCCTGACAAGTGATTGACCAAGACCAGCAAGTATTTAAATCTACCTGCTCTAGGGAGTTCTGTAAAATCGACCGGTACACTTTGGAAGGGTCGAATTCCTGGTTCTTGCCCCCTTTTGGGCTGTCTGTGGATAATTTTCCTATTTACCTTTTAACATACTACACAACTCCTGCATTATTGTTTAGCCAGAGTATATATATGTTCCTACACGTACATAACTCCACAGCACAGCGTCACACATTGCTTGAACTCCCCAATAACTACCTTAAGTAAAACAGTTAATATTTGCCTCATTAGTGCTTTATTCATCATTTCTCTCCCATCAGGGAGTATCCATTTTCCTTTGAACTCCGTGGCTCCTAATTCTTTAAAAACCTCTCTCTCTTTTTCACTAAATATGTGCTTTTCCGGTGGGGAGGGTACTTCACATATAAGATAATTTATAGTGATTTCTGACTGCAAGGCCGCCTCCTGGGCTTTTTCATCTGTTACACAGTTCCCTCCAGCCGTGACTGAATTTCTGGGAAGGAACAACTGCATGTATCAGTACAGGCTGGGGGATGACCTGCTGGAGAGGAGCTCTGCGGAGAAGGACCTGGGGGTCCTGGTGGACGACAGGTTGGCCGTGAGCCAGCAGTGTGCCCTGGTGGCCAGGAGGGCCAATGGGATCCTGGCGTGCATTAAAATGAGTGTGGCCAGCAGGTCAAGGGAGGTGATCCTCCCCCTCTACTCTGCCCTGGTCAGGCCTCATCTGGAGTACTGTGTCCAGTTCTGGGCTCCCCGGTCCAAAAAAAGACAGGGATCTCCTGGGAAGAGTCCAGCGGAGGGCCACAAAGATGATACGGGGCCTGGAGCATCTTCCCTATGAAGAAAGGCTGAGAGACCTGGGTCTGTTCAGCCTGGAGAAGAGAAGACTGAGAGGGGATCTTATCAATGTTTACAAATACCTTAAGTGTGGGAGACAGAGGGATTTGGCCAACCTCTTTTCAGTGGTTTGTGGGGACAGGACAAGGGGCAATGGCCACAAAATGGATCACAGGAAGTTCTGCACCAACACGCGAAAGAACTTCTTCATGGTGAGGGTGACGGAGCACTGGAACAGGCTGCCCAGGGAGGTTGTGGAGTCTCCTTCTCTGGAGATATTTAAGGCCCGTCTGGATGCCTACCTGGGCAACCTGCTCTAGGGAACCTGCTTTGGCAGGGGGGTTGGATCCGATGATCTCTTGAGGTCCCTTCCAACCCCTACAATTCTGTGATTCTGTGATTCTGTGATTCCCTTTCTGGTGACCTTTTATATGCACTATTGCAATTCCAGTAGGTAATAATAAATTATCTAGGACTTGCTTTGCAAGCTCTTGGTGGACCAATTCCTTCCCCTTACTACTGATCAACCCACGCTCCTCCCAGATGTTACCAAAGGTATGAACCACCCCATATTCATATCTCAAATCGGTATAGATGATTCCCTCTTTTCCTTCAAGAAGTTTGAGTGCCTGTTTCAAAGCATATGATTCACATATTTGGGCTGACCAGTTATTGGGCAATCGGCCCATCTCTTTTACTTCTTCACTAAATCCATCAACTATAGCTTATCAAAGAATCACAGAATCACAGAATGTTAGGGATTGGAAGGGACCTTGAAAGATCATCTAGTCCAATCCCCCTGCCAGAGCAGGAACACCTAAATCACATCACACAGGAATGCGTCCAGGTGGGTTTTGAATGCCTCCAGAGAACGAGACTCCACAACCCCCCATGGCAGCCTGTTCCAGTGTTCTGTCACGTTCACCGTGAAAAAGCTTCTTCTCACATTTAAGTGGAACCTCCTATGTTCCAGCTTGTACCCATTGCCCCTTGTCTCATCATTAGATGTCACTGAGAAGAGCCTGGCTCCATCCTCCTGACACTCACCCTTTACATATTTATAAACATTAATAAGGTCACCCCTCAGTCTCCTCTTCTCCAAACTAAAGAGACCCAGCTCCCTCAGCCTTTCCTCATAAGGGAGATGCTCCACTCCCTTAATCATCTTTGTGGCTCTGCGCTGGACTCTCTCAAGCGATTCCCTGTCCTTCTTGAACTGAGGGGCCCAGAACCGAATGCAATATTCCAGATGCGGTCTCACCAGGGCAAAGTAGAAGGGGAGGAGAACCTCTCTCGACCTACTAACCACACTCCTCCTAATACACCCCAGGATGCCATTGACCTTCTTGGCCACAAGGGCACAGTGCTGGCTCATGGTCATCCCGCTGTCCACCAGGACCCCCAGGTCCCATTTCCTCTACGCTGCTCTCCAGCAGGGCAGTCCCCAACTTATACTGCTACCTGGAGTTGTTCTTGCCCAGATGCAGGACTCTACGCTTGCCCTTATTATATTTCATTAAATTTCTCCCTGCCCAACTCTCCAGCCTGTCTAGGTCTCGCTGGATGGCAGCACAGCCTTCTGGTGTGTCAGCCACTCCTCCCATCTTAGTGTCATCAGCAAACTTGCTGACAGTGCACTCTATTCCCTCATCCAAGCCATTGATGAATATATTGAACAATACTGGTTCCAGTACCGACCCTTGAGGGACTCCACTAGATACAGGCCTCCAACTAGACTCTGTCCCATTGACCACAACTCTCTGGCTTCTTTTCTTCAGCCAGTTCACAGTCTACCTCACTACCCGATCATCCAGACCACACTTCCTCAGTTTAGCTGCAAGGATGCTGTGGGAGACGGTGTCAAATGCTTTACTGAAATCAAGATAGACCACGCCCACTGCTTTACCATCATCTATCCACCTGGTTATGTCTTCATAAAAGGCTATCAGGTTGGTCAAGCACGACTTCCCCTTGGTGAAGCCACGTTGACTGCCCCTAATGACCTTTTTATCCTTGATATGTCTAGAGACAATGCCAAGTTGTTCCTTCACCTTACCAGGGATGGAGGTGAGGTTGACCGGTCTATCGATACCCGTGTCCTCCTTCTTGCCCTTTTTGAAGACTGGAGTGACATTTGTTTTCCTCCAGTCCTCAGGCACCTCTCCCGTTCCCCACAACTTACCAAAGATGATGGAGAGTGGCCTATCAATGACTGCTGCCAGCTCCCTCAGCACCCGCATGTGCATCCCATCAGGACTCATGGATTTATGGATGTCCAGCTTACTTAATCGGTCCTTAACCCAGTCCTCATCCACCAAGGCAAACTCCTCCTTTATCCCAACTTCCTCTGGGGCCTCAGGGGTACGAGGCTCCTCAGGACAGCCTCCGGCATTATAGACAGAGACACAGAAGGCATTCAGTAACTCCGCCTTCTCTTTATCTTCTGTCACCAGGGCACCCACCTCATTCATCAGTGGGCTTACATTGCCTCTAGTGTTAGTTTTATCTGCAGTGTATTTGAAGAATCCCTTTCTGTTGTCCTTGACCCCTCTTGCAAGGTTTAATTCTAAGGAGGCCTTAGCTTTCCTAGTTGCCTCCCTACATCCTCTGACAACAGTCTTATGTTCCTCCCAAGTGGACAGCCCCTCCTTCCATGATCTGCAGACTCTCCTCTTCCACTTGACTTTGCCCAGCAGTTCCCTGTTTAACCATGCAGGTCTCCTGGCTCTCTTTCTTGACTTCCTACCTGTTGAGATGCTCTGATCTTGAGCTTGGAAGAAGCAGTCCTTGAATGTTTACCAACTATCCTGGGCCCCTTTTCCTTCAAGTACCTTGTCCCATGGGATTTCCCCTAGCAATTGCTTGAAAAGGCCAAAGTTGGCCCTACTGAAGTCCAGGGTTGTGATTCTGCTTGGTGTTTTGTTCCTGCCACATGAGATCCTGAACCATCTCATGATCGCTGCAACCAAGGCTGCCCTCAACCTTCATCTCTTCAACCAGCCCCTCCTTGTTAGTGAGGACAAGATCCAGCAGCGCTCCTCTCCTAGATGGCACATCCACCAATTGCATCAGGAAGTTATCAGCAGTGCACTGGAGGAACCTCCTGGACTGCAGATGGCTGGCTGAGTAGGCCTTCCAGCAAATGTCAGGGTAGTTGGGCATGTACTTGCAAGGCTACTATCAGCTGATTCTAGAAGGCCTCATCAACTTCTTCACCCTGATCTGGTGGCCTGTAATAGACACCCACAACAGTATCCCCCATGCCAGCCTGTCCCTTAACTCTCATCCACAGATTCTCAACTCGCTCCTCATCCGCCCCTGGACAGTACTCAATACATTGTAGTTGCTCTCTCATGTAAAGAGCAAATCCGCCACCTCGCCTTGCTGGCCTGTCTTTCCTGAGAAGGACATAACCATCCATGACCACATTCCAGTCATGTGAGCTGTTCCACCATGTCTCTGTAATTGCCACCAGATCATAATCTCCTGACTAAGCAATATAAATATATATATATATATATTATACCTCTTTCCCTGAACTACCCTTGAGGATCCATATCCCCCCTCATCCCCCCTACTCCTGGGTGAATACTCCTTGAAAAGTCCTTGGCTTAGTGTAAGCACTGCTCTGCAACAATTAAAACATCAGCGCGTTATCAACACTCTTCTCATCCTAAATCCCAAACACAGCACCCTACCAGCTACTAGGAGGAAAATTAACTCTATCCTAGCTGAAACCAGGACAGGGATAAGGCCCAGGAGGGAAGAGGGGCACAAGAAAGTTGGTTAATATTCAAGGGTCACAGTATTGGGTTTGCGTGATAAGGGTTTGGTAGCAGGGGGCTGCAGGGGTGGCCTCTGTGAGAAGAGTCCAGAAGCTGCCCCATGCTAGATAAGGGCCAGTTTCAGCTGTGTCCAAAAGGGACCAGAGCTGAGCCAATGAGAGACATTGGTTGTGAAGAAGTTTGACTCCTAGAGTCAGTCAGCCAGTGCCCAGCTCTCTTAGTCAATATCGTCTTAACCTGGTGTGGAGTAGTAACTATGAGACGACCCCCAAAGGTTAATTTCCTGCTTTCTTCCCCCAGAATAGCAGTTGCTGCTACAGCTTGGAGACATTCAGGCCATCCTCTGGAAACTGGGTCCAGCAGTTTAAAGAACTAAGCCATTGGCTGCCACTCATCCCCCCCACTCCCGGGCGAATACTCCCAATGCTGCTCCCCGATCCACAGTAGAGAACAGATAAAAAGGCTTATTTAATGCGGGAAGAGCTAAGACTGGTGGTGTGATTAAGCTCTGCTTCAGTTTTTTCTAATAACTCCTTTTCCTCTTCTGTCCATTCAAGTATATTAGACTCCTCCTCTAATAATTTAAGACACAACCCTTTTGTCTTCTGAGCATATGCTTCTATCCATTATCGACGATATGCCATTAACCCCAAAAACTTTCTCAGTTCTTTCTTAGTTTTGGGTAGGGGTAGCTCAACAGTTCCCTGAATCCTCTCTGGATTTATTCTTCATTTTCCCTCAGACACTAGATGGATGCCCTAAATACCTGACTTCTCTTTCCACATACTGCAATTTATTTTTTGATACTCTCAAGCCCTGTTTTCCCAGAAAGTCGAATAGCTTGTTAGTGGCTTCCTTCACAACTGTTTTCTCCTGTCCTGACAATAAAAGATCATCCACATATTGTAACAGTAACACCTCCTTTGGAGGTTGGAATTGCTCCAAAATCTGTCCTAGAACTTGCCCAAATAAATTTGGTGACTCTGTAAACCCCTGAGGTAATACTCTCCATCTGTATTGTTGCTTCCGCTCCATTTCAGGGTCTTCCCACTCAAAGGTGAATATATCTTTGCTCTCAGGATCTGAGGGAACCCCATTAATAACACCGATATTCCAGTCTAATAACTTACTATTCCAGTGGCCAATTTCATCATCAAATCCCTTCCCAACAAGTCAGTCCATTCCTTGGGTACATACAATAACTGCACAGTGATCATTTTATCCCCTAGTCTCAGCTTGGTGTCCCCAAAAAGTAGCACTGTTGTCCCAGTTCCTTCTACCCCCATCACCTTCAGGGTTTCATTAGTTAAATTAAGGCCTGATACTTTACGGGCCAGCAATGACCTAGCTGCCCCAGTGTATTAGGTTTACGTGGCAAGGTTCTGGTAGCAGGGGGCCTGCAGCAGTGGCCTCTGTGAGAAGAATCCAGCAGCTGCCCCATGTTAGATAAGGGCCGGTTTCATCTGGCTCCAAAGGGGCCCACTGCTGCCTTGAGCCAAGCCGTGAGCCATGTAATTTGTGCCTCTGTGAGAGCATATTTAAGAAAGGGAAAAAAAACCTGCTGCACCACAGCATCTGGGAGGGAGAGGAGTGAGAAACAGCCCAGCAGAGACCAAGGTCAGTGAAGAAGGAGGGGGAGGAGGTGCTCCAGGCACCAGAGCTGAAGTTCCCCTGTGGCCTGTGGAGAGGCCCATGGTGGAGCAGGCCGTCCCCCTGCAGCCCATGGGTACAACGGTGGTGCAGATCTCCACACTGCAGCCCGTGGAGGAGCCTACGGTGGAGCATGTGATCGGGGGGGAGGGGGGGGAAAATCTGCTGCCTGTGAGGGTCCGATGCTGGAGCAAACTGCTCCTGACGGATGGACCCCGCGGCACAGACCCACACCTGGAGCAGCTCTCAAAGAGCCGCTGCCCCTGGAGAAACCCACACAGGACCAGCCTAGGAAGGTCCGTAACCCGTGGGAGGGACCCCACGCCAGAGCAGGGGAGAGAGCGACCCTGAAGGAGTGGTGGAAATGAAGCACCACGGACTAACCACAGTCCCCACTCCGCCCCCCCCCCCCCCCCCCCCACTCAGGGCAGGGAAGATGTGAAAGAGAGTGGATGGGGGAAGGTGCCCTCAGCTTCTTTGTTTCTCACTGCTCCAGCCCATCAGCAGTAGGCAATAAATTTTATTAATCTTCCTATGCTAAGTCTGTTTTACCCATGACGATAATTGTAGAGTGATCTCCCTGTCCTTATCTCAACCCTTGAGACCTTTTCATTTGTCAAGGGCTCTTAGTGGGACTAGCTTTCTGAGAAGCCCTGACTCCCCTATTCTGAATTTATAATAGCAAACAATTTCTCCTCCTTCTTCCACTCCGGATACTCCTATTTGAAGCAGATGGCTCGGACACTCTTCAAACATCTTCTCAAAGGTTGTCCCTGCTAGGATTTATGTTGCAATACAGGTAGCTTCCCTTGCATGCCATTCCTTCATCTCTCTTTGTCTCCCTTCCATCCTGGGCCTGACTTCCTCTGAAAGTTTTCTTCCTCTTTCTCCAATCCTCTGCCTCACTACCTGGTCCACTGTGAAGACCGTTAGTTTCGCTCTCTGCTGTTCCTTCTCATCTCCCCTCCTGACATACACTTCTGGGCCTCTCGCAGGAGGGTTTCCAGAGACTGTTTGCTCCATCCTTCCACCTTCTGGAGCCTTTTCTCTATATCTGGCCAGGCTTTAATCACAAAATGAACTTTCAAGAGCCCTTGGGCTACCGGGTCCTCAGGATTCATCCCCAAGTTGTGTGTTGTTATTATCCCAGTTGGATAAGCGGATATTTCTGCTCTATCAGAATTACTCCCTGTCCAGGGGTGGTTGGTTCTTTCTCATTCTTGCATAGCTGCCCGCCTAATCAGTCCCCTCCAAAACATTCTTCTCCAGTGAATAACATAAACAAGATTGACATCGTTCTCCCCCCCTCCCCCCAGGAATACAGATTAGGCCTTAGAAACTAACTGTTCTGCTAATCCCGTAGGGTCCTCAATTAAAGATTTCATTTCCTTCTTAAAATTCCTAGCCTCTCTGCTGATAAGGGTGGGGGTGGGGGTGTGGGGGGGGAGTTCACATAACCTATTTGTCCTTGCCTCACTGGGGCCTCCCTAAGAGAATACGTAGGAGTGTTAATACTGTTACTATCAGGGAAGGAGAAATTCTCAGTATCTCTTCTACACTGTTCTAAGTCTTGCCAGAGCCTAGAATGCACTCCTTCTCTAGGGACAGTGTTAATTGCAGTCCCTGGCTCCCTTCCTGGAGCGGCGGCTGCTGCTGCTGCCAGTGCAATATTAGGATTATAGGGAGGGGGTTAATTATCCAAGGATTCCCATCGACCCTTCCTTCTCTCTGACTCCTCTTTCTCCTGGTCCTGACTCTTTTTCAATAAAAACTGACTTACCCCCTGCACCCAGCAAGCATCATAACATGACTCCTTTGAAAAAGGAGTCTTACTGTTTACATATAAATGTAAAGCCTGAATTTTCATCAGACCCATATTTTGGCCAAAATACCGCTGTTTCCTTAATCGGTTCCTTTGTCCAGATTAATACACAGTATTTAATCATTCTCTTGTTATAATTTCCTCTAATGTTGGGATTATTTTTCCAATTCCTTATCATTCTTCCTGAAGGACTATCGGTAGGCACTGCCCCAGGGATATCTCCCTGTCCCCTGGAACCCTTAATGCCCATTTTTCCTAGCCCCTGTAAATGTGACTGACAAGACTCTTCCTTTCTTCCTTCTACCTCTTGCTACGTCCATATCCAACCACGCTCCTCGCGGAGCTACGGAACCATGGATCGGGACCCCGTACTTGCTTTGTACAAAAGTACGTCTCCATCACACTTCACACAAGATTCTTACCCAACCCTCAAGGCAATACTTAATATTTCTTACCTTGGTCTGTGCACAGAGTTACCGGATCAATTCTTAAACCCGGAGTGCCTACCTTCTTCCCTTCCCCACTACTTCATGGATCCTGCCTCTTTAATCAGTCTCGGGCCCTCTGTCAGCTCTCCGCAGAACCGCCACAGTCGATGCACAGGACCGCTGAAATCAGCGGGGCATGCCTTCCTGCTGCTGCGGCGGTGGGGCTCCCTGGTAGGTGACTGGATCCCGGACGAGCCCCCAAATTGTGAGAAACAATCTGCAGCCAATAAAAAAGGCTCGGGCAAGGATCTCAGTGAAGCAGCATTTTTATTTGCAGTTGCAATGGCGGGCGTCCTGCAAGCAGGAGTGCACAGCAGAAGTATATCATAACCTTATATTCTCTATTACCTGATGCTTGATTCCTCCCGTTTGCTCGTTGGCTGAGTACTACAGGTTCACAAACTACTCAACGCTTATTGCTATACTATATATGTATAATTTGATTTGACTAACCATTACTTTCTCCTTTTCCTTTCTTGTCCTTCTTCTCTCGTGACTAGAGGGCCTGTGATTTTTTGGTTTTACTGATTTTGCACTGCTCATCCTGCTTTTCTTAGCTATCCTCCTTATCTTGAGACAGTGGGACCTTCCCCTTATCTGCTTAACATACTCCCCACTGCTATGCCACTGTCATGCCTGCACAATCCCTTTTGAATATGCAAGGTTAGTGGAATTTTCCACTGCAAAAACACAACCTTGTTTCTCACACCAGTGAGCTAACATATGATGATGGTGCACTCCGTACAAACTTCTGCCACATGGGTCATGTACACTTGACTTCATCTGGATCTTTGGATAGCTGTTCCTTGCCTAGGTCATCATAAATCACCTCCAGCACAGCTAATTCCCTCAGGTACTGTATTTCCCTCTCCATGGTGGTCCACTCGCCTGGTTGACATACGACATTGTCCTGGTTTTCGCTAGGATAGTTAGTTTTCCTCCTAATAGCTGGTAGGGTGCTATGTTTTGGATTTAGGATGAGAATAATGCTGATATCACACTGATGCTTTAATTGTTGCAGAGCAGTGTTTACACCAGGCCAAGGACTTTTCAGCTTCTGGCTCTGTCCTGCAAGCGGGTAGGCTGGGGATGCAGCAGGAGCTGGGAGGGGACAGACCCAGGACAGCTGACCCAAACTGGCCAAAGGGGTATTCCATACCATCTGACATCATGCTGAACAACATATAGGGGTGGCTAGCCGGGGTGGGGGAGCCGGCTGCTCAGGGATAGGCTGGGCATCGGTCAGCAGATGGTGAGCAATTGTATTGTGCATCACTTGTTTTGTGCACATTATTATTATTATTATTATTATTATTATTATTATTAATTTTCTGTCCTAATAAACTGTCTCTATCTCAACCCACAGGCTTCAGTTTCTCTTTTCTGTCCCCCATCCCAGAGAGGGAGGGGGGATGGTGAGCAAATGGCTGTGTGGTGTTTAGCTGCCAGCCAGGTTAAACCACGAGTCCTTTTGGTGCCCAATGTGGGGCACGAAGGGTTGAGATAATGACAGATCTGACAAGACTGTGTTAAAACAAGATTCTGATAAGCATTACATCAGTTTAATACTTACTAATCACAGTGCTGATTTCTGTGATCTCAAGTCTGCTCTGCCTGTTTTCCAAATTGAGTTATATAGCACTTTACTTACTGTATGTGTTGCTTATCACTTCTGGGGGTTTGTACAGGGTTATTATTTTGCTGTGCTGTGTAACACTGGCTTATGATATGATAAAATTACCGGCCATGAGACTAATCTGGTATTTGTACTCAGCATTGTCATCAACTCCATACTTTGGGAACCCTACCTCAGAAACTATTAATAATTATACCTTTCACGCTTTTTCTTCAGGGAGCCAGTCTATGGAGGGGTCAGGGGAAGATGGTTTTTCCCATTTGTTCACTCTCCCTTTCTTCTCGTCCAGACGAGTTACGGTATCTTTCCAAAACTTCGAATATCCTTGGGATGTTCAGACCAGCATGTTCTCATTGTTATGTGTCCTGAATGCACTTCAGGTTTTAGTCTAAGGTTAAACAACTTCTTAGGAATGCCATCCAGAGATCTGTCCTGAGGCAGGATAGTTATGAGTGGCAGGGAGTGTGGGAGGATATGGGCAGGCATCTAGAGCAGTGGGCACCCCCAGTGCTTTGGAAATTCACCCCCGAACAACTGTAAAATCCTAAAAAACTGGTAGAGTGTTTCAAAAGGTGTGTCATCACCCTGGCAGTACCAGACATACAGAAATCACTGCAGCGTGCTGGGGCTTGGCCTATGCTTACGGAGCTGCGCTCAATGCCAATATAACCCCAGTGACAAGCCCGGCGGCCACTTCAACCCCTGAGGCAGGCCCAGCGGCCACTCCAAGCCCTAAAACGGGCCCCAAGGCTGAGCCAGGGAAACAAACTGTACCAGTGTCCGTTGCACCCGTAACCAAGGTGAAAAAATGGTATAGAGAGTCAGGTCATTTAGAACAAAGAGAGTCTTCTGCTAGGTCTGGGTATAGAGAAGTCGAGGCTGGGCCATCAGAGGAGTAGGAGGATGAAGATGTCGCAAAAACAGCAGTATCTAGCCGAAACCTATACGAGCGTGAGCTACGAGATGTGCTCAAAGATTTCGGTCACTGTATAGGTGAGCAGCTTGTCACCTGGCTGCTCTGGTGCTGGGACACTGGAGCCAATTGTGTGGAATTAGAGGACAGGGAAGCCAGGCGGCTGGGATCCCTTGCTAGAGACGCAGGCATTGACAAAGCAATTGGAGATGGAGCACGTTTTCACAGCCTCTGGAGGCGTCTCCCGTCAGCTGTGAAGGAAAGGTATCCCTTCAAGGAAGAACTCGTATGTCTACCAGGCAAATGGACCACTATGGAGAAGGGAAGCCAGTACCTGAGGGAATTATCCATATGGGAGGTGATTTATGAGAATTTATTTTCCTCCCCACCTGTAAAAACCAGTGTCTCAGCTATCAGGGGTAAGCGTCCTTCTGTGCAAGGAAGACGATATAATGGGTACACACCCCATGCCACCCTGTGGGTTTACCACGTGTGACCATGCAGAGGACATGAGAAAATGGGATGGAAAATCTACCTCGACCCTAGAGGCGCGGGTACGTGAGTTGCAAGGAAAAACAACCACAAAAAGGGGTTCTCTGAGAAACTTGCTGCTCATATTTCCAGCAGGCAGTCCCCCAGACACAGTGATGAATATTCTGACCAGGATTAGAGGGGCCCTGCCTCCAGCCAGGGGGAGGAAAGGGACAATCGGGTTTATTGGACTGTGTGGATTCGATGGCCTGGCAGGTCAGACACACAGAAGTATAAGGCTTTAGCAGACACCGGTGCACAGTGTACTGTAATGCCATCAAGCTATAAAGGGCCAGAACCCATCTGTATTTATGGAGTGATGGGGGGATCCCAGCAGTTAACTGTATTGGAGGCTGAAGCGAGTCTAACCGGTAATGAGTGGCAAAAGCACCCTATTGTGACTGGGCGGGATGCTCCGTGCATCCTTGGCATAGACTCAGAAGAGGATTTTTCAAGGACCCAAAAGGGTTCCGGTGGGCTTTTGGCATAGCTGCCTTAGAGACAGAGGACATTAAAGAACTGTCTACCTTGCCCTGTCTCTCAGAGGACCCTTCTGCTGTGGGGCTGCCGAGGGTCAAAGAACAGCAAGTGCCAATCGCTACCACAGTGGTGCACCGGTGGCAACATTGCACTAACCAACACTACCTGATTCCCATCCATAAGCTAATTCATTGTGGTGGTTTTACCGTGCTAGGCAGCTGAACACCACAACCGCTCTCTCCCTCCCCCTCCTTAGATGAGGAGGGGAAGAAGTAAAGGAAAGAACAACTCACGGGTTGAGGTAAGGATGATTTAATTAAAGGAAAAAAAATAATTATTAAGGAAAGATTATTATTAATTAAACAATTTAACTAAACAATTTAACTAAACAATTAACAATTTAACTAAAGGGGAAAAAAAGGAAAGGGGAAAAGGGAGGGGGAAAGGGAAAACCAAGCGAAACAAGCAAAGGCTATGTGGAAGTGCAGAGGAAAGAAATTACTCTCTATTTCCCACAAATGAGCGATGCTTGACCACGTCCTTGAAGCAGGGCCTCAACGCACGTAGCCGGTGTTCGGGAAGAGGACAGACGTTTTCACAACGAGAGCCCACCCCTCCCCTCTTCCTCCTTTTTCCACCTTTTATTGCTGAGTGTGACATCATATGGTATGGAATATCCCTTTGGTTGGTTTAGGTCAGCTGCCCTGGTGATGTTTCTTTTCTCACATCTTTGCCCACCCCTAGGGGGGTTAGAGAGAGTCCTGATGCTGTGCCAGCACTGCTCAGCAGCAGACACAACACTGGTGTGATACCACTGCTGTTTTAGCTACGAGTGCAGAGCACAGCACTGTATGGGCTGCTGCAGGGAAAGTTAACATCCCAGCCCGACCCAGTACAACCTCCACCCCTTATTCCATAACATTTGTGTCACTCTCAGGTCCCCCATACTTTAGCATGTAAGTATTCTCATCACCGTTGTTCCTTGTCCTTTAACAGATTGATAGGTAAGTACATCTTTTCATTCCATAGGTCTTTCTGAAAAAAAGTTCATAAGAACTGTTGACGATTTAGTCTTCATCTGCCAAAGTGGTCACTCAGGGCAGGCGGAGTTGGATGTCTGGACGCCAGCACCAGCTTAGCTCAAGTCCTTGTTGCACTTGCCCGGTTCCTTGCAAAGATGACCTGTCGTTGATCCTGCAGTGTCTTTCTACAACACATAACTTTATAGATTACAGATTAGTTTTCTCCCAAGGTTAAATCTCCTTGAGACACGCACCCAATATCCCCATTCTTTTGCATG
This sequence comes from Anser brachyrhynchus, assembly GCF_964034855.1. Lineage (NCBI taxonomy): Eukaryota > Metazoa > Chordata > Aves > Anseriformes > Anatidae > Anser > Anser brachyrhynchus. The sequence continues at coordinate 16,649,115 of NC_137704.1, forward strand.
ACCCACCAGGTATACCCCGGTCCTTGGGCAAAGACAATCCCACAAGGGGGTTTGCCTTTTCCTGAGGCAGGAGCATCCCACATCGCCTTCCCCATCCACTTTCCTACATGCACTACGGGGACTTTAGCTCCTTTCACCGTGTGTAGGGGTTTTGTTTTGGCAGGACCAGCATGGCTGTCAGACCCCCTGTGGTTAACTAGCCAAGTGGCTTCTGGTAGATTTATGTCCCATTGTTTCCATGTCCCAGCACCCAAGGCTCGTAACATAGTCTTTAACAGTCCATTGTACCTCTCAACCTTCCCAGAGGCTTGTGGGTGATAAGGGATGTGATGCACCCACTCAATACCATTCCTCTTGGCCCAGGAGGTGACCAAATTGCTTCGGAAATGACTGCCATTGTCAGACTCAATTCTTTCTGGTGTACCATGACGCCACAGTACTTGCCTTTCTAAGCCCAAGATTGTGTTTTGGGCCGTGGCATGGTTTACGGGGTATGTTTCCAGCCACCCAGTAGTTGCTTCTACCGTGGTGAGTATGTACCGTTTGCCTTGGCGGGTTTGTGGGAGTGGTCCGATATAGTCAATTTGCCAGGCCTCACCATATTGAAACCCTAGCCACCTCCCCCTGTTCCAGGGAGATTTTACCTTCATGGCTCTCTTGATTGCAGCACAGGTCTCACACTCAAGGGTAACCTGTGTGATGGCCTCAGTGGTGAGGTCCACCCCTCGATCACGAGCCCATCTGTATGTGGCATCCCTCCCCAGATGTCCTGATGTTTCATGGGCCCATCGAGCTACAAACAGCTCACCCTTACGTTCCCAGTCCAGATCCACCTGAGCCACATCAATTTTTGAAGCTCGATCCACTTCTTCGTTGTTCTGATGTTCTTCAGTTGCGCGGCTCTTGGGCATGTGGGCATCTACATGACGTACTTTTACATCCAGGTTTTCTACCCAAGCAGCAATATCTTGCCACAGGGTGGCAGCCCAGATAGGTTTACCTCTGCGCTGCCAGTTGCTCTGTTTCCATTGCTGCAGCCACCCCCACAGAGCATTTGCCACCATCCATGAGTCAGTGTAGAGATACAGTACTGGCCATTTTTCTCTTTTGGCAATTTCTAGGGCCAGTTGTATGGCTCTTACTTCTGCATATTGACTTGACTCGCTTTCCCCTTCCATGGCCTCCAGGACTTGTCGTGTGGGACTCCACACAGCAGCTTTCCATTTCCGATGGCTCCCTACCACACGGCAGGATCCGTCAGTGAACAACACAGACTGCTTTCTGTCTTCTGGCAACTCATTATATGGTGGTGCCTCTTCAGCACGGGTTACCTCTTCTGTCGGCACTCCGAAATCTCTGCTTTCCGGCCAGTCCATGATCTCTTCCAGGATTCCTGGGCGATTAGGTTTTCCCATTCGAGCCTGCTGTGTAATTAACGCTATCCACTTATTCCACGTAGCATCAGTTGCATGCTGTGTAGTGGGAATTTTCCCTTTGAACATCCAGTGTAACACAGGTAGCCGTGGTGCCAAGAGGAGCTGTGCTTCTGTACCCACAACTTCTGATGCAGCTCGAACACCCTCATGTGCAGTGAGTATCTCTTTTTCAGTTGGGGTGTAATTGGCTTCTGATCCTCGATAGCCCCGGCTCCAGAAACCCAGAGGTCGACCTCGAGTTTCTTCTGGGGTTTTCTGCCAGAGGCTCCAGGTGAGGCCGTGCTCCCCGGCCGCAGCGTAAAGTATGTTTTGCACAGCTGGTCCGGTACGGACAGGCCCAAGGGCTACCGCACGAGCTATTTCTTGTTTGATTTGTTCAAAAGCCTGTTGTTGGTCGGGGCCCCACTTGAAATAGTTTCTCTTTCGAGTCACTCGATACAGAGGACTCACAAGCTGACTATAGCCTGGAACATGCATTCTCCAGAATCCCACAAGGCCTAGGAAAGCTTGCGTTTCTTTTTTGCTAGTTGGTGGAGACATTGCTGTTATTTTGTTGATCACATCAACAAAAGTTGTGCAGAGGAAAGAAATTACTCTCTACTTCCCACAAATGAGCGATGCTTGACCACGTCCTTGAAGCAGGGCCTCAACGCACGTAGCCGGTGTTTGGGAAGAGGACAGACGTTTTCACAACGAGAGCCCACCCCTCCCCTCTTCCTCCTTTTTCCACCTTTTATTGCTGAGTGTGACATCATATGGTATGGAATATCCCTTTGGTTGGTTTAGGTCAGCTGCCCTGGTGATGTTTCTTTTCTCACATCTTTGCCCACCCCCAGGGGAATTAGGGAGAGTCCTGATGCTGTGCCAGCACTGCTCAGCAGCAGACACAACACTGGTGTGATACCATTGCTGTTTTAGCTACGAGTGCAGAGCACAGCACTGTATGGGCTGCTGCAGGGAAAGTTAACATCCCACCCCGACCCAGTACATTCATCAACTGGAGAGCCAAGGAGTGATCAGCAAGAGACACTCACCCTTTAACAGTCCCATATGGCCAGTGTGAAAGTCTAATGGTGAGTGGAGACTAACAGTGGGCTATCGTGGCCTGAATGAAGTCACGCCACGACTGAGTGCTACAGTGCCGGACATGCTAGAACTCCAGTACAAACTGGAGTGATAGGCAGCCAAATGGTATTCTACAATTGATATCGCTAATGCATTTTTCTCCATCCCTTTAGCAGCAGAGTGCAGGCCACAGTTTGCTTTCACTTGGAGGGGTGTCCAATACACATGAAATCAACTGCCCAAGGGGTGGAAACTCAAGGTCGACCCCTGGGGTTTTGGAGTCAGGGATACAGAGGATCTGAAGCCCGCTACACTCCCACTGAAAAAGAGATAGTGGCAGCATATGAAGGAGTTCGATCTGCTTCGGAAGTGGTCGGTACTGAAGCACAGCTCCTCCTGGCACCCCGACTGCCGGTACTGATGCTACATGGAGCAAGTGGGTTGCACTGATTACTCAGCGGGCTCGAATAGGAAACCCCAGTCGTCCAGGAATCTTGGAAGTGATTATGGACTGGCCAGAAGGCAAATACTTTGGGATATCACAGGAGGAGGAGGTGGCCCGTGCTGAAGAAGCCCCACTGTACAACAAGCTACCAGAAAATGAGAAGAAATATGCCCTGTTCACTGATGGGTCCTGTCGTATTGTGGGAAAGCATCGGAGATGGAAGGCTGCAGTATGGAGTCCTACACGACGAGTTGCAGACGCTGCTGAGGGAGAAGGTGAATCGAGTCAGTTTGCAGAAGTGAAAGCCATCCAGCTGGCTTTAGATATTTCTGAACGAGAAAAGTGGCCGGTTCTCTATCTCTATACTGATTCACGGATGGTAGCAAATGCCCTGTGGGGGTGGTTACAGCAATGGAAGCAGAACAACTGGCAGTCCAGAGGCAAACCCAATTGGGCTGTCGCATTGTGGCAAGATACTGCCACCCAGATAGAGAACCCGGTTGTAAAGGTACACCATGTAAATGCCCAAATACCGAGGAGTCAGGCCACTGAAGAACATCAAAACAACCAGCAGGTGGATCAGGCTGCTAAGAGTGAAGTGGCTCAGGTGGACCTGGACTGGCAACATAAAGGTGAATTATTTATAGCCTGATGGGCCCATGACACCTCAGGCCATCAAGGCAGGGACGCAACCTACAGATGGGCTCGTGATCGAGGGGTGGACCTGACCATGGACACTATAGCACAGGTTATTCATGACTGTGAAACATGTGCTGCAATCAAGCAAGCCAAAAGGTCAAAGCCTCTTTGGTATGGAGGACGATGGCTGAAATATAAATATGGAGAGGCCTGGCAGATTGATTACATCACACTCCCTCAAACCTGCAACGACAAGCGCCACGTACTTACAATGGTGGAAGCAACCACTGGATGGCTGGAAACATATCTTGTACCCCATGCCACCGCCCAGAACACTATCCTGGGCCTTGAAAAGCAAGTCCTATGGAGACATGGCACCCCAGAAAGGATTGTGTAAAGGGCAGTTGTAGTTTAACCCGGCCGGCGGCTAAACACCACACAGCCGTTTGCTCACCCTCCCCCCTCCCTCTCTGGGATGGGGGCAGAAACAAGAAACTGAAGCCTGTGGGTTGAGATAGAGACACTTTATTAGGACAGAAAATAAAATTATTATTATTATTATTAATAATAATAATAATAATAATGTGCACAAAACAAGTGATGCACAGTACAATTGCTCACCACCCGCTGACCGATGCCCAGCCTATCCCCGAGCAGCCGGCCCCCCCACCCCGGCCAGCCACCCCTATATGTTGTTCAGCATGATGTCAGATGGTATGGAATACCCCTTTGGCCAGTTTGGGTCAGCTTTTCTGGGTCTGTCCCCTCCCAGCTCCTGCTGCACCCCCAGCCTGCCCGCTGGCAGGACAGAGCAAGAAGCTGGAAAGTCCTTGGCTTGGTGTAAGCAGTGCTCTGCAACAATTAAAGCATCACTGTGTTTTCAACATTACTCTCATCCTAAATCCAAAACACAGCACCCTACCAGCTACTAGGAGGAAAATTAACTCTATCCTAGCTAAAACCAGGACAAACATCTTCCTTGAAGGGATACCTTTCCTTCACACCTGACAGAACACGCCTCCAGAGGATGAAGATCCGTGTTCCTTTTCCAATTGCTTTGTCAATGCTTGGGTCCCTAGCAAGGGATCCCAGCTGCCTTGCGTCCCTACCCGCTAATTCAGGACTATTTGCTTTGCTGTCTCAGCACCAGAGCAGCCAGGTGACAAGGTGCTCACCTGGATGACGACTGAAATCTTTTCACATTTCTCGTAGCTCACGCTGGTATAGACCTCGGGTAATTATCGATGCTCTTATGATATCATCCTCTTCATCTTCCTGTTCCTCTGATGGCCCAGCCACTTTGGAGTTGCCTGCCTCATCTTCTTCTTCCTCCCTAGTGTGAGTAGGCGTTCCTCTGCTTTCTAAACGTCCTGACTTTCTCATCCATTGTTTCATATTGGATACAGGAGCAACTGACACTGGCACCATTTTCCTTGCCCAGCCTTGGGGCCTGCCACATGGGTTGGAGTGACCACAGTGCTTGGAGTGGCCACAGGGCCTGTTGCAGGGTTTGGAGTGTCTGCAGAGTTTGTCTCTGGGGTTATAGTGGCATTGATTGCAGATTGGTAAGAGTAGGCCAAGTGGCAGCACGTTGCAGTGATTTGTGTCTCTTTAGAATTGCCAGGGTGATGACACACCTTTTTCAAGCATGCTGCCAGGTTTTTAGGATTTTGCACTTGTTCAGGGGTGAAGTTCCAAAGCACTGGAGCTGCCCACTGCTCTAGGTGCCTGCCCATATCCTCTCCATTCCCCTGTGTAAGAAAGAGAACAGGGAGGGCAGAAAACCGGGATGGCTGTGCAAGGACCTGCTGGTTAGACTGAGGAGCAAGAAGGAAAGGGCATGTGGCCTGGGAAAAGTACAGGGATGCTGTCCGGATGTGCAGGGATGGGATCAGGATAGCCAAGGCACAGATGGAACTGAGCTTGGCAGGGGATGCAAAGAATAACAAGAACGGATTCTACAGGTACATTGGACAGAAAGGAAAGGCCAAGGAGAGTGTACCCCCTCTGATGGACGAGAAGGGAGAACTGGTAACCACAGACATGGAGAAGGTTGAGGTACTCAACAACTTCTTTGCCTCAGTCTCCACTGCCAGTCAGGCTTCCCACGTCTCTCATTTCCCTGAACCTGTAGATGGAGGCTGGGGAAGCAAAATCCCTCCCACTGTAAGCAAAGAACAGGTTTGAAACCACCTGATGAAACTGAACAGGTACAAGTCTATGGGGCCCAATGACATGCATCCCAGGGTCCTGAAGGAACTGTCTGATGGAATTGCCAAAACTCTCTCCATCATATTTAAATGTCCTGGCAGTCAGGCGAAGTCCCTGGTGACTGGAAAAAGGGAAATCACTCCCCTTTTTAAAAAGGGTAAAAAGGAGGACCCGGGGAACTACAGACCAGTGAGCCTCACCTCTGTGCCTGGGAAGACTGTGGAAAAGATCCTCCTGGAAGCAATGTCAAGTCAAATGCAAGCCAAGGAGGTGATTAGAGACAGCCAGCATGGCTTCACCAAGGGCAAATTGTGCCTGACCAATCTGATGGCCTTCTTTGATGGAGTGACTGCATCAGCTGACAAGGGAAGACCGACTGATGTCATCTACCTGGACTTCTGGAAGGCCTTTGACACGGTCCCAAATGACATTCTGACCTCCAAATTGGAGAGAGATGGATTTGATAGGTGGACCATTCAGTGGATAAGGAATTGGCTTGAAGGTTGCACCCAGAGAGTGGTGGTCAATGGCTGTATGTCCAGGTGGAGGCTGGTGACAAGTGGTGTACTTCAGGTCTGTCCTGGGACCGGTACTGTTTAATATCTTTATCGATGACATAGATAATGGGATTGAGTACACCAAGCTGAGTGGTGCGGTTGATACAACAGAAGGAAGGGATGCCATCCAAAGGGACCTGGACAAGCTAGAAATGTGAGCCCATGTGAACCTAATGAGGTTCAACAAGTCTAAGCGCAAGGTGCTGCACTGGGGTCGGGGCAATCCCAGACGTGAGGTGGTGAAGGTGGTAAATCCTAGACTGGGTGAAGAACTCAGTGAGAGCAGCCCTACTGAGAAGGGAGGTGGTGGAGTCACTGTCCCTAGGGGTGTTTAAGAAAAGGTTGGATGTGGTACTTAGTGACATGGTTTAGTGGATAATATTGGTGGTAGAGAGATGGTTGGACCAGATGATCTTGGAGGTCTTTTCCAAGCTTTATGATTCTATGATCATAGAATCATAGAATCATAGAATATCCTGAGTTGGAAGGGACCCTTAAGGATCATCAAGTCCAACTCTTGATACCGCACAGGTCTACCCAAAAGTTCAGACCATGTGACTAAGTGCACAGTCCAATCTCTTCTTAAATTCAGACAGGCTCGGTGCAGTGACCACTTCCCTGGGGAGCCTGTTCCAGTGTGCAACCACCCTCTCTGTGAAGAACCCCCTCCTGATGTCAAGCCTAAATTTCCCCTGCCTCAGCTTAACCCCGTTCCCGCGGGTCCTGTCACTGGTGTTAATGGAGAAAAGGTCTCCTGCCTCTCGACACCCTCTTACGAGGAAGTTGTAGACTGTGATGAGGTCTCCCCTCAGCCTCCTCTTCTCCAGGCTGAACAGGCCCAGTGACCTCAGCCGTTCCTCGTACGTCTTCCCCTCCAGGCCTTTCATCATCTTCGTAGCCCTCCTCTGTACACTCTCCAACAGTTTCATGTCCTTTTTATACTGTGGTGCCCAGAACTGCACACAGTACTCGAGGTGAGGCCGCACCAGCGCAGAGTAGAGCGGGACAATCACCTCCCTTGACCTACTAGCGATGCCGTGCTTGATGCACCCCAGGACACGGTTGGCCCTCCTGGCCGCCAGGGCACACTGCTGGCTCATATTCAACTAGCTGTCTACCACGACCCCCAGATCCCTATCTTCTAGGCTGCTCTCTAGCGTCTCATCGCCCAGTCTGTACGTGCAGCCAGGGTTTCCCCGTCCCAGGTGCAGGACCCGGCACTTGCTCTTATTGAACTTCATGCGGTTGGTGATCGCCCAGCTCTCCAACCTATCCAGATCCCTCTGCAAGGCCTTTCCACCCTCATTCGAGTCCACAACTCCTCCAAGTTTGGTGTCATCAGCAAACTTGCTCAAAATACCTTCTATTCCTACATCCAGATCGTTTATAAAAATATTGAAAAGTACCGGCCCTAAAATGGAACCTTGAGGGACCCCACTGGTGACCGCCCGCCAGCCTGACGCAGCCCCATTTACCATAACCCTTTGGGCCCTGCCCGTTAGCCAATTGCTCACCCATCGTATGATGTTTTTATTTAGCTGTATGGTGGACATTTTGTCCAGTAGGATCCTACGGGAAACCGTGTCAAAAGCCTTGCTGAAGTCCAAAAAAATCACATCAGCTGGTTTCCCTTGGTCCATCATACGGGTGATCTTATCATAAAAGGAAATCAGGTTAGTTAGGCAGGACCTACCCTTCACAAACCCATGCTGGCTGGGACCAATGACTGCTTTGTCCCCCAGGTGCGCCTCAATAAGTTCGAGAACCATCTTCTCCATGATTTTACCAGGCACTGACGTGAGACTGACAGGCCTGTAATTGCTAGGGTCTTCTTTCTGACCCTTCTTGTAAATCGGCACAACATTTGCCAGCTTCCAGTCTACCGGGACCTCTCCAAATTCCCAGGATCGTTGAAAAATAATTGAGAGAGGTTCCGCGATGACGTCCGCCAGCTCTTTCAGCACCCGGGGATGAATCCCATGGACTTGTAGGGATCCAGGTGGAGTAGCAAATCCCGCACACGTTCAGGGTCGGTTGGGAGTTTGTCATCCCCACCGTCCCGGTCCTCCAGCTCAGGGCACCCTGGGTCCCGAAGCCCATCATCGGCATTGAAGACAGAGGCAAAGAAGGTGTTAAGCGTCTCTGCTTTGCCTATGTCATTGTCTGTGAGGAGACCTTCCCTATCAAGGAGCGGCCCTATGTATTCTTTAGTTCTCCTTTTTCCATTCACATATCTGAAAAAGCCCTTTTTATTTTTTTATTTTCTCTCACAGACACAGCCAGCTTCAACTCTAGGTGTGCTTTGGCCACACGAATTTTCTGCCTACAAACACGAACAGCATCCCTGTATTCTTTCCATGACACCTGGCCCTCCTTCCAGTAGCAAAACACTCTCTGTTTCCGCCTAATCTCCATTAGAATGTTCCTGGTCAGCCACGCCGGCCTCCTGCCCCGCCTGCCTGACTTGCGATATTTAGGAATTGCCTGATCTTGTGCTTCTAGGAGGCATCGCTTAAAGAATGACCAGCACTGGTGGACATCGAGGCCTTCAAGAGCAGTTTCCCAGGGGACCTTGCTGACTAGTTCCCTGAGCAGCCTGAAGTCCACTTTCCCCATATCTAGGGATGAGGTTTTGGTGGCACTTTTCCTTCTGTCACCGTAAATTTTGAACTCAACCACTTCATGGTCGCTTTGACCAAGGCGGCCACCAATCACCACATCTCCCACCAGACCCTCTCTGTTTTCTAGCAACAGGTCTAGGAGGGCACCTTTCCTAGTTGGCTCCGTTAGCACCTGCACCAAGAAGTTATCATCTAGGTGCTTCATGAACCTCCTGGACTTGCTCGTGTCAGCCGTGTGGCACTCCCAGTTAACGTCTGGCAAGTTGAAGTCCCCCATAAGGACAAGGGGAGTTAATCTCGAGGCCTCTCTTAGTTCTGTAAAGAATAATTTATCGGCGCTATCGTCCTGGCCAGGCGGTCTGTAATAGACTCCCACAACGACATCCCCTTTATTCGTTCGTCCCTTGATCCTTACCCAGAGGCTCTCCACTTTGCCATCGCTGACCTGAAGTTCCACACAGTCCAGCCCCTGCTTCACATACATCGCCACCCCACCACCTCGCCTACCCTGCCTGTCCCTCCTGAAGAGCCTGTAACCATCTATCGCAACACCCCAGTCACAGGACTCATCCCACCAGGTTTCGCTTATGCCGATGATGTCGTAGTTGCGGGACTGGGCCAGGACTTCTAGCTCATCCATTTTATTCCTCATACTGCGTGCGTTCGTGTAGAAGCACTTCAGGTGCGTCTCCTTACACTCAGCACCTTGTGGATCTGCCCGAAGGACCTCACTGGCACACAGCCCCTCTGATTCTAGCGTACCTTCCCTTAGGTCTTCACCGGTGTGATTCTGAAGTAAGTCTTCTGAAAAACAACAACAAAAAAGTGACCACTTTTGAATATGCAAGGTTAGTGGAATTTTCCACTGCAAAAACACAATGTTATTTCTGTTATTGTTATTTTTATTATTGTTATTGTTATCATTGTTATTGTTATTATTTTTTTATTTTTTGTCTTCCCTTTCTGTCATTAAACTGTTTTTATCTCAACCCACAAGCTTTTTACTTTTTTTTTTCCCGATTCTCTCCCCCATCCCACTGGGGTGGAGGGTGAGCAAACGGCTGTGTGGTGCTTAGCTGCCATCGAGTTTGAGACCGAGTCAAATGTTTGCCTGTTTCAGAGTCCTGCTAAGGGCTTTCACTGAGACAAAGTTAAAAGTATTTAGTAAGGTGACTGATATAATGGATTTGGAATTGCCATTGATAAATGCACTTACTGGAATAGGATTGATATATGATGATAGTGCTAGCAAAATGCTATCCTGGCTATTCCTCACCGAAGGGTGAAGGCACAGAGCTTAACAAGAAGGCTTCCCTGTCTTGGTGGAGGAGAAGGAGCACAGCCCATCGACTGCCTCTTCTATGTTTCCCAGTATTTCTTTTCCCCCCAGCTCTTTTTTTTTTTCTTTCTTTTTTTTTTTCCCCTAACACTAGCTCTTAACACTAACTATTCTTTTATATCCTAACCTTATCTGTTCCTCCCCTGGGGTGACGTTTAGCATGATTTGAGTGGAGAGTCGAGTACTATAGTCATATATGTTTAGCATGTACTTCATTAAGCTCATTATCGTATCCAGGGGTGAACTTCAATATTCATTTTACAAATAAGCAAAACGTTTTATTATGGGCACGATGGCCTTCAAGATTCTGTTCTGCTGTGAAGACAGGGCCATCCTTCTACTGCAAGACTCCCTCCTCCTTCTGCAAACTCTCACACAAAGCCTGTTGTTGTGGTTGAATCTGGCAGGCAGCTAAGCCCCATACAGCTGGTTGCTCACCCTCACCCCCCCAGTAGGGCGAGGGAGAGAATCAGGAGGAAAAAAAGTAAAAGCTCATGGGTTGAGATAAAGACAGTTTAATAGGACAGAAAATAATAATAATAATAACAATAGTGATGATATTAATAATAATAACAGTAGAATGTACAAAGCAAGTGGTGCACAATGAAATTGCTCATCACCCGCTGACCAATGCCCATCCCAGTCCCTGAGCAGTGGTCCCCCCACCCCGGCCAGCCAACCCTGTTTTATTGTTCATCATGACATCATATGGTAGAGAATATCCCTTTGGCCAGTTCGGGTCAGCTGTCCTGGTTCTGTCCCCTCCCAGCTTCTTCTGTACCCCCAGCCTCCTCACTGGCAGGTCAGTATGAAAAGCTGAAAAGCCCTTGTCTTAGTGTAAGCACTGCTCAGCAACAACTAAAACATCAGAGTGTTATCAGCATTATTCTCATCCTAAATCCAAAACACAACACCATACCAGCTACTATGAAGAAAATTAACTTTATCCCAGCCAAAACCAGGACAATATCCACCCCTTATTCTACACCATCTATGCCATGCTTATTATGGTACACCATACCAGCTACTAGGAGGAAAATTAACTCTATCCTAGCCGAAACCAGGACACCTGCGGACCTCTATCTACACAGTTTGTATAAGAGAGAAACAAAAAGAAGCTGCTCAACTCCCCTTTGCCCAAGGCCAGTGTTTATTAGTGACGCTAACAAGTCTGACTGTTCTCCACAGTAGCTTAAATACATTATTTAAAAATAGAATTCACAATTTGTGTAATTGCCTACGTAACAGCAAAACTCATGATAATATCATCTCATCACTAAATTATTAATTCTAGCCTCAACCAGTTCCTTAAATGGCATGAGAAAATAATTTGAAGTTATCCCAGAAAAATAAGTTAGGTCTTCCCTGAGACAGGAAGAGGAGTAGAATTCCATAACTGAGGCTCTTTAAAGGAAACTGTCCTCTTGATATAGCCTTTTCTTGTTCAAATCAGTGGACTGTGGCCCAGGTGTGTTTCTTGCTAAGCAGTTACATTCATTAACTGCATACAGAGCTGGTCATTCAGATATCCAGGTTCCAAACTGCTAGGTCAAAAATGCAACTTTTACAGCACAGCTTATAAAGTGACTTGCTTTCAGTACAGCAGCAGATCACTGATGTGTTTTCTGTGCAGAGCACTGCTCAATAAGGAAGTATCTGCACCTAGAGCAGAGGACACAGGTTAAAGTTAATAGTCTTTCTGACCATGTCACAGCCTTCAAGAGTATCTGAACTACTGAGTTACTTCAGTATCTCAAAATAAAAATACAATTTGTGTTTGTTGTTGGGTAATCAGACTTGCATCATCTTGAGAAATGATTGTTCTATGGAGTTGCCACCTGGAGTACTATATCCATTTCTGCCCCCCCCCCCCCCCCCCCAGCACAAGAAAGACCTAGACATACTAGGAAGGGTCTAACTGAGGGCTACCAAGATGATCAAGGGATTGGAGCACCATTCCTATGGGACGAGGATGAGGGAGTTGGGACTGTTCAACTTCACAGAATCACAGAATTGAAGGGGTTGGAAGGGACCTCGAAAGATCATCAGGTCCAACCCCCCTGCCAAAGCAAGTTCCTTAGAGCAGGCTGCCCAGGTAGGCGTCCAGACGTGTCTTGAATATCTCCAGAGAAGGAGACTCCACAACCTCCCTGGGCAGCCTGTTCCAGTGCTCCGTCACCAACTTGGAGAAGAGGAGGCTCAGGGGGCATTGTATCAATGTGTATAAATATCTGAAGGGAGGGTGCAAAGAAGATGGAGCCAAGCTCTTTTTAATGGTGCCCAGTGACAGGACAAGAGACAGAAACTGGAACACAAGAGGTTCCATCTAAAAAAATCAGGAAGCACTTCTTTACTGTGTGGGTGACAGAGCACTGGAACAGGTTGCCCAGAGAGGTTGTGGAGTCTCCCTCCTTGGAGATGCTCAAAAAGCTGTCTGGACATGGTCCTGGGCAACCTGCTCTAGATGACCCTGCTTAAGCAGGGGGGTTGGACCAGATGATCTCCAGAGGTCCGTTCCAACCTTAAAAAATTCTGTGATTCTGCCACTAATTTGCAAGCACCATCCACAATCAGGTATAAATACTTTCAGAATTAACATGGTTAATGATGGTGCTTTGCACAGACTATGCTGGAGAGGGAACTACTTTCTCTTATATTTATCTTTCTTTCTTTCTGCACTGAGAGCAATGGCAACCTCTCCTGAACTGCATTTAGCACTGCCCTCAAACATCCAACAGTTGTGGCATTAAAAACTCTCCAATAGATCTCATACAAAATATTTGCATTGGTACCTGAGCTGGAAATAGGTCAAAGTCACTGCTTCTGATGAGTGGTTGTTTTTTTTTTTTTTTTTGTCCCAAATATGTGCACTTTTGAAATTTGAAGTTTTATTCAGTCATCTGTGTAGTGTTCCTGTTTGACCTAGTGGCCAGTTCAATAGCCCTCTTCAATTTATTTTCACCTTTGTAATGAGCTGTCCTTGTTTCTTCATTTTCCAAGGGTAGGTTCTATTTTAGATCGTGAAGGAAGGTTCTTCAAAATGTTTTCTTTCAGTGGATCCACATTCCCTGCCTATGATTCTTTGCAGTTTTTTTGCTGGTTTCCTGATGTAGTGCAAGGAATTGAGCAGTGTCTGGGTCCAGAGTACCTTCTACCCAAAGAAAATTTATCAGAAGCTCTTGTTCTTTGAAGATATAAGTCTCTGGATTAACATTTAATCACTTTGCAAAGACAAGTTGAGGAGATTCTTTAGTTACTTGTAGGTCACACCCACCCCACCCCACCCCATTTTTTTCTGACTGGCTTTTACATGGCAGTTACTGCTGCTTATTTTCTCTAAGAAATAGTGGTGGTGGGGGGGGGGGGGATAGCTTTGATGAATTTGAGATGCTTTTGAGTGCTTCTAATGGTGCCTTGGAAGATTTAACATCTTAAGTTGAGAGCTCCCTCCTGGCCTTGCCCTAAAAGCACTAATTGAAGAGTGATACTCCAATGAGATTTTTTTATTTTTTAAGGAAAGGGATTACAGGTATTTGCATTCTTTCACAACTTCAGAGTAAAAAATAATTTTCTGGTATGTTATGTGAAAGCTTGTTTTCTATGCTATGTCATAAGTGTCCAAAGCCCTCATAACAGCTTACTTTATACACTTGTTTTTTTGGTGCAGATCCATCAAGGCGCAATCCCTGTCTCATACACAGTGACAACAGTGGCACAGCATGGAATTCCACTTTGTACAACCCAGCACATACCAGCCTGCAGCACACAGCAGGTCCCAGGTTGTTCTGTGGCATTCAGTGACCAGCACCTTCCTATCTGTAGTGTGCCTCCTCCAGTAAGTTTGGTTTAATTATATTGATTCTGGACTTAGACTTAGGAGATGGGAAGCCCAGAGTTTCACTACCCATACAGCTTTCCCCGATGTAAAATAAAAACTATAATTTCCAGGGGTAGATTGTAATGGTATAAGAGTGTAAGACAGAGCTAGTAAACATATTGAGCTTTCCTGCACCCTTCATAAAGTTATACCATCTTCTCATGTTTCTTTTTTGACTAAAAATGGATACTGGTTTATGATCTGGCCTCTTATTATTAGCAGTTATACATTCAGATGCTTAGAGGAAAAGACTTTCAAAGATGATCAAGTACTATCAGGAAGCTCACCTAGAGCTTTTATCTGGAAATGGTCTTATAAAATGTTAGCTTTTAAGAGTTTCTACAGGTAACAGCTCTTTATGAAAGACAAGCAAGGAAGCAGAGGGGATTGCCCTTTACATGACGTAACAGCTCAAGCATATAGAGCTCTTCTATGGAGTGGGTGACAGGCTGTTTGAGAACTTGTGTGTCAGGAAAAGAGGAGAGGCTAGTACGGGGTGATATCATGGTGGGAGCTTGTTACAGACCACCTGATCATTGTGAAGAAGGGGACAAGGCCTTCTTTAAACAACCCAAGGGAGTTTCCAGATTACAGACCCTGGTTCTTATGGGGGACTTTAAACTCCCTGACATCTGCTGGAAGGGCAACACAGGGACAAAAACAGTCCAGGAGGCTTCTGGAGGGTGTTGCAGGGGTGATGATGATGAAAGCTTCTTAATACAGGTACTTGATGGGACAACTGGGGTGATGCTGGATCTGCTCCTTGTGAACAATGAATAACTGTTTGAGGATGTGGTAATCAGTGGCAGCCTTGACTGTAGTAGCCATGAAAAAGTGGAGCTCAAGATCCTGAGGGGAGTGAGGCAAGCAAGAAGCAGAGTACAGACCTTGCATTTCAGGAAAGCAGACTTGAACTTTTTCAGGGGATTAGTGAATGGGATCTGGTGGGGAGTCAGCTCTGAAGTACAGAGGAGTTTCAGAGAGCTTTCAGGTCTTCAAGGACTTCCTCCTTCAAACACAAGAACAGTCCATCTGAATACTTGTGAAAATGAATAGATGGATCTGGAGTCCATCTTGGCTAAGTAGGGAACTCATGAATGAGCGCCAATGCAAAAAGGATGTATACAGGAGGTGGAAGCAAGGACAGGCAACAAAGGCAGAATATAGAAACATTGCCTGGCCATGTGAGGATAGAAACCAAAACTCAGGTATTGTTGATTCTTGTGATGGACATCAAGGGTAACAAGAGCTTGTACTGCTATGTTATTGGTAAAAGGGTGAACAAGGAAAATGTGGGTCCATTGCTGAATGTGGTGGTTGATTTAGTGACAGTGGAGGCAGATGAGGTTTAGATATTCAATGCTTTCTCTGCCTTGATCTTTAGTAACAAGGTCTCCCAGGCCTTTGTGCCTAGAGACTTGGTTCAAGGAAAAAAAGAAACACCAGTAGTGGAGGAGGATTGAGTCAGATCTCTTGAGAAATCCTTACAAGTCCATGAGATACATCTGTTTTGGTTTTAAACAAAGTGACAGTGTGTAGGCTAAATGGATTTGGATACCAAAGCACTTTAATCACAAGTATATGTAATTTTACAAATTGCACAACTTCCCTCTGTCATGGAGGAGATGGTGCAGTGAGAAAGAGAAGTCAGGCAGGTCAGCATAGTGGTTTCTAACATGACCTCCTCCTTCTGCAGGAGAGGTGGTGTAGTCCTGAAGAGAGCTCAGGTAGGTCAGCATGTTGGTTCCTGTCATGCTGTGCTATAGTCCTGGCACAGAGTCATGAGGTTTCTCTAAGATCTTTTCCACTCCTTGGGTTCCTTGAAGTTGGAGAGATGGTTCTGGGTCCCAGTGTAAGGTCATGGGGCTTTTCTTCCTGGAGTCTTTTAAGAAACTCTTGGTCACTCCAGTGTTCTTGTACATCCTTAGTTATAGGACTGGGTAAAGAATACCTCATCAATTAGTCTGTCCAAATTGTGCTGTCATTTTCAGACTTGCTGTCACAGTGATTGGCACTCACAATCTGCTCATTCTGGACACTTTGCACTTCTTGATGATTAACAAATTGTTTACATTAGTGTGGCTATCTATTTTCCTGAGCACACCAAAACTATTCTGTTTGTGATAGGTGGCAGATCATATTTTGTCTACTTCTACTACTGAGAAAAGTCAATTAAAGTTCATGGGCTTATGCTAATAGCTATGCTAGCTAGGACTACCATGCTAACTGCTATAGCATCCAAGAATGCCGAGAGTTGGCTGATGTCATTGTGAGGCTGTTCATCATCGTTGAAACATTGTGGAAATGGTGTGTGTGTGTATGTGTGTGTGTGTCCCAACAATTGCAGAGCAGTTGCACCCATCTTCAAAAAGGGCAATAAGGGGGATCCAGGGAACTACAGGCTGGTCAGCTCCACTTCAGTCCCTGGGAAAATTATGGAATGTGTCTTCTTGGAATGCATTTCTGGGCACATGAAAGAGGAGGTCATTGGGAAGAGCCAGAATGGGTTTACCAAGAGTAAATCACACTTGACCAACCTGATTATCATCTATGATGAAATAACTGGCCTGGTAGACAAGGGAAGAGCAAAGGAGGTGATTTACCTTGACTTCAGAAAGGCTTTCGATGTCATCTCTCACAACATCCTTATATCCAAGTTGGGACATTATAGTCTAGGTGGGTGAAAATCTGACTGAATCTTCAGGCACAGAGGGTAGTAGTTAATGGTTGATGCTCTACATGGGGGACCCAGTAACAAGTAGAGTTGCTTGGGGTCTATCCTGGAACCATTTCTCTTCAATATTTTTCTCAGAGACCTGGAGAAGGAGACAGATTGCACCTCATCAATTTTGTGGACATTGCTGAACTAGGAGGTTCAGTTGATACAGTCAAGAGCAAGACTGCCATTAAATGGTCCAGACTGAGAAGTGGCTGGTTGGGGGAAAGCTCTGCTGAAAAGGTTCTGGGGATTCTGGTGAACTGCAAGCTAAATATGAGCCAGCAGTTTGCTCTGTAAGTGAGAGTCTAACAGTGTCCTGGGCTGTATCAACAGAAGTGTAACTAGTAGTCTGAGGGAAGTGATATTATTCCCTTTTAATCCGTACTTCTTAAACAGCATCTGGAATACTGTGTCCAGTTTTGGGCCTCTTAATAAAAGACATGTACAAATTGAAACAAGTCCATCAGAGAGACACCAGGTCTATGGACTGGAGCACATGCCCTATGAGGAGAAGCTGAGGGAGCTGGACTTGTTCAGCCTGGAAAAGAGAAGGCATTAAGAAGATGTGTGTAATAGCAGCCTTTCAGTAGCAAAGAAGAGGTTACTGAGGAGATGGAGCCAGGCTTGTGTTGCTGGTGAATGAGAGAAACAAGTGCTCATCATGAAGTTAATCAAAATAATGTATTAAACAGAAATCAATGATTAAGCAGAGATAGCAGTCAAACACTCTATTATGGTTAACCAGCAGTCAAACCCTCTACTACTTACTACATGCCTACTGATTAAGCCAGCTCAATGTGTATAAAGTGTCGCTTAAGCTCCATATAAAGAAATGCTGCATGCATATAGAAATGTCGCTCACCTTGTTGTAAACATCAGATGCTGGGTAAGCGATCTCTCAGCCTCGAGGAGTAACCTTGAAAGACATCCCTGCTCAAGGGGAGATCATCGTGCAGCCTGTTGCCATACAGGAGAGCTCAAAGGGCTCTGGTGGTTGCAAATATTTACAGCATAAAGTTGTTGACTTGCAGTCAAATTTCCTTTTATGGTTGTGCAGTAGGTACTGTTTTTTTCTTTCTCTTATCAGCAGTGTCTCAACTACATGAGCTCTGCACAGGAAATCATGTCCCTGGGCAATACAATTTACAATGTTTGTGTAACCCAGTTGGCTCCAGTTAGGCCTACTCATCAGCAGTGCCTGAAACAGGGTACTGCTAGAATGAAACTGTGTGTGTGTGGTGCTCCTATCACAGCTTGTTACTGAGGTACATGGTGGAAGAGCAAGTGGTCATAAAGAAAAACGTGGAAGGTTCTGAATGGGTGTAAGGGGAGGGGGTGAACATGTTTATTTTGAGGAAATTAAGCATTGAAACAGGGGCTCAGAGAGGTGGTAGTATATCTATCCTCGGAGGCTTTCAAGCCCCAGCTAGAGAAAGCCCAGAGAAATCTGGTCTGGCCTTATTAGCTGACTGTTTTGAACAGGACTTTGGACTACAGACATCCTGAGACACCTTCCCTTCAATTTTTTCTTTAATAATGTTGTGTTACCACATTCTGCTAGGAGTTGGAATAAACAACTAGGTAATTTTTGCCAGTCTAGAACTTGAAAGAATGTGAATGCTTGGATGAGTCCCATGGGATGTTGTGGTTTAACCCAGTCGGCAGCTAAGCACCACACAGCCGTTTGCTCACCCTCCCCCCTCCCTCTCTGGGATGGGGGAAGAGAATCAGGAAAATGAAGCCTGTGGATTGAGATAGAGACAGTTTATTAGGACAGAAAAGAAAAGGAAAATAATAATAATAATGATAATGGTACTACTAATAATAACATGTACAAAAAAAGTGATGCACAATACAATTGCTCACCACCCACTGACTGATGCCCAGCCGATCCCCGAGCAACCGGTTCCCCCACCCTGGCCAGCCCCCCCATATTAATTGTTCAGCATGACGTCAAATGGTATGGAATACCACTTTGGCCAGTTTGGGTCAGCTGTCCTGGGTCTGTCCCCTCCCAGCTCCTGCTGCATCCCCAATTGCACTATTGCAATTCCAGTAGGTAATAATAAATTATCTAGGACTTGCTTTTTTTGAATTCGGAGGAGTGCCAAAGGTAAGCACTTCGTTCAGGGGAGACAAGTTTCCAGAACTTGGTCAATTGCTTCTTTACTGTCTGATTCATCTGCTCCACCCTTCCAGAAGAGGAAGAATGTCAAGGAGCATGAAATTCCCATTTCATTCCTAAAGTCCGCATTAGCCCTTGCAATATTTGTGATGTAAAGTGACTTCCTTGATCAGAGTCAATATTTTCAATGAGTCCATACCTGGGAATTATCTGTTCTAGAATTACCTTAGCTACCACGCTTGCAGTAACAGATACTAAAGGGAAAACTTCCACCCACCCTGACAAGTGATTGACCAAGACCAGCAAGTATTTAAATCTACCTGCTCTAGGGAGTTCTGTAAAATCGACCGGTACACTTTGGAAGGGTCGAATTCCTGGTTCTTGCCCCCTTTTGGGCTGTCTGTGGATAATTTTCCTATTTACCTTTTAACATACTACACAACTCCTGCATTATTGTTTAGCCAGAGTATATATATGTTCCTACACGTACATAACTCCACAGCACAGCGTCACACATTGCTTGAACTCCCCAATAACTACCTTAAGTAAAACAGTTAATATTTGCCTCATTAGTGCTTTATTCATCATTTCTCTCCCATCAGGGAGTATCCATTTTCCTTTGAACTCCGTGGCTCCTAATTCTTTAAAAACCTCTCTCTCTTTTTCACTAAATATGTGCTTTTCCGGTGGGGAGGGTACTTCACATATAAGATAATTTATAGTGATTTCTGACTGCAAGGCCGCCTCCTGGGCTTTTTCATCTGTTACACAGTTCCCTCCAGCCGTGACTGAATTTCTGGGAAGGAACAACTGCATGTATCAGTACAGGCTGGGGGATGACCTGCTGGAGAGGAGCTCTGCGGAGAAGGACCTGGGGGTCCTGGTGGACGACAGGTTGGCCGTGAGCCAGCAGTGTGCCCTGGTGGCCAGGAGGGCCAATGGGATCCTGGCGTGCATTAAAATGAGTGTGGCCAGCAGGTCAAGGGAGGTGATCCTCCCCCTCTACTCTGCCCTGGTCAGGCCTCATCTGGAGTACTGTGTCCAGTTCTGGGCTCCCCGGTCCAAAAAAAGACAGGGATCTCCTGGGAAGAGTCCAGCGGAGGGCCACAAAGATGATACGGGGCCTGGAGCATCTTCCCTATGAAGAAAGGCTGAGAGACCTGGGTCTGTTCAGCCTGGAGAAGAGAAGACTGAGAGGGGATCTTATCAATGTTTACAAATACCTTAAGTGTGGGAGACAGAGGGATTTGGCCAACCTCTTTTCAGTGGTTTGTGGGGACAGGACAAGGGGCAATGGCCACAAAATGGATCACAGGAAGTTCTGCACCAACACGCGAAAGAACTTCTTCATGGTGAGGGTGACGGAGCACTGGAACAGGCTGCCCAGGGAGGTTGTGGAGTCTCCTTCTCTGGAGATATTTAAGGCCCGTCTGGATGCCTACCTGGGCAACCTGCTCTAGGGAACCTGCTTTGGCAGGGGGGTTGGATCCGATGATCTCTTGAGGTCCCTTCCAACCCCTACAATTCTGTGATTCTGTGATTCTGTGATTCCCTTTCTGGTGACCTTTTATATGCACTATTGCAATTCCAGTAGGTAATAATAAATTATCTAGGACTTGCTTTGCAAGCTCTTGGTGGACCAATTCCTTCCCCTTACTACTGATCAACCCACGCTCCTCCCAGATGTTACCAAAGGTATGAACCACCCCATATTCATATCTCAAATCGGTATAGATGATTCCCTCTTTTCCTTCAAGAAGTTTGAGTGCCTGTTTCAAAGCATATGATTCACATATTTGGGCTGACCAGTTATTGGGCAATCGGCCCATCTCTTTTACTTCTTCACTAAATCCATCAACTATAGCTTATCAAAGAATCACAGAATCACAGAATGTTAGGGATTGGAAGGGACCTTGAAAGATCATCTAGTCCAATCCCCCTGCCAGAGCAGGAACACCTAAATCACATCACACAGGAATGCGTCCAGGTGGGTTTTGAATGCCTCCAGAGAACGAGACTCCACAACCCCCCATGGCAGCCTGTTCCAGTGTTCTGTCACGTTCACCGTGAAAAAGCTTCTTCTCACATTTAAGTGGAACCTCCTATGTTCCAGCTTGTACCCATTGCCCCTTGTCTCATCATTAGATGTCACTGAGAAGAGCCTGGCTCCATCCTCCTGACACTCACCCTTTACATATTTATAAACATTAATAAGGTCACCCCTCAGTCTCCTCTTCTCCAAACTAAAGAGACCCAGCTCCCTCAGCCTTTCCTCATAAGGGAGATGCTCCACTCCCTTAATCATCTTTGTGGCTCTGCGCTGGACTCTCTCAAGCGATTCCCTGTCCTTCTTGAACTGAGGGGCCCAGAACCGAATGCAATATTCCAGATGCGGTCTCACCAGGGCAAAGTAGAAGGGGAGGAGAACCTCTCTCGACCTACTAACCACACTCCTCCTAATACACCCCAGGATGCCATTGACCTTCTTGGCCACAAGGGCACAGTGCTGGCTCATGGTCATCCCGCTGTCCACCAGGACCCCCAGGTCCCATTTCCTCTACGCTGCTCTCCAGCAGGGCAGTCCCCAACTTATACTGCTACCTGGAGTTGTTCTTGCCCAGATGCAGGACTCTACGCTTGCCCTTATTATATTTCATTAAATTTCTCCCTGCCCAACTCTCCAGCCTGTCTAGGTCTCGCTGGATGGCAGCACAGCCTTCTGGTGTGTCAGCCACTCCTCCCATCTTAGTGTCATCAGCAAACTTGCTGACAGTGCACTCTATTCCCTCATCCAAGCCATTGATGAATATATTGAACAATACTGGTTCCAGTACCGACCCTTGAGGGACTCCACTAGATACAGGCCTCCAACTAGACTCTGTCCCATTGACCACAACTCTCTGGCTTCTTTTCTTCAGCCAGTTCACAGTCTACCTCACTACCCGATCATCCAGACCACACTTCCTCAGTTTAGCTGCAAGGATGCTGTGGGAGACGGTGTCAAATGCTTTACTGAAATCAAGATAGACCACGCCCACTGCTTTACCATCATCTATCCACCTGGTTATGTCTTCATAAAAGGCTATCAGGTTGGTCAAGCACGACTTCCCCTTGGTGAAGCCACGTTGACTGCCCCTAATGACCTTTTTATCCTTGATATGTCTAGAGACAATGCCAAGTTGTTCCTTCACCTTACCAGGGATGGAGGTGAGGTTGACCGGTCTATCGATACCCGTGTCCTCCTTCTTGCCCTTTTTGAAGACTGGAGTGACATTTGTTTTCCTCCAGTCCTCAGGCACCTCTCCCGTTCCCCACAACTTACCAAAGATGATGGAGAGTGGCCTATCAATGACTGCTGCCAGCTCCCTCAGCACCCGCATGTGCATCCCATCAGGACTCATGGATTTATGGATGTCCAGCTTACTTAATCGGTCCTTAACCCAGTCCTCATCCACCAAGGCAAACTCCTCCTTTATCCCAACTTCCTCTGGGGCCTCAGGGGTACGAGGCTCCTCAGGACAGCCTCCGGCATTATAGACAGAGACACAGAAGGCATTCAGTAACTCCGCCTTCTCTTTATCTTCTGTCACCAGGGCACCCACCTCATTCATCAGTGGGCTTACATTGCCTCTAGTGTTAGTTTTATCTGCAGTGTATTTGAAGAATCCCTTTCTGTTGTCCTTGACCCCTCTTGCAAGGTTTAATTCTAAGGAGGCCTTAGCTTTCCTAGTTGCCTCCCTACATCCTCTGACAACAGTCTTATGTTCCTCCCAAGTGGACAGCCCCTCCTTCCATGATCTGCAGACTCTCCTCTTCCACTTGACTTTGCCCAGCAGTTCCCTGTTTAACCATGCAGGTCTCCTGGCTCTCTTTCTTGACTTCCTACCTGTTGAGATGCTCTGATCTTGAGCTTGGAAGAAGCAGTCCTTGAATGTTTACCAACTATCCTGGGCCCCTTTTCCTTCAAGTACCTTGTCCCATGGGATTTCCCCTAGCAATTGCTTGAAAAGGCCAAAGTTGGCCCTACTGAAGTCCAGGGTTGTGATTCTGCTTGGTGTTTTGTTCCTGCCACATGAGATCCTGAACCATCTCATGATCGCTGCAACCAAGGCTGCCCTCAACCTTCATCTCTTCAACCAGCCCCTCCTTGTTAGTGAGGACAAGATCCAGCAGCGCTCCTCTCCTAGATGGCACATCCACCAATTGCATCAGGAAGTTATCAGCAGTGCACTGGAGGAACCTCCTGGACTGCAGATGGCTGGCTGAGTAGGCCTTCCAGCAAATGTCAGGGTAGTTGGGCATGTACTTGCAAGGCTACTATCAGCTGATTCTAGAAGGCCTCATCAACTTCTTCACCCTGATCTGGTGGCCTGTAATAGACACCCACAACAGTATCCCCCATGCCAGCCTGTCCCTTAACTCTCATCCACAGATTCTCAACTCGCTCCTCATCCGCCCCTGGACAGTACTCAATACATTGTAGTTGCTCTCTCATGTAAAGAGCAAATCCGCCACCTCGCCTTGCTGGCCTGTCTTTCCTGAGAAGGACATAACCATCCATGACCACATTCCAGTCATGTGAGCTGTTCCACCATGTCTCTGTAATTGCCACCAGATCATAATCTCCTGACTAAGCAATATAAATATATATATATATATATTATACCTCTTTCCCTGAACTACCCTTGAGGATCCATATCCCCCCTCATCCCCCCTACTCCTGGGTGAATACTCCTTGAAAAGTCCTTGGCTTAGTGTAAGCACTGCTCTGCAACAATTAAAACATCAGCGCGTTATCAACACTCTTCTCATCCTAAATCCCAAACACAGCACCCTACCAGCTACTAGGAGGAAAATTAACTCTATCCTAGCTGAAACCAGGACAGGGATAAGGCCCAGGAGGGAAGAGGGGCACAAGAAAGTTGGTTAATATTCAAGGGTCACAGTATTGGGTTTGCGTGATAAGGGTTTGGTAGCAGGGGGCTGCAGGGGTGGCCTCTGTGAGAAGAGTCCAGAAGCTGCCCCATGCTAGATAAGGGCCAGTTTCAGCTGTGTCCAAAAGGGACCAGAGCTGAGCCAATGAGAGACATTGGTTGTGAAGAAGTTTGACTCCTAGAGTCAGTCAGCCAGTGCCCAGCTCTCTTAGTCAATATCGTCTTAACCTGGTGTGGAGTAGTAACTATGAGACGACCCCCAAAGGTTAATTTCCTGCTTTCTTCCCCCAGAATAGCAGTTGCTGCTACAGCTTGGAGACATTCAGGCCATCCTCTGGAAACTGGGTCCAGCAGTTTAAAGAACTAAGCCATTGGCTGCCACTCATCCCCCCCACTCCCGGGCGAATACTCCCAATGCTGCTCCCCGATCCACAGTAGAGAACAGATAAAAAGGCTTATTTAATGCGGGAAGAGCTAAGACTGGTGGTGTGATTAAGCTCTGCTTCAGTTTTTTCTAATAACTCCTTTTCCTCTTCTGTCCATTCAAGTATATTAGACTCCTCCTCTAATAATTTAAGACACAACCCTTTTGTCTTCTGAGCATATGCTTCTATCCATTATCGACGATATGCCATTAACCCCAAAAACTTTCTCAGTTCTTTCTTAGTTTTGGGTAGGGGTAGCTCAACAGTTCCCTGAATCCTCTCTGGATTTATTCTTCATTTTCCCTCAGACACTAGATGGATGCCCTAAATACCTGACTTCTCTTTCCACATACTGCAATTTATTTTTTGATACTCTCAAGCCCTGTTTTCCCAGAAAGTCGAATAGCTTGTTAGTGGCTTCCTTCACAACTGTTTTCTCCTGTCCTGACAATAAAAGATCATCCACATATTGTAACAGTAACACCTCCTTTGGAGGTTGGAATTGCTCCAAAATCTGTCCTAGAACTTGCCCAAATAAATTTGGTGACTCTGTAAACCCCTGAGGTAATACTCTCCATCTGTATTGTTGCTTCCGCTCCATTTCAGGGTCTTCCCACTCAAAGGTGAATATATCTTTGCTCTCAGGATCTGAGGGAACCCCATTAATAACACCGATATTCCAGTCTAATAACTTACTATTCCAGTGGCCAATTTCATCATCAAATCCCTTCCCAACAAGTCAGTCCATTCCTTGGGTACATACAATAACTGCACAGTGATCATTTTATCCCCTAGTCTCAGCTTGGTGTCCCCAAAAAGTAGCACTGTTGTCCCAGTTCCTTCTACCCCCATCACCTTCAGGGTTTCATTAGTTAAATTAAGGCCTGATACTTTACGGGCCAGCAATGACCTAGCTGCCCCAGTGTATTAGGTTTACGTGGCAAGGTTCTGGTAGCAGGGGGCCTGCAGCAGTGGCCTCTGTGAGAAGAATCCAGCAGCTGCCCCATGTTAGATAAGGGCCGGTTTCATCTGGCTCCAAAGGGGCCCACTGCTGCCTTGAGCCAAGCCGTGAGCCATGTAATTTGTGCCTCTGTGAGAGCATATTTAAGAAAGGGAAAAAAAACCTGCTGCACCACAGCATCTGGGAGGGAGAGGAGTGAGAAACAGCCCAGCAGAGACCAAGGTCAGTGAAGAAGGAGGGGGAGGAGGTGCTCCAGGCACCAGAGCTGAAGTTCCCCTGTGGCCTGTGGAGAGGCCCATGGTGGAGCAGGCCGTCCCCCTGCAGCCCATGGGTACAACGGTGGTGCAGATCTCCACACTGCAGCCCGTGGAGGAGCCTACGGTGGAGCATGTGATCGGGGGGGAGGGGGGGGAAAATCTGCTGCCTGTGAGGGTCCGATGCTGGAGCAAACTGCTCCTGACGGATGGACCCCGCGGCACAGACCCACACCTGGAGCAGCTCTCAAAGAGCCGCTGCCCCTGGAGAAACCCACACAGGACCAGCCTAGGAAGGTCCGTAACCCGTGGGAGGGACCCCACGCCAGAGCAGGGGAGAGAGCGACCCTGAAGGAGTGGTGGAAATGAAGCACCATGGACTAACCACAGTCCCCACTCCGCCCCCCCCCCCCCCCCCCCCACTCAGGGCAGGGAAGATGTGAAAGAGAGTGGATGGGGGAAGGTGCCCTCAGCTTCTTTGTTTCTCACTGCTCCAGCCCATCAGCAGTAGGCAATAAATTTTATTAATCTTCCTATGCTAAGTCTGTTTTACCCATGACGATAATTGTAGAGTGATCTCCCTGTCCTTATCTCAACCCTTGAGACCTTTTCATTTGTCAAGGGCTCTTAGTGGGACTAGCTTTCTGAGAAGCCCTGACTCCCCTATTCTGAATTTATAATAGCAAACAATTTCTCCTCCTTCTTCCACTCCGGATACTCCTATTTGAAGCAGATGGCTCGGACACTCTTCAAACATCTTCTCAAAGGTTGTCCCTGCTAGGATTTATGTTGCAATACAGGTAGCTTCCCTTGCATGCCATTCCTTCATCTCTCTTTGTCTCCCTTCCATCCTGGGCCTGACTTCCTCTGAAAGTTTTCTTCCTCTTTCTCCAATCCTCTGCCTCACTACCTGGTCCACTGTGAAGACCGTTAGTTTCGCTCTCTGCTGTTCCTTCTCATCTCCCCTCCTGACATACACTTCTGGGCCTCTCGCAGGAGGGTTTCCAGAGACTGTTTGCTCCATCCTTCCACCTTCTGGAGCCTTTTCTCTATATCTGGCCAGGCTTTAATCACAAAATGAACTTTCAAGAGCCCTTGGGCTACCGGGTCCTCAGGATTCATCCCCAAGTTGTGTGTTGTTATTATCCCAGTTGGATAAGCGGATATTTCTGCTCTATCAGAATTACTCCCTGTCCAGGGGTGGTTGGTTCTTTCTCATTCTTGCATAGCTGCCCGCCTAATCAGTCCCCTCCAAAACATTCTTCTCCAGTGAATAACATAAACAAGATTGACATCGTTCTCCCCCCCTCCCCCCAGGAATACAGATTAGGCCTTAGAAACTAACTGTTCTGCTAATCCTGTAGGGTCCTCAATTAAAGATTTCATTTCCTTCTTAAAATTCCTAGCCTCTCTGCTGATAAGGGTGGGGGTGGGGGTGTGGGGGGGGAGTTCACATAACCTATTTGTCCTTGCCTCACTGGGGCCTCCCTAAGAGAATACGTAGGAGTGTTAATACTGTTACTATCAGGGAAGGAGAAATTCTCAGTATCTCTTCTACACTGTTCTAAGTCTTGCCAGAGCCTAGAATGCACTCCTTCTCTAGGGACAGTGTTAATTGCAGTCCCTGGCTCCCTTCCTGGAGCGGCGGCTGCTGCTGCTGCCAGTGCAATATTAGGATTATAGGGAGGGGGTTAATTATCCAAGGATTCCCATCGACCCTTCCTTCTCTCTGACTCCTCTTTCTCCTGGTCCTGACTCTTTTTCAATAAAAACTGACTTACCCCCTGCACCCAGCAAGCATCATAACATGACTCCTTTGAAAAAGGAGTCTTACTGTTTACATATAAATGTAAAGCCTGAATTTTCATCAGACCCATATTTTGGCCAAAATACCGCTGTTTCCTTAATCGGTTCCTTTGTCCAGATTAATACACAGTATTTAATCATTCTCTTGTTATAATTTCCTCTAATGTTGGGATTATTTTTCCAATTCCTTATCATTCTTCCTGAAGGACTATCGGTAGGCACTGCCCCAGGGATATCTCCCTGTCCCCTGGAACCCTTAATGCCCATTTTTCCTAGCCCCTGTAAATGTGACTGACAAGACTCTTCCTTTCTTCCTTCTACCTCTTGCTACGTCCATATCCAACCACGCTCCTCGCGGAGCTACGGAACCATGGATCGGGACCCCGTACTTGCTTTGTACAAAAGTACGTCTCCATCACACTTCACACAAGATTCTTACCCAACCCTCAAGGCAATACTTAATATTTCTTACCTTGGTCTGTGCACAGAGTTACCGGATCAATTCTTAAACCCGGAGTGCCTACCTTCTTCCCTTCCCCACTACTTCATGGATCCTGCCTCTTTAATCAGTCTCGGGCCCTCTGTCAGCTCTCCGCAGAACCGCCACAGTCGATGCACAGGACCGCTGAAATCAGCGGGGCATGCCTTCCTGCTGCTGCGGCGGTGGGGCTCCCTGGTAGGTGACTGGATCCCGGACGAGCCCCCAAATTGTGAGAAACAATCTGCAGCCAATAAAAAAGGCTCGGGCAAGGATCTCAGTGAAGCAGCATTTTTATTTGCAGTTGCAATGGCGGGCGTCCTGCAAGCAGGAGTGCACAGCAAAAGTATATCATAACCTTATATTCTCTATTACCTGATGCTTGATTCCTCCCGTTTGCTCGTTGGCTGAGTACTACAGGTTCACAAACTACTCAACGCTTATTGCTATACTATATATGTATAATTTGATTTGACTAACCATTACTTTCTCCTTTTCCTTTCTTGTCCTTCTTCTCTCGTGACTAGAGGGCCTGTGATTTTTTGGTTTTACTGATTTTGCACTGCTCATCCTGCTTTTCTTAGCTATCCTCCTTATCTTGAGACAGTGGGACCTTCCCCTTATCTGCTTAACATACTCCCCACTGCTATGCCACTGTCATGCCTGCACAATCCCTTTTGAATATGCAAGGTTAGTGGAATTTTCCACTGCAAAAACACAACCTTGTTTCTCACACCAGTGAGCTAACATATGATGATGGTGCACTCCGTACAAACTTCTGCCACATGGGTCATGTACACTTGACTTCATCTGGATCTTTGGATAGCTGTTCCTTGCCTAGGTCATCATAAATCACCTCCAGCACAGCTAATTCCCTCAGGTACTGTATTTCCCTCTCCATGGTGGTCCACTCGCCTGGTTGACATACGACATTGTCCTGGTTTTCGCTAGGATAGTTAGTTTTCCTCCTAGTAGCTGGTAGGGTGCTATGTTTTGGATTTAGGATGAGAATAATGCTGATATCACACTGATGCTTTAATTGTTGCAGAGCAGTGTTTACACCAGGCCAAGGACTTTTCAGCTTCTGGCTCTGTCCTGCAAGCGGGTAGGCTGGGGATGCAGCAGGAGCTGGGAGGGGACAGACCCAGGACAGCTGACCCAAACTGGCCAAAGGGGTATTCCATACCATCTGACATCATGCTGAACAACATATAGGGGTGGCTAGCCGGGGTGGGGGAGCCGGCTGCTCAGGGATAGGCTGGGCATCGGTCAGCAGATGGTGAGCAATTGTATTGTGCATCACTTGTTTTGTGCACATTATTATTATTATTATTATTATTATTAATTTTCTGTCCTAATAAAGGACACAGGCTTCAGTTTCTCTTTTCTGTCCCCCATCCCAGAGAGGGAGGGGGGATGGTGAGCAAATGGCTGTGTGGTGTTTAGCTGCCGGCCAGGTTAAACCACAAGAGTCCTTTTGGTGCCCAATGTGGGGCACCAAGGGTTGAGATAATGACAGATCTGACAAGACTGTGTTAAAACAAGATTCTGATAAGCATTACATCAGTTTAATACTTACTAATCACAGTGCTGATTTCTGTGATCTCAAGTCTGCTCTGCCTGTTTTCCGAATTGAGTTATATAGCACTTTACTTACTGTATGTGTTGCTTATCACTTCTGGGGGTTTGTACAGGGTTATTATTTTGCTGTGCTGTGTAACACTGGCTTATGATATGATAAAATTACCGGTGTTGTGGTTTAACCCGGCTGGCAGCTAAACACCACACAGCCGTTCGCTCACCCTCCCCCCTCCCTCTCTGGGATGGGGGAGAGAAAGGGGAAAGTGAAGCCGGTGAGTTGAGATAAAGACAGTTTATTAAGACAGGAATATAATAATATAAGGAATATAAGGAATATAATAATAACAATAATAATAATAATAGTGATAATGATAATAGTATTAACAATAATAATGTGTAAGAAAACAAGTGATGCACAATGCAATTGCTCACCACCCGCTGACCGATGCCCAGCCTATTCCCGAGCAGCCGGCACCCCCACCCCGGCCAGCCACCCCTATATATTGTTTAGCATGACGTCAGATGGTATGGAATACCCCTTTGGCCAGTTTGGGTCAGCTGTCCTGGGTCTGTCCCCTCCCAGCTCCTGCTGCACCCCCAGCCTGCTCGCTGGCAGGACAGAGCGAGAAGCCGAAAAGTCCTTGGCCTGGTGTAAACACTGCTCTGCAACAATTAAAACATCAGCATGTTATCAGCGCTCTTCTCATCCTAATCCAAAACATAGCACCCTACCAGCTACTATGAGCTACTTAACTCTGTCCTAACTGGAACCAGGACAGATATCCACCCCTTATTCCATACCATTTATGTCATGCTCAGGTTACACTCTGTCCAATACATTCTAATTAATCACCATTTTCATCTATGATATATAGCAATCATGGTAGTGATGACATACATTATTATATAATAATTAACATACTACAATTCAACTCACGGGCTATTCTCACCCAGTATCAAATCCCCTTGAGGTACACACCGGACCTCCCCATTCTTTTGCATTACCCACCAAGTGCATCCAGGTCCCTGAGCAAAAGCAATTCCACGAATGGGTTTGCCTTTTCCTGAGGCAGGAGTAGCCCAGACTGTTTTACCCAGCACGTTTCTTACGTGCACTACAGGAACTTTATCCCCTTCTACAGTGCGTAACAGGTTTGATTGGGCAGGTCCAGCTCGGTTGGCAGATCCCCTGGTATTGACTAACCAGGTGGCCTTTGCCAAATGTGTATCCCAATTTTTGAATGTCCCAGCACCCATTGCTTTCAGTGTAGTCTTCAACAGTCCATTGTATCGTTCAACTTTTCCAGAGGCTGGTGCATGATAGGGGATGTGATACACCCACTCAATACCATGTTCTTTGGCCCAAGTGTCTATAAGGTTGTTTCGGAAATGAGTCCCGTTGTCTGACTCAATTCTCTCTGGGGTGCCATGTCGCCATAAGACTTGCTTTTCAAGGCCCAGGATAGTGTTCCGGGCGGTGGCATGGGGCACAGGATATGTTTCCAGCCATCCGGTGGTTGCTTCCACCATTGTAAGTACGTGGCGCTTGCCGTTGCGGGTTTGAGGGGGTGTGATGTAATCAATCTGCCAGGCCTCTCCATATTTATATTTCAGCCATCGTCCTCCATACCAAAGAGGTTTTGACCTTTTGGCTTGCTTGATTGCAGCACATGTTTCACAGTCATGAATAACCTGTGCTATAGTGTCCATGGTCAGGTCCACCCCTCGATCACGAGCCCATCTGTAGGTTGCATCTCTACCTTGATGGCCTGAGGTGTCATGGGCCCATCGGGCTATAAATAATTCACCTTTATGTTGCCAGTCCAGGTCCACCTGAGCCACTTCAATCTTAGCAGCCTGATCCACCTGCTGGTTGTTTTGATGTTCTTCAGTAGCCCGATTCTTGGGCACATGAGCATCTACATGGCATACCTTTACAACCAGGTTCTCTACCCGGGCAGCAATATCTTGCCACAATGCCGCAGCCCAGATTTGCTTGCCCCTGCGCTGCCAGTTGTTCTGCTTCCATTGCTGTAACCACCCCCACAGGGCATTTGCTACCATCCATGAATCAGTATAGAGATAGAGAACTGGCCACTTTTCTCGTTCAGCAATATCTAAAGCCAGCTGAATGGCTTTCACTTCTGCAAACTGACTCGATTCA
Source organism: Anser brachyrhynchus (assembly GCF_964034855.1). Taxonomy (NCBI): domain Eukaryota; kingdom Metazoa; phylum Chordata; class Aves; order Anseriformes; family Anatidae; genus Anser; species Anser brachyrhynchus. The sequence continues at coordinate 16,680,752 of NC_137704.1, forward strand.
CCTTCTCCCTCAGCAGCTTCTGCAACTCGTCGTGTAGGACTCCATACAGCAGCTTTCAATCTCCGATGCTTTCCCACAATATGACAGGACCCGTCAGTGAACAAGGCATATTTCTTCTCATTTTCCGGTAGCTTGTTGTACAGTGGGGCTTCTTCAGCACGAACCACCTCCTCCTCTGATGATATCCCAAAGTATTTGCCTTCTGGCCAGTCCATAATCACCTCCAAGATTCCTGGGCGATTGGGGTTTCCTATTCGAGCCCGCTGAGTAATCAGGGAAACCCACTTGCTCCATGTAGCATCAGTTGCATGATGTGTAGAGGGGACCCTTCCTTTGAACATCCAGCCTAGTACCGGCAGTCGGGGTGCCAGGAGGAGCTGCGCTTCAGTACCGACCACTTCCGAAGCAGATCGAACTCCTTCATATGCTGCCAATATCTCCTTTTCAGTTGGAGTATAGCGGGCTTCAGATCCTCTGTATCCCCGACTCCAAAACCCCAGGGGTCGACCTCGAGTTTCCCCAGGTTCTTTCTGCCAGAGGCTCCAGGTGGGACCATTCTCCCCGGCTGCGGTGTAGAGCACATTCTTTAAATCTGGTCCTGTTCGGACTGGCCCGAGGGCTACTGCATGAACTATTTCCTGCTTAATTTGTTCAAAGGCTTGTCGTTGCTCAGGGCCCCATTCAAAAGCATTCTTCTTACGGGTTACTTGGTAGAGCGGGTTTACAATCAGACTGTAATTTGGAATATGCATTCTCCAAAACCCCACGACACCTAGGAAAGTTTGTGTTTCTTTTTTGCTAGTTGGTGGAGACATAGCTGTTATCTTGTTGATCACATCCATTGGGATTTGACGACGTCCATCTTGCCATTTTATTCCTAAAAACTGGATCTCTCGTGCAGGTCCTTTAACTTTATTCTGTTTTATGGCAAAACCGGCCTTCAGAAGGATTTGGACTATTTTCTTCCCTTTCTCGAAAACTTCTTCTGCAGTGTCACCCCACACAATGATGTCATCGATGTACTGCAGGTGTTCAGGAGCTTCCCCCTGCTCCAGCGCAGACTGGATCAGTCCATGGCAAATGGTAGGGCTGTGTTTCCACCCCTGGGGCAGCCGATTCCAAGTATATTGGAGTCCCCTCCAAGTGAAAGCAAACTGTGGCCTGCACTGTGCTGCTAGAGGGATGGAGAAAAATGCATTAGCGATATCAACTGTGGCATACCACTTGGCTGCCTTTGATTCCAGTTCATACTGGAGTTCTAGCATGTCCGGCACTGCAGCACTCAGTGGTGGCGTGACTTTGTTCAGGCCACGATAGTCCACTGTTAGTCTCCACTCACCATTAGACTTTCGCACTGGCCATATGGGACTATTAAAAGGTGAATGAGTCTTGCTGATCACTCCTTGGCTCTCCAGTTGACGAATTAGCTTATGGATGGGACTCAGGGAGTCTCGGTTGGTGCGATATTGCCGCCGGTGCACAGTTGTGGTAGCGATCGGCACTTGCTGTTCTTCAACCCTCAGCAACCCCACAACAGAAGGGTCCTCTGAGAGACCGGGCAAGGTAGACAACTGTTTAATGTCCTCTGTCTCTAAGGCAGCTATGCCAAAAGCCCAGCGGAACCCTTTTGGGTCCTTGAAATATCCTCTTCTAAGATAGTCTATGCCAAGGATGCACGGAGCATCTGGGCCAGTCACAATACGGTGTTTTTGCCACTCATTACCGGTTAGACTCACTTCAGCCTCCAATACAGTTAACTGCTGGGATCCCCCCGTCACACCATAAATACAGATGGGCTCTGGCCCTTTATAGCTTGATGGCATTAGAGTACATTGTGCACCGGTGTCTACCAAAGCCTTATACTTCTGTGCGTCTGACGTGCCAGGCCATCGAATCCACACAGTCCAATAAACTCGATTGTCCCTTTCCTCCCCCTGGCTGGAGGCAGGGCCCCTCTAGTCCTGGTCAGAATCTTCGTTTCTGTGTCTAAAGGACTGCCTGCTGGAAGTTGGAGCAGCAAACTTTTCAGAGAATTCCTTTTTCCCACTTGTTTTCCTTTGCAATTCACGTACCCGTGCCTCTAGGGTCGCAGTAGATTTTCCATCCCATTTTCTCATGTCCTCTCCATGGTCACGTAGGTAAAACCACAGGGTGGCGCGGTGTGTGTGCCCACCATATTGTCTTCCTTGCATAGATGAACGTTTACCCCTAATAGCTGAGACACCGGTTTGTACAGGTGGGGAGGAAAATAATCTCTCTTCAAGTTGGTGGATCTTTTCAGAAAGTTTCTCCAAAGTATTCTCTTTTAGCTGGTGGACACTGGTTCGTTCAGGTGGAGGGGAAGATAATCTTTCTTCAAGTTGGTGGATCTTTTCAGAAAGTTTCTCCAAAGCATTCTCTTTTAGCTGGTGGACACTGGTTCGTTCAGGTGGAGGGGAAGATAAATTCTCTTTAAGTTGGTGGACCTCTTCAGAGAGTTTCTCCACAGCCGAGACACAGGCCTGTAGGGAAGAGGAGAGATTTCCTTCGTACTGCCGGAGTAATTTAGCCACGTCATTCACTGGGGGATTCTCCTCCTCTTTCCAGGTTAGTATTGCCAATGAGCTGGCATATGATGATGGTGCACTCCGTACAAACTTCCGCCACATGGGTGGTGTACACCGGACTGCATCTGGATCTGCGGATGTTTGTGCGTCGTCTAGGTCCTTATAAATGACTTCCCGTACGGCCAATTCCCTGAGGTACTGAATTCCCTTCTCCATGGTGGTCCATTTGCCTGGTAGACATACAAGTTCTTCCTTGAAGGGATACCTTTCCTGCACAGCTGACAGGAGACGCCTCCAGAGGCTGCGAGGTCGTGCTCCATCTCCAATTGCTTTGTCAATGCATGCGTCCCTAGCAAGGGATCCCAGCCGCCTGGCTTCCTTGCCCTCTAATTCCACATAATTGGCTCCAGCGTCCCAGCACCGGAGCAGCCAGGTGACAAGCTGCTCACCTATACAGCGACCAAAATCTTTTCGCACATCTCGTAGCTCACGCTGGTATAGAGTCCGGGTAGTTACTGTTGATTTTTCGACATCCTCATCCTCATCTTCAGTCTCCTGCACCTTTGATGGCCCAGCCTCGTCTTCACTATGCCCAGACTTAGCAGAAGACTGTCTGCGTTCTAAACGACCTGAGTCTCTATACCATTTTTTCACCTTGTCTACAGGGGCAACTTGCACTGCTACAGCTCGTTTCTCTAACCCAGACACAGGGTCTGCCACAGGGGTTGGAATACCCTCTGCGGGGTCAACTTGCACTGCTACAGCTCGTTTCTCTGACCCAGACACAGGAGTGGGAGCAGCTGCAGGAGCTGGAGCTGCTGCAGGGGCTGGAGTGGCTGCGGGACCTGGAGCTGGAGCGGCTGCAGGAGCTGGAGCTGGAGTGGCTGCAGGAGCTGGAGCAGCTGCAAAGGCTGGAGCGGCTGCAGGAGCTGGAGCGGCTGCAGGAGCTGGAACTGGAGCGGCTGCAGGAGCTGGAGCTGGAGCGGCTGCAGGAGCTGGAGCGGCTGCAGGAGCTGGAGTGGCTGCAGGAGCTGGAACTGGAGCGGCTGCAGGAGCTGGAGCGGCTGCAGGAGCTGGAGCTGGAGTGGCTGCAGGAGCTGGAGCTGGGGCGGCTGCAGGAGCTGGAACTGGAGCGGCTGCAGGAGCTGGAGCGGATGAGGGTGAGGATGACACCCTCATCCTCATCTTCAGTCTCCTGCACCTTTGATGGCTGGTATGGAGTCCGGGTAGTTACTGTTGATTTTTCGCCATCCTCATCCTCATCTTCAGTCTCCTGCACCTTTGATGGCCCAGCCTCGTCTTCACTATGCCCAGACTTAGCAGAAGACTGTTTGCGTTGTAAACGACCTGAGCCTCTATACCATTTCTTCACCTTGTCTACAGGGGCAACTTGCACTGCTACAGCTCGTTTCTCTGACCCAGACACAGGGTCTGCCACAGGGGTTGGAATACCCTCTGCGGGGTCAACTTGCACTGCTACAGCTCGTTTCTCTGACCCAGACACAGGAGTGGGAGCAGCTGCAGGAGCTGGAGCTGCTGCAGGGGCTGGAGTGGCTGCGGGAGCTGGAGCTGGAGCAGCTGCAGGAGCTGGAGCGGCTGCAGGAGCTGGAGCTGGAGCGGCTGCAGGAGCTGGAACTGGAGCAGCTGCAGGAGCTGGAGCGGCTGCAGGAGCTGGAGCTGGAGCGGCTGCAGGAGCTGGAGCGGCTGCAGGAGCTGGAGCTGGAGCGGCTGCAGGAGCTGGAGCGGCTGCAGGAGCTGGAACTGGAACGGCTGCAGGAGCTGGAGCTGGAGCAGCTGCAGGAGCTGGAGCGGCTGCAGGAGCTGGAGCGGCTGCAGGAGCTGGAGCGGCTGCAGGAGCTGGAGCTGGAGCGGCTGCAGGAGCTGGAGTGGCTGCAGGAGCTGGAGCTGGAGTGGCTGCAGGAGCCGGAGCGGCTGCAGGAGCTGGAGCGGCTGCAGGAGCTGGAGCTGGAGTGGCTGCAGGAGCTGGAGCTGGAGTGGCTGCAGGAGCCGGAGCGGCTGCAGGAGCTGGAGCGGCTGCAGGAGCTGGAGCTGGAGCGGCTGCAGGAGCTGGAGCTGGAGTGGCTGCAGGAGCTGGAACTGGAGCGGCTGCAGGAGCTGGAACTGGAGCGGCTGCAGGAGCTGGAACTGGAGTGACTGCAGGAGCTGGAGCTGGAGTGGCTGCAGGAGCTGGAACTGGAGCGGCTGCAGGAGCTGGAACTGGAACAGCTGCAGGAGCGGGAGCTAGGTTGCTAGTAGAATCAATTGCAGCTCGATAGGCACAAGCCAGACCCCAGCACGCTACAGTGATTTGTGTCACTTTGGAACTGCCAGAGTCATGACACCTTTTTTTCAAGCATTCTGCCAGCTTTTTAGGATTTTGCAGTTGTTCAGGGGTGAATGTCCAAAACACTGGAGGTGACTACTGCTCTAGAAACCTACCCATATCCTCCCACACTCCCTGCCACTCGCAACTATCCCGCCTCAAGACAGATCTCCGGATGAGATTCCTAAGTAGTTGTTTAACCCTCCACAAAATCTGAAGCGCATTCAGGAGACATAACAACAAGAGCAGGCTGGTCTGAGTATCCCAAGGATATTCAACATCTCGGAGAACCACCGTAACTAGCTCGGGGGATAAGAGGGTGGTGAAGGAGAAAGGGAGAGTGAACAGGTAGGGAAACATGTCTTCCCCTGTCCCCTCCACAGATTGGCTCCCTAACGAAAACAGGCAATAGGTGTAATTGCTAATAGTTTCCGAGATATGGGTTCCAAAGTATAGAGTCGATGTCAGTGCTGAGTACAAATACCAGGTTAAAGTCATGACCAGATATCTCATCATTTCATAAGCCATTGCTACACCGCACAGTACCATAACAATCTTAAACCAGGGCCCGGAAAGGATAAACAGTGCAACAGGGAGCACATACAGAAAGTAACGCACCATAAAACTCAATTTGGAATACAGGTACAGCAGACTGGAGATTAAGGCAATCCACATCGTGACTAGCGACTATTAAGCAGGTCCAATACTTATACCAATTTTAGTTTAACACACTCTGGTCAGATTTGTCGATATCTCAACCCTTCGGGCCCCACGTTGGGCGCCAAAAGGACTGTTGTGGTTTAACCCGGCTGGCAGCTAAACACCACACAGCCGTTCGCTCACCCTCCCCCCTCCCTCTCTGGGATGGGGGAGAGAAAGGGGAAAGTGAAGCCGGTGAGTTGAGATAAAGACAGTTTATTAAGACAGGAATATAATAATATAAGGAATATAAGGAATATAATAATAACAATAATAATAATAATAGTGATAATGATAATAGTATTAACAATAATAATGTGTAAGAAAACAAGTGATGCACAATGCAATTGCTCACCACCCGCTGACCGATGCCCAGCCTATCCCCGAGCAGCCGGCCCCCCACCCCGGCCAGCCACCCCTATATATTGTTTAGCATGACGTCAGATGGTATGGAATACCCCTTTGGCCAGTTTGGGTCAGCTGTCCTGGGTCTGTCCCCTCCCAGCTCCTGCTGCACCCCCAGCCTGCTCGCTGGCAGGACAGAGCGAGAAGCCGAAAAGTCCTTGGCCTGGTGTAAACACTGCTCTGCAACAATTAAAACATCAGCATGTTATCAGCGCTCTTCTCATCCTAATCCAAAACATAGCACCCTACCAGCTACTATGAGCTACTTAACTCTGTCTTAACTGGAACCAGGACACCGGCCATGAGACTAATCTGTTATTTGTACTCAGCATTGTCATCAACTCCATACTTTGGGAACCCTACCTCAGAAACTATTAATAATTACACCTTTCACACTTTTTCTTCAGGGAGCCAGTCTATGGAGGGGTCAGGGGAAGATCGTTTTTCCCATTTGTTCACTCTCCCTTTCTTCTCGTCCAGGCGAGTTACGGTATCTTTCCAAAACTTCGAATATCCTTGGGATGTTCAGACCAGCATGTTCTCATTGTTATGTGTCCTGAATGCACTTCAGGTTTTAGTCTAAGGTTAAACAACTTCTTAGGAATGCCATCCAGAGATCTGTCCTGAGGCAGGATAGTTATGAGTGGCAGGGAGTGTGGGAGGATATGGGCAGGCATCTAGAGCAGTGGGCACCCCCAGTGCTTTGGAAATTCACCCCCGAACAACTGTAAAATCCTAAAAAACTGGTAGAGTGTTTCAAAAGGTGTGTCATCACCCTGGCAGTACCAGACATACAGAAATCACTGCAGCGTGCTGGGGCTTGGCCTATGCTTACGGAGCTGCGCTCAATGCCAATATAACCCCAGTGACAAGCCCGGCGGCCACTTCAACCCCTGAGGCAGGCCCAGCGGCCACTCCAAGCCCTAAAACGGGCCCCAAGGCTGAGCCAGGGAAACAAACTGTACCAGTGTCCGTTGCACCCGTAACCAAGGTGAAAAAATGGTATAGAGAGTCAGGTCATTTAGAACAAAGAGAGTCTTCTGCTAGGTCTGGGTATAGAGAAGACGAGGCTGGGCCATCAGAGGAGTAGGAGGATGAAGATGTCGCAAAAACAGCAGTATCTAGCCGAAACCTATACGAGCGTGAGCTACGAGATGTGCTCAAAGATTTCGGTCACTGTATAGGTGAGCAGCTTGTCACCTGGCTGCTCTGGTGCTGGGACACTGGAGCCAATTGTGTGGAATTAGAGGACAGGGAAGCCAGGCGGCTGGGATCCCTTGCTAGAGACGCAGGCATTGACAAAGCAATTGGAGATGGAGCACGTTTTCACAGCCTCTGGAGGCGTCTCCCGTCAGCTGTGAAGGAAAGGTATCCCTTCAAGGAAGAACTCGTATGTCTACCAGGCAAATGAAGCACTATGGAGAAGCGAAGCCAGTACCTGAGGGAATTATCCATATGGGAGGTGATTTATGAGAATTTATTTTCCTCCCCACCTGTAAAAACCAGTGTCTCAGCTATCAGGGGTAAGCGTCCTTCTGTGCAAGGAAGACGATATAATGGGTACACACCCCATGCCACCCTGTGGGTTTACCACGTGTGACCATGCAGAGGACATGAGAAAATGGGATGGAAAATCTACCTCGACCCTAGAGGCGCGGGTACGTGAGTTGCAAGAAAAAACAACCACAAAAAGGGGTTCTCTGAGAAACTTGCTGCTCATATTTCCAGCAGGCAGTCCCCCAGACACAGTGATGAATATTCTGACCAGGATTAGAGGGGCCCTGCCTCCAGCCAGGGGGAGGAAAGGGACAATCGGGTTTATTGGACTGTGTGGATTCGATGGCCTGGCAGGTCAGACACACAGAAGTATAAGGCTTTAGCAGACACCGGTGCACAGTGTACTGTAATGCCATCAAGCTATAAAGGGCCAGAACCCATCTGTATTTATGGAGTGATGGGGGGATCCCAGCAGTTAACTGTATTGGAGGCTGAAGCGAGTCTAACCGGTAATGAGTGGCAAAAGCACCCTATTGTGACTGGGCGGGATGCTCCGTGCATCCTTGGCATAGACTCAGAAGAGGATTTTTCAAGGACCCAAAAGGGTTCCGGTGGGCTTTTGGCATAGCTGCCTTAGAGACAGAGGACATTAAAGAACTGTCTACCTTGCCCTGTCTCTCAGAGGACCCTTCTGCTGTGGGGCTGCCGAGGGTCAAAGAACAGCAAGTGCCAATCGCTACCACAGTGGTGCACCGGTGGCAACATTGCACTAACCAACACTACCTGATTCCCATCCATAAGCTAATTCATTGTGGTGGTTTTACCGTGCTAGGCAGCTGAACACCACAACCGCTCTCTCCCTCCCCCTCCTTAGATGAGGAGGGGAAGAAGTAAAGGAAAGAACAACTCACGGGTTGAGGTAAGGATGATTTAATTAAAGGAAAAAAAATAATTATTAAGGAAAGATTATTATTAATTAAACAATTTAACTAAACAATTTAACTAAACAATTAACAATTTAACTAAAGGGGAAAAAAAGGAAAGGGGAAAAGGGAGGGGGAAAGGGAAAACCAAGCGAAACAAGCAAAGGCTATGTGGAAGTGCAGAGGAAAGAAATTACTCTCTATTTCCCACAAATGAGCGATGCTTGACCACGTCCTTGAAGCAGGGCCTCAACGCACGTAGCCGGTGTTCGGGAAGAGGACAGACGTTTTCACAACGAGAGCCCACCCCTCCCCTCTTCCTCCTTTTTCCACCTTTTATTGCTGAGTGTGACATCATATGGTATGGAATATCCCTTTGGTTGGTTTAGGTCAGCTGCCCTGGTGATGTTTCTTTTCTCACATATTTGCCCACCCCTAGGGGGGTTAGAGAGAGTCCTGATGCTGTGCCAGCACTGCTCAGCAGCAGACACAGCACTGGTGTGATACCACTGCTGTTTTAGCTACGAGTGCAGAGCACAGCACTGTATGGGCTGCTGCAGGGAAAGTTAACATCCCAGCCCGACCCAGTACAACCTCCACCCCTTATTCCATAACATTTGTGTCACTCTCAGGTCCCCCATACTTCAGCATATAAGTATTCTCATCACCGTTGTTCCTTGTCCTTTAACAGATTGATAGGTAAGTACATCTTTTCATTCCATAGGTCTTTCTGAAAAAAAAGTTCATAAGAACTGTTGACGATTTAGTCTTCATCTGCCAAAGTGGTCACTCAGGGCAGGCGGAGTTGGATGTCTGGACGCCAGCACCAGCTTAGCTCAAGTCCTTGTTGCACTTGCCCGGTTCCTTGCAAAGATGACCTGTCGTTGATCCTGCAGTGTCTTTCTACAACACATAACTTTATAGATTACAGATTAGTTTTCTCCCAAGGTTAAATCTCCTTGAGACACGCACCCAATATCCCCATTCTTTTGCATGACCCACCAGGTATACCCCGGTCCTTGGGCAAAGACAATCCCACAAGGGGGTTTGCCTTTTCCTGAGGCAGGAGCATCCCACATCGCCTTCCCCATCCACTTTCCTACATGCACTACGGGGACTTTAGCTCCTTTCACCGTGTGTAGGGGTTTTGTTTTGGCAGGACCAGCATGGCTGTCAGACCCCCTGTGGTTAACTAGCCAAGTGGCTTCTGGTAGATTTATGTCCCATTGTTTCCATGTCCCAGCACCCAAGGCTCGTAACATAGTCTTTAACAGTCCATTGTACCTCTCAACCTTCCCAGAGGCTTGTGGGTGATAAGGAATGTGATGCACCCACTCAATACCATTCCTCTTGGCCCAGGAGGTGACCAAATTGCTTCGGAAATGACTGCCATTGTCAGACTCAATTCTTTCTGGTGTACCATGACGCCACAGTACTTGCCTTTCTAAGCCCAAGATTGTGTTTTGGGCCGTGGCATGGTTTACGGGGTATGTTTCCAGCCACCCAGTAGTTGCTTCTACCGTGGTGAGTATGTACCGTTTGCCTTGGCGGGTTTGTGGGAGTGGTCCGATATAGTCAATTTGCCAGGCCTCACCATATTGAAACCCTAGCCACCTCCCCCTGTTCCAGGGAGATTTTACCTTCATGGCGCTCTTGATTGCAGCACAGGTCTCACACTCATGGGTAACCTGTGTGATGGCCTCAGTGGTGAGGTCCACCCCTCGATCACGAGCCCATCTGTATGTGGCATCCCTCCCCAGATGTCCTGATGTTTCATGGGCCCATCGAGCTACAAACAGCTCACCCTTACGTTCCCAGTCCAGATCCACCTGAGCCACATCAATTTTTGAAGCTCGATCCACTTCTTCGTTGTTCTGATGTTCTTCAGTTGCGCGGCTCTTGGGCATGTGGGCATCTACATGACGTACTTTTACATCCAGGTTTTCTACCCAAGCAGCAATATCTTGCCACAGGGTGGCAGCCCAGATAGGTTTACCTCTGCGCTGCCAGTTGCTCTGTTTCCATTGCTGCAGCCACCCCCACAGAGCATTTGCCACCATCCATGAGTCAGTGTAGAGATACAGTACTGGCCATTTTTCTCTTTTGGCAATTTCTAGGGCCAGTTGTATGGCTCTTACTTCTGCATATTGACTTGACTCGCTTTCCCCTTCCATGGCCTCCAGGACTTGTCGTGTGGGACTCCACACAGCAGCTTTCCATTTCCGATGGCTCCCTACCACACGGCAGGATCCGTCAGTGAACAACACAGACTGCTTTCTGTCTTCTGGCAACTCATTATATGCTGGTGCCTCTTCAGCACGGGTTACCTCTTCTGTCGGCACTCCGAAATCTCTGCTTTCCGGCCAGTCCATGATCTCTTCCAGGATTCCTGGGCGATTAGGTTTTCCCATTCGAGCCTGCTGTGTAATTAACGCTATCCACTTATTCCACGTAGCATCAGTTGCATGCTGTGTAGTGGGAATTTTCCCTTTGAACATCCAGTGTAACACAGGTAGCCGTGGTGCCAAGAGGAGCTGTGCTTCTGTACCCACAACTTCTGATGCAGCTCGAACACCCTCATGTGCAGTGAGTATCTCTTTTTCAGTTGGGGTGTAATTGGCTTCTGATCCTCGATAGCCCCGGCTCCAGAAACCCAGAGGTCGACCTCGAGTTTCTTCTGGGGTTTTCTGCCAGAGGCTCCAGGTGAGGCCGTGCTCCCCGGCCGCAGCGTAAAGTATGTTTTGCACAGCTGGTCCGGTACGGACAGGCCCAAGGGCTACCGCACGAGCTATTTCTTGTTTGATTTGTTCAAAAGCCTGTTGTTGGTCGGGGCCCCACTTGAAATAGTTTCTCTTTCGAGTCACTTGATACAGAGGACTCACAAGCTGACTATAGCCTGGAACATGCATTCTCCAGAATCCCAAAAGGCCTAGGAAAGCTTGCGTTTCTTTTTTGCTAGTTGGTAGAGACATTGCTGTTATTTTGTTGATCACATCAACAAAAGTTGTGCAGAGGAAAGAAATTACTCTCTACTTCCCACAAATGAGCGATGCTTGACCACGTCCTTGAAGCAGGGCCTCAACGCACGTAGCCGGTGTTTGGGAAGAGGACAGACGTTTTCACAACGAGAGCCCACCCCTCCCCTCTTCCTCCTTTTTCCACCTTTTATTGCTGAGTGTGACATCATATGGTATGGAATATCCCTTTGGTTGGTTTAGGTCAGCTGCCCTGGTGATGTTTCTTTTCTCACATATTTGCCCACCCCTAGGGGGGTTAGAGAGAGTCCTGATGCTGTGTGATACCATTGCTGTTTTAGCTACGAGTGCAGAGCACAGCACTGTATGGGCTGCTGCAGGGAAAGTTAACATCCCACCCCGACCCAGTACATTCATCAACTGGAGAGCCAAGGAGTGATCAGCAAGAGACACTCACCCTTTAACAGTCCCATATGGCCAGTGTGAAAGTCTAATGGTGAGTGGAGACTAACAGTGGGCTATCGTGGCCTGAATGAAGTCACGCCACGACTGAGTGCTACAGTGCCGGACATGCTAGAACTCCAGTACAAACTGGAGTGATAGGCAGCCAAATGGTATTCTACAATTGATATCGCTAATGCATTTTTCTCCATCCCTTTAGCAGCAGAGTGCAGGCCACAGTTTGCTTTCACTTGGAGGGGTGTCCAATACACATGAAATCAACTGCCCAAGGGGTGGAAACTCAAGGTCGACCCCTGGGGTTTTGGAGTCAGGGATACAGAGGATCTGAAGCCCGCTACACTCCCACTGAAAAAGAGATAGTGGCAGCATATGAAGGAGTTCGATCTGCTTCGGAAGTGGTCGGTACTGAAGCACAGCTCCTCCTGGCACCCCGACTGCCGGTACTGATGCTACATGGAGCAAGTGGGTTGCACTGATTACTCAGCGGGCTCGAATAGGAAACCCCAGTCGTCCAGGAATCTTGGAAGTGATTATGGACTGGCCAGAAGGCAAATACTTTGGGATATCACAGGAGGAGGAGGTGGTCCGTGCTGAATAAGCCCCACTGTACAACAAGCTACCAGAAAATGAGAAGAAATATGCCCTGTTCACTGATGGGTCCTGTCGTATTGTGGGAAAGCATCGGAGGTGGAAAGCTGCTGTATGGAGTCCTACAAGACGAGCTGCAGAAGCTGCTGAGGGAGAAGGTGAATCGAGTCAGTTTGCAGAAGTGAAAGCCATCCAGCTGGCTTTAGATATTTCTGAACGAGAAAAGTGGCCGGTTCTCTATACTGATTCATGGATGGCAGCAAATGCCCTGCAGGGGAGGTTACAGCAATGGAAGCAGAACAACTGGCAGTCCAGAGGCAAACCCATCTGGGCTGCTGCATTGTGGCAAGATATTGCTGCCCGGGTAGAGAACCTGGTTGTAAAGGTACGCCATGTAGATGCTCATGTGCCCAAGAATCGGGCTACTGAAGAACATCAAAACAACCAGCAGGTGGATCAGGCTGCTAAGATTGAAGTGGCTCAGGTGGACCTGGACTGGCAACATAAGGGTGAATTATTTATAGCTCGATGGGCCCATGACACCTCAGGCCATCAAGGCAGGGATGCAACCTACAGATGGGCTCGTGATCGAGGGGTGGACCTGACCATGGACACTATAGCACAGGTTATTCATGATTGTGACACATGTGCTGTAATCAAGCAAGCCAAAAGGTCAAAGCCTCTTTGGTATGGAGGAAGATGGCTGAAATATAAATATGGAGAGGCCTGGCAGATTGATTACATCACACTCCCTCAAACCCGCAATGGCAAGCGCCACGTACTTACAATGGTGGAAGCAACCACCGGATGGCTGGAAACATATCCTGTGCCCCATGCCACCGCCCGGAACACTATCCTGGGCCTTGAAAACCGAGTCCTATGGCGACATGGCACCCCAGAAAGAATTGAGTCAGACAACGGGACTCATTTCCGAAACAACCTTATAGACACTTGGGCCAAAGAACATGGTATTGAGTGGGTGTATGACATCCCCTATCATGCACCAGCCTCCGGGAAAGTTGAGCGATACAATGGACTGTTAAAGACTACACTGAAAGCAATGGGTGCTGGGACATTCAAACATTGGGATACACATTTGCCAAAGGCCACCTGGTTAGTCAACACTAGGGGATCTGCCAACCGAGCTGGACCTGCCCAATCAAACCTGTTACGCACTGTAGAAGGGGATAAAGTTCCTGTAGTGCATGTTATAAACATGCCTGGGAAGACTGGGCTATTCCTGTCTCAGTCAAAAGCAAACCCATTCGTGGGATTGCTTTTGCTCAGGGACCTGGATGTACTTGGTGGGTAATGCGAAAGAATGGGGAGGTCCGGTGTGTACCTTAGGGGGATTTAATATTGGGTGAGACTAGCCCATGAGTTGAATTGTATTATGTTTATTATCTAATACTGTATGCCATCACCACTGTGATTGCTATACGTCAGTGTCCAACTAATGGTATGACAGTAATTCCTGCAGATAACAACGAATGAATGTTAATAGAATTGGACAAGCACTGCAGTGTAATGGAACCAGAACGAGCTTCAACGTGCAGTGATCCAGCATCACACACCATCTCTTCTGCCCTGAAAGACTGCTGAGAGAGATGGAGCTCGAAGTCAGTCACAGACTAAACAAACTTAGTGGACATTTCATATACGTATATGAAGGTGGTGACTAATTGGAATGTATTGGGAAGTGTGGGACCTAAGCATGACATAAATGGTATGCAATAAGGGGTGGATATTGTCCTGGTTTCGGCTAGTTAATTTTCCTCCTGATAGCTGGTATGGTGATGTGTTTTGGATTAGGATGAGAATAATGTTGATATCACACTGATGTTTTAATTGTTGCAGAGCAGTGTTTACACCAAGCCAAGGACTTTTCAGCTTCTCGCTCTGTCCTGCCAGCGGGCAGGCTAGGGGTGCAGCAGGAGCTTGGAGGGGACAGACCCAGGACAGCTGACCCAAACTGGCCAAAGGGGTATTCCATACCATCTGACGTCATGCTGAACAATTAATATGGGGGGGCTGGCCGTGGTGGGGGGATCGGCTGCTTGGGGATAGGCTGGGCACCGGTCATCGGGTGGTGAGCAATTGCACTGTGCATCACTTGTTTTGTACACACTATTATTAGTAGTACTAGTATCATTATTATTAATATCCTTTCTTTTGTGTCCTAATAAACTGTCTTTATCTCAACCCACAGGTTTTCATTTCTTTCTAATTCTCTCCCCCATCCCAGAGAGGGAGGGGTGAGGGTGAGTGAACAGCTGTGTGGTGCTTAGCTGCCGGCCGGGTTAAACCATAACAGTAGTAGAAAAGAAGAAGAGGAATAGACATAGTGAGTGTAACTTATGTCCCTTGAGATGCTGGGAATTCCATGTTCATGCAGTATCTGACAGACCTCAGAAATATTTTCCCATGGCATGCAGCACAGATTCTGTCTGTGGAGAGAGATTAGTCCTTTTTGGTCTTTGAAGCTATTATATAATTTCTTTACAAGAAAAGAACTCTATTCGTAAAGGATATTCACATGAGAACTTTTTGTTGCACTTTCAGTTAAGGAAAGACCGCACAGGTGGCATAATTGCCAGTAGAAAGTGGGAGCTGCCTGCAAGTTCCTCTATTACAATGAGTTGGCAAAGTTTATACTGTGGCCAAGAAATTTGTACAGCACAAGCACTAACCTGATGGCCATACTGTATGTGCAGTACAGACAGCACAAGCCTGGGCCTCCTCAGATTAACTGTTATGTGGGTCACTAACTACTCAACATATAGTGGTCTACCAGTCAGGATCACTACAGTGATTAAGAATAGTCAGCAGGGATTTAGCAAGAGTAAATCATGCCTGATCAACCTTATTGTCCTCTATGATAAAATGTCTGGATTCATGGACGAGGGGAAAGCACTGAATGTCATTTAGCTCAACTTTAGCAGGACTTTCGATACCATCTCCCACAATATTCTTGTATCCAAGTTGGGAAATTACTATTCAACAAGGACAAATGCCAAACTCTACCCCCACAAGGGAACCCCCCCCCCCCCTTGCAACTATACAGGCTGAGACAGACTTGCTAGGAAGTAGCTCTTCTGTAAAGGGCTGGGGATTGTGGTAGAAAGCAAGATGAACATAAGCCAGCAGTAGGTCCAGGCAGCAAGTGCAGATAAGCAACATCCTGGGCTGTATTAAAAAGAACATAGCCAGTAGATCAAAGGAAGTAGTCATCTCCCTTTACTTGACACTCATTAGACCACATCTAGAATACTTCATCCAGTTTTGGGCCCCCAATATAGGAAAGAGATGAATGAAATGCAGCAGGTTCAGTGGAAGGCAACTGCAGTGGTTTGATCCTGGCCACCAACCCTGCAAGCACTGTTCAGCAATAGCTAAAACATTGGTGTGTTACTAGTACTGTTTCAGCCACAAATGCAAAGCACAACACCATATGGGCTGCTATGAAGAAAGTTAATTCCATCCCAGCCAGACCTAGTACAGCCACCAAGAAGTGCAGGGGACTGGAGCAAATACCCTATAAGGAGAGGCTGAGAGAACTGGACTTGTTCAGCTTGGAGAAGAAAAGGTTTGTGGGATCTAATAGCAGCCTTCCAATACCTGGAAGGAGATCAACCAGAAGACGGAGCCAGGCTCTTTACAGTGATGTATGGTGAGAAGACGAGAGACATTAGGCATTTTGCTGGCTTTGACTGGGATAGAGTTAACTTCCTTCATAGTAGCTGGTATAGTGCTGTGTTTTGGATTTAGGATGAGAATAATGCTGATAACACAGTGATGCTTTAGTTGTTGCTGAGCAGTGCTTACACTCAGTCAAGGACTTTTCAGCTTCTCCTGCTGTCCTGCCAGCAAGGAGTCTGGGAATGCACAAGGGCTAGGCATGGATACAGCTAGAGCAGCTGACCCAAATTGACCAAAGGAATATTCCATACCATATGATGTCATGCTCAACAATAAAAGCAGGGTTGTAGTACCAAGCCAGGGAAAAACAAGGAAACCTTGAAGAAAACAGGGAGGCTTATAGCTTGTGCAGTCTTTAGCTGAAAAAATAATGAAACCTTAAAGAAAACAGAGAGACTGGTAGCCTTGAGCTAGCAGAAGCAAGGAAGATAAGGGATGAAAACAAGAAGGAGAAAAAAAGCTGCAGGAAGATTCCAGACTGACCTATGGTAACCTTTTGCTCATTAAGATCCATTAACATATTAAAAACCACACAATCAAAATGCTAATATATGCTAATACAGGATTTGGTGTCCCCCCCCCCCCCCCCCCCCCCCGCTGGTCCTCTGTAATGCGCAAGCTCAGTAGAGATAAGTTAGGTGAGCTGTAACAGCCAATTAAAATAGCCAGATAGTTTTCACAAGTTTGCTGCGTATAAATAACAGTGATTCAAGCCAGAGATGTGCTTGCTTTGTGAAAGATTGCCAAGCACCTGACTCTGCAGAGTTATATAATTAATTATTTAATTAAAAGGCCTTGGTGTGGATTCCGACTCTGTGTGCTTATTGGCTGGGCACACCAGGCATGAACCTATGGACAACGGGGTGATGGGGGGAGTGGGGAAAGTTGTCAGGCCTTCCATTTCTCAGGAACTGGCTGGGCATCAGTCAGCTGGTAGCAATTAAATGAATTTTTGTATCATTTGTTCTTTTTTCCTTAGATTTATTTTGCTTCCCCTTTTACTTATTAAACTGTCTTTATCTCAACCCATAAGTTTTCTCACTTTTGTTCTTCCAATTCTCTTCCCTCATCCCAATGGGGGTGGGGGAGTGACTGTAGTTCTACTGCGCTTAAGCCACAACAGGCATAAAGTTAAAAGAAAAGAGGTTCAGACTGGATATGCGGAAAAAGTTTTTCACCAAGACGACAGTCAAGCATCAGAACATGGATCAAGACAGTTTGTGGAAGATGTTCTTGGAGATTTTCAAGCCCTGACTCTGCAAAGACCTGAGCAACTTGGTGTGACCTCCTAGCTGACCTGTTCTGAGCAGGATATTGAACTAGAGACTAGCTGATATCCCTTCCAACCCAAATGTTCTGTAAGTCTATGTTAGTGGAAGCAAAGAAAGAGAGCAGTTAGACACACGTTCCTAGATTGTCAGTATGCCCCTCCAAGAACACTAGAATCAATGAGTAATGAAAATTACAATTTGCTACTTACAAAAATTAAGCCCTCCCTTACAACCTCTGGCTGTTCAAAAAGTATAGTGAAACATATGGCTCTTACTAATACTTATTTTTCATTACTTGAATGTGGGAAAGGAATTCGCAGGGAGCTTTGTGCTGTTTCACACGTCCCTGAGTTAGAGATAATGAGGAAAACAGCAGTAGAACCAAAAACTTGAGCAAGGTCGAGATAAAGTAAATTGGCTACAGTGTTAAAGATGAGCTTTGGGCAGTAGCCAATTGCTGGCTGGCTCGAGGTGTGTGTCTGAGGGTCTCTAACCAATTGTAAGACAGATTCGGGTGCATGGACAGCGCGTGGGGCTACAGGGAAAGTATATGTAGTAGTGAAAAAAGGGCAATAAACATCTCCTGTTCAAGGGCCATCAGGAGTCCGTGTCTTGCATCCCTTCAAATGGTGACCCCGACGTGATAGGGGAGGAGCAGCACTGCACGAGCGTCCAAAGGGAACCCAGCCGAACGAATCAAGCTCGCAGCTGGACTGCAGCTTCAACCCTGGGACATCACCTGAAGGACAGGTGAGCAGCTGGGCATTAATCATGGGAGCTAGCCTTTTGGCAGAGGAAGAGGCTATAGTGAAACTACTAACGCAACTCCTAATAGACAGGGGAGTAAAATCTGATCCGTTTAAGATAAAGCTATTATTGAAATTTTTGCGAAAACAAGGGTTCCCCTCAATGGCTTCCACAGTATTTGATGTAAAAATTTGGGACCAAGCGGGGGAAAAAATATGGGAAGCAGCGTCCAGTGGGGATACTAATGCTGCTGAGGTGATGACTATGTGGCGGCTGGTGACTGAGACTTTAAGATCGTGGCAGGCAGAAAAGGAAGTACAGAACGCCGCTGCCTAGGCAATAACAGCAGCCGAACTGAGATCAGAGCCTGCAAGGTCACCAGAGCGGTGCAGTTTGATAGACCTGGGGGATGACAAGGAAGAGGGCTGCGGACCGCCACCGCAGAGCCCCTCCCCGCTGACCCCCTCGGCTCCCGCCTTGCCTGCCCCCGATAATGCCTCCCTGGGGGCCCGAGCTTTCGACCCGCGGGAACGATGGGAGCTGGTGCGCCGGGAAGCTCTAAAAGACGGGGACCCGGTGGGAATGGCTTTCCCGGTGCAGGTGCGACCCAACGGTCCAAATGAATATAATGCCTTCCACTGGGACCTAATTAAAGAATTAAGAAAGACTGTGACTACATATGGATTACACGCACCATTTACTCAGTCATTGTTAGAAAATGTTATGACTGGTCACTTGCTGGTGCCGTACGATTGCCATCAGATAGCCGCGATGATTTTAACGCCAACACAAAAATTACTGTGGGAGCAAAAATGGAAAGAAGCGTGCGAATTGGCCGCCCTGCGTAACCTGGACCGGCAGCCCGGCGACCCCCTCTTGGGAGCCGGGATCCCACAGTTGATGGGGGCTGAGCCGTTATTTGATCCGAGATTGCAGGCTAGGCTCGACGATGCCATCTTGCGGCAGTCCGCGTCTCTGGCCTTCCAGGCTATGTTGAAGTTGCCTGAAGTTGGAAAAGCCGAGCCATCGTTTACCAGCATTAGGCAACAAATTACCGAGCCTTATATGCAATTCATTGATAGACTGCGAGACGCTTTGGACAAACAAATTGACAACCGCGAGGCCAAAGAGGCCCTTATACTAAAACTGGCGGTAGAAAATGCAAACACAGACTGTAAGAAAATACTCCAAGCCCTGCCTGCTAATACTACACTGGTACAAATGATAGAGGCTTGCAATCGAGTCGGATCCATAGAACATCACACTGCCGCTTTGGCCGGAGCCTTTGCTACTGCACTTAAAACCGGGCGAAAACGGTGTTTTCGCTGTCGAGCCACGGGGCATCTTGCCACCGAATGCCCACAGCGAGGAGCGGGGGGGGAACGCGGTAACTCTGCCCCTCCCACTGTTTGCCCACGGTGCGGCACGGGATGGCACTGGGCTAGCCAGTGCCGTTCGACGCATGATGCAGAGGGACGACCTTTACAACCGCGGCAGGGAAACGGGAAGCAGAGCGCGGGGCGGGGCCGCGCGATGACACAAGTGCCCCGGCCCTCCTTCGTGGGCGGGCCGTCCTCGCGGAAGTCACCGCCCTGGGCGATGACGACTACCGGGCTGCGACCGCAGCCGCCCACTGCTCCAGCGATCCCGCCTACTACGTCACCGTGGATTCCCTCACAGCCAGAACCCGAGGAAGCGCCGGATTGGATGTCTCCACAGTAACGAGCTGCACCCTTTGGGACACTCGGGTTCGCAGAATACCTCTAAATGTACAGGGACCAATAGGGAAGGGATGCAGCGCCCTCTTGCTAGGGCGGTCTAGCACCACACTAACGGGTCTTTTTATACTGCCTGAAGTCATTGACGTTGATTATGAAGGCATAATACAAGCAATGGCATGGACTCCCTCCCCACCGATGCTCATTCCCAAGGGGACTACAATTGCACAGTTAATACTATTTAAAGCCATAGTTCCACAAGCAGAGACATGTGACCGACACGACGCGGAGTTTGGATCAACGGGACCCCCGTCAGCTTTTTGGGCCTCGGCCATTACCATCAAGAGGCCTACGCTGACCCTAACACTTCATCACCCACAGGCTGACCCCTCCAGCGCACAAATAACCGTATTAATGGATACCGGGGCAGATGTTACAGTAATTTCTCTTCACGATTGGCCCAAAAGTTGGCCTTTAGATTCCACCACAAAAGGCCTTGTGGGAGTTGGTGGTGTCTCCGGTACCTTTCAGAGCCGATATATGCTTAGCATTAAGACTCATGAAGGCTCGCTGTATAACGTCCGGCCGTATGCTGCCCTCATACCTGTCAGTCTCCTGGGGAGGGATGTGATGGGGCAGGGCGAGTTCACTCTGAGCTTTCCGGAAAATTTTCAATAGCGGCCGTTGACGAGCGACCGCGCATGAGACTCACCTGGAGAACTGATAATCCTGTGTGGGTGAATCAATGGCCGCTTCCTGCGGAAAAGGTCGCTGCTCTCCAAGAACTTGTCCAAGAACAGTTACAATTGGGACACATTACCCCCACAACCAGTCCCTGGAATTCACCCGTGTTTCTTTTTAAAAAGAAAAGCGGGAAATGGCGATTACTTCACGATTTACGTCAAATAAACAATGCAGTGGAGGACATGGGAGCTCCCCAGCCCGGATTACCTTCTCCTGCTATGCTCCCTTGCAATTGGAATATCTTGATTATCGATTTAAAGGACTGCTTCTTTACTATTCCACTTCACCCTGCTGATGCTCCTCGATTCGCGTTCTCGGTCCCAAAAATCAATAAGACCGAACCAATGGATAGGTATCATTGGACTGTGCTGCCTCAAGGGATGAAAAATTCCCCAACAATTTGCCAAACATACGTAGCAGAAGCGCTACGCCCCGTACGCAAACGATTCCCGCACGTATACATCTATCATTATATGGACGACATATTGCTCTCCAGTCCGACAGACAACTTAACGCAAGAAGTACTGCCTGTTCTACGGCAGGAGTTCCAGACATGGGGATTACAAATCGCACCGGAGAAAATTCAAATCGAGGCGCCTTGGAAATATTTAGGCTGGAAGATACTGCAGCACAGTATTCAACCCCAAAACGTAGCCATTACAAGGGACATTCGCACGCTCAGTGATGTCCAGAAGCTTATAGGCAATATAAATTGGATAAGGACGCAATGCGGAATTGACAACCATATACTAGCACCCCTGTTCGAGTTGTTAAAAGGGGACACTAGTATTAATGCGCCCCGCCGGCTGACTAATGAAGCCAGGGCGGCGCTACACCGTATAGAGGAGAAGATCTCTGCCCAACAATGCCAGCGGCGAGCAGAAAATTTACCCATTCAGCTCTACATATGCAACCAGAATCCACAACCTTTAGCTATTATTGCGCAATGGGACTCCAACGCAACAGACCCGTTGCTGCTATTAGAATGGGTGTTTCTACCCCACCAACCGACAAAGACACTTGCCACCCGCATTGAAATGTTTTCAGATTTGATTAGGGAGGGAAGAGAACGAATTATAGAAATGGCTGGAGAAGAGCCAAAATCCATTATCATTCCGATAGTTAAAGACTATCTTGATTGGTGCCTCCAGAATAGCTTAGAGCTACAATCAGCCCTTTCGGGTTTCAATGGTCAACTTGATATACATCTCCCGTCTCATAAAATGCTTACCTTTTATAATAATGTACACGTTGAGGACAAGCTGCTATATCGATGGCACCCAGTCCAAGGACAAACAGTATTCACAGACGAGTCAGGGAGAAAGGGAAAAGCTGTAGTCACGTGGGAACAAGGAGGCCACTGGCAACATGTCATAGAAACAATACAGGGCTCCCCTCAGATAGTAGAATTACATGCAGTAGTAATGGCGTTCAAGCAATGGGACCAGGCTCCACTAAATATTGTCTCTGATTGACATTATGCAGTAGGAGTAGCACAACACATTGAAAGATCTCAGATCAAACACATCCACAACGAAGCACTATTCTTAAAATTTAAAGAGTTATTATTTCTTACAGAGCACCGTACCCACCCTTATTGCGTGATCCACATTAGAAGTCATATGACACTCCCGGGATTCTTTGCAGAAGGAAATGCCCGGGCCGATCAATTGACTAACATTGCATTGCAAGTCCCAGTGCCAAATACATTGTCCCAGGCTCGTTTATCACATCAATTCTTCCACCAGGCTGCAAAGGCATTGTCCAAACAGTTTGCCATCCCCATAGGATATGCTAAGCTCATAGTACAGACCTGCCCGGATTGTCAACAACGACCAGGCCCACCGACTACAGTTAATCCTAGGGGCCTCTCTTCTCTTCAGCTTTGGCAAACTGACGTTACTCACATTCCTGAGTTCGGGAGGCTAAAATACGTTCACGTGTCCATAGATTCTTTTTTGCACGCGCTCTGGGCCTCTGCGATGACGGGCAAAACAAGCCGTCACGTACAGGCGCATTTCCGTGCGGCCTTCGCCGCCCTCGGAATCCCTAAAGAAATAAAAACTGATAATGGCCCAGCTTATGCAAGCCGCTCTACGCGACTTTTTTTCCATACCTGGGGCATCACTCACAAGACAGGCATCCCACACTCACCCACAGGACAAGCAATAGTAGAACGTGTTCACCGCACGTTAAAGGACTTATTGGCTAAACAGAAAAAGGGGGAGACACAGGAGACCCCGCAGAATAGATTGAACAAAGTGGTATATGTCATAAATCATTTGACACTACCTTTTCAATACGAAGACGTACCACGTATAATTAAGCATTTTAAATCAATGGAATCAGGACTAACCTCCGTTCCAACAGGAAAAGCGATGGTTATGATGAGAAATCTGGATACTGGGAGGTGGGAAGGACCATATCCCCTAATAACCTGGGGGCGAGGGTACGCTTGTGTTTCCACAGGGCAAGGACCATGATGGGTGCCAGCTCGTGGCATGCGACCATGGTTGGGACCATCATCCTCGTCCGCCTCTGCAGCTTCGGCGCCTCCTGGGTCTCAGTCCAGCCCAGACTGTGGGTGACCCATTCGGTGATAATCTGGAGCTGATTAATACAGCAGTGCACTAAAGGTTAGATGGGAGGAGGTTCCTGGATCTGGTGGAGCCAATGAAATGACCCATCTACGACATGTCTGGTGGGGAACCCGGCGGATGACAAAGACTGGACTGTCTACTTATCGCAAGCGCCCCTAGAGCCACAGGAATTAGATATCCTGAGATGTGTAACAGTAATAGCATGTGTAAGGTGTAATTGCTCGGAAAAAAAAAAAAAAAGGTCACTTGCTCCTTATTGCAATGCATCTCTTTGCTGTCATTATACAAACTATAATAGCATCCTTCCTTGCGCCAGGAGCCGCTCTGCTCGGCTGTGGGATCGACTGTGGAACGGACGCCCCTAGGTGCACCCCGAGCATTTTTTCCTCGGAGGGGTCTCCACTCTCAGCCGCTCACCACGGGAGCAGACAAGGACCTCCTGAAGCCGCACACAAATTATTTTAAGTGATGTTTTCTTGTGGTGTGAATGAGAAGTGCAAGAGGCCTCTCTGCGTGATTGTGTGATTGTGTGATTGTGCTGTGCAAGTAAGAAGCAGTATCGCTGCGAAGCAACATTCCTAGCGCTTAGTGGCTTGTTGACTGATGTAGATTCTAGTAGGCACACTACTTTACAATCGTAGTTCTGCATGAGATTTTTGACCCTGTTGCTTATTGTACCTTGCTTATTGCAGTGTGTGCGGTGATTGATAGAAAAATCTATAGAAAGCTTTTGGTTGAAAATAAAAAAGGGGGAATTGTGGGAGAAGAATTCGCAGGGAGCTTTGTGCTGTTTTGTGGGAAAGGAATTCACAGGTGGCTTTGTGCTGTTTCACACGTCCCTGAGTTAGAGATAATGAGGAAAACAGCAGTAGAACCAAAAACTTGAGCAAGGACGAGATAAAGTAAATTGACTACAGTGTTAAAGATGAGTTTTGGGCAGTAGCCAATTGCTGGCTGGCTCAAGGCACGTGCCTGAGGGTCTCTAACCAATTGTAAGACAGATTTGGGCACGTGGACAGCGCGTGGGGCTACGGGGAAAGTATATGTAGTAGTGAAAAAAGGGCAATAAACGCCTCCTGTTCAAGAGCCATCAGGAGTCCGTGTCGTGCATCCCTTCAAAAACCTCAGAGAGCGCTGTGGTCTTATTTACCTTCAGGTCAATTCTGACTAGTCAACCCCAATTCCGATTTGTAACAGCAATGGTGGTTTTCTTAGGTGCCCATCACAACCTTAATTGCGTTGCAGTCTCATTTTTCTACCTCATCCTTTAAATAGTTTGGTCTTTTATTTACCTTGACCTGAGCTGCAAAAATGATGCTTTCCAGGCAAGGTTAAGGAGCATGCATACTGAAGAGGATATTTCAAGAGCCCAAAAGGGTTCCGGTGGGCTTTTGGCATAGCTGCCTTAGAGACAGAGGACATTAAACAGTTGTCTACCTTGCCCGGTCTCTCAGAGGACCCTTCTGTTGTGGGGTTGCTGAGGGTCGAAGAACAGCAGGTGCCAATCGCTACCACAACTGTGCACCGGTGGCAATATCGCACCAACCAAGACTCCCTGATTCCCATCCATAAGCTAATTCGTCAACTGGAGAGCCAAGGAGTGATCAGCAAGGCTCACTCACCTTTTAATAGTCCCATATGGCCAGTGCGAAAGTCTAATGGTGAGTGGAGACTGACAGTGGACTATTGTGGCCTGAACGAAGTCACGCCACCACTGAGTGCTGCAGTGCCGGACATGCTAGAACTCCAGTGTGAACTGGAATCAAAGGCAGCCAAGTGGTATGCCACAGTTGATATTGCTAATGCATTTTTCTCCATCCCTCTAGCAGCAGAGTGCAGGCCACAGTTGGCTTTCACTTGGAGGGGTGTCCAATACACCTGGAATTGACTGCCCCAGGGGTGGAAACACAGCCCTACCATTTGCCATAAACTGATCCAGTCTGCGTTGGAACAGGGGGAAGCTCCTGAACACCTGCAGTACATCGATGACATCATTGTGTGGGGTGACACAGCAGAGGAAGTTTTCGAGAAAGGGAAGAAAATAGTCCAAATCCTTCTGAAGGCTGGTTTTGCCATAACAGGACCAGATGTAAAGAATGTGCTCTACACCGCAGCCGGGGAGAATGGTCCCACCTGGAGCCTCTGGCAGAAAGAGCCTGGGGAAACTCGAGGTCGACCCCTAGGGTTTTGGAGTCGGGGATACAGAGGATCTGAGGCCTGCTACACTCCAACTGAAAAGGAGATATTGGCAGCATATGAAGGAGTTTGATCTGCTTTGGAAGTGGTCGGTACTGAAGCGCAGCTCCTCCTGGCACCCTGACTGCCGGTACTGGGCTGGATGTTCAAAGGAAGGGTCCCCTCTACACATCATGCAACTGATGCTACATGGAGTAAGTGGGTTTCCCTGATTACTCAGCGGGCTCAAATTGGAAACCCCAGTCGCCCAGGGATCTTGGAAGTGATTATGGACTGGCCAGAAGGCAAATACTTTGGGATATCACCAGAGGAGGAGGTGGCCCGTGCTGAATAAGCCCCACTGTACAACAAGGTACCAGAAAATGAGAAGCAATATGCCCTGTTCACTGATGGGTCCTGTCGTATTATGGGAAATTTTGTTCATCATCTTCATCGATTGTTCAACATCTTCATCGACGACCGTGATGAGGGAATAGTGTCCACCCTCAGCAAGTATGCTGATGCTACAAAGCCGATGACACTAAACTTGGAGTAGTTGTGGACTCTGTTGAGGTTGGAAAGGCCTTGCAGAGAGATCTGGACAGATTGGAGAGCTGGGCGATCACCAACCCCATGAAGTTTAACAAGAGCAAGTGCCAGGTCCTGCACCTGGGACAGAGCAACCCTGGCTATACGTACAGAGTGGGCAACGAGACGCTGGAGAGCAGCCCCGCAGAGAGGGATATGGGGGTTATGGTTGATAGCAGGGTGAATATGAGCCCGCAGTGTGCCTTGGCGGCCAGGAGGGCTAATCGTATCCTGGGGTGCATCAAGCACAGCATTGCTAGTCAGTCGAGGGAAGTGATTGTCCCGCTCTACTCTGCGCTGGTACGGCTTCACCTCGAGTACTGTGTGCAGTTCTGGGCACCACAGTACAAAAAGGACATAAAACTGTTGGAGAGTTTCCAGAGAAGGGATACAAAGATGGTGAAGGGCCTGGAGGGGAAGAAGTATGAGGAGCGGCTGAGGTCACTTGGCCTGTTCAGCCTGGAAAAGAGGAGGCTGAGGGGAGACCTCATCGTGGTCTACAGCTTTCTCACAAGGGGGAGTGGAGGGGAAAGCGCCGATCTATTCTCTTTAGTCACTAGTGATAGGACCCACGGGAATGGTGTCAAGCTGAGTTAGGGGAAGTTTAGGCTAGACATCAGGAAGAGGTTCTCCACTGAGAGGATGGTCGCCCACTGGAACAGGCTCCCCTGGGAAGTAGTCACTGCACCAAGCCTGTCAGAGTTTAAGAAGCATTTGGACTGTGCACTTAGTCACATGGTCTGAATTTCTGGGTAAACCTGTGTGGTGCCAGGAGTTGGACTCGATGATCCTTATGGGTCCCTTCCAACTCGGGATATTCTATGATTCTATAGATGTTACTACCTCTGACTGTAAAATCCCTGGCTACTCTGTAACAAGTCTTGTATGTATCTGCACTGTAATCTATTTTTAAAGTGTTGTGTGGAGATATGAGCTCTGCTAACAGGTGCTTGCTAGGTTCTTGTCCTGGTTCCAGTTAGGACAGAGTTAATTTTCCTCCTAGTAGCTGGTAGGGTGCTATGTTTTGTATTAGGATGAGAAGAGCGCTGATAACATGCTGATGTTTTAATTGTTGCAGAGCAGTGTTTACACCAGGCCAAGGACTTTTCAGCTTCTCGCTCTGTCCTGCCAGCGAGCAGGCTAGGGGTGCAGCAGGAGCTGGGAGGGGACAGACCCAGGACAGCTGACCCAAACTGGCCAAAGGGGTATTCCATACCATCTGACGTCATGCTAAACAATATATAGGGGTGGCTGGCCGGGGTGGGGGGCCGGCTGCTCGGGGATAGGCTGGGCATCGGTCAACGGGTGGTGAGCAATTGCATTGTGCATCACTTGTTTCATACACATTATTATTATTAATACTATTATCATTACCACTATTATTATTATTGTTATTATTATATTCCTGTCTTAATAAACTGTCTTTATCTCAACTCACCGGCTTCACTTTCCCGTTTCTCTCCCCCATCCCAGAGAGGGAGGGGGGAGGGTGAGCGAACAGCTGTGTGGTGTTTAGCTGCCAGCCGGGTTAAACCACAACAGTTCTGCTCTATGCTTACCCTATAATGGTCTTACACTTCCTGGTTAGAAGTTGCTGCAATATATTGCCAGTTTGCCTGCTTATTTAATGGTTGTGATTTAACCTGTCAGACAGTTAAATACTACACGCTTGTTTGCTTGCCACCACCCCCAAGTGGGATGGGGGAGAAAATTGAAAAGTGCAAGAACTCATGAGTTGATGAGATTCATGGATGGCAGCAAATGCCCTGTGGGGGTGGTTGCAGCAATGGAAGCAGAGCAACTGGCAGTGCAAAGGCAAACCCATCTGGGCTGCTGCATTGTGGCAAGATATTGCTGCTCGGGTAGAGAACCTGGTTGTAAAGGTACGCCATGTAGATGCTCATGTGCCCAAGAATCGGGCTACTGAAGAACATCAAAACAACCAGCAGGTGGATCAGGCTGCTAGGATTGAAGTGGCTCAGGTGGACCTGGACTGGCAACATAAGGGTGAATTATTTATAGCTCGATGGGCCCATGACACCTCAGGCCATCAAGGCAGGGATGCAACATACGGATGGGCTCGGGATCGATGGGCGAACCTGACCATGCATGCTATTGCACAAGTTATTCATGACTGTGAAACGTGCTGCGATCAAGCAAGCCAAGCGGTTAAAGCATCTTTGGTATGGGGGAGGAATGGGAAGGTCCGATGTGTACCTCAAGGGGATCTGATGTTGGTTGAGAATAGCCCATGAGTTGAATTGTATTATGTTAATTATTACATAATGCTGTATGTCATCACTACCGTGATTGCTACATGTCAGTGTCCCATTAATGGTATCACAGTAACAGCCACGCCAATAATGATGAATGAATTTTGATAGAATTGGACAAGCACAGCGGCGTGATGGAACGAGAACGAGCTTCAGCATGCGATGATCCAACATCACACACCATCTCTTCTGCCCTGCAAGACTGCTGGGACAGATGGAGCCCAAAGTCAGTCACAGACTCCACAAACTCAGTGGACGTTTTATATACATATATGAAGGTGGTGACTAATTGGAATGTATTGGGAAGTGTGGGACCTAAGCATGACATAAATGGTATGGAATAAGGGGTGGATATTGTCCTGGTTTTGGCTAGGGTAGAGTTAATTTTCCTCCTAGTAGCTGGTATGGTGCTGTGTTTGGTATTTAGGATGAGAATAATGCTGATAACACGCTGATGTTTTAACTGTTGCAGAGCAGTGCTTACACTAAGCCAAGGACTTTTCAGCTTCTCGCTCTGTCCTGCCAGCGGGCAGGCTAGGGGTGCAGCAGGAGCTGGGAGGGGACAGACCCAGGACAGCTGACCCAAACTGGCCAAAGGGGTATTCCTTTCTCATTTTCCCATCACAGAATTGAAGGGGTTGGAAGGGACCTCAAGAGATCATTGGGTCCAACCCCCCTGCCAAAGCAGGTTCCTTAGAGCAGGCTGCCCAAGTAAGCAACCAGACGGGCCTTGAATATCTCCAGAGAAGGAGACTCCACAACCTCCCTGGGCAGACTGTTCCAGTGCTCCGTCACCCTCACTGTGAAGAAGTTCTTTCGCATGTTGGTGCGGAACTTTCTGTGCTCTATCTTGTGGTCATTACCCCTGTCCTGTCCCCACAAACCACTGAAAAGAGGTTGGCCAAATCCCTTTGTCTCCCACACTTTGTAAACAAAAAAGGTATTTGTAAACATTGATGAGATCCCCTCTCAGTCTTCTTTTCTCCAGGCTGAACAGACCCAGGTTTCTCAGCCTTTCCTCATAGGGAAGATGCTCCAGGCCCCGTATCATCTTTGTGGCCCTCCGCTGGACTCTTTCCAGGAGATCCCTGTCATTTTTGTAGTGGGGAGCCCAGAACTGGACACAGCACTCCAGGTGAGGCCTGACCAGGGCAGAGTAGAGGGGGAGGATCACCTCCCTTGACCTGCTGGCCGAGCTCCTTTTAATGCACGCCAGGATCCCATTGGCCCTCTTGGCCACGAGGGCACACTGCTGGCTCATGGCCAACCTGTCGTCCACCAGGACCCCCAGGTCCTTCTCCGCAGAGCTCCTCTCCAGCAGGTCATCCCCCAGCCTGTCCTGATACATGCGGTTGTTCCTTCCCAGGTGCAGGACTCTACACTTGCTCTTGTTAAACCTCATTTGGTTTCTTCCTGCCCATCTCTCCAGCCTGTCCAGGTCTCGCTGAATGGCAGCACAGCCTTCTGGCATGTCGGCCACTCCTCCCAGCTTTGTATCATCAGCGTACTTGCTGAGGGCAGACACTATTCCTTTATCAAGGTCGTCGATGAAGTTGTTGAACAAGACCGGACCCAGCACCGACCCCTGGGGAACACCGCTAGTCACAGGTCTCCAGCCGGACTCTGCGCCGCCGATCACCACCCTCTGAGCTCGGCCAGTCAGCCAGTTCTGAACCCACCTTACTCTCCACTCCTCTATCCCATACTTTCTCAGCTTTGCTATCAGGATGTCATGGGAGACAGTATCGAAAGCCTTGCTAAAGTCAAGGTAGATGACATCCACTGCTCTCCCCCCGTCTACCCAGGTGGTGATGCCATCATAGAAGGCTACGAGGTTGGTCGAGCACGGCTTCCCCTTGGTGAATCCATGCTGACTACTCCCCATAACATTCTTCTCTTCCAATTGCTTGGAGATGGCATCCAGAACAAGCTGTTCCAACACCTTTCCAGGGACAGAGGTGAGACTGACTGGCCTGTAGTTTCCCGGATCCTCCTTCTTGTCCTTCTTGAAGACCGGAGTGACATTGGCTATCCTCCAGTCTTCAGGCACCTCTCCTGTTCTCCAGGACCTTTCAAAGATGATAGAGAGCGGTTCGGCGATCACCTCTGCCAACTCCCTTAGCACACGTGGATGCATCCCATCGGGACCCATGGATTTCTGTGCGTTGAGCCCACTCAGACGCTCCCGAACCACTCTCTCGTCAACCAGGTGGGAGCCCTCCATTTCCCAGCCCCTTTCTCCTCCCGCCAGGGTCAAGGAGTCCCGGGGGGGAGTCCTTGAAGCAAAGACTGAAGCAAAGAAAGCATTCAGCACCTCCGCCTTCTCGGCGTCTCCCATTACCAGGACACCCCCCTCGTTCAGTAAGGGACCCACATTATCCCTAGTCTTCCTTTTACTGTTTACATACTTAAAAAAACCCCTTCTTATTATCTTTTATCTCTTTTGCAAGCCTCATCTCTAGGTGGGCTTTAGCCTTCCTCGTTGCATCCCTGCAGGCCCTGACAACACTTCTATACTCCTCCCAAGAGGACAGGCCCTTTTTCCACATTCCATAGACCTTCCTCTTCCTTTTGATCTTATCGATAAGCTCCTTGCTCACCCAAGCAGGTTTCCTGCCCCCCTTCCCCGATTTCCTACTCTTAGGGATGCACCGATCCTGAGCTTGGAAGAAGTCCTGTTTAAATGTAGCTCAGCTCTCACAAGCACTCTTGCCTTCTAGTAACCTAGCCCATGAGATACCATCTGACGTCATGCTGAACAATTAATATGGGGGGGCTGGCCGGGGTGGGGGGGAAGGGATGGATCCGCTGCTTGGGGACAGGCTTGTCAGCGGGTGGTGAGCAATTGCATTGTGCATCACTCGTTTTGTACACACTATTAGTAGTAATACTATTATCATTATTATTATTTTCCTGTCTTTTCTGTCCTAATAAACTGTCTTTATCTCAGCCCACAGGCTTTCATTTCTTTCTAATTCTCTCCCCTATCCCAGAGAGGGAGGTGGGAGGGTGAGCGAATGGCTGTGTGGCGCTTAGCTGCCGGCTGGGTTAAACCACAACAATAAATCATCTGGTGAAACCAGATGGTCATGGTGAAACACCTCAGCTCCATGCACAACCACAGTAGCTAAGTTTAAGTTTTCCCTGACGGCACGTGTTCCCTTAATTCCAGTGTATTTAACGTGGGCTTGGGACCTGGCCATTCTGGGTCTTTTTGGCTATGAACCAAAGGGGATTGCATTAACGTCAGGGTAAAGCATAGTTTTATCATTTCAAACTGCTGATTTTTCATTCTCCGTCTACATGCAGTCCACTCAGGATTCCTGTGAATGCAAAAGGAAAGAAAATGTGCTTGGTTGTATTCAACCGGCAGGGTTAAAAAGAGGGTGAAATCCACTGAGTGCTAATCCGGTGTACTTTTCCTGAACAATCTTTGGCTTCCCATGCGTAGAGGTTTTTGGGGATAGTTGGTACCATTGCTACTGTTCCAGTCTGAGGCATTTTTACCAGCACAGGTTGTCCAGTGTGAAATCCTGTAGGATATTCTCCTGGTTTAGTATAATGCTTGGGGTGATTGTATTGGTAGATGCACAGAAGACTTTCATTTTGGGGCAGCCATCTAAGGATGGGCAGCACCTTGTATCAATGTCACTATTTCTGCCATGTTTGGAACTGCGGCAGTCAAAGGCGTGGTGTTAGCATTTAACTGTCTGTAATCCATGGTAAAACGCCATTGCCCGGTTGGTTTCTTTACCAGCCACACCAGTGAACTGTAAGGTGAACGGGTCCTTTTAATAATGCCTCTTTCTTCCAATTCTGTTACCACCCCGTCAATTCCCATAAGTGCTGCTGCTGGCAACAGATATTGCCGAACATTAGTGATTTGAGAGCGGGGTAAGGGTATGGATGTTTGTAACAGACTCAGTCTCACTGTGCCTGAATCCCTTTGATGTGTCATGAAACTCCACACCATCCCATCTGGGAGTTTCCACATTCATCCACCCAGTATGTCAAATCCTAAAATATTAGTACATGCAGCACCAACTAATACTTCTGCCCTGGTTAATCTTCATACCTCTGGCAGCCAGAGTGAAATTTTTGTGGTGGGACATTCTTTCTTCACACTGTCGATTCCTGTGAATTTAACCCTGCGTCGACCAGGTCTTATGCCCGGGGTTTGTGCTGTCTCATGGGTAATTATTGACATTTGAGCCCTGGTGTCAATGAGAAAGTTTACCAATATTTTTCGGGGTCCAACGGGAAGGGCAATGGTAGGGTCAGAGTATTCAACAGAGAGCCATTGAATTGCTAATACCCGCCGAGCAGGGTGGCTCACTGACCTCCCTGGGGATAGGACTTTTTTGCTGAGCTTCTGCCTCGTCAATTGGGCTTGGTGCAGGTGTACTTTCCTTATGGGTTGGGGTTTTCCAGTTAGGCAATTCTCCCCAGCTGGAATATTTTCCTTACCCAGAGATTGGACTAATGTACGGAGAACCTCCGTAGAGATGCCAAGCAAGATTGGTCAGGGTACACCCAAATCTAGGGCCTTACGCCACAACTCACCCTGTTCCTTATTAGGTTTGAACCTCTCTTTGAATTTGGGGTATTTGGGATTTTGAGTGTGGATTTGGCGAACTCACCAGGAGTGATCTGGGGACTTAATACTGGATGAACTAATCCAGTCCATTCGGCGTCCATACTTATTTATGTCTTGTGCAATTTCACTCCAGGTGGGAATGGGGGAGTGCAGATTTTGTCTACAAACGCAATCACCTTCCCTATGAACAGCTTGTATGCGATCCTGGGTATTTGCTACAAACATCTTAAGACAATCAGGGAGTCCACGGATGAGAGGGGTTAATTGAGCTGGGTCGATAGGGGCTGTGATATATGGAGTAATAATTCGTGTCAAGAAGATGGTTGATGTTAATAAAGAAGGGGGAGATGTGGGAGTGTGGTCATGGGGGTCGACAAGCCCCATGGTTGGTGATAACATCAGACTCTTAACGATGAGGCCATCAGGAATGTAGAGTTTAGAGGGAACAAAGAAGGGTGATTCGGGAGACGCCATGCCGTCTTGGGTTGCTTGTTCTCCAGCCGTTAAGGCATGGAAGCTGCTGGGGGTTTGCTGGTTGCCGGGCAAAGTTGTTCGACCAATGAAGAGTTAGGGGAAAAGGACTGCTGTGGGGCGAATGGTATAAAAAGGGAGCCTGTCCTCGATGATGAAAACAAACAGGGACATGAACTACAGAAACAGGGACAGGCTAACAGAACAGGGACCAGGACAGGAACAGGGACATTGATGGCCTAATGAAGATAGGTTCGGCCAAACTCAGCAAACTGCTCGAGGAAGCTCGCATAGAAAGTCGCTGGAAATAGGCGCACCAGAGCTGGAAGGAAGCTCAAGCTGAGGGAAGCGGACCCGCGCACACAACTGCCCCTCGCTGGCCGAAGGTAAGCAGTTGCGCATTATGGGGAATCATACGTCCTTAGAAACAAAGACTGTCCTGGTAACCTTACAGCTTATTCTCTTTATTTCGAATCAGACAGTTTATGATCCTGAAACATGGGACCAAACTGAGGTCAAGGTGTGGGACTCTGCTACTAAAAACGACAAGGTTGCGGTGGGATTGCTCGGCACCTGGCGAGCAATCTGAGGCCTTAAAGAGCCATGTGGGACCACAATCAGAAACGTGTGGTTTGCCAGACAGTGAGGGAGCTGCGGGCTCATCCACCGATCCTTCTGCTACACCATCGGCCCCCCCGCCGCTACTGCCATCGCAGGACTTTGCTGTTACGCCCCCGGTGACCTGAACGTTCCTTTTGATCCAGGCCCTATAGGCCCTGAAAAGGAGCCGGATCTGTTTCCCTTCGATCCGGGAGGAATAGGATACATAAGGCCCGAAGGCCAAGTTGCTTAACAACTTAAAGCGAGACATATTGTTCCCACGACTAGCCCTGGAATTCTCCGGTGTTTGTAATCAAGAAAAGGAATGGAAAATGGAGACTGTTATATGATCTGAGAAAAATTAATGAAGTCATGGAAGATATGGGAGCACTTCAACCAGGATTACCAGCTCCAACTATGCTCCCCCAGTCATGGACATTAATAGTAATAGACTTAAAGGATTGTTTGTTAAACACTTGCCAGAATTCGGAAAACTTTGCCATGTTTATGTTTCAATTGATACCTTTTCTGATTGTACATATGTATAGGCGTACTCGGGTTTCTTATGAATATGTAAAAGCGATGTTCTATATATTTAGAAAGTTCGACGGTTGTGTGTGCGTGTTGGTAGAGCGTAGACTCCCCGTGCACCCAGCGCTGTTTACTTGCCTTTTATAAATATTACTAAATTCAGATTGAGTTGTATCTTCATTTATAACAGGGCTAACATCAGGGATTTCCTAAATTCATCTCTTTCATATATCACCTGTATGCAGGCTGCTTTCCGTACTGCTACAGCCAGGTTGGAATAGCCTGTGGCTCTAATTTCTAGTGGTTCCACTCTCTCCTGGGGATCTATACCACCTGCCCAGTATGCAGCTCGTGCAGTTAAGGAGCAGTTATGCTCTCCTGGCGTGGTACTTTCAGGGTCTGCACTATGCGTTAATCTACGAACCTGCTTAACTGGAGCAGAAGGTTGCATTTTATCTAACAGATGATTAACCCTTTCCAGCAATTGTTTAAGATGACTATTCTCATTCAAAAGTTTAGCAACTCTGATTCCTAATGTTCTTCCTGTCTCCCTTTCAAAGGCTAATGATGACTTTAACACCACATTTTCCAATTTTAAAGCTGTATATTCCACATCAGAAATTAGTTTGGGAGCAGGAATTTCCTTAGCTTCTTGCTGAGTGCAAGACAAACAGGCTCCTAATACTGCACAAATTACACCTTTGCCTTTTTTCACTCCAGTCTTTTGCACAGCCTGACACTGCTTAATGCGTTCTACCCCTGTCTCTCCATCTTTCTAAAATTTTTGAGCCCACTCCTTCCCAACCTGGCAAGGGGCACATTTGTATTTTTGCAGCAGTTTATCCATGGCAATCCTGCCAAATACATCAATTTCTCTGATGTGTTAAAGGCGAGTGCAATTTATTAAAGCAAAAGGTACACAGGTTCTTTGGATTGCCGGTGATAAATTCACTGTCTGCAAAGCACATACAAATACCAAAAGTATGAGTAACGCAGCCTGGCTATAAACACGTTAAAAGGTATAAAGCAACTCTATAGAGATTTCTAAGTTTCCCGGGGAGGCACTTGATATAACCAAGTGTTCAAGTCTTACCCAAAGGCGTCCCAATGAGGGA
The DNA here is from genome assembly GCF_964034855.1 of Anser brachyrhynchus. Classification (NCBI taxonomy): domain Eukaryota; kingdom Metazoa; phylum Chordata; class Aves; order Anseriformes; family Anatidae; genus Anser; species Anser brachyrhynchus. Next base: position 16,716,299 of record NC_137704.1, read on the forward strand.
GGAAGAGAGGCTCAGCCCGTCAACTGATCCCAGAAGTCAGAAGGTATCCTTCACAATGGTATCTTCCCTAACAACCTTTCTCTCTTAAGCCAATTTATATTATTTTCTATATTTTAGGTGGAGCTTGAGTGACTCTAGTCATACATATCTTGGTTACGATTGGTGCAAAGTTTTCTCACTTTTGTTTGAAAGTATAGTTTCAGAGAAATTCAGAGCGCATGCTCAGTGAGGGGTGGTCACACCTTGGAGACGGGTAGCTTTTGGGATGGAGGTGTGTTTTGGTATTATAATGATATTATAATGAGAAAAGTTCACTACAGTACAGCATTTTGTCAAAAACATGACAGCTCGTTGGCTCAGGGTAGCAAATGTGAAGTTTATCGGTTTCGGTCTGCACAAGAACAATCAAGTTCCCATCTTATCACAGAGCCTAGCTTCGGTGTCTCCACTCCGCTCCACACTCCGTACCGTTCCTCTTAGCACACCAAGTTCCCCCAGTGTGATTAACATCTAAGGTTGGAGGCTTAGGGAACTTCTATGTAGTGCAGCTGCACTCCACCCTGGAAGCTTCTTCAGTCCTTTCAAAACCTTTTCTTTAAAATGTGAATATCAGTTTAATTTCCAAGTCACCTCAGGCAATTATTCCACACATGTTTAAGGCATACAAGTAGGAAAGACTTCATTACTGATACAGCAGTTTTCTCTTCAAAAAAACAAACATTTTTATCCTCTAAAATTTAGACAACAAAACGGCATATTTGAAAGCATTGTGCCAAAATAAACTACACCAACATTTGAATGTTTGTTCAAAGAAAAAAAATGGAAAAAAAACCCTGATGTATTGAATAACCCCCCTTATTTAAACTAATAAAAAGGAAAAAAGAAAAACACGCTACATCTTTGGCCCAAAATTGTTAGATGTCACCTTATTAAAAAAGGTTTTTCCTAAAAAAGTTAAACGTGGACAAAAGCTCATCTTGATAAATATTTTTGCTTTAGAGTTTAAAATTGTGAATTACTTACTATAAAAAGTAGTGCAATTCAAAAATATCTTGAAGAGGAATGTCTATATAAGCTGTACTATAAGTGTATGTGACATCACTGAGAGCAGTTGTGCTCATGGATTAATGCTACATAGTTTGCACAACCTTGTGGAAAATATATAATCAAAAGAGATGCTTATTGCATAGACATACTTCTGCTGCTACAAAGCAAGAGCTGGTGATAAAAATATCTTTATGTCATTCCAAAATGCAATGACTCCTGCCAGAGTACATTTAATATAAATGCAAACGAAACTTACTAGATTTAAAAACAATACCCTTGATGCTATGCACTGAGACAGTACTCTGTAAATCAGTTTATTTTCCATGTAGTGGACAAATCCAGTCAGTTTAATTATTTTTCTGCCGGTGAATAGTAAATTCAAAGTACTTATTTTCCCACAAGAATGTATTCACTGTGGCATATTGGGTCTTGCAATAACCCATAAAGCTTTCAATTTAAAGGTTACTTCTAGAAATTTGGAACCGTAACATCAGGTCTTTTTGCCATTAATAACAATGACTACACTACAATAGCTAAAGAACAATTATGTGTGGAAGAAGTAGAACAGCTCAATTAAGGAAAAGAGTTTTAGCGTACTTCGCTCATTTTAGACAGCACTCTACATTGCCCTTTTTGCATACAAAGTGGATTTGAGGATTTCCATTGTAAGAAAGAAATGACAAGCAAAACTGTGTCAAATTGCCCTTTTTTTTGCCCCTTTTTTTTTCAAGTCTATACTTGGACACTAAGACAGAAGCTTTGCATGATATTGCAATTCTTTTTGTTTTTATTATTAAATGAGAAAGTCTGATTTGTTACATTGTCACATTGCTAGTCAGAAATGCTGCAGTGAGGAAGAAAGTCAATGCTGGGTCAACCCAAGTCCTCCTTCTAAAACATTTGTTTACAAAGAAATTATAGCAATGTTCAACACACCCAACACAATGTTTCTTGCTTTCTTCAGAGAGAAGTCCCATCAATCTTCCTCTAATGAGGCATGTTACTACATAAATTAAGATTTGTTTTAAACAATACATCCCCATATTTTCATGAGAAAAAAGCGAGCATCTACAGATGTTACAGAAATCTTCACACATCATCATCATCTGATGTATCACTGCTGCTTGTCTCAGAATCATCATTCTCTAGAGCAGGTTGGAAAGTGCTATTTTTCCAGGGGCTAAATTTAAAATCACAGATAAGGCCATTTTTCAAAATGCCGTTTTTCCGAAGGCCATTTTTTTGCAACTGAAATGGAAAAAACAAAACAAAACAAAACAAAAAACCACAAGAATTATTTAGAGAGAGAAAAACACAACAACCTGTTGCATTTCAACATTCTCTGTCTTCATCTATGGGCTACATTAGATCCACAGCACTACGTGTTATATATACACACAAATGAAAATTCACCTGAGAGCCTTCACTTCTGAACCAGCCACCTGCATCCAAGAGCTTCCAATCATACTAAGCTAAGTGAACAAGAGTTTGCTCTCTTCCCATCTACTTCCTCAGACATTTTGCCCCAGTGACTCCTCCCACATGGTCTCTCCCATGATGCAGTCCATTTTTCTGCAGTTGTGGTGGTTTTACTCAGCTGGGAAGCTGAACTCCACCACAACGGCTCTCTCAGTCCCCTTCCTCAAAGGGAAAGGGGAAGAAGATACAATGCAAAGGGCTCAAGGGTTGAGATAAGGACAGGGAGATCACTCAACAATTATCATCACAGGCAAAACAGACTCAGCATAGGGAGATTAATATAATTTCTTCCCTATCACTAGCAGGCCAGAACAGAGAAAAACTAAAAGCAAACTAAAAACACCTTCCCCCCATCCACCTTCTTCAACATCCTCCCTCCAAGCAGTGCTGGGGAATGGAGAATGGGGGTTGTGGTCAGTCCATAACACTTTGTTTCTGCTACTCATTCATGGTCACTCTCTTCCCCTGCTCCAGCATGGGGTCCCTCCCATGGGATGCAGTCCTTCCCAAACTGATACTGCGTGGGCTTCCACAGGCAGCAGCTCTTCAAGAACTGCTCCAATATGGGTCTGTATCACAGGGTCCATCCTTCAGAAGCAAACTGCTCCAACACGGGTCCCCCACGGGCAGCAGCTCCTGCCAGGTCACCTGCTCCTGCATGGGCTCCTCTCCACAGGTGACAGGTCTGGCACGGAGTCTGCTCCAGCAGGGGTCCAGCAGGCCGCAGCTTCCTTCAGACCAGCTTCACCTGCTGCTCAACCATGGGCTCCTCCACGGACTGCAGTGTAGAAATCTGCTCCGCTGTTGTACACCATGGGGGACAACCTGCTCCACCATGGTCCTCTCCACAGGCCGCAGGGGAACTTCTGCTCCAGCTCCTGGAGCAGCTCCTCCCCCTCCTTCTTCACTGACCTTGGTGTCTGCAGGGCTGTTTCTCCCTCCTCGCTCTCCCAGCTGCTGTTGCACAGCAGTTATTTTCCTCTTCTTAAATATGCTCTTACAGAGGCACAAACAACATCACTTACTGGCTTGGCTCTGGCCAGCAGCAGGTCCCTTTTTGGAGCTGGCTGGAACTGGCTCTTATCTAACATGGGGCAGCTTCTGGACTCTTCTCACAGAGGCCACCCCTGCAGCCCCCCTGCTACCAAAACCTTGCCACATAAACCCAAGACAGCAGTCTACTACTTCAAAAAATAAAAATAAAAAATCAATTGTAGATTGCGTGCTCAGACTCTGTTACTAGTGAATTATATGTTCCTCGATTTCCAGTGAAGAAAGCCAAGAAAGCTGCATAAAGACCTTGAAAGAAAATTCCCTTTCCTCAGGCTGAGCTGAGGAGCTAGAAGGCCTGTGCAATTCTGTAACCAGCACTGCTGAAACTAATTAGAACCCATCCTCTCTTCTTTCTTTGATATGTTGAGAATAGGCCTCATCTAAAATAAGTACTGCTTCCCATATCTTTTTTAACCAGCTATTTTTCTGAAAGGACAAGGAAGGCAAGGAGAGGAAAGAAAAAGGGTACTGAAATGGCATCATCCTTAACTATCAAAATTACTGGAGATCCTCCTTAAAAGGTAGGTATTTAGGGTAGCCACTTGCAAGTTCATAATGGAACATCAACTTAACATTACCTGTTCACTAATGGCTCGGAATTCCCTCATCTCATCCTCTGTTAGTGGAGCACATGTTTCATCATTTTCACTCTCTTCCTGCCAGCCCATCTCCTTTAACAACCTTTAAAACAAAAACGACAATATTAAGGAATTTCTACACGTACTCAGACATTTCAAGCTCTGCCTACGTGAATAGGTAAAGATGTGTAATATATGGATTAGTCCATAATTTGATTTTTAAACAAACTCTTATATAAAAGTAGGTTAAAAGCATAAGATACATAAAGCACAGAAGTTGAGAAGTTCTCAGGTCTTTCACAGCTGACCCTGCTTTTGCTACTACATTTAATTTAAAGGGCTGCAAAACCTAAGTAGTAATACTTTATCTATAGGACACGTTCTTAATTTCAAGCAAATATCTGCACCATCACTTGCACACACCAAGTATTAAATTTCCTGCCATCAGGTTTCACCTACAAAACAGACCCTGCCCCCCTCTGCCAGTCCAGTAAATGTACCAACAAAAGCTAAGTTTCCTGTTATATCGCTTCAAGATGTTTATTAATCAATTGACAACATTCCCAGATATAGCTGCTCTCAGCATAAGCTGCCCGATGTTTCAAATAAACTCTTATGGAAACCAGGCTAATAAGAACCTCAGTTTTTCCTATTGTTTCAATTGGATGGCTGCTCTCCAGAACTGCAGCAATAAAAAAAGCAAAAGAGAAAATAATTTGGACCACATGCAAGTTCAGCTGTGGATGAAGTGTTTCTCTTGAAAGCTTATCTAGTGTTGCCATGCCGTGGACTTTACAGACCATTAAACTCCAACTTCCATTGTCAAGATATTTATCTAAGAAGTTATCCAAGGTAAATGACTTCATGGATTCATCAAGGGAAAGGCCTGCCTTAGTAATTTGATCTCCTTCCATGATAAGGTCACCTGCTTGGTGGGTGAAGGGAAAGCATTGGACGTAATCATTCTGGATTTTTGTAAGGCCTTTCATACTTGGCCTCATGGCATCCTTCTGAACAAACTGTCCAATTATGAGATAAACAGGTTCATGCTACACTGGGTGACGAACTGTCTGAACGGTAGAGCTCAAAGGCTTGTAGTGAATGGGGTTACATCTAGCTGGTAGCCAGTCACCAGAGGCATTCCCCAGAGCACAATTGGGCCAGTCCTATTCAATGTTTTTATCAATGATGTGGATGCAGGAGTGGAATGCATCCTCAGCAAGTTTGCTGATGATACTAAACTGGGAAGTGCTGCTGACACCCTGGAGAGACGAGAGGCCTTGCAGAGGGATCTAGATAGACTGGAGCACTGGGTGATCGGCAACAGCATGAAGTTCAACAAAGCTAAATGCCAAGTTATACATCAGGGATGAAGTAATGCCAGACACTGGTACAGTCTGGAAAATGAGTAGCTTGAGAGCAGCTCAGCAGAAAGGAATCCGGGGTGGTGGTTGACAATAGGTTCAACGTGAGTCAGCAGTGTGCCCTGACAGCCAGGAGGGCAAACCACATTTTGGGATGCATTAAACACAGCATAGCCAGCCAGTCAAAAGAGGTGATTCTCCCACTATATTTAGTGTTGGTGTGGTCTCACCTTGAATAGCGAACATAGTTCTGGGCTCCACCACATAAAACGGACGTTAAGGTACTTGAAAGCATCCAGCAGTGGGCTACAAAGCTGGTAAAAAGGCTGGAAAGCTGTGGCAGTGTACTCCTGGCCCCCCTTAACCTGACCCTTCACCTGTAACTCTGCTTGGGCGATAGCCATCAGTGACAACCATATTGAATGCATCTGGTCATGACAGTTAAACTAGGCTCAAGGTAGATTCAGGGGAGATAGCTCTAATGGCTAACAGACCATGCACCAACCAAATATGGCTGGTATTTTTATGTGCACTACAGGGACTTTATCCCCTTCTACAGTACGTAACAGGTTTGATTGGGGAGGTCCGGCTCGGTTGGCAGATCCCCTAGTGTTGACTAACCAGGTGGCCTTTGCCAAACGTGCATCCCAATTTTGAATGTCCCAGCACCCATTGCCTTCAGTGTAGTCTTTAATAGTCCATCACACGGCCTCGTGGATGCTGATGCATGATAGGGGGATGTGATTTACCCACTCATGGCCACGCTCTTTGGCCTAGGTGTCTATGAGGTTGTTTTGGAAATGAGTCCCTGTGGCTGTGTACTCCTCTTGCTCCCCCCAAACCTGACCCTTCACCTGTAACCCTGCTCAGGTGATAACCAACAGTGGCAATTGTGATGAATGCTCCTGGTCATGATAGCCTAACCAGGCTCAAGGTAGATTCAGGGGAGATAAATCCAAGGACTAATGGATCATGCAACAACCAAATATGGCTGGTATGCAAATATGACTAGTAGTCAATCTTCTTACCCCATAAATAGGGGACAGACAAGAGCCTGCTAAGCTCTCCTGTACTGCAGCAACCTGCATGCCAAGATCTTCCCCTTTAGCAGGGATGCCTCTCAAGGTTACTCCTCAAGGTCAAGAGATTCCTTACCTGGGACAGATACTCGGTAAGTGACTAATAGCTAGCTTGTTGAAACTTTGCAAGTAATTTGCTAAGCACGCTGAAACTTTGTAATCTTAACTAAGTGATATAAAGGAACGGTTGTGCATATAAACTGATAAGTCTAGGATTGGGACACGATCCACTCCTCGGAGTTTGTATGGCAAAAGGGACTCCATTCTGAACTTCGTAAGTCAATGTGAGGATCTCCCTGATACTTTGTCTAACCCTGTCCTCTATGCAGTAAATAATCAAGTGACCTTGCCATCATGAATCTTGTTAATGCCACATTTACCATTAGAGCTTTATTAAATTGCTGTCTCAACCACAGTTTATCTCTGCTAAATCACTATTTTCATCAATAAATATATTGCTGCTTCTCTCTTACAAGTGAAGTGAATAATTCCTTTTGTGACAAAGGCATGTCCTATGAAGAGAGGCTGAGGACACTTGGGTTGTCTAGTTTGGAGAACAGAAGGCTAAGAGGTGACCCCGTTGCTTTCTACAACTTCTTGAGAAGGGGAAGTGGAGAGGGAGGTGCTGGTCTCTTCTCCCTAGTAAACAATGACAGGACATACGGGAAGTGCACAAAACTGTGCCAGGGGAGGTTCAGACTGGACATGAGGAAAATTTACTTGACTGTGAGGGTGGTCAAAAACTGGAACAGGCTTCCTAGCAAGACAGTAGATGCCCCAAGCCTGCCAGCGTTCGAGACATTTGGATAATGCCCTCATTAATATGCTTTAACTCTTGGTAAGCCCTGAAGTGGTCAAGCAATTGGACTAGATGATCTTGGAAGGTCCCTTCCAACTGAACTATTCTATTCTAAACACTTGAGTACAACCTGGAGTACGACTCGCCAAGGTGATTAGCTGCAGTGCAGGCAAGTTCTGCAGCGGAACAAGGAATGACGGTGTGCAGGGGAGTTCCTGCAAGGCCTCGTGAGAGCATCTGATGAGGCTTAGGCTGGGCCAGGAGCAGTGGCAGCCAGCCCCACATGTACAAAAGCATCAGCAATGGAGCACCATCACCCAGGAGCAGGGTTAAGAAGGGAGGCAAACAGGGCGTGGTGCATCAGCTAGGGAGTGGTGGGGCAGTTTGCGCAGAAGGGCACTGTGTTGTGGTTTAACCCGGCCGGCAGCTAAACACCACACAGCCGTTCGCTCACCCTCCCCCCTCCCTCTCTGGGATGGGGGAGAGAAACGGGAAAGTGAAGCCGGTGAGTTGAGATAAAGACAGTTTATGAAGACAGGGAAATAATAATAACAATAATAATAATAATAATAATAGTATTAATAATAATAATGTGTACGAAACAAGTGATGCACAATGCAATTGCTCACCACCTGCTGACCGATGCCCAGCCTATCCCTGAGAAGCCGGCCCCCCACCCCGGCTAGCCACCCCTATATATTGTTTAGCATGACATCAGATGGTATGGAATACCCCTTTGGCCAGTTTGGGTCAGCTGTCCTGGGTCTGTCCCCTCCCAGCTCCTGCTGCACCCCTAGCCTGCTCGCTGGCAGGACAGAGCGAGAAGCTGGAAAGTCCTTGGCTTGGTGTAAGCACTGCTCTGCAACAATTAAAACATCAGCATGTTATCAGCACTCTTCTCATCCTAATCCAAACCATAGCACCCTACCAGCTACTAGGAGGAAAATTAACTCTGTCCTAACTGAAACCAGGACACACTGTCACTGCCACTTCCAACACTGATTGTAACCTGCTGTCTTGGGTTTACGTAGCAAGGGCTTGGTAGCAGGGAGGCTGCAGGGGTGGCCTCTGTGAGAAGAGTCCAGAAGATGCCCCATATTAGAGAAGAGCCAGTTCCAGCCAGCTCCAGAAGGGACCCACCGCTGGCCAGAGTTGAGTCAATAAGTGATGTTGGCTGTGCCTCTGTAAGAACATATTTAAGAAAGGGAAAAACAAACAAACAAACAAAAAAACCTGCTGTGCAATGGCAGCTGGGAGAGCAAGGAGTGAGAAACAGCCCTGCAGACACTAAGGTCAGTGAAGAAGGAGGGGAAGGAGGTGCTCCAGAGCAGAAGTCCCCCTGCAGCCCATGGTGTATGACGGCAGATCAGATCTCCACACTGCAGCCTGTGGAAGGAGCCCATTGTGGAGCAGGTGGACCTGACCTGAAGGAGGCTGCAGCCCATGGAGAGCCCCTCAGGAGCAGGCTCCAGGCCAGACCTGTAGCCCTTGGAGAGGAGCCCATGCAGGAGCGGGTGATCTGGTGGGAGCTTCCACCTGTAGAGGACCCACGTTGGAGCAGTTTGCTCCTGAAGGGTGGATCCTGTGATACAGACCCATATTGGAGCAGTTCTTGAAGAGCTGCTGCCTGCGGGAAGCCCATATAGGATCAGTTTGGGAAGGACTTTATCCCATGGGAGGGACCCCATGTTGGGGCAGGGGAAGAGTGACCATGAAGGAGTGGCAGAGATGAAGCATTATGGACTGACCGCAACCTCCATTCCCCATGTTGCCGCTTGGGGGAAGGACACAGAAGAGGGTGGATAGGGTGGGGGGTGGGGGTGGTGGTTTTAGTTTGCTTTTAGTTTCTCTCTGTTCTGGCCTGCTAGTGATAGGGAAGAAATTATATTAATCTCCCTATGCTGAGTCTGTTTTGCCTGTGATGATAATTGTTGAGTGATCTCCCTGTCCTTGTCTCAACGCTTGCTCCTTTTTTTTCATATTTTCTCCCCTTTTCCTTTGAGGAGGGGGAGCCAGAGAACAGTTGTGGTGGAGTTCAGCTGCATAGCAGGGCAAAACTACCACACCTGTGTGCAAGGAACTCTAGTCATAGCATACACCCTTTGTGTCCCCTCTGGCCTCTCCAGCCACAGGCACTGATGCAGCTACCCCAGCAGAGCTCCCCTGGCAACAAGCAGCCATCCACATCTCAGACTGCAGAGCACACCCAAGTTTTCTGTCAGTGATGGCAGCAGTGAGTATACATGTGGGGAGGTATGCCCAGGTAGAACTGCTCAGCCTGGTGACAGAGCTTCGGGAGGAGGTGGGCAGGCTGAAGAGCAGCAGGGAGTCAGAGAAGGAGATCAACTGGTGGAATCATACTTTACCATCCCTGAGACAAGCATGCGGGCCAGCCACAACACAAGAAACAAAGGATCCCCCCTACCCTCTCACCACCAGGCAAAAGGAGGGGAACTAAGAGACAGGGGGGGGGAGGAAGGGAATGGAAGCAGGTTTCTGCCCAGGGTGGCAGGCAACCCCGCTCCCTGCCTACTTCACCTCCTTGGGTGTTCTTATACAGCAACTATGAGGCTCTGGACCATGACCGACTGTGGTGCCTTTACTCGGGTGGGTGGCTGAGCTCCACCACAACCGCTCTCTCACTCCCCCTCCTCAAAGAGGAACGGGGAGAAAATACGATGAAAAGGGCTCAAGGGTTGAGATAAGGACAGGGAGATCGCACAGTAATTATCGTGATGGGCAAAACAGACTCAGCATAGGGAGACAGTAAGATTTATTACCTATTACTAACAAGCTAGAGAAGTGAGAAACAAATGAAAGAAACCAAAAGCACCTTCCCCCCCATCCACCCTCTTCCACCTCCTCCCCCCGAGCAGCGCAGGGGAACGGGGGTTATGGTCAGTCTATAGCGCTTCTTCGCTGCCGCTCCTTCTCGGTCACTCTCGTCCCCTGTGCTGTGGGGTCCCTCCCACGGGATGCAGTCCTTGCTGAACTGATCCGATGTGGACTTCCCACAGGCAGCAGCTTTTCAAGAACTGCTCCAGATATGGGTCCGTACCACGGGGTCCATCCCTCAGGAGCAAACTGCTCCAACCTGGATCCCCCACGGGCAGCAGCTCCTGCCAGGTCACCTGCTTCTGCGTGGTCTCCTCTCCACGGGCTACAGGTCCGGCCCGGAATCTGCTCTGGCAGGGGTCTTCCACAGGCCGCAGCCTCCGTCGATGCAGGTCCACCTGCTCCACCGTGGTCTCCTCCACGGGCTGCAGCGTGGAACCCTACTCCACCGTGGTACTCCATGGGCTGCAGGGGGACAGCCTGCTTCACCATGGTCCTCACCACAGGCCGCAGGGGACTTCTGCTCTGGCGCCTGGAGCACCTCTCCCCCTCCTTCTTCACTGACCTTGGCGCCTGCAAGGCTGTTCCTCACTCCTCTCACTCTCCCAGCTGCTGTGTGTGGCGCAGTGTTTTTTTTCCCTGTCTTAAATATGCTCTCACAGAGGCACAAAACAACATCACTTATTGGCTCAGCTCTGGTCAGCAGTGGGGCCCTTACCAAACATGGGGCAGCTTCTAGATCCTTCTCACAAAAGCCACCCCTATGGCCCCCTGCTACCAAAACTTTGCCACGTAAACCCACTACACTGACAGACAAACAACGATGTGGATGAAGGTCCAACGAGGTGCGAGGTGATCCCTAGGGCAAGTCAGCCCCTATCCCCTATATCACAACAGGCTCCATCAAGAAAAAAAAAAAGGGCTATTGTCATAGGTGACTCCTCCTCCTTTCTGTGGGGAACAGAGGGCCCAATATATCGACCCAACCCATAGGGAAGTCTACTGCCTCCCTGAGGCCCAGGTAAGAGACATTGCTAGAAAAGTCGCTTACCTGGTATGGCCATCTGATAGTTACCTTTTATTGGTTTTATATGCTGGCAGGAATGAAGTAGCAAAGAGAAGTCCAAGGGCAATCAAAAGGGACTTCAGGACCTTGGGGCAACTGGTTAAGTGTAATATTTTCCTCTGTCCTTCCAGTAGCAGGGAACAATACTGAAAGGAATAGGCAGACCCAGCTGATCAATATGTGGCTCCGAGGCTGGTAGCATCAGCAGAATTTAGGGTTGCTCAATCAAGGGATGGTCTACACAACACCAGGCCTGCTGGCACCTGATAGGATGCACCTTTCTCAGAGGGGGAAAAATGATTTTTGCCCAGGAGTTTGCAGGGCTGATTGATAGGGCTTTAAACTAGATTTGAGGGGGAAAAGGGATAAAACCAGGCCCACCAGTGATAAGCTATAGGATGGCATGCCAAAATTGGAAGGACTGCATGCTAGCGAGATCCTTCTGTCTGCTCCAAAGTATTGGGTACAATGAAGCACATTTAAAATGTTTCTACACAAACGCATGCAGCATGAGGAACAAGCAAGAGGAGCTAGAAGCCTTGGCCCAGTCCCAGAGCTATGACGTTATTGGCATAAGCGAAACCTGGTGGGAAGAGACCTGTGACTGGTCTGTTACGATGGACGGTTATGGGCTCTTCAGAAGGGATAGGCAGGGCAGATGAGGCAGAGGGGTGGCACTGTATGTAATGGAGGGGCTGAACTGTACAGAGCTTGCAGTAAGCAATGACACGGTTGAGAACCTCTAGGTAAGGATTAAGGGACAAGCAAATAAAGGGGATGTCGTTGCGGGAGTCTACTATAGACCATAGGACACTACTATAGGACAGGATGACAACACTGATGAACTATTCTTTAAGGAACTGAGAGATACCTCTAGATCAGCTGCCCTTGTCCTTATGGGGGGCTTCAACCTGCCAGATATCAACTGGGAATATCACATAGCTGAGACAAAGAGGTCCAGGAGATTCCTGAAGCACATTGATGATAACTTTTTGGTACAGGTACAAAGAGAGCCAACTAGGAAAGGTGCCCTCCTAGACCTGTTGCTTGTAAACAGGGAGGGTCTGGTGAGTGAAGTGGCGATAGGTGGCCACCTTGGCCATAGTGAAGACTAGAAGAAGACTACATAAGGTGGAAAAGAATGCATTTCCTTTGCATAACTGCTTTGGTGGAACAACAGTGTACCTACCTCCTCAAAAATAGTGCAAAGAGGCAAATATTCACACTGAGGCAATCTGCAGTTTTTTCCTGGATAGCAGCAACCAGAAGGAATGCTGCTGGAGTTTCCTCCATGGGAGCTAGCACTCACTTCAACCCACAACACCTTCTGCATCAAATCCTGAGAAAATCTGCATTGCTCTTCAGTGACAGAGGCACAATTCAGGATGCAATGGCCTCATATAGTTTCTATTTTTCTAGCACATGCTAGTGTCAGAGCCAGGACGGGCTTCTTTGTAATTTTTCAAGTCTCACCTGACAGCAGATGCTGATATCGCAGCATGTACAGACTATAACTAGGAGCGAGTTTTGGGATGCAGGGAGGAAGAGAAATGGAGACATTCCTCTGGTGATTAAACTTGAGATATCTCAAAAGATGAAATAATCAAAGTATTTTAGCTAGTACCAAAAGTGGTACAGCAATATCTGAGCATGAAGAAAGTGGTTTTAAGCATTAAGACACCGAAAACAGGGGTTAAATCTGAGGGTGAAGACTAGCATTTAACAAAGATAGCACATTCTCTTGCTGCGAAGTTTTTGCCAACAGGATTAGCACCTTCTTCAGGCAAACCTTAAGGTCTGATGACCTTAAATCTTCAGAGGTTAAAAAGCAAAAGCAAAACACACCACTATCTCGCAAAAATTAAAGATGTTTCTAAAAGTATAGGCCAGAACTGGCACAGAGTACTGACACAGATGAAGAACAGTGAATATATTAAAACAGAATTAGTTAGATGAATTCAAGTTGATGTTGTGTACCTGATTCTCCATTTAGCCAGATGTCAGCAAGAAACACTCTGCAACATAACTCTCCCTACAAAAAATCCTAGGTCCCAATACAACAGATGTGCACTGGACAACCCTGCATGCAACCAATGACAGCACTAACCATTATTAAAACCATACTAAAAGCCCAAAATTGTAGAGGGATGGGACGGCACTACTTAGTCTGCTTAAAAAAGTTAACAGGACAACAAGAGAAATGGAAGTTATATCCCTCTGTATTGCTCAGACCTAACTGAACAATGCGATTGCCAGAGCAGTGAAATCAGCGGAAATAATGCACAAGTCATCCAAAGCTTCTCTTTTATGAGAATACGCTCATTTGGGTTATACACATACAAAAAAGACTTGCTACTATGTAATGCCAAAAGCATTTCAGTGATAGTTATATTTTTAGCAACAGTAATTTGAGTCAAAGTTTTACTGCAAGCAAGCTAGGATTTTAATAGTATTATGTATAATTGAACAGTTATATAGCTGTTAATTTAAGTAAAATTTAGGGCAATAGCTAAATAACTTAAGCAACGTTGTCTCTTTAAAGCAGCATTAGGCTTCTAGGACAGTTAAGAATGTAAACTACACTAAAAATTTCAGATTAGCAAACTCAACACCTACAGGATGAATATATAATCACTGCATGCTGGAAACTCCCCCAGCAGAAGGAAAGTCCAAGATTTATTTTGTACAATGTGCCAATAGTTATTAGGCATGCACAAGCATCCTGCGAGTTAAGCTGGTCACTTCGAGTCCACTTTTCCACAAAAAGGCCTACCATAACGTCTTCATGCATGCAGAAATCCACACACACACACACACACACACACACACACACAAAAAAAGAAAAAATCACAAACAGAACAGGGTACATTTCACCTTCTATAATCATAATGGAGAAGAAGTCATGAAAGTCTCTGCGGGTACTACAGAAGGAAAATTTCTCTAGTCCAATGTATACATAGAATCTATCACTGAAAAAAGACACTGTTTCTTTAGTTAACAGTAAGAAATTAACAGGACTCATGACAAGCTCGCCTCCAGACTGAGTTATGATTTCCTAGCAGCACCATTCTCATCTTTATCACCTGCTACTGCAGTTACACCTAGGAGATACTAGAATTATATTTCAATCCTTTTCTGAAGTTACTTTCTCCCTTTCTATTGCATTGTCTTGTGATATCACTGACCATGTCAAATAGCTATAAAAACAATCCATTTCTTTAACAAGGAAAAGTTCACTGGGTTTTACATAAGATGCAACATTTGAAGTATTATTAATACAGATAGCAACTACACGCATTGTTCCTCCTAGATATACAGCCCAAAATCAGAGGGATGAAAGTCTCTATGTAGTTTGCTTTATTTCGTTAAGGAAATATCAAATTTTTAGTAAAGCAAGTTAAAGATGCCAGTACACAAGCCTAATAGAAGCAAAGTATATTCCACGTTAAATTAGTACGTCTAAAACTTAAACTCTTATTAAGTATTGTCTTCTCAGCTTCCAGATTCTGACTTCTAAGCTTGTAAGAACTGAGGACACTCACTTACCATGAAGAAACATTTTATATAATAAATACATACCTATGCTCTGCCTCAAGTGAGCTTGAAAGAACATCTGCCTGAGGAAAAGTTGAAGATCTAATGATTAGTTGAGATGTAACTGAAGCATTGCCATTCTCTTGCGGAATTTCATTTTCGAAGTTTTGATTTATATATCTCTCATGACGAGGACTGTTGCTGTTATGCAAGTCAAAGGAGTCATCCTGTTAAAGCAATTATACATTACAGAGTTTAAAAGTAAATTCCACTCAAGTAAACCTCTACAAATGCTGCAAAATTCCCAGGCTGTTGTAACAGCAATTGTAACTTACTAGCCATGATATAAGAACTAGGAAGAAAGCTTATTTAGAAAGCAGACTGTTCAGGTTCACTCAAATATTAAAAGTTCTTTAGTCCCATAAATCTAAAATGCTTATTCTACTCATTCGGCAACTTGTAATTTTTATTCAGTAAGTAGCCAAACTGCCTCAGAAGTCTTAGCAACTGTAAAAACAAAGAAGAGTATGATTATCTAGCTAGCACTCTTTTGACAACAAAAGCCCCAGACTTGGCATATAACAGCATTACCCATAGCAGGAGGCAATCACCCAGCCAGTTCTGCACTTGTAAGAAATATTTTTGAGTCCAGGATTGAGACCATCATTATCATTCCCCTTCCATTCAGTGTTATCTGCTTCCAGAAATTTTAGAATGCTTAGCAAGAAATTCTTAAGAGGTATCCCAGTAAACATATGTTCAGCTGTTATTAACCTGGAAAATGCATCTTAGATTATCAAAGAAAATTCATAAAAATATTAAAGAATTTTAGCGTATTAGGGCAAAAAACCTTCCTCCAAGCATGATTCAGAAGCTGATCACAATTTGCATCATTATTTCAGAGGTGAGGTCTGTCACTGCAGGCCTTAAAAATCATCAACATCATCACATTATAAAAGACTGATGCGAAGTTATCTACTTAACCACTCAGTTACACAGTGCATCTTCTACTGATGATCATTTAAATTAATGTTGGAAGCTGGACAACTATTACAGTTACATGATTTGTTACACCTGAACATCTTCTGACACCAGTTAGTGAAACAGCAATGGCAGGGAACTAAATACATGCAATTAAAAACAAATACTCCAAGCTATGTGTTACATACATCTGTCCAACGATATTATGACTTTTTTTTCCCCTCCAAAATACACTGCATCTGAAAATCAGCTGTGTAGAGCGAGACAACCAAATGCATTTGACATAAATACCATGAAGATATTAAGAGTTCAAGACAATTTCAGGAACAGAAACTCCAATCACGTTCACATAATATTTTCAGAATTCTGAAGCTCAAAACAGTGTTAACCAAGATCTTTTTAATCTTAAATCAAAATCTTTGTGCATTTCTTAAACAACACTGCACCCAACACCCACCTCAGGGTGTATTCAGCAATACAATACCAAATAAAAAGATGCAGACGTTTCCTAACTCACTCACTGTGTAAGTTTTACTCTGCTACGCGGCTGAACTCTACCGCAACTGCTCTCTCGCTCCACTCCTCAACGAAAAGGGGGAGAAAATATGATGAAAAGGGTGCAAGGGTTGAGATAAGGACAGGGAGATCACTCAACAATTATCATCACAGGCAAAACAGACTCAGCATAGGGAGATTAATATAATTTCTTCCCTATCACTAGCAGGCCAGAACAGAGAGAAACTAAAAGCAAACTAAAACCACCACCCCCACCCCCCACCCTATCCACCCTCTTCTGTGTCCTTCCCCCAAGCGGCAACATGGGGAATGGAGGTTGCGGTCAGTCCATAATGCTTCATCTCTGCCACTCCTTCATGGTCACTCTTCCCCTGCCCCAACATGGTGGGGGGGTGAAGTGGTTATAGGTGGCCACCTTGGCCATAGTGACCATGAAGTAGTCGAGTATAAAATCTTTGGTGATAGGAGGAAAACTGCCACTAAAACTTCAACCCTGGATTGGAGGAGAGCAAATTTCAGGCTGCTCAGGGAACTAGTTAGTAAGGTCCCCTGGGAAACTGCTTTTAAAGACATTGAGGTCCATCAGTGCTGGTTGGTTTTTAAGTACCATCTCCTAAGAGTGCAGGACCAGGCAATTCCAAAATGTCGTAAGTCAAGCAGGCGGGGCAGAAGGCTGGCTTGGCTGAGCAGGGATCTTCAAGAGCTTAGGCGGAAAAAAAAAAAAAAAGTGTATGGTTGCTGGAAGCAAGGAGGGGTGACATGGGAGGACGACAGGGATGCTGCTTGTCGTTGTAGGGAGAGAGTTTGTGCAGCCAAGGATCAATTAGAGTTGAAGCTGGCCAGCAGAGTTGTGGTGGTTTCACTCTGGTGGGCAGCTGAGCTCCACCACAACTGCTCTCTCACTCCCCCTCCTCAGAGAGAAAGGGGGAGAAAATACGATAAAAAGGGCTCAAGGGTTGAGATAAGAACGGAGATCACTCGAAAATTTTTGTCACAGGCAGAACACACTCAGCACAGGGAGATTAGAGAAATGTATTACCTATTACTAACAAGCTAGAGAAGTGAGAAACAAAGAAAAAAATAAAAACATCTTCCCCCAAACAACCATCTTTCACTTCCTCCTCCCGAGCGGTGCAGGGGAACGGGGGATGGGGGTTGCGGCCAGTCTATAGCACTTTGTCTCTGCCACTCCTTCTTGGTCACTTTCTTCCCCTGCTCCAACATGGGGACCCTCCCACAGGATACAGTCCTTCCCGAACTGATCCTGTGTGGGCTTCCCACAGACAGCAGCTCTTCAAGAACTGCTCCAGATATGGGTCCGTACCACGGGGGTCCATCCATCAGGAGCACACTGCACCAACCTGGGTCTCCCATGGTGTGGTGGTTTTACCTTGCTAGGCAGCTGAACTCCACCACAACCACTCTCTCACTCCCCCTCCACAGAAGGCGAGGGGAAGAAGAAGGGGAAGCAGGGCCTCAACGCACATAGCTGTTGTTCTGGAGGACAGATGTTTTCACAACGAGAGCCCACCCCTCTTCTTCCTTTTTCCACCTTTTATTGCTGAGTGTGACATCATATGGTATGGAATATCCCTTTGGTTGGTTGAAGTCAGCTGCCCTGGTGATGTTCCTTCCTCAACTCTTGCCCACCCCCAGCCTGTTGGCTTTGGGAAGGTTAGAGAGAGTCCTGATGCTGTGCCAGCACTGCTCAGCAGCAGACACAACACTGGTGTGATACCACTGGTGTTCTAGCTACAAGTGCAGAGCACAGCACTGTATGGGCTGCTGCAGGGAAAGTTAACTCCATCCCAGACAGACCCAGTACAACCTCCACCCCTTATTCCATAACATTTGTGTCACTCTCAGGTCCCCCATACTTCAGCATATAAGTATTCTCATCACCACTGTTCCTTGTCCTTTAACAGATTGATAGGTAAGTACATCTTTTCACCCTATAGGTCTTTCTGAAAAAAAGTTCATAAGAACTGTTGACGATTTAGTCTTCATCTGCCAAAGTGGTCACTCAGGGCAGGCGGAGTTAGATGTCTGGACGCCAGCACCAGCTTAGCTCG
Organism: Anser brachyrhynchus; assembly: GCF_964034855.1. Lineage (NCBI taxonomy): Eukaryota > Metazoa > Chordata > Aves > Anseriformes > Anatidae > Anser > Anser brachyrhynchus. Next base: position 16,734,702 of record NC_137704.1, read on the forward strand.
AGTCCTTGCTGCACTTGCCCGGTTCCTTGCAAAGATGACCTGTCGTTGATCCTGCAGTGTCTTTCTACAACACATAACTTTATAGATTACAGATTAGTTTTCTCCCAAGGTTAAATCTCCTTGAGACACGCACCTAATATCCCCATTCTTTTGCATGACCCACCAGGTATACCCCGGTCCTTGGGCAAAGACAATCCCACAAGGGGGTTTGCCTTTTCCCGAGGCAGGAGCAACCCACACCGCCTTCCCTATCCACTTCCCTACATGCACTACGGGGACTTTAGCTCCTTTCACCGTGTGTAGGGGTTTTGCTTCAGCAGGACCAGCACGGCTGTCAGACCCCCTGTGGTTAACTAGCCAAGTGGCTTCTGGTAGATTTATGTCCCATTGTTTCCATGTCCCAGCACCCAAGGCTCGTAACATAGTCTTTAACAGTCCATTGTACCTCTCAACCTTCCCAGAGGCTTGTGGGTGATAAGGGGTGTGATACACCCACTCAATACCATGCCTCTTGGCCCAGGAGGTGACAAGATTGTTTCGGAAATGACTGCCATTGTCAGACTCAATTCTCTCTGGTGTACCATGACGCCACAGCACTTGCCTTTCTAAGCCCAAGATTGTGTTTCGGGCCGTGGCATGGTTTACGGGGTATGTTTCCAGCCACCCAGTAGTTGCTTCTACCGTGGTGAGTATGTACCGTTTGCCTTGGCGGGTTTGTGGGAGTGGTCCGATATAGTCAATTTGCCAGGCCTCACCATATTGAAACCCTAGCCACCTCCCCCTGTTCCAGGGAGATTTTACCTCCATGGCGCTCTTGATTGCAGCACAGGTCTCACACTCATGGGGAACCTGTGTGATGGCCTCAGTGGTCAGGTCCACCCCTCGATCACGAGTCCATCTGTATGTGGCATCCCTCCCCAGATGTCCTGATGTTTCATGGGCCCATCGAGCTACAAACAGCTCACCCTTACGTCCCCAGTCCAGGTCCACCTGAGCCACTTCAATTTATGAAGCTCGATCCACCTCTTCGTTGTTCTGATGTTCTTCAGTAGCGCGACTCTTGGGCATGTGGGCAGCTACATGACGTAATTTTACATCCAGGTTTTCTACCCGAGCAGCAATATCTTGCCACAGGGTGGCAGCCCAGATAGGTTTACCTCTGCGCTGCCAGTTGCTCTGTTTCCATTGCTGCAGCCACCCCCACAGAGCATTTGCCACCATCCATGAGTCAGTGTAGAGATACAGTACTGGCCATTTTTCTCTTTCGACAATCTCTAGGGCCAGTTGTATGGCTTTCACTTCTGCATACTGACTCGACTCACCTTCCCCTTCCATGGCCTCCACAACTCATCGTGTGGGACTCCACACAGCAGCTTTCCATTTCCGATGGCTCCCTACCACAGGGCAGGATCCGTCAGTGAACAACACAGACTGCTTTCTGTCTTCTGGCAACTCATTATATGCTGGTGCCTCTTCAGCACGAGTTACCTCTTTTGTCAGTACTCCGAAATCTCTGCCTTCCGGCCAGTCCATTATCTCCTCCAGGATTCCTGGGCGGTTGGGTTTCCCCATTCGAGCCTGCTGCATAATTAACGCTATCCACTTATTCCACGTAGCGTCGGTTGCAGGGTGTGTAGTGGGAATTTTCCTGTTGAACATCCAACGTAACACAGGTAGCTGTGGTGCCAAGAGGAGCTGTGCTTCTGTACCCACAACTTCTGAAGCAGCTCGAACACCCTCGTATGCTGTTAGTATCTCCTTTTCAGTTGGGGTGTAATTGGCTTCTGATCCTCGATAGCCCCGGGCTCCAGAACCCCGGCGGTCAACCTCGAGTTTCTCCTGGGGTTTTCGGCCAGAGGCTCCAGGTGAGGCCATGCTCCCCAGCTGCAGTGTAAAGTATGTTTTGCACAGCTGGTCCGGTACGGACAGGCCCAAGGGCTACTGCACGGGCTATTTCTTGTTTGATTTGTTCAAAGGCCTGTTGTTGCTCGGGGCCCCCACTTGAAATAGTTTCTCTTTTGAGTCACTCGATACAGAGGACTCACAGACTGACTATAGCCTGGAACATGCATTCTGCAGAATCCCACAAGGCCTAGGAAAGCTTGCGTTTCTTTTTTGCTAGTTGGCGGATACATTGCTATTATTTTGTTGATCATATCCATCAGAATATGGCGACGTCCATCCTGCCATTTTATCCCCAAGAACTGGATTTCCTGTGCAGGTCCCTTGACCTTACTCTGTTTAATGGCAAAACCAGCTTTCAGGAGAATGCGGATTATTTTCCTCCCTTTCTCAAAAGCTTCTTCAGCTGTGTTGCCCCACACGAGGATGTCATCAATGTACTGCAGGTGTTCAGGACCTTGTTCCAATGCAGTCTGGATCAGGGCATGGCAAATGGTAGGGCTGTGTTTCCACCCCTGGGGCAGCCGATTCCAGGTATATTGGACACCCCTCCAAGTGAAAGCAAACTGTGGCCTGCATGCTGCTGCCAGAGGGATGGAGAAAAATGCATTAGCTATATCAGTTGTGGCGTACCACTTGTCTGCCTTTGACTCTAGTTTGTACTGGAATTCTAGTATGTCTGGCACTGCAGGGCTCAGTGGTGGTGTGACTTCATTCAGGCCGCGATAGTCCACCGTTAGCCTCCACTCGCCATTAGACTTTCACACTGGCCATATGGGACTATTAAAGGGTGAGTGAGTCTTGCTGATCACTCCTTGGCTCTCCAGCCGATGAACCAACTCATGGATGGGAATCAGGGAGTCTTGGTTGGTGCGATATTGCCTTCGGTGCACCCTTGTGGTAGCGATTGGCACCTGCTGTTCTTCAACCTTCAGCAATCCTACAACGGAAGGGTCTTCTGAAAGGCCAGGCAGGGTAGACAGCTGCCTAATCTTCTCTGTGCTCAAAGCAGCTATGCCAAAAGCCCACCGGTACCCTTTTGGATCCTTGAAGTACCCTCTCTTGAGGTAGTCTATGCCAAGGATGCATGGAGCCTCTGGGCTCTATGGGGTGCTTCTGCCACTCATTCCCAGTTAGACTCACTTCAGTTTCCAATACAGTTAGCTGTTGGGATCCCCCTGTCACTCCAGAGACACAGATGAGTTCTGCCCCTTGGTAGCCTGATGGCATTAAGGTACACTGTGCGCCAGCGTCCACTAGAGCTTTGTATTCCTGTTGTTCCACTGTGCCAGGCCATCAGATCCACACAGTCCAATAAATCTGGTTATTCCTCTCCTCTACCTGGCCAGAGGCAGGGCCCCTCTAGTCCTGGTTGGAGTGTCTGTTGCTTAATTCTTGCAAATGAGAAGCAGAGGTCCCTTCATCAGGGTCAAGAATAATATCAGCCCTTCTACTGCCTCTGGGGAATTGCCCAACAGAAAACGGAGCAGCATTTTTCCTAGGAGCCCCTCTTCTTGCTGCTGTATTTCCTTGCAGTTCATGTACCTGAGCAGCTAGGGTTGAAGTAGGTTCACCATCCTACTTCCTCATATCTTCCCCGTGGTCACGCAGATAAAACCACAAGGTGCCACGTGGTGTGTGTCTTGGGTACTCTCTCCCTCGAGCAGGAAAATACTGATTCTTAGTGGCTGAAATATTACTCGGTCTGGGTGAGGAGGGAGATGATTGTTCTGCGAGGTGGTGGAGCCTCTGGGACAGGTTTTCCACAACCGAGATGCAGGCCTGTAGTGGAACAGAGAGACTGTCTTCATATTATTGAAGCTGGCAGGACAGAGTATACACTGTTGGTCCCATCCCCTCATCCCACTGAATTCCTGCCAGCGTACTGGCATGTGATGATGGTGCACTCAGCACAAACTTACGCCACATGGATGCTGTGCACTGGACTTCATCGGGATCTTGAGGTGTCTGGGCGTTGTCCAAATCACTATAAACCTTCTCCAGCACAGCTAATTCCCGCAGGTGCTGGAGACCTTTCTCCATGGTGGTCCACTTGCCTATTTGATATACAGTATATTCCTTGTGGGGATACCTTTCTTTCACAGCTGCCAGGAGTCGCCTCCAGAGGCTGAGAACCTGTCTCTCTCTCCCAATTACTTTGTCAATGACCCTTTCTCTAGAGAGAGATCCCAGCTGCTTGGCTTCGCTGCCTTCTAGCTGTTGGCTATTGGCCCCAGTGTCCCAGCATCGAAGCAGCCAGGTGAGGATGTGCTCACCTGGGCGTCGACCGTAATCCTTTCGTATTTCTCGCAACTCACTCAAGGATAGAGATTGGGTGGTTTCTAATTCATTTATGATTTCCATCTCTTTTTCCTGCTGTTTTTGTGGTGGCTCTGCTTTAGAGGTGCCTGCCTTCTCCTCTTCTCCCTCCTTCTTAGGAGAGGCTTCTTCCCTTACTAAACGAGCTGACTTCTGTTTCCATTGTTTTGACTTGACTATGGGGGCGACTGATACCATAGTCGGTTGGTCCTCTGGGTCAGTCACAGCGTGTGTTATCTGGTCATCAGATTCAGAGACCTCCTCCCTCCCTTGAGGGTGCTGGATGGCGTTAAATAGTGTTTGATAGGCGTAAGCCAGGACCCAGCACAGTGCTGCAAGCTGTCGTTCTCCAGCATTGTCAGGGTCAGGGCATACGACTCTCAAACATTCTGTCAGGTTTTTAGGATTTTGCACTTGTTCAGGGGTGAAGTTCAAAACTATTGGAGGAGACACCCGTGACAGGTTGTAATTAGCCCACTGGGAAAGAAGGAGGAGGTACCATTCCTCATATTATTCATAAAATGACTTCCAGATGAGGAAAGGAAGGCAGTGTAATTCTGAATATTCTCTAAAAGATAGTTTCCATGAGACCCAAATGATAACAGCGCAGAGCCTGAATGCCAGATTAAACTCAAGGCCAGTGCTTGGCAGCAGAGCAAATTAAAAAAAATGAACACAGATTGTAGCTCACTCTCAGATCGGATATAGAGGAGAAAGGAGAACATGACACGGATTTGTTGTGGTTTAACCCGGCCGGCAGCTAAACACCACACAGCCGTTCGTTCACCCTCCCCCCTCCCTCTCTGGGATGGGGGAGAGAAACAGGAAAGTGAAGCCTGTGAGTTGAGATAAAGACAGTTTATTAAGACAGGAATATAATAATAACAATAATAATAATAATAGTATTAATAATAATAATGTGTACGAAACAAGCGATGCACAATGCAATTGCTCACCACCCGCTGACCGATGCCCAGCCTATCCCCGAGCAGCCAGCCCCCCCCACCCCAGCCAGCCACCTAGTATTAATTGTTCAGCATGACGTCAGATGGTATGGAATACCCCTTTGGCCAGTTTGGGTCAGCTGTCCTGGGTCTGTCCCCTCCCAGCTCCTGCTGCACCCCCAGCCTCCTCACTGGCAGGACAGTGTGAGAACCTGCAAAGTCCTTGGTTTAGTGTAAGCACTTCTCTGCAACAATTAAAACATCAGTGTGTTATCAACATTATTTTCATCCTAAATCCCAAACACAGCACCCTACCAGCTACTAGGAGGAAAATTAACTCTGTCCTAGCTGAAACCAGGACAGATATCCACCCCTTATTCCATACCATTTATGTCAAGCTCAGGTCCCACACTTTCCAATACATTCCAAGGAATCACCAGTTCTCATACCTGTATATAAAATGTCTATTGATTTTGTTTTATCTGTGACTGACTGGGCTCCATCTGTCACAACAGTCTTTTAGGGCAGAAGAGATGGCATATGGTGGTGGATCACCACATGCTGAAGCCCGTTCTGATTCCATAAGACTGCTGTGTTTGTCCAGTTCTATCAAAATTCATTCGTCATTATCTCCGTGACTGTTGCTGTTATGCCATTAATAGGACATACAGCAATCATAGTAGTAATGACATACAGTATTATATAGTAATTACCATCATACAATTCAAATCATGGGCTATTCTCACCCAGTATTAAAACCCCTTGAGGTATGCATCGGACTTCCTCCTTCTTCTGCATTACCCACCAAGTGCATCCAGGTCCCTGAGCAAAGGAATCCCACGGATGGGTTTGCCTTTGCCTGAGGCAGGAACTGACAAGACTGCCTTCCCCAGCATGTTTCTAATGCGCGCCACAAGAAATTTGTCCCTTTCTACAGCACGTAACAGGTTTGATTGGGCAGGTCCATCTCGGCTGGCAAATCCCCTAGTGTTGACTAACCAGGTGGCCTTTGCCAAATGTGTATCACAATTTTTGAATAGCCCAGACTGCCATTGCCTTCAGTGTAGTCTTCAACAGTCCATTGTATCGTTCAACTTTTCCAGAGGCTGGTGCATGATAGGGGATGTGATACACCCACTCAATACCATGTTCTTTGGCCCAAGTGTCTATAAGGTTGTTTCGGAAATGAGTCCCGTTGTCTGACTCAATTCTCTCTGGGGTGCCGTGTCGCCATAGGACTTGCTTTTCAAGGCCCAGGATAGTGTTCCGGGCGGTGGCATGGGGCACAGGATACGTTTCCAGCCATCCGGTGGTTGCTTCCACCATTGTAAGTACGTGGCGCTTGCCATTGCGGGTTTGAGGAAGTGTGATGTAATCAATCAGCCAGGCCTCTCCATATTTATATTTCAGCCATCGTCCTCCATACCAAAGAGGCTTTGACCATTTGGCTTGCTTGATTGCAGCACATGTGTCACAATCATGAATAACCTGTGCTACAGTGTCCATGGTCAGGTCCACCCCTCGATCACGAGCCCATCTGTATGTTGCATCTCTACCTTGATGGCCTGAGGTGTCATGGGCCCATCGGGCTATAAATAATTCACCTTTATGTTGCCAGTCCAGGTCCACCTGAGCCACTTCAATCTTAGCAGCCTGATCCACATGCCTTGATTGGCCCGATACTTGGGCACATGAGAGCATCTACATGGCGTAATTTTACAACCAGGTTCTCCACCCGGGCAGCAATATCTTGCCACAATGCCGCAGCCCAGATGGGCTTGCCTTTGCGCTGCCAGTTGTTCTGCTTCCATTGCTGTAACCACCCCCACAGGGCATTTGCTACCATCCATGAATCAGTATAGAGATCGAGAACCGGCCACTTTTCTCGTTCAGCAATATCTAAAGCCAGCTGAATGGCTTTCACTTCTGCAGACTGACTCGATTCACCTTCTCCCTCAGCAGCTTCTGCAACTCGTCGTGTAGGACTCCATACAGCAGCTTTCCATCTCCGATGCTTTCCCACAATACAACAGGACCCATCAGTGAACAAGGCATATTTCTTCTCATTTTCTGGTAGCTTGTTGTACAGTGGGGCTTCTTCAGCACGGGCCACCTCCTCCTCTGGTGATATCCCAAAATATTTGCCTTCTGTCAAGGCCACAATCACTTCCAGGATTCCTGTGCGACTAGGGTTTCCTATTTGAGCCCACTGAGTAATCAGTTCAACCTACTTACTCCGTGTAGCATCTGTTACATGATATGTAAAGGGGGTCCTTCCTTTGAACATCCAGCCCATTACTGGCAGTCGGGGTGCCAGGAGGAGCTGTGCTTCAGTACCGACCACTTCTGAAGCAGGAACTATCTCCCATTTAATTTGTTCAAAGGCTTGTCGTTGCTTGGGGCCCCATTTGAAATCATTCTTCTTACGGGTTACTTGGTAGAGCGGGTTTACAATCAGACTGTAATTTGGAATATGCATTCTCCAAAACCCCACGACACCTAGGAAAGTTTGTGTTTCTTTTTTGCAAGTTGGTGGAGACATAGCTGTTATTTTGTTGATCACATCCATTGGGATTTGACGACGTCCATCTTGACATTTTATTCCTAAAAACTGGATCTCTCGTGCAGGTCCTTTAACTTTATTCTGTTTTATGGCAAAACCGGCCTTCAGAAGGATTTGGACTATTTTCTTCCCTTTCTCAAAAACTTCCTCTGCAGTGTCACCCCACACAATGATGTCATCGATGTACTGCAGGTGTTCAGGAGCTTCCCTCTGTGTATTGGGTTTACATGGTAAGATTTTGGTAGCGGGGGACTGCAGGGGTGACCTCTGTGAGAAGAACCCAGAAGCTGCCCCATGTCCGATAAGGGCCAGTTTCAGCGGGCTCCAAAAGGGCGCACCGCTGCCCAGAGCCGAGCCTATAAGCGATGTTGATTGCACCTCTGTGAGAGCATATTTAATAAAGGAAAAAGAAATGCTGCTCAACAGCAGCTGGGAGAGTGTGGAGTGAGAAACAGCCCTGCAGAAACCAAGGTCAGTGAAGAAGGAGGGGAGGAGGTACTCTAGGTGCTGGAGCCAAAGTTCCCCTGTGGCCTGTGGAGAGGACCATGGTGGAGCAGGTTGTCCCCCTGCAGCCCATGGTGTACCACGGTGGAGCAGATTTCCACGTTGCAGCCCGTGGAGGAGCCCACAGTGGAGCAGGTGGATATGACCTGAAGGACTCTGTGGCTTGTGGAGAGCCCCCACTAGAGCAGAGTCTGGGCCGGACCTGTAGCCTGTGGAGAAGAGCCCATGCAGGAACAGGTGACCTGGCAGGAGCCGCCTCCCATGGGAGGACCCATGTTGGAACATTTTCCTCCTGACAGATGGACCCCATGGTGCGGATCCATATCTGGAGCAGTTCTTGAAGAACTGCTGCCTGTGGGAAGCCCACGCAGGATCAGTTTGGGAAGGACTGCATCCCATGGGAGGGACCCCATGCAGGATCAGGGGAAGAGAGTGACCATGAAGGAGTTGCAGAGATGAAGTGCTCTAGACTGACCGCAACCCCCATTTCCTTCTTCCCCTGTGCTGCTCGTGGTGAGGAGGTGGAAGAGGGTGGATGGGGAGAAGGTGTCTTTAATTTGTTTTGTTTTGTTTTTTTTTCTCACTTCTCTAACTTGTTAGTAATAGGCAATAAATTTTATTAATCTCCCTATGCTGAGTCTGTTTTGCCCGTGACAATAATTGTTGAGTGATCTCTCTGTTCTTATGTCAACCCTTGAGCCCTTTGCATCATATTTTCTCCCTCTTTCCCTTTGAGAGGCGGGAATGAGAGAGCGGTTATGGTGGAGTTTGGCTGCCCACCTGAGTGAAACCACCACACCCTGTTCCAGTGCAGACTGGATCAGTCCATGGCAAATGGTAGGGCTGTGTTTCCACCCCTGAGGCAGTCGATTCCAGGTGTATCGGACAGCCCTCCAAGTAAAAGCAAACCGTGGCCGGCACGCTACTGCCAGTGATGTAGAAAAAACGCATTAGCAATATCACTTGTGGCATACCACTTGACTGCCTTTGATTACAGTTCATATTGGAGTTCTAACATGTCCGGCACAGCAACACTCATTGGTGGCGTGACTTCATTTAGTCCACGATAGTCCACTGTTAGTCTCCACTCACCATTAGACTTTCGCACTGGCCATATGGGACTATTACTTCCTGGCTGGAAGCAGGGCCCCTCTAATCCTGGTCATAATATTCATTACTGTGTCTGGGGGATTGCCTGCTGGAATTTGGAGCAGCCATTTTCTCAGAGAACCCCCCTTTTGCAATTGTTTTTCCTCGCACCTCATGTACCCATGCCTCTAAGGTCGAGGTAGAATTTCCATCCCATTTTCTCATGTCCTCTCCATGGTCATGCAGGTAAAACCACAGGGTGGGATGGGGTGTATACCCACTATATCTTTTTTCTTGAACAGAGGGACGTTTACTCCTGATAGCTGAGACACTGGTTCGTACCAGTGGGGAGGAAGATAAATTCTTTTCAAGTTGGTGGACCTCTAGAGAAAGCTTCTCCACAGCAAAAATGCAGGCCCATAGGGAAGAAGAAAGACTTTCTTCGTGCTGCTGGAGTTGCCTAGTCAATTCTTCCATCATGGGTTCCTCTCAGTCTTTCGAGGTCATTACTGCCAATGAGCTGTCATATCATCATGGTACACTCTGTACAAACTTCCAACACATGGGTCACGTGCACTCGACTTCATCTAGTTCTTTTGATAGCTGCTCTTTTTCTAGGTCATCATAAATCACCTCCAGCATGGTTAATTCCCTCAGGTACTAGATTCCCCTCTTCATGGTGGTCCACTTGCCTGGTTGACATAAAAGATCTTCCTTGAAGGGATACATTTCCTTCACAGCTGACAGGAGACGCCTCCAGAGGCTGAAGATTTGCACTCCTTTTCCAATAGCTTTGTCAATGCCTGTGTCCCTAGGAGGAGATCCCAGCTGCCTGGCTTCCCTGCCCTCTAATTCTAGGCTATTGGCCCTGCTATCCCAGCACTGGAACAGCTAGGTGACAACATGCTCAATTGGACAACTGCTGAAATCTTTCATGTATATCTCATAACTCATCCTAGGATAGGCATTGGGTAGTTATTGATGCTTTTATGATAACTTCCTCTTTGTCTTCCTGTTCATCTGATGGCCCAGCCACTTTCGGTGTAGCCGCCTTCTTCCTCCTCAGTCTGAGTAGGAGTTCCTCTGCTTTCTAAATGAACTTACTTTCTCAACTGTTCATAGAATCATAGAATCATAGAATATCCTGAGTTGGAAGGGACCCTTAAGGATCATCAAGTCCAACTCTTGACACCGCACAGGTCTACCCAAAAGTTCAGACCATGTGACTAAGTGCACAGTCCAATCTCTTCTTAAATTCAGACAGGCTCGGTGCAGTGACCACTTCCCTGGGGAGCCTGTTCCAGTGTGCAACCACCCTCTCTGTGAAGAACCCCCTCCTGATGTCGAGCCTAAATTTCCCCTGCCTCAGCTTAACCCCGTTCCCGCAGGTCCTGTCACTGGTGTTAATGGAGAAAAGGTCTCCTGCCTCTCGACACCCCCTTAGGAGGAAGTTGTAGACTGTGATGAGGTCTCCCCTCAGCCTCCTCTTCTCCAGGCTGAACAGGCCCAGTGACCTCAGCCGTTCCTCGTACGTCTTCCCCTCCAGGCCTTTCACCATCTTCGTAGCCCTCCTCTGTACACTCTCCAACAGTTTCATGTCCTTTTTATACTGTGGTGCCCAGAACTGCACACAGTACTCGAGGTGAGGCCGCACCAGCGCAGAGTAGAGCGGGACAATCACCTCCCTTGACCTACTAGCGATGCCGTACTTGATGCACCCCAGGACACGGTTGGCCCTCCTGGCCGCCAGGGCACACTGCTGGCTCATATTCAACTTGCTGTCTACCACGACCCCCAGATCCCTCTCTTCTAGGCTGCTCTCTATCGTCTCATCGCCCAGTCTGTATGTGCAGCCAGGGTTTCCCCGTCCCAGGTGCAGGACCCGGCACTTGCTCTTATTGAACTTCATGCGGTTGGTGATCGCCCAGCTCTCCAACCTATCCAGATCCCTCTGCAAGGCCTTTCCACCCTCATTCGAGTCCACAACTCCTCCAAGTTTGGTGTCATCAGCAAACTTGCTCAAAATACCTTCTATTCCTACATCCAGATCATTTATAAAAATATTGAAAAGTACCGGCCCTAAAATGGAGCCTTGAGGGACCCCACTGGTGACCGCCCGCCAGCCTGACGCAACCCCATTTACCATAACCCTTTGGGCCCTGCCCGTTAGCCAATTGCTCACCCATCGTATGATGTTTTTATTTAGCTGTATGGTGGACATTTTGTCCAGTAGGATCCTATGGGAAACCGTGTCAAAAGCCTTGCTGAAGTCCAAAAAAATCACATCAGCTGGTTTTCCTTGGTCCATCATACGGGTGATCTTATCATAAAAGGAAATCAGGTTAGTTAGGCAGGACCTGCCCTTCACAAACCCATGCTGGCTGGGACCAATGACTGCTTTGTCCCCCAGGTGAGCCTCAATAAGTTCGAGAACCATCTTCTCCATGATTTTACCAGGCACTGACGTGAGACTGACAGGCCTGTAATTGCTAGGGTCTTCTTTCTGACCCTTCTTGTAAATCGGCACAACATTTGCCAGCTTCCAGTCTACCGGGACCTCTCCAAATTCCCAGGATCGTTGAAAAATAATTGAGAGAGGTTCCGTGATGACGTCCGCCAGCTCTTTCAGCACCCGGGGATGAATCCCATCCGGACCCATGGACTTGTAGGGATCCAGGTGGAGTAGCAAATCCCGCACACGTTCAGGGTCGGTTGGGAGTTTGTCATCCCCACCGTCCCGGTCCTCTAGCTCAGGGCACCCTGGGTCCCGAAGCCCATCATCGGCATTGAAGACAGAGGCGAAGAAGGCGTTAAGCGTCTCTGCTTTGACTATGTCATTGTCTGTGAGGAGACCTTCCCTATCAAGGAGCGGCCCTATGTATTCTTTAGTTCTCCTTTTTCCATTCACATATCTGAAAAAGCCCTTTTTATTTTCTCTCACAGACACAGCCAGCTTCAACTCTAGGTGTGCTTTGGCCACACGAATTTTCTGCCTACAAACACGAACAGCATCCCTGTATTCTTTCCATGACACCTGGCCCTCCTTCCAGTAGCGAAACACTCTCTGTTTCCGCCTAATCTCCATTAGAATGTTCCTGGTCAGCCACGCCGGCCTCCTGCCCCGCCTGCCTGACTTGCGATATTTAGGAATTGCTTGATCTTGTGCTTCTAGGAGGCATCGTTTAAAGAATGACCAGCACTGGTGGACATCGAGGCCTTCAAGAGCAGTTTCCCAGGGGACCTTGCTGACTAGTTCCCTGAGCAGCCTGAAGTCCGCTTTCCCCATATCTAGGGATGAGGTTTTGGTGGCACTTTTCCTTCTGTCACCGTAAATTTTGAACTCAACCACTTCATGGTCGCTTTGACCAAGGCGGCCACCAATCACCACATCTCCCACCAGACCCTCTCTGTTTTCTAGCAACAGGTCTAGGAGGGCACCTTTCCTAGTTGGCTCCGTTAGCACCTGCACCAAGAAGTTATCATCTAGGTGCTTCATGAACCTCCTGGACTTGCTCGTGTCAGCCGTGTGGCACTCCCAGTTAACGTCTGGCAAGTTGAAGTCCCCCATAAGGACAAGGGGAGTTAATCTCGAGGCCTCTCTTAGTTCTGTAAAGAATAATTTATCTGCGCTATCGTCCTGGCCAGGCGGTCTGTAATAGACTCCCACAACGACATCCCCTTTATTCGTTCGTCCCTTGATCCTTACCCAGAGGCTCTCAACTTTGCCATCGCTGACCTGAAGTTCCACACAGTCCAGCCCCTGCTTCACATACATCGCCACCCCACCACCTCGCCTACCCTGCCTGTCCCTCCTGAAGAGCCTGTAACCATCTATCGCAACACCCCAGTCACAGGACTCATCCCACCAGGTTTCGCTTATGCCGATGATGTCGTAGTTGCGGGACTGGGCCAGGACTTCTAGCTCATCCATTTTATTCCTCATACTGCGTGCGTTCGTGTAGAAGCACTTCAGGTGCGTCTCCTTACACTCAGCACCTTGTGGATCTGCCCGAAGGACCTCACTGGCACCCAGCCCCTCTGATTCTAGCGTACCTTCCCTTAGGTCTTCACCGGCGTGCCTGGTTTTAGCCCCTTCCCCCTTCGACTCTAGTTTAAAGCCCTATCTATCAGCCCTGCCAACTCCTGACCAAAGATCCTTACCCCTCGCCGAGAGAGGCACATCCCATCCGGTGCCATCAGGCCCTGTGTAGCATAGACCTTCCCGTGATCAAAGAACCCAAAGTTCTGCCGGTCACACCAGTCTCGAAGCCACGAGTTTATGTGAACAGCACGCCTTTCAGCTTCGATCCCCCCTATCGGAAGGACAGAGGCAAACACAACCTGCGCCCCTGATCCTCTAAGTAGTCGCCCCAAATCCCTAAAGTCTCTTTTGATCGCCTTCGGACTTCTCGTTGCTACTTCATCGCTACCAGCCTGAAAGACCAGTAGCGGGTAGTAGTCAGTGGGCCGTACCAGGCGCTGGACTTTCTTGGCGAAGTCTCTCACCCGAGCCCCAGGGAGGCAACAGACTTCTCTGCGGGTTGGGTCCGGTCGGCATATCGGTCCCTCTGTCCCTTTCAGAAGGGAGCCCCCCATAACAATAGCCCTTCTTTCTTTTTTGAAGGATGATGTGGCAATGCGATGTGTAGGTCGCCTTGTCTTAGGCGCCCCCTCCAGCTGGGACGGGTTTTTATCTACTTTGTCATTCGGATTGTCTTGTTCTAGTCCTTCATATCGATTATTTAAGGGTAGATGAGAAGGTGAGGTGGGCAGAGAGAGGGCTCGCCTACCACCCCGAATAGGCACCTGCCTCCATTCCCCCCCTTGATCTAGGTCTCCTCCCGCTGCCTGGCAGGAGGAGGGAACCTCCGTCTTCTGCATAACAGGAGACGCCTGTGCTGTGGCAGGCTCATGAGCCTGCCTCAGAGAGGGTAGAGTGCACCTCCACCAGTCAATTTCCATCTCCGATTCCCTGATGCTTCTGAGCCTGTTCACCTCCTCCCGGAGCACCGCTACCTGGCTGAGCAGTTCTTCAACCTGGGCACACCTCCCACAGGCATACCCACCACTGCTGTCGGAGACCGACAGAAGACTGGGGCACACTCTGCAGCCCAGGACCTGGACGGCTGCGTGTTTCCCGGATCCCTCCGTCTGAGTAGCCACCGTGGTGACCGTGGCTGGAGATGCCGCACGAGATGCGGAGGCCACGGTTTTCTGCCTGGTTGATACCATGGTCAGGTTCTACGCAAGCAGGTTACAAGCACGGAAGGGAGAGGTAGCTGCAACAGAGCAACGATGGGTCCCCGCCCTTCCTGCCCGCGCTCACTGCCTCGCTAACTGCCGCGTCACTCCCTGTTTGCCGGCCCTGGTCACCGCGCTCCTGGTCGCTCGCGCTCCCTAAGGGCTGCCTTTGAACGGCCGGGGGGAGGAGCTGTCGCTGACGCTGCTGGCTCCGCCTACGCCTCATCAGCCTCCCTCACGAGGGCTGCCGGTGCCTGGCGGCTCCCTCACGTAGGCTCGATGCCCGAAAAATAGCCCTGCCTGTCCCGATCCCGCGCTCCGCTGCAGCACGCGTCTGCCCCAGAGCCGGTCGCCTCGGCAAGTGGCAGATGAAACTGTTGTTTCATCTTGGATGCAGGAGCAACAAATACTAGCACAGTTTAGTTCCCTGGTGCAACCTTGGAGCCTGTCACATTGGTTGGAGTGGCTGCACGGCCCGTCACAGGGGTTGGAAGGGCTGTAGGGCCCATCGCAGGGTTTGGGCTGGCATTGATTGCAGTTCACCAAGCATAGGCCAAGTCCCAGCACGTTGCAGTGATTTGTGTCTCTTTGGAATTGCCAGGGTGATGACACACCTTTTTTGAGCATTCCACCAACTTTTTAGGATTTTGCAGTTGTTCAGGGGTGAATTTTCAAAGCATTGGAGGTGCCCACTGCTCTAGATGCCTGCCCATATCCTCCCACACTCCCTGCCACTCATAACTATCCTGCCTCAGGACAGATCTCTGGATGGCATTCCTAAGTAGTTGTTTAACCTTAAACAAAATCTGAAGTGTATTCAGGAAAATACATTCAGGAGTTTGGAAAACAAGCACAGCAGACCTGAGATCAAAAAAATCAACATTGTGATTAGTGACTATTAAGCAGATCTAATGCTTATAACAATTTTGTTCTAACGCTGTGGTCAGATCTGTCGTTATCTCAACCCTTTGGGTCCAAGTTGGGTACCAAAAGGACTGTTGTGGATTAACCCAGCCAGCAGCTAAGCACCACACAGCCTCCCCCCGGTCATCCTCCCCCCCCAGTGGGATGGGGGAGAGAATCGGGGCCGGGGGGGGGGAAGAAAGTAAAAGCTTGTGGATTCAGATAAAGACAGTTTAACAGGACAGAAAAGAGAAATAATAATAATATGTACAAAGCAAGTGATGCACAATGCAATTGCTCGCCACCTGCTGACCGATGCCTGTTCCGTCCCTGAGCAGTGGTCCCCCACCCCGGCCAGCCACCCCGTATTAATTGTTCAGCATGATGTCATATGGTATGGAATATCCCTTTGGCCAATTTGGGTCAGCAGTCCCGGGTCTGTCCCCTCCCAGCTCCTGCTGCACCCCCAGCCTGCCTGCTGGCAGGACAGAGTGAGAACAATTAAAACATCAGTGTGTTATCAACATTATTCTCATCCTAAATCCCAAACACAGCACCCTACCAACTACTAGGAGGAAAATTAACTCTTATCTATCATAGCCAAAACCAGGACAGCCTCTAAATCATAGAGAAATGTAGAATTAAAACTGACTCTGCCTGGCGAGATTGCTTTTAATTCTATTCTGAGGGGCCTTACTCTTCTCATGCACTATGTATGACAGTTGTGTGAAAATATTCCATAACTGTGTCTAAATTGAGTATTGATGCAATAGAGCACTTTATTAGGAGTATAAATGATCACTCTGGTTGAGCATTTGTCTGTGCAACACTGTGCACAGTGATTTGCTTCCAGTATCTGAGCTATCTAGCTGTTTCAGCTGTATTGCAGGCAGAAAAACAGTCCAGGGTTCTTACAGGGCACAGAACACTTTAATTTTTCTGTGGAGCAGAAAAATTTTTTAATTTTTTTTTAATTTTATTTTGTAACAAGTGGTCATACTGTGCTGTAGAAATAATAAACCTAATATTTCTTGTCTGATATATACAGTATATAATAAATGGATTCAAGGTTATAACTCTTATATAGGCAGACAGTGACTGTAGGAAAAAAAATCGTTTTAATCCTACTGTCCAAATGGGGGACCTGCTGTCCTTTGAGATACCATGAATGACAGATAAGCACTTTAAGAATAAATCAGTTGCTGCTACTACTAATGTAAGTGGCACAAATGGACAGGAAAAACGTTCTTGTTTAGATTAAAAGATGTAATACATGCTCATATAACATAGTAATCAGCTTGTATTTTTATCAAATATATAGCAAGTACTATTTTTGTCCAAAGTTTCTCTTAAGAAAAAGATTCTAGGTAAAGAACTCTTTACTAACGTTCCATATATTTCTTATTCCTACAAGTAGCTCCTAATTATATGTCTTATTAAGCATTTTTGGCTAAAATTTGGCCACTTACTTTCCTGGTTTCTCACCCTGAAATGCTTTATTTCTTTAACTATGGAGTAGCTATAAATGACAAGCAATGTCATAATTCCTTTAATGGAGTGATAATATCATTAATACCCATAATAAGATCCTTTTCAGAGACTTTCATAGTACTACTGTGATGCTGTATTGGGGAACATGTAGGTTTTTGTGTAAGCAGAAACATGTCATTTAAGTTTGCTGTCATGTTACAGATATATATTATGGTTATATGCATAAATTCCTTTTAGTATGGAGAGTAGCAATAGCTTTCAGTTGAGTTTTTAAAAAAGAAAGGAGAAAACTGATGCTATAATTGTCTGATTTTTTTCAGGCATATTCCTAAATAATATTTTGGGAATTCTCTTTTCTGAAAGGCCATGTAAGAAGATATTTATGCCCATATTTGAAATACTATTTTGCATTAAATACTCTTTTTTGAAAAGTAGGAGGGCCTAGTATACACTTCCATGATGTACCTAAATGTGGAAAAATTATCCATGTAATTATCAAGTCAGTAGAGCCCTAGCTTATACTTTTCTTTGCAGACTTGTAGCTGTGGCCGTGGGACGTTTTGTATTCATCTGCTATGTGTTATGCTGCGAGTATTCCAGCTTGAACCCTCAGACCCAATGCTATGGAGAAAGACACTGAAGAACTTTGAGGTAATCAATCTCATAAAGATCTAATGGCAGATCTAAAATATACTCCAGGTAGAAGTCTTTAGGGTACTATCTTAAAAATGCTCAAAACTGCTGCATTCCAAAGCAACAAGAATGTGCTTTTAATTGTTTTTAATTCAGTCTCAAGAGCTACGTAGGTAGAAAAAAATCTGCAAATAAAAGATGTAAGTAAAAGAATTAGTAGAGAGCTGCAGTTCAGTGAATGATTCAAATTTAATGTCGCCATGATTAGTTGAAAGATAAGCAGAACAGGGGTTCTCAGAAGTATTTGTATATACTTAAAGCTGTAAGCTATTTTTAATAAATAAATAGCTTTTTGCTGTAAGCTGTGTTTCTTATGATCTGTTGATTATAAGACTTCTGAAATTCCTGCTACTTCTGCTGCTAATACATTATTGTGAAGGTCAATAGACCTTTAAGCAGTAGTTAAGCTTTAGTAATGTTGCCTTTAAATATAAGCTATTCATAGCATAAATACAACTGTTGCTATATTTTTCTGATGTTAGGTTGAGTTTGTTCCAGAAATATCACAGTAGGCATAGCTCGAGGATCAAAGATCCATCTCGTAACACCATCCAGAAGTTTGTCTCACGCATATCAAATTCTCATACACTGTCATCATCTAGTACTTCTACATCTAGTTCAGAAAACAGGTTAGTATTTTTCTAAAGGAATTCAAAGCTTTATTCTGTAACTTTTTCTAATTTTGGAGGTTTAGAATCACCTACATTATTTTTGTTCAAATCTGCTTTCATTTCAAACAACATTAAATCTCTCCATTTGCAAATTGAGACTCGAGCATATATTAGTCACTGTTGTACCAAGTAGGCTTATTCACTTTATACCTTCTATGTGAAAGATGTTAAGTAGAGCTGGGAAAAGAATTATTTTACCCTTTATTAATTTAGAAAACAAACTTGTGATTATCTGCAAGATTGAAGCATATATTAACTTTGGAAACGTATTTATTTGTGTGTATTTGTTCAAATGTATCAGCTGTGCAAATGCTGGCAAATGAAGAAACAAGATTTCATTTTTTTTTCCTCTTGTCCTAATAAATTTGTGCTACTCTGGGGATTTGCTTGTGCATATGAGAATACAGTGAAAAAATTCTGGGTAAACGCACTGTGCGTGTGTATAAACGTATACTAAAATATGTGTATAAAAATATATCTAAACATATGCTCACGTTTAAAAACACTTCATTTAAACTGAGTGATTAAATTATTTTTAAGGGAGTTATTAAACTACTATGATTTTTCTAGTTTATACCATATTAAAAGATATATTAAACAAGTGATTTGTGCATGAACTAGTTAGTGGGCTGAGTGAACAAGGGATCCTCTAGAGAGGCCAAACCACAGAAGGGAACCAGAACTGAGGCTTTCTTTTGTGCAAAGTGAAACCTGATAAAGGACTACCTTGATATGTTACTTCATGATAATATTCATATCACTAGGTGATTATATTCAGACAGGTTTATAATTCTGATGTACAGATTATGACCTTAATTTCCCATTATCTTTTACTTGTTTTTTCCAAATTGTCAAGCTGTGTCACTGTAAATAAATTAAATAAACCAACCATTTAAATATATGATTTACTCTGGAACTACTTATCTGGTCAGTTCCTTTAATTAGATATTTTGTCTAGGAAGATTTTTTTTTTTTGTTTTCATCAGGATGACTTCATTGGATTGTGAACTTCATTGTACTAGTTCTCATTTTTATCAGGATAAAAGATTTTTCAGTTGTTTGCCAGTACACCTGATGGTTAGTTCATAGCATTACTGGTTCGTTGAGAGAGTTTGCCATTCTTTGCTTGTCTGTGTTTGCATTATATAAGTATTGCAGAACACTGAGCATCAGATTCACTTGAGATAAAAGTTTACTCGGTCTGATATTTACTGTGCTTTGCAGTTATTTTTGGTTTACTACTAATTCTTTAAAAATAAGTTTTTAATTAATGCTTGTGTTTTAATACATGCTGTAGAGTTTATTTTTTTCTTGGAAAATTCCACAAAATAAGCTAACAGTGAAAAATTCATGTCAACTGTTTGCAAGGAAATGGAAGCAGATATATATATCTATAGAAACAAACATATATACAAAATGTTTTTATTTTGAAAAATATTGTTGCTGAACAAATACAGGATTCCTGCAAACTTCTAGACATAGCAAATATAACTTATTTTTTTAACCATGAATAATATGTTTTACACATTTAAGGAATATTAGAAAAAATTGCATCTGTGTTTTTCACTAAATGTTGATTTAAAATAATTTTTCTGTTGAAAACTTCCAGTTACATTAATTTAAAAATTAAGGTGGGGGTAAATAAAATGGAAGCAACATGCAAAATAGGACAAATAGTGCTTTTTTAAATATGCATGACATATGTAGACATATTAGTGTTTATGCAAATCTATTACATCTTTTTCTGTCAATGGCAGAAAACTTGAGTGGCTGTTATCTTCTGTTAATTTTTTAGTTTTACATATGTTCATCAAATAGTATTTGCATTTTTCTGTAACGGGCTAAAGACTAACTTGTGACTCAGTACTCTAAAAGGATGGAAAAAGTTTATGTAGCTTTCAAAATCTAAAAAATTCTTAGCGTTTCTGTAGTGGTTTAACCCGGACGGCAGCTAAACACCACTCAGCCATTTGCTCACCCTTCCCCTCCTGCCCCCACTTGTGGGATGGGGGAGAGAACTGAAAAAAAATTAAGATGAAAGCTTGTGGGTTGAGATAGAGACAGTTTATTAGGACAGAAAATAAAGGAAAATAATAATAATAATGATAATAGTACTACTAATAGTGTGTACAAAACAACACAACAACAAAACGCTCCAGCGTGGGGTCCTTCCCACAGGATGCAGTCCTTCCCAAACAGATTCTGTGTGGGCTTCCCACAGACAGCTGTTCTTCGGGAACTGTGCCAATATGGGTCCATACCACATGGTCCGTTCTTCAGGAACAAAGTACTCCAACATGGGTCCCCCACAGGCAGCAGCTCCTGTCAGATCACCTGCTCCTGCGAGGGCTCCTCTCCATGGGCTACAGGTCTGGCTCGGAGCCTTCTCAGGCAGAGGGTCTCTGTGGGCCGCAGCGTCCTTCAGGTCAGATCTACCTGCTCCTCCATAGGCTGCAGTGTGGAAATCTGCTCCACCGTGGTACACCATGGGCTGCAGGGGGACAGCCTGCTCCACCATGAGCGTCTCCACAGGCTGCAGGGGAACTTCTGCTCCTGCACCTGGAGCACCTCCTCCCCCTCCTTCTTCACTGACCTTGGTGTCTGCAGGGCTGTTTCTCACTCCCCTCTGCCAGCTGCTGATGCACAGCAGTTTTTCCCTTTCTTAAATTTGCTCTCACAGAGGCACAACCAGCGTTTCTCATTGGCTTGGCTCTGGCCAGAGATGGGTTCCTTTTGGAGCCAGCTGGAACTGGCCCTTATCTGACATGGGGCAGCATCTGGACTCTTCTCACAGGGGCCACCACTACAACCCCCTGCTACCAAACACTTGCCATATAAAAACAATAAACAATCACGAATATTTTTTAAATCTTTTTTTTTAGTAGTATGAAGGATGAAGAACAGACGTGCTCCATTTGTTTGTTAGGCATGCTGGATGAAGAGAGCCTGACTGTGTGAAGATGGCTGCAGGAACAAATTACACCACCACTGCATGTCAATATGTATGTTATCATCTTTGTCTCATTAAATTCTGGTGACTCTAAATATCAAAAAGTATTATAACTTAGTGTGTTTTTGTGTTTTTTTTTTTTATTCACAAATCAAGCTTGTAATTTAGTGCTTTTAGAAAGAAGTTAACTGAAGGGCTAGAGGTTTGAACCTCTTTTACCTGAATGAGATTATGTCCAATTAGAGCAAGGTTAGGAGCAGACTTTTATTCCTCTGCGACTTGACATTAGAATTCATGAGAGTCATCCACAATCAGCTTGGATTATGTAGTAAATTATGGAATATTCTTACATACTACATTAAATAAAGTATATAAATAGCTAGTTTGCTTTAACAAATACAATTCAGTCTCATGTAACTTCTCAAGCCAGTTGTAGAGACAATATTAGTTAAATGTGCAGATGGCAACAGGTATGGTGTCTCAAATTCATTTTGGATTGTTACTGAAATGTCTTGAAGCTTCATTTGTTGCTATTTTGTGTGAAACCAGAAGACTATTTATAGGTGGTGGTGAAGTAAAGTGTGTGGATCATAAGTATAAATTTATCATTGTATGTTTTTGTTAAAATCTAGTTGCTACAGCCAACTTCAGTCTTGAAAGATGTAGGTTTTGAACACATCTGATTATATTTTTCAAGCATTTACAGATCTTAAATGATGCTTTGCTTTCATAAGGACTTTGTGCCTTAAAATGAAGGAAGATATGTTGGGTGCAGTCATCAACCATCCCCTCCCTCTCAGTTAGTTGGACTGTTTTGGTTTAATTTTCATGACTCTCCTTTAAAACTCTTTCGCAAGTACCAATAATCAAATTTTATATATTTAATATATTTGCATGTGTTTCTTACTTCAACAAAATCTTCTGTAGATCTGTTTCATTAAGTGTTAACATAATGCTGTTACTTTTTATTTCATAGTATAATGTTAGGAGATGGCTATTCTGAGTGAATGCCTTTGGCAGGTCTGGCTTGAGCAGGCTTTGTCTTCTTGTCCCAAGCCACCCTGTCTGCTCTGCCAGACCAACCATTTCTTCAGCTGTAGTGTGTACTAGATGCAGAAGAACATCAGCATGATTTTTCGTCTCTCGGTTTAGTTCCTAATAAGCAGCATTGCTTTTAAAAACAGCTAGAGATGCTCCCTGCCCCCACCAGCAACAGTCTAGCAATAGAACATTTAAAATTAAAGAAATAAGTAAAATAAAACAGTTCGTTTTGTTGCTGGATTCCTGGATTTGGCCTGTTTTTGCAAGAGGAGGAGGTCCTAACATGCAGTTGAATGATTTCTTTTAATAAAGAGATTATTGCCTAAAAGTCTTTAAGAATTTGAAAACTGGGGATGTACTGAGAAATGGGGAAGCTGATTCCTATTTGTTTTATTTATTTATTTATTAGTGATAGATGTTAAGTTTCTGGAAATGTCCTTGTAAAAATATCACAACTATTGGTAGTTTACAGATAGAGGATTATACAAGTGTATTGGAATAAAGTGATGTAAAGTCAATCTTGAAGCACAATTCCAAACTACTGATTACTGAAATGTTATAATGTTTTTCCTTGAAAGCATCAGCTGAAGGAGTTACTTTTGGTTTGAATTTCTTGTAGTCGAACAAGTCAACTTTCAGTCTCAACACTACTGGAGATGTGTAAAGGCCAAGCAGGAGAGCTGGCAGTTGGGAGAGCAATACTTAAATCTGGTAATAATAGCTCTTCATACGTAAATGAATTATAATTACAAGAAAATATACTGAAGTGTTTTAAAGTAAGTACCGGATTTATCCAAAATCAGCGTGGCAAAGAGAACGGTGTTCTTTGGAGGTTCGGGTGGGGTTGGTTTGGGCACACATGTATTTCTGTGTGACACAGTTCTGATCTTTATGGAATTTAGACTGTAAACATATCAAATCCTTATTTTTATCAACTTTTTTTTTTTAGGGTCCATTGGTATTGGTGGTGTTGATTATGTCTTAAACTGTATTCTTGGAACCCAAACTGATTCTAGCAACTGGCAAGCACTGCTGGGGCGACTTTGTCTTATAGACAGACTTCTGTTGGAATTTCCTGGTGAATTTTATCTCCACATTGTCTGTGGAGATGATTTACAGGCTGATACTGTAGTAAACAGGTACTTGCTTACGCTATTTGACTATTTGCAGTTGAACATGTTGTTAGTGATCTCTTCAAAAAATAGTGGTTTTAATATCTGTAAACAAATAGTGCATATTTACATGCAAAAGTGCACCTACTTTAGAGTAAATGGTTGCCATTTTTAAACTTCTGACCTGTCAAACAATTCTGAAGCATCAGTGCAGCAGTAAGTCTTTGCTACTGCAGAACTGACAGCTAAATGCATTGTCTTGAAATGGCTTTCTTAGCACTAGTTAACTAGAGCATATCATTGTATAAAACACTACTTTTTTTTTTTACTTTTTTTTTTAATTTCAAGTATAAGAAACTTCTCTCCCTCTTAAATTTTGCCTTGCAGTCAATTGACAATTCCCACTCAAGGACTGGTAAACTATCACGGAGAGTATTTTTGAGTGCAGCAAGAATGGTCGCAAGAGTACCTCATGTTTTTGTAAAGCTGTTAGAAATGTTGAGTGTGTTGTGGTTTAACCCGGCTGGCAGCTAAACACCACACAGCCGTTCGCTCACCCTCCCCCCTCCCTCTCTGGGATGGGGGAGAGAAACGGGAAAGTGAAGCCGGTGAGTTGAGATAAAGACAGTTTATTAAGACAGGAATATAATAATAACAATAATAATAATAATAGTGATAATGATAATAGTATTAATAATAATAATGTGTAAGAAAACAAGTGATGCACAATGCAATTGCTCACCACCCGCTGACCGATGCCCAGCCTATCCCCGAGCAGCCGGCCCCCCCACCCCGGCCAGCCACCCCTATATATTGTTTAGCATGACGTCAGATGGTATGGAATACCCCTTTGGCCAGTTTGGGTCAGCTGTCCTGGGTCTGTCCCCTCCCAGCTCCTGCTGCACCCCCAGCCTGCCCGCTGGCAGGACAGAGCGAGAAGCTGAAAAGTCCTTGGCCTGGTGTAAACACTGCTCTGCAACAATTAAAACATCAGCATGTTATCAGCGCTCTTCTCATCCTAATCCAAAACATAGCACCCTACCAGCTACTATGAGGGAAAATTAACTCTGTCCTAACTGGAACCAGGACAGAGTGTGACAAGCTCAACTCATTATGCAAGGATGCGTCGATGGCTGATGGCAATTGCAGATGAAATGGAAATTGCAGAAGCCATCCAGCTAGGCATGGGAGAAATGCAGTCTAGGGAATGCCAACATGAAGTCTTTTTGCAGCTACCTGTACCAGATAACTCTCCAGAAGCTGCAGAAAGTAATACTCCTAACAATACTGTCCAGTTATCAGGGAAAAGTTGGAAAGGTTTAAGTGATAAAAAACTGAGTGCCACTCCAGAGGACATTTTAAAGACATTGGCTGGTCTTGCTGTGGGACTTTCCATTACATCAATAACCACTGAGCAACCAAAGACAACTGTTCAAACAAAAGGAAAACTCCACAGTCAGTGTTTAAACTCTTCTCCCTCATCCAGTCATTCCCAATCACTATTCCCAATGCTTCTCTCTCCTTCAAATCCATCTGTCCCAGCTAGCACTGTAACAGAAGTCTCTAAACTCAGATCTCAGGGATTCATTCCCACCAAAATCCCCTCACCTTCTCCTCAAACACAGCGGAAACTTTCTTTCCAGTTTCAGAGAAACTGTTCTGAAAATAAAGAACCAGAGGAACTTTCTCCAGTTTTTATCCAAGCCAGGCCATTGCCATCCAGTCACATACACAGGCCAAAGCCATCACGACCCACTGCAAGTGATATGAACAAGCAGGGAGAAACCTCAAAAAACAGTATGACACTTATGACACTTCACCTGGATGATATCTCAAAGTGTGATGGCAGTAGTAATAATAGCAGTGTAGTTATACCAAGTGAAGAGATGGTGTTCACACCAGTAGATGAGAAATGTTGGTTGGATGTTAATGCAGAGCTCAACTCCAGTACTGAAGACCTACTCGAGGCCTCCATGCCAACAAGTGACGGCACAGTTACATTCAAGTCTGAAGTTGCAGTTCTTTCTCCTGAGCAGGAAGAAAATTATGATACTTATAAAGATGATGTAAATCATAATCAAAAATGCAAGGAAAAGATGGAAGCTGAAGAGGAGGAAGCTTTAGCTATTGCTCTGGCAATGTCAGTGTCTCAAGATGCACTGCCAATAATTCCCCAACTACAGGTTGAAAATGATGAAGATATCATAATTATTCAGCAGGATGTAAGTATACATATGGGAATTTAACATAAGTCTCTGTTGTGGTTTAACCCATCAGGCAGCTAAGCACCACACAGCCATTTACTCACTCCCCACCCCCCACAGTGGGATGGGGGAGAGAATCGATTTAAAAAAAAAAAAGGTAAAACTTGTGGCTTGAGATAGACAGTTTAATAGGACAGAAAAGGAAGGGAAAATAATAATAATGATAATAATTATATATATATATATATAACAAATGATGTACAATGCAATTGCTCACCACCCGCCGACTGATGCCCAGCCCCTCCCTGAGCAGAGCAGTGAACACACACACACCAGTTTTTTATTGTTCAGCATGATGTCCAATGGGGTATGGAATATCCCTTTGGTCAGTCTGGATCAGCTGTCCTGGTTGTGTCACCTCCCAGCTTCTTGTGCACCCCCACCCTCCTCTCTGGCAGGGCAGCATGAGAAGCTGAAAATATGTTTGTTTGCAAGTATACAAAATCATAAGAAATAAGAATAGAGAGAGAAAAGAGTATTTTATAAAAGTTCACAAAATATTTGAGTATATTGACTTGAAGGAGTAAGACAGGTGCTGGAAGCTTATGTGGCTACATGCCTAGGAAAGGCAGCAGAATTGGTAGTGTTGCTGGGAAGAAGAAAGAAATCTCATGTTGGTTTTTGTGATCATTTGCATGAGGTAACAATATGTGAAGCACAAAATGGCAGGAGTAAATTCAGTAGAAAACATGATTTTGGTTGTGTTTAGTGTAGATGATAACAAAAAAACCCTAAATAGACATGAGATCAGGAATAGAAAAAAAGTCTTGCTCCTATTTGTGTCTTTACATCTTGTCTTTCATCTTCAGTTAATAACATAGAGGAGGTGCTCTTTTCTTACATACAGTAGGAATGTGTGGATTATAGAAGATGGGTGTTCTAGTCTCAACTGAAACATATAACATGCAATGTAAAAAACTGTAAGGGAGAGGAGAAGAATATAAACTTGGATATATCATAGCCTTCCAGAATGTCTACATTTTAGATGTGTGCTAGTAAACATGCAATTGGTTTGGAATTTAATTTGCAGACACCAGAAACCCTGCCTGGACATAACAAAGCAAAACACCATTACAGAGAAGATTCAGAATGGCTTAAAGGTCAGCAAATTGGTCTTGGAGCTTTCTCTACTTGTTACCAAGCACAGGATATAGGAACAGGGACATTAATGACTGTAAAACAGGTAAATATTTCACATTCTTGAATGTATTCTGCTTGCTCTTCAATATTTCTTTGGAATATGTTGTTGCTGGTGGACACTGGTTCGTTCAGGTGGAGGGGAAGATAAATTCTCTTTAAGTTGGTGGACCTCTTCAGAGAGTTTCTCCACAGCTGAGACACAGGCCTGTAGGGAAGAGGAGAGATTTCCTTCGTACTGCCAGAGTATTTTAGTCACTTCATTCACTGTGGGATTCTCCTCCGCTTTCCAGGTTAGTATTGCCAATGAGCTGGCATATGATGATGGTGTACTCCGTACAAACTTCCGCCACATGGGTGGTGTACACCGAACTGCATCTGGATCTGTGGATGTTTGTGCGTCGTCTAGGTCCTTATAAATTACTTCCCGTACGGCCAATTCCCTCAGGTACTGAATTCCCTTCTCCATGGTGGTCCATTTGCCTGGTAGACATACAAGTTCTTCCTTGAAGGGATACCTTTCCTGCACAGCTGACAGGAGACGCCTCCAGAGGCTGCGAGGTCGTGCTCCATCTCCAATTGCTTTGTCAATGCCTGCGTCCCTAGCAAGGGATCCCAGCCGCCTGGCTTCCTTGCCCTCTAATTCCACATAATTGGCTCCGGTGTCCCAGCACCGTTGCAGCCAGGTGACAAGCTGCTCACCTATACAGCGACCAAAATCTTTTCGCACATCTCGTAGCTCACGCTGGTATAGAGTCCGGGTAGTTACTGTTGATTTTTCGACATCCCCATCCTCATCTTCAGTCTCCTGCACCTTTGATGGCCCAGCCTCGCCTTCACTATGCCCAGACTTAGCAGAAGACTGTCTGCGTTCTAAACGACCTGAGTCTCTATACCATTTTTTCACCTTGTCTACAGGGGCAACTTGCACTGCTACAGCTCGTTTCTCTGACCCAGCCACAGGGTCTGCCACAGGGGTTGGAATACCCTCTGCGGGGTCAACTTGCACTGCTACAGCTCGTTTCTCTGACCCAGCCACAGGAGGGGGAGCAGCTGCAGGAGCTGGAGCTGCTGCAGGGGCTGGAGCTGGAGCAGCTGCAGGAGCTGGAACTGGAGCAGCTGCAGGAGCTGGAGCTGGAGCGGCTGCAGGAGCTGGAACTGGAACGGCTGCAGAAGCTGTCACTAGGTTGCTAGTAGCATCAATTGCAGCTCGATAGGCACAAGCCAGACCCCAGCACGCTACAGTGATTTGTGTCACTTTGGAACTGCCAGAGTCATGACACCTTTTTTTCAAGCATTCTGCCAGCTTTTTAGGATTTTGCAGTTGTTCAGGGGTGAATGTCCAAAACACTGGAGGTGACCACTGCTCTAGAAACCTGCCCATATCCTCCCACACTCCCTGCCACTCGCAACTATCCCGCCTCAAGACAGATCTCCGGATGAGATTCCTAAGTAGTTGTTTAACCCTCAACAAAACCTGAAGCGCATTCAGGAGACATAACAACAAGAGCAGGCTGGTCTGAGTATCCCAAGGATATTCAACATCTCGGAGAACCACCGTAACTAGCTCGGGGGATAAGAGGGTGGTGAAGGAGAAAGGGAGAGTGAACAGGTAGGGAAACATGTCTTCCCCTGTCCCCTTCACAGATTGGCTCCCTAACGTAAAAAGGCAATAGGTGTAATTGCTAATAGTTTCCGAGATATGGTTTCCAAAGTATAGAGTCGACGTCAGTGCTGAGTACAAATACCAGGTTAGAGTCGTGACCAGATATTTCATCATTTCATAAGCCATTGTTACACCGCACAGTACCATAACAATCTTAAACCAGGGCCCGGAAAGGATAAACAGTGCAACAGGGAGCACATACAGAAAGTAACGCACCATAAAACTCAAATTGGAAAACAGGCACAGCAGACTGGAGATTAAGGCAATCAACATCGTGACTAGCAACTATTAAGCAGGTCCAATACTTATACCAATTTTAGTTTAACACACTCTGGTCAAATTTGTCGATATCTCAACCCTTCGAGCCCCACGTTGGGCGCCAAAAGGGCTGTTGTGGTTTAACCCGGCTGGCAGCTAAACACCACACAGCCGTTCGCTCACCCTCCCCCCTCCCTCTCTGGGATGGGGGAGAGAAACGGGAAAGTGAAGCCGGTGAGTTGAGATAAAGACAGTTTATTAAGACAGGAATATAATAATAACAATAATAATAATAATAGTGATAATGATAATAGTATTAATAATAATAATGTGTAAGAAAACAAGTGATGCACAATGCAATTGCTCACCACCCGCTGACCGATGCCCAGCCTATCCCCGAGCAGCCAGCCCACCACCCCGGCCAGCCACCCCTATATATTGTTTAGCATGACGTCAGATGGTATGGAATACCCCTTTGGCCAGTTTGGGTCAGCTGTCCTGGGTCTGTCCCCTCCCAGCTCCTGCTGCACCCCTAGCCTGCTCGCTGGCAGGACAGAGCGAGAAGCCGAAAAGTCCTTGGCCTGGTGTAAACACTGCTCTGCAACAATTAAAACATCAGCATGTTACCAGCACTCTTCTCGTCCTAATCCAAAACATAGCACCCTACCAGCTACTAGGAGGAAAATTAACTCTGTCCTAACTGGAACCAGGACAATGAGTCATCTGAACCATCCTAATGTTATTCGCCTGTTGGGTGCTACATGTGAGAAGAGCAACTATAACCTCTTTATTGAATGGATGGTCGGTAAACAACTACATGCCAAATAAAATTAAAGTATCGGTTGTCTTGGAGCTATGTAGTTTCATACTGGAAAATATTCCATGCATTGCTTCAGTTTGGAAATTTATGTTTTTATTGCTGATTTAAAGATTTGTGCTAATTAAAGCATAAAGATTTACTTACAAAACAGTTTAAGTGGTCATAGCAATATTCTTACTGGCATCTTTCGTTTGATTTGGAATTATCCATGCGCAATTTGTCATACAATTAATGTAGTTGAAAGCCCTGAACAAAAAATCGATTCCATTTTCCTCAATTTCTGCATCTAAAAGAGAAGTTAAACTTTGAGAGACAGACGCTTCAGCTTTCTATATTTCGAACTGTTGCATTTTCTGTGTAGCTGTGTAATTTTAAATGATTATTAAAAGTAACTTTCCTTTCTGAGTTTGCGACGCCTGTCACTTGTTTTTGTCCCAAGCATTTTCTTTAAAATTGTGTGAGGGGACATGCAAAGGCACTTGAGAACTTAAAGTAATTTTCTAATAATAGGTAGTAAACAGGTGGGGTGGTTTTACCTTGCTGGGTAGCTAAACTCTACCACAACTGCTGTCTCATCCCCCCCCCTCAAAAGAAGAGGGGAAGAAGAAAGTATGATGGAAAGAAAAAAACAACTCACAGGTTAAGATAAGGATAATTTAATTAAAGGGAAAAGGAAGAGAAAAAAAAAAAAAAGCAAAGGCCATGCTGAAGAAAAGGGGAAAGAAAAAAAATCATTCTATATTTCCCATCAACGAGCGTTCTTAGGCCATGTCCTGGGAAGCAGGGCCTCAATACGCATAGAGGTCGTTTGGAAGGACAGACATCTTCACAACAAGAGCCCCCCCTCTCCTTCCCCTTTCCCACCTTTTATTGCTGAGTGTGACGTCATATGGTATGGAATATCCCTTTGGTTGGTTTAGGTCAGCTGCCCTGGTGATGTCCCCTCCCCACTGGCTTTGAGGGGTTTGGAGAGAGTCTTGATGCTGTGCCAGCACTGCTCAGCAATAGCAAAAACATTGGTGTGATATCAGGGCTGTTCTAGCTACAAGCGCAGAGCACAGCACTATATGGGCTGTTGCAGGGAAAGTTAACTCCATTCCAGCCACACCCAGTACAGCAGGATGCTTCAGGAAAAACATGTTCAAATACTACATCTGTTAAGTGGTACTTTAGTAGTAATTATTTTTCATTATTTTATACAGCAGGGCCAAGTAAGTTTATATCTTTTATTTTTTTAAGAAGGAGCTTTATTTTCTGAATGGGACTATATGTCATTGCAGTTTGGTTAACAAGACTAGATTTGGTTTTTTCATAGAATCACAGAATGGCTTGGGTTGAAAGGGACCTTAAAGATCATCTAATTGCAACCCCCCTGCCATGAGCAAGGACACTTTCCTCTAGACCAGGATGCTCAAAGCCCCATCCAGCCTGGCCTTAAACATTTCCAGGGATGGGGGATCCACAACTTCTCTGGGCAACCTGTTCCAGTGCCTTACCACCCTCAGAGGGTGGTAACCCCCAAAGGGTTATGGTAAATGGGGCTGCGTCAGGCTGGCGGGCGGTCACCAGTGGGGTCCCTCAAGGCTCCATTTTAGGGCCGGTACTTTTCAATATTTTTATAAACGATCTGGATGTAGGAATAGAAGGTATTTTGAGCAAGTTTGCTGATGACACCAAACTTGGAGGAGTTGTGGACTCGAATGAGGGTGGAAAGGCCTTGCAGAGGGATCTGGATAGGTTGGAGAGCTGGGCGATCACCAACCGCATGAAGTTCAATAAGAGCAAGTGCCGGGTCCTGCACCTGGGACGGGAAAACCCTGGCTGCACATACAGACTGGGCGATGAGACGATAGAGAGCAGCCTAGAAGATAGGGATCTGGGGGTCGTGGTAGACAGCTAGTTGAATATGAGCCAGCAGTGTGCCCTGGCGGCCAGGAGGGCCAACCGTGTCCTGGGGTGCATCAAGTACGGCATCGCTAGTAGGTCAAGGGAGGTGATTGTCCCGCTCTACTCTGCGCTGGTGCGGCCTCACCTCGAGTACTGTGTGCAGTTCTGGGCACCACAGTATAAAAAGGACATGAAACTGTTGGAGAGTGTACAGAGGAGGGCTACGAAGATGGTGAAAGGCCTGGAGGGGAAGACGTATGAGGAACGGCTGAGGTCACTGGGCCTGTTCAGCCTGGAGAAGAGGAGGCTGAGGGAAGACCTCATCACAGTCTACAACTTCCTCGTAAGAGGGTGTCGAGAGGCAGGAGACCTTTTCTCCATTAACACCAGTGACAGGACCCGCTGGAACGGGGTTAAGCTGAGGCAGGGGAAATTTAGGCTTGACATCAGGAGGGGGTTCTTCACAGAGAGGGTGGTTGCACACTGGAACAGGCTCCCCAGGGAAGTGGTCGCTGCACCGAGCCTGTCTGAATTTAAGAAGAGATTGGACTGTGCACTTAGTCACATGGTCTGAACTTTTGGGTAGACCTGTGCGGTGTCAAGAGTTGGACTTGATGATCCTTAAGGGTCCCTTCCAACTCAGGATATTCTATGATTCTATGATTCTATGATTCAGAGTAAAGAATTTCTTCCTAATATCTAATCTAAATCTACCCTCTTTTAGTTTAAAGCCATTACTCCTTGTCCAGTACTACACTCCCTGACAAACAGTCCCTCTCCAGCTTTCCTGTAGGCCCCCTTTAGGTACTGGAAGGCTGCAATGAGATCTTCCTGGAGCTTTCTCTTCTCCAGGCTGAACAACCCCAACTCTCTCAGCCTGTCTTCGTAGGAGAGATATTCCAGCCCTCTGATCACCTCTGTGGCCCTCCTCTGGACTCATTCCATGTTCTTCTTGTGCTGGGGGCTCCAGATTCAAACACAGTACTCCAGGTGGGGTCTCATGAGAGCAGAGTAGAGAGGGGAGAATCACCTCCCTCAGTCTTCTGTCCATGCTTCTTTTGATGCAGCCCAGGATATGGTTGACTTTCTGGGCTGCAAGTGCACACTGCCTGCTCATGTTGAGCTTCTCATCAACCCCCAGGTCCTTCTCATCAGGGCTGCTCTCAATCCATTCTCCGCCTAGCCTGTATTTGTGCTTGGGATTGCCTCAACCCAGATGCAGGACCTTGAACTTGGCCTTGTTGAACTTCTAATGAGATTTGCATGGGCCCACCTCTCAAGCCTGCCCAGGACCCTCTGGATGGCATTGCTTCCCTCCACCATGTCAACCACACCACACAGCTTGGTGTCATCGGCAGACTTGCTGAGGGTGCGCTCAATCTCACTGTCCATGTCACCAACAAAGATGTTAAATAGTGCCAGTCCCAATACTGGAACACCACTCCTCACTGATTTCCACCTGGACATTGATCCATTGACCGCAACTCTTTGACTGCAACCATCCAGCCAATTCCTTCCCCACCGAGCGGTCCATCCATCAAATCCATGTCTCTCCAATTTAGAGACAAGGATATCATGGGGGACAGTATCAAATGCTTTGCACAAGTCCAGGTAGATGATGTCAGTTGCTCTTCCCCTATCCACCAATGCTGTAACCCCATTGTAGAAGGCCACCAGCTTTGTCAGGCACGATCTGCCCTTAGTGAAGCCATGTTGGCTGTCACCTAGAGAGATCATCTAGTTCCCCCCCCCCCCGCCATGGGCAGGGATGCCACCCACTAGATCAGGTTGCCCAGGGCCCCATCTAACCTGGCCTTGAACACCTCCAGGGATGGGGCATCCACAGCTTCTCTGGGCAATCTGTTCCAATGTCTTACCACCCTCTGAGTGAAGAATTTCCTCCTAACGTCTAATCTTAATGTCCTGTCTTTTAGTTTAAAACTGTTTCCCCTTATCCTATTGCTATCTGCCTCTGTAAAATGTCACTCTCCAAATCACACTCTCCAAATTTCCATCAAAGGATGTTTTATACATCCTTATTTCCTTATGAAAGAAGGCATTGCACCTTAACTTACGTTCTTTGGCAGAAATCACTTAGCAATACCAGAGTGCTAACAAGCAAAGCCCAAATACGTGTTATTACAATCAATAGTGCAGAAAATATTTTCTTGAAACTAAGGATGTTTTTTGTATTTTTTTTTGTTTTTTTTTTAACTTATCTAATTTTTTTAAGTTTATTTTTTATGAAATAATATTGCTTAGATAATGAAATGTCTTTACATCATTCAAGCGCAAGTTATATTACAGTACTTCGAGAAGCGCAGTGGAAATTCAAATCCTTGAGGCTCTGTATGCCAGTATTTGGTATACTAAAGTATTCATACTTTTTTTTTTTTTTTTAAGGAAGGATGAAATTATTAGGAAGCATAAAGACCTATGCCATTATAATGTGTACAGTTCCAGGCAGAAAGTAATTAAGTAAGCAACTATATTACTTTTTACCTAGGGATTTTTTTAACATATTTTTAGGAGGAGAAATCTAGGTATAAATTAGGAATACCAATACCAAGCTCCAAATTTAGGAGGCAGTGTTGCATTCTACTAATACAAATTGTGTTGATAAATTCCTTTTTTATCTTCTAGGGGGTTCAGTTGCTCATTTATTAAGTAAATATGGAGCCTTCAAAGAATCAGTTATTATTAATTACACAGAATAACTCTTACGTGGCCTTTCTTACCTCCATGAGAATCAAATAATCCATAGAGATGTTAAAGGTAAGGATTATTTAGAATATCTTTTAAAAAGTAATAGTTGGAAGGCAACATCTATTTTGGCTTGACACCTATTGCTTCTCTTGTATGCCATCTCAAGAGTAGTAGCTCTACTGGGTTTATCTGATCATACTTAAGAACCTTTACAGAAATTAACCAGAACATTCATGGAGTGCTTGGGAACACTTGCTACCTGAGCCAATAGTTTAGAAAAAAATGGTTTTCTGGATTTGTTCAAATAAAATATAAAGTTACCATATAGCTTTAAAGATTAGTTAGTTAAATTTATGTAAATATTTACTGTGAAGTGATAGTAAAATCTGTGAACAATCCAAAATAAAGAGGTCATCAGGTCTCTAATGTATAGGAATATTGTGATGGGCTTTCTTCCTTCATCCTAATTGAACATAAACACATTTGTGCTGTTTGACAAACAAAATTTGGACTTTACTGGGAAATCCCAGTCTTATTAAACTTCTGCCTTTAATGTCATTATAACTATCCACGAACTGGAGAGAGATCCAAATAAGTAGCAATGTAACAATGACAAACACTTGCCTTCTAATATTTTTTCTTTAAAATAGGAAAACTTTCAATTGCTATGTAATTATCTTCAAGACATCTCCAAGCTACATAAGAATGAAATGTGTAAATTTCACAGGAAGGTGCAGTCATTGAAAATCTTAAGGGTTTCAGTGCACCAATTTCTTTCATTATTCTAGCTTCAGGCATTGTTCCAGAATCCTATGTTTGCCCTACTTTGAAAGTTTGATTGCTTCTCTAAATCTCTCAGATGGCCTCAAGTTGTGTGCAGTATCACTCATGCATAACAGAAAAAGTGACATTATTAGACTTGTCCTTAATTTTTAGATTTTCTTGATACTGGGGGTGGGAAACATCAACCTATTTATAGTTTTGAAACGGAGGGAGGAAGATTGTCTGTTCATCCATTTGCCTTTAATAGAAAACCAACTAACGGTATTTTTATTATGCTGTTGACAGGTGCCAATTTGCTAATTGACAGCACAGGTCATAGATTAAGAATTGCTGATTTTGGAGCTGCAGCCAGGTTGGCATCAAAAGGAACTGGTGCTGGGGAGTTTCAGGGACAGTTGTTGGGAACTATTGCATTTATGGCACCAGTGGTAAGAAACCAGTTCTAGAAGTTACTTCAAAAAGTTTGAACTCTGTAAGCTAATTCATACAGTCAAATAACAGAAAATTGATGTAAATGCTTCTAACATATTTTAAGTGTACTTGTTCTAAAGAATAGAAATGATTCCAACATGGCAGTAATTAAATTTCTTTCTTGTTGTCAAAGTTGTTATAAGTAGTTTGTTGCAAAATATAGCATGAGTACTGTTACAAAAGCCCAAATAACCATTTGGTCAAAAGCTTGCAAGATGATTTGATTTGTCCCTTGATCAGGCACTTTGTTTCTACAGCTGTATAAGTCTAATGGCATTTGCATCACTGATCACTCTGTTAACCTGAAATGTTAATCAGAATGCACTTGATTGATTTTTTCAGTATCTAAATTACTTAGTTAGGAGACTTTGAAGTGGATAATCTGAGCTTTGATTTGTCTATCTGTTCAGGTTCTGAGAGGTCAGCAATATGGTAGGAGCTGTGATGTGTGAAGCATTGGCTGTGTTGTTATAGAAATGGCTTGTGCTAAGCCTCCCTGGAATGCAGAGAAACTTTCCAATCATCTTGCTCTGATATTTAAGGTGAGGTACTTTGTTGCTTGTCCTGGTTCCAGTTAGGACAGAGTTAATTTTCCTCCTAGTAGCTGGTAGGGTGCTATGTTTTGGATTAGGATGAGAAGAGCGCTGATAACATGCTGATGTTTTAATTGTTGCAGAGCAGTGCTTACACCAGGCCAAGGACTTTCCAGCTTCTCGCTCTGTCCTGCCAGCGGGCAGGCTAGGGGTGCAGCAGGAGCTGGGAGGGGACAGACCCAGGACAGCTGACCCAAACTGGCCAAAGGGGTATTCCATACCATCTGACGTCATGCTAAACAATATATAGGGGTGGCTGGCCGGGGTGGGGGGGCCGGCTGCTCGGGGACAGGCTGGGCATCGGTCAGCGGGTGGTGAGCAATTGCATTGTGCATCACTTGTTTTCTTACACATTATTATTATTAATACTATTATCATTATCACTATTATTATTATTGTTATTATTATTTTCCTGTCTTAATAAACTGTCTTTATCTCAACTCACCGGCTTCACTTTCCCGTTTCTCTCCCCCATCCCAGAGAGGGAGGGGGGAGGGTGAGCGAACGGCTGTGTGGTGTTTAGCTGCCGGCTGGGTTAAACCACAACATTGCTACAAATGACACTGACCAATTTTATATACAAAAGTGTGAATTTTAGAAAAGTGTACAAGTAGAAGGGGTTGCTGGGGTTGTTGCAATGGCCCTTCTTTATAATGGAGGTGTTAGTACAAAGGTAATACTGATATCAATATACTAATCATACTGACTTTGAAAAAAAAAAAGCTACCAGCAATAATATGCAGAAAAAGCCCTGTTAGAAGACACATAATGTAACAGGCTAAAAAAAGTTAGGAAGTAGAGATCCAGTCTTCTTCCTAGAGTCAAGGATTTGAAGTCTTTTTTACAATTCTGTAAAATATGGGAGCAAAAGAAAAGTGTTTCTAACATAAAACATTTATACATGTATTCATATTTCATAGTGGGGAATGCTCTTTGGTAAAACCTGATGTTCCACGACCAGATTTCACTTAAAGATATTTACCATTATGCCATACTATATATGAAGATTGTCCCTCCCTTTTCTAGGTCATCAATTTCAGCATTCATGTTTCTCACTAAAATCAACTAAGTATATTTGATTCTAAAAATCAAGTTGAACTGTAGGCATGAATGAAGAAAATACTGTCACAGGTGAAGAAAGTGATTAGCATCTTCGCTAGCGTGAGTGAAGAAAGTGTTTCCACAAAACAGAACTAGCACAGTAATATTCAAATACAAGATATAATTGTCTTAATGATTCAGTGGTCTGTGTGAATCTGGTGGTGTCACCCTAGTGTTCTCAATCATCTTGCTCAATTTGATCTAGAGAAGGTCAAAATGAATTCGGTGGGGAGTGATCTGCTTCCATCTGAGAAAGATTGCCCTTCAGGGTGGTAGCAGAAATGCAGTAAAGACAATGCAAGAAAGCATACCCAGTTTAACATATCATGATGTAGCATCGCTCAGTTAAATCTATCTATGTGCTTGCTTATGCTATGGCAGTTAACACTGATGGCAAGTAGCAGACTAAAGAATACCCACAATTATGGCATAAGAGCTTTTATTATGGTCTGTCTTGCAGTTAGTCACTGCAGAATCTTGCTGCAAGAAAAAAAATTAGAGAAAAGTGCAAGGAGAGAGGCAGACTGCGAAAACCAAGAGAGCATATGTTATTGGTGAAAGATGCATAAATGGAACTTAATACCCATTTTATAAAATGGCAGTTAATGTAATACTCAAACTGCAGTGTGAAATATGCTAAGGGGATAAAAATACATAGTATAACTCGTCAGCTGAATATAATCAGCTTATTGAAAGTTTTTGGGGTAGAAGAGGGGGCTTAAAAGACACTGACTTCTCAGAAAAAGAAATTATTTTCCCTTTGTTCAGATTGCTAGTGCAACTACTGCTCCATCAATCCCTTCACATCTGTCTCCTGGTTTGAGGGATGTGACTCTTCAGTGTTTAGAACTTCAACCTCAGGACAGACCCTCATCAAGGGAGCTGCTGAAACACCCAGTCTTCTATACTATGTGGTAGCTAATTATGTATAAGGCTGATATACTGAAGAAGATGCTAATGAATATACGATAACTGTCATGCACTGCAGTTAAGGACAGCAACTTTTGTTATTCTGCTGGCCTTAATTACAGGTATATCAAGTACTCAAGGCCAGTGGAGGACCCTACCAAGTATGTGATTTACAAATGAAGATCTTTACCTAACTCAGTACGCAACATTTCACAATTTGTGCAGAGATTTGTAAACTGTGCCTTTTCAAATATCTGGCCCTACGTCAACACAAAAGCATTTTTCTTTAAATCTGCATGATTATTTAGCAGATAGGTGATTTTTATTTTATTTGGAGCACTTTTTCAGCAATAGTAGCAGCTGAGGCACTCAGGATCTATTTTAATATAGTTCGCTTTCACTGTTCCATTTCACATCACGTAGATGTAAGTAGAGGGTTCTGCAATTACAGTCGGTTTTCAGCAATGATTAAAAGGAAGTTCTATATCTGTCCCTTTTGATTGTACAAAGTTCTCTGTGTAACAAATTCAAATGTTGATGGATACTTTTAAAAAACATTTTGCCTTCTTTAAAGTAAGAACAGGCAGTTGTGGTTCACTACGCATTTTTTGCTGGCTATATAATTTCTTTTGTAATTGTAAGTTTTGTATTTTCATTGTATTTTTAACTTTCAGGGAAAGGTGATCTTTTAAAATAGTTTTTAGAAAAAGATGCAAACTATGTCACTGAGCATCTTACTGACACAAGTTTTAAAAACGGATTTGCTGAAAATCTGGAATAAAATGCCACCTTCAACAAGTCGGTGTTTCAGGGTCTGATAGTATAATTTATTTAAAAATAAAAAAGGGGAAAAAAGGAAAAAAAATGTTAAAAAGATAATACCAATATGCGAAGTTTTGTAGCTCTGTTTCTCTGTTTTGTACTTGACTGTCTTTTGACCATTTCGGAATTACTCTTTCTAATAAGATTATTTCCAAATTTTTCTTATGTGCAAGCTTTAAAGGATGCACTCTTGCTAATTCATGTACTGGAAAATCAGTTGTCAGATTAATATCGTTTCTGGCAGAAATGTAAACTGTATAAACTGATGAACCTCAGCTAATCAGTATTACTTTGTAGATCACCATGCCTACCACATTTCAAACTCAAACTGCCTCTAGATATCCAAATGCATTTTGTTTGAGTTTGCTTGTGTTTCCCTCAGCTTGCTGGTAATTGTGGTGTTTTTAAAATGCAGATGTGATGTAATATTATTTTCTTTGGACCAAAGCTGTACTGAAAATTATATCGTGTAATTATTTTTTCGTGTTCTTAATGTTATTTGGTACTTCAGTTGTAAATAACCTCTACTGTTGTTTATTCCAGTTTGTACTACCTCAGGTGCCCTATAGAGTTTCTTCTACCAAAGTTCACATTCACAATGAAATTATATTTGCTATGTGACTGATTCGTAAGACTTCCAGGGCTTAAGGGCTCACTTCCATTAGCACCTTACTGTACAAGAAAATTTTACAGAAATCTCTGGGTTAAGAAATTTGGCTTCATTGTATCCTTTGCTATTTTAAATATATCAAAATATTTTAATTAAAAGTTTTTACCCCATTGAACCAATTTTATATAGTACGATTTGTACCTATTTTGGTGTTTTTGTCTTTATAGTAAATAAAAGGTTTTAAACATTTTTTGTCCTTTGTTTATTGTAATGTAAACACATTAAATTTACCAATGTGAATAAAATATTTCTGGTACACTTCACTGTTTATACACACATTTCAAATGCAACACTCGATATAGTAAGACTTATGTGTCATTTAATAGTAGAAACTATGAATTAGTATTGGTGGTCGTGTGTACCTTAGGTATATCAATGAAGAACGTTGAGATAAAGGGCACCAACAAACTAAATATTTTAAATTAGTAGTAAAGGTAGGAACTGCTCTTATGACAATTTTGTATCTATGAACCTCACCTTGCATGTGCCCTTAGATCAAACATTAAATGTCTAAATTTTGCATTACTACAGAAATGTAATTATTAATTGCCTAGTCAGGTGAGTTGATTTGGTTAGATCAGTTCTGAAGCCATTGAGGTAATTTATGGTTTTCAGTGAAATGGTTCTGCTGCTTCTGATTTAAGTAGCAAACATAAACCTTTCCCTTTTTTAGGCAGTTTGAATATGTGTTGCAAAGCTAGGGCTTGTTTCAGTTGTTTGTTTTTCTCTTGTTTTTTTTGATATTTTTGAAATTGATTAATTTTTGGATAGTTGAAAAAGTATTCTGTAGTCTCTTTTGTGATTACTAAATTCCACATTTTGAAGGATCAGGCTCTTTATTTTCCTCATTACTTACGTGGTTTTCTGCAAATAGAAATTAACACATCAATTTCAATATTTCAATATTGTCACGTCAATTGTTCAATATATTCATCGATGACTTGGATGAGGGAATGGAGTGCGCCGTCAGCAAGTTTGCTGATGACATTGTGAGAAACAAAGTTGTGTTTTTGCAATAGAAGGTGCTTTTGCAGGGGAAAATTCCATTAACCTTGCACATTCAAAAGTGGTCGTGCAGCATAGCAGTGTGGAGTATGTTAAGCAGACAAGGGGAAGGTCCCACTGTCCCAAAATAAGGAGGATAGCTAAGGAAAACAGGATGAGCAGTAGGAAACCAGTAAAAACAAAAATCACGGGCCCTCTAATCACAAGAGAAGAAGGAAAAAAAAAAGGAAAAGGAGAAATTAACGGTTGGTCAAATAAAATTGTACATATATGGTATAGAAGTGCGTCGAGTAGGTTGTGAACCTGTAGTACTCAGCCAATGAGGAAACAGGAGAAATCAGGTGTCAGGTAATAGGGAATATAAGGTTATGATAAACTTTTACTGTGTGCTCCTGCTTGCAGGACGCCCACCATTGCAATCATGAATAAAATAGCTTCACAGAAGGTCCTGTCTGAAGAAAATTATTGAGATCTTTCTCACAACATTAAACTGGGAGGAGTGGCTGACACGCCGGAAGGCTGTGCTTCCATCCAGCGGGACCTCGACAGGTTGGAGAATTGGGTGGGGAGAAACTTAATGAAATATAACGACGGCAAGTGTAGAGTCCTGCATCTGGGCAAGAAAAAAAACAGACACCAGTATAAGTTGGGGACTGCCCTGCTGGAAAACAGTGAAGGGGAGATGGACCTGGGGGTCCTGGTGGACAGCCAGATGACCATGAGCCAGCACTGTGCCCTTGTGGCCAAGAAGGCCAATGGCATCCTGGGGTGTATCAGAAGGGGTATGGTTAGTAGGTCGAGAGAGGTTCTCCTCCTACCTCTACTCTGCCCTAGTGAGACCACATCTGGAATATTGTGTCCAGTTCTGGGCCCCTCAGTTCAAGAAGGACAGGGAACTGCTTGAGAGAGTCCAGCGCAGAGCCACAAGGGTGATTAAGGGAGTGGAGCATCTCCCTTATGAGGAAAGGCTAAGGGAGCTGGGTCTGTTTAACTTGGAGAAGAGACTGAGAGGTGACCTTATTAATGTTTATAAATATGTAAAGGGTGAGTGTGAGGAGGACGGAGCCAGGCTCTTCTCGGTAACATCCAGTGATAGGACAAGGGGAAATGGGTGCAAGCCGGAACATAGGAGGTTCTGCTTAAATATGAGACAAAACTTTTTTACAGTGAGGGTGACAGAGCACTGGAACAGCCTGCCCAGGGGGGTTGTGGAGTCTCCTTCTCTGGAGACATTCAAAACCCACCTGGACGCATTTCTGTGTGACATGATTTGGGTGTTCCTGCTCCGGCAGAGGGATTGGACTAGATGATCTTTCAAGGTCCCTTCCAGTCGCTAACATTTTGTGATTCTGTGATTCTGTAATTTACCAGTAAAACTTGGCAGCAGTGCTCTTCAGTTAAATTCTAATATCTGTTTTTTAAAAACTGGAAAATACATTTACTGAGATGTCAAGAAGGAAAATACGTGACAAATAAAAGATAAATTGAGTGTAAGATATTTTCCTTCATTTGATTTACTGTAAAACTCCTGAATTTTTTCAATACTGTGTGGTACTTTTAATGTTGCGGTCTCCTTTTTAGAAGCAAGGGTTGGCAGTGATCACCTGTCCCCAGCAGCAGGCAGTAAATGTCAAGACACCTACTTAAAGAAATGTCTTCATTTGCAAAAGGCATATTCAGTTCTTCCACGGTCAAATAGTAAGTTATGCTCATTTTGATTTCTTTGATGGGAATAACTTTAAATTTGGTGTTCTACATGATGGTCATAGGTTGAGGTTTGACGGTGTTTTGGCTTTGGAAGTTCTCATTGAAAATTAACAATTTTAAAAATTAACGGTGGAATGTCAGGACAATCATGTATCTTTTCTTTGTTATTAGAGTGGCTGTTCTGCCCTTACCATGCCTACCTTCCATGACAGTGTATATTCCCTTATTAACTTTTCTCTCATTGCTTAACGTTACTTGCTGAGCTGAATAATGAATATGACAGTCTTTCTTCTAAGAGCCATGATATACTGTGGCAAAGGTGTATGTTATTTTCTCATTAAGGCACACGTTTAAATTCAAAATTTCAGTGGTGAATTGAGATCTTTTTTTCAATGTCATTACCAAGAAAATCTAGAAGATGGCAGGAAAACACTATGACCCAAAGACTGAGGCTTAATCGGGGAAATAAAGGGAAACAGCACAGTATGTCACAAAGTTATTTCAGTTGGCAGTATATCATCACTCAGTTCCTGCTCTCAGAAGAGATATGCAAAGCTAACAATAGAATTCACGTGAATATGGAGTAAATCAAGAGGCAATTTTATAAGCAAGGCTCCGAGTTAGAAATTCTGCTCGTCTCATTGTGTTCGTGGACCTGGCTCACAAAATCCTGAAATCTTGGCAAGAGTTCAGATGCGGAATTAGGAGTATAAGCCTTGACAGTGAATTGGTTTGCTTTCTCTACTCTACCCAAAAGCCATTCCCATACCCTAGTTCCTTATGATTATTTTTTGAACTGTTTTCCTAATGTTGTGGTTTAACCCAACAGGAAGCTAAACACCACACAGATATTTGCTCACTCCCCCCACAGTGGAATGGGGAGAATAATAAAAAGAAAAGTGCAAGAACTTACGAGTTGAGATAAGGACAGTTTAATAAGAAACAAGCAAACAAAAAAAGTGGGAAAAAAACAATAACAACAAAAAGAATAAACGAAGAAAGTGATGCACAATGGAATTCCTCATCACCAGCTGACCAAGGCCCAGCCTGTCCCAGATCAACAGCATCCCCCTAGCCAATTCATCCCAGTTTTATTGTTCAGGATGACATCATATTGTATGGAATATCCCTTTGGTCAGTTTGGGTCAGCTGTCCTGGTTCTGTCCCCTCCCAACTTCTCGTGCACCCTCAGCCTCCTTGCTGGCAGGGCAATATGAGAAGCTGAAAAGTCCTTGACTTAGTGTAAGCACTGCTCTGCAACAACTAAAACATCAGTGTGTTATCAGCATTATTCTCATCCTAAATCTAAAACAAAGCACCATACCAGCTACTGAGAAGAAAATTAACTCTACCCTACCTGAAACCAGAACATACTTGGAAGCAGGACAGGATTGGTGCAATGCAGGCTCTGAAAGCCACTGACAGGCTAGGTATAGTAGGAATTAAACTTCTGTATCTCACAACCATCTGCATGAGTCATTTACTCCCCCAAACCTTAAGACCAACATGTATCGTGAGGCAGAAGAAATAAATAGTTCTCCTCTTCATGTCCCACAGCTGTCATACTACCAATTCCCTAGATTTTGTGCACTTTTATTTCTTAAGTCTGTCACTGTTCAATTTGGACTATAATATTTTAGAATCTAATGGCACATGTCACTTTGTGCATGGTTTTCTCAGATCTGTTGGAACTATACTGGAGATCTCAATTTGTAACTCTTTTTGCCACTTCAGTCCAGAAGTCCTTTGCCAGATAGCCTTTCCCACCAACTCACATTGTGAGATGTGTGCCTTTCATTCTACATACCACCCGGGAGACATCTGGGGGAGTCAGTGAGAAAAGCACAAGGATATTTGAAGAGTTGCTGCACTGAAGGAGTCTAACACAGTTCTCACAAAACACTTCAGCAACTGTCCAATAAGTTTTTATCTTGCTTTAAACAGCAGCCATCATCATCATGTTGTCTCACACACTCGCACACTGCCAGTATATGATTCTCCATGTCACCTGCAAAATAATTTATATTCTTAAAGAGAAACTCAACCCTCAAAAATTTACCTGGCAACTTCTCATATGAGCAGAGCAGTTGTTAATGTACTGTCCCCTGGCCAGTGAGTTTTGTGGAATAGCCGTGAGCCAGCTCACATCACTC
The DNA here is from genome assembly GCF_964034855.1 of Anser brachyrhynchus. Classification (NCBI taxonomy): domain Eukaryota; kingdom Metazoa; phylum Chordata; class Aves; order Anseriformes; family Anatidae; genus Anser; species Anser brachyrhynchus. The sequence continues at coordinate 16,779,077 of NC_137704.1, forward strand.
ATTTGAAACAGACTAAGCTGATCTCTCCTGCTGCAAGACCAGAAATGACCCTGCAGTGGGTTTACGTGGCAAAGTTTGGGTAGCAGGGGGCCATAGGGGTGGCCTCTGTGAGAAGAATCCAGAAGATGCCCCATGTTAGATAAGGGGCCCAACACTGGCCAGAGCCAAGCCAATAAGTGATGTTGGTTGTGCCTCTGTGAGAGCATATTTAAGAAAGGGAAAAACAAAACTGCTGCACACAGAAGCTGGGAGAGTGAGGAACAGCCTTGGACCTGTAGCCCCTGGAGAGGAGATCAGAAAGGAGCACGTGACCTGGCAGGAGCTGCTGCCCGTGTATAGTGGGTATGGATGTGATGGAGTTAACTTTCCCTGCAGCAGCCCATACAGTGCTGTGCTCTGCACTTGTAGCTAGAACACCAGTGGTATCACACCAGTGTTGTGTCTGCTGCTGAGCAGTGCTGGCACAGCATCAGGACTCTCTCTAACCTTCCCAAAGCCAACAGGCTGGGGGTGGGCAAGAGTTGAGGAAGGAACATCACCAGGGCAGCTGACTTCAACCAACCAAAGGGATATTCCATACCATATGATGTCACACTCAGCAATAAAAGGTGGAAAAAGGAAGAAGAGGGGTGGGCTCTCGTTGTGAAAACATCTGTCCTCCAGAACAACAGCTATGTGCGTTGAGGCCCTGCTTCCCCTTCTTCTTCCCCTCGCCTTCTGTGGAGGGGGAGTGAGAGAGCAGTTGTGGTGGAGTTCAGCTGCCTAGCAAGGTAAAACCACCACAGTCCTTTTTCGGGCCCAACATGGGGCACGAAGGGTTGATATAACAATAGAATTGATTAAAACGCTTACAACTAACACACTTACTTGCTAGTCACCATGTTCAGTGTCCTGTTAATATTGGCGTGTTTGATCATGTGTCATGCAATCCGTGTCATGTTCTCCTTTCTCCTCTATATCCGATCCGAGAATGTGCTACAATCTGTGTTCGTTGTTGTTTTTTTTTAATTCACTGTGCTGCCAAGCACTGGCCTTGAGTTTAATCTGGCATTCAGGCTCTGCGCTGTTATCATTTGAGTCTCATGGAAACTATCTTTTAGAGAATATTCAGAATTACACTGCCTTCCTTCCCTCATCTGGAAGTCAGTTTATGAATAATATCAGGAATGGTACCTCCTCCTTCTTTCACAGTGGGCTAATTACAACAGTTTCTGAGTATTTTGAATATCCATGTGTAACCCATATATTACTATTTCTAATTCTGAATAACGGGTTTCCTCTTCTCTCTAAGATTAGTCGACTGTTTAGAAATCTTACCCGGGAATCTGTCCCAAAACAGTCTGGTGGCGGGTGGCAAGGCCTGTGGGAGGATATCGGCAGGTACCTGTCACGGGTGTCTCCTCCAATAGTTTTGAACTTCACCCCTGAACAAGTGCAAAATCCTAAAAACCTGACAGAATGTTTGAGAGTCGTATGCCCTGACAATGCTGGAGAACGACAGCTTGCAGCACTGTGCTGGGTCCTGGCTTACGCCTATCAAACACTATTTAACGCCATCCAGCACCCTCAAGGGAGGGAGGAGGTCTCTGAATCTGATGACCAGATAACACACGCTGTGACTGACCCAGAGGACCAACCGACTATGGTATCAGTCGCCCCCATAGTCAAGTCAAAACAATGGAAACAGAAGTCAGCTCGTTTAGTAAGGGAAGAAGCCTCTCCTAAGAAGGAGGGAGAAGAGGAGAAGGCAGGCACCTCTAAAGCAGAGCCACCACAAAAACAGCAGGAAAAAGAGATGGAAATCATAAATGAATTAGAAACCACCCAATCTCTATCCTTGAGTGAGTTGCGAGAAATACGAAAGGATTACGGTCGACGCCCAGGTGAGCACATCCTCACCTGGCTGCTTCGATGCTGGGACACTGGGGCCAATAGCCAACAGCTAGAAGGCAGCGAAGCCAAGCAGCTGGGATCTCTCTCTAGAGAAAGGGTCATTGACAAAGTAATTGGGAGAGAGAGACAGGTTCTCAGCCTCTGGAGGCGACTCCTGGCAGCTGTGAAAGAAAGGTATCCCCACAAGGAATATACTGTATATCAAATAGGCAAGTGGACCACCATGGAGAAAGGTCTCCAGCACCTGCGGGAATTAGCTGTGCTGGAGAAGGTTTATAGTGATTTGGACAACGCCCAGACACCTCAAGATCCCGATGAAGTCCAGTGCACAGCATCCATGTGGCGTAAGTTTGTGCGGAGTGCACCATCATCACATGCCAGTACGCTGGCAGGAATTCAGTGGGATGAGGGGATGGGACCAACAGTGTATACTCTGTCCTGCCAGCTTCAATAATATGAAGACAGTCTCTCTGTTCCACTACAGGCCTGCATCTCGGTTGTGGAAAACCTGTCCCAGAGGCTCCACCACCTCGCAGAACAATCTTCTCCCTCCTCACCCAGACCGAGTAATATTTCAGCCACTAAGAATCAGTATTTTCCTGCTCGAGGGAGAGAGTACCCAAGACACACACCACGTGGCACCTTGTGGTTTTATCTGCGTGACCACGGGGAAGATATGAGGAAGTAGGATGGTGAACCTACTTCAACCCTAGCTGCTCAGGTACATGAACTGCAAGGAAATACAGCAGCAAGAAGAGGGGCTCCTAGGAAAAATGCTGCTCCGTTTTCTGTTGGGCAATTCCCCAGAGGCAGTAGAAGGGCTGATATTATTCTTGACCCTGATGAAGGGACCTCTGCTTCTCATTTGCAAGAATTAAGCAACAGACACTCCAACCAGGACTAGAGGGGCCCTGCCTCTGGCCAGGTAGAGGAGAGGAATAACCAGATTTATTGGACTGTGTGGATCTGATGGCCTGGCACAGTGGAACAACAGGAATACAAAGCTCTAGTGGACGCTGGCGCACAGTGTACCTTAATGCCATCAGGCTACCAAGGGGCAGAACTCATCTGTGTCTCTGGAGTGACAGGGGGATCCCAACAGCTAACTGTATTGGAAACTGAAGTGAGTCTAACTGGGAATGAGTGGCAGAAGCACCCCATAGAGCCCAGAGGCTCCATGCATCCTTGGCATAGACTACCTCAAGAGAGGGTACTTCAAGGATCCAAAAGGGTACCGGTGGGCTTTTGGCATAGCTGCTTTGAGCACAGAGAAGATTAGGCAGCTGTCTACCCTGCCTGGCCTTTCAGAAGACCCTTCCGTTGTAGGATTGCTGAAGGTTGAAGAACAGCAGGTGCCAATCGCTACCACAAGGGTGCACCGAAGGCAATATCGCACCAACCAAGACTCCCTGATTCCCATCCATGAGTTGGTTCATCGGCTGGAGAGCCAAGGAGTGATCAGCAAGACTCACTCACACTTTAATAGTCCCATATGGCCAGTGTGAAAGTCTAATGGCGAGTGGAGGCTAACGGTGGACTATCGCGGCCTGAATGAAGTCACACCACCACTGAGCCCTGCACTGCCAGACATACTAGAATTCCAGTACAAACTAGAGTCAAAGGCAGACAAGTGGTACGCCACAACTGATATAGCTAATGCATTTTTCTCCATCCCTCTGGCAGCAGCATGCAGGCCACAGTTTGCTTTCACTTGGAGGGGTGTCCAATATACCTGGAATCGGCTGCCCCAGGGGTGGAAACACAGCCCTACCATTTGCCATGCCCTGATCCAGACTGCATTGGAACAAGGTCCTGAACACCTGCAGTACATTGATGACATCCTCGTGTGGGGCAACACAGCTGAAGAAGCTTTTGAGAAAGGGAGGAAAATAATCCGCATTCTCCTGAAAGCTGGTTTTGCCATTAAACAGAGTAAGGTCAAGGGACCTGCACAGGAAATCCAGTTCTTGGGGATAAAATGGCAGGATGGACGTCGCCATATTCTGATGGATATGATCAACAAAATAATAGCAATGTATCCGCCAACTAGCAAAAAAGAAACGCAAGCTTTCCTAGGCCTTGTGGGATTCTGCAGAATGCATGTTCCAGGCTATAGTCAGTCTGTGAGTCCTCTGTATCGAGTGACTCAAAAGAGAAACTATTTCAAGTGGGGGCCCTGAGCAACAACAGGCCTTTGAACAAATCAAACAAGAAATAGCCCGTGCAGTAGCCCTTGGGCCTGTCCGTACCGGACCAGCTGTGCAAAACATACTTTACACTGCAGCTGGGGAGCATGGCCTCACCTGGAGCCTCTGGCCGAAAACCCCAGGAGAAACTCGAGGTTGACCGCCGGGGTTCTGGAGCCCGGGGCTATCGAGGATCAGAAGCCAATTACACCCCAACTGAAAAGGAGATACTAACAGCATACGAGGGTGTTCGAGCTGCTTCAGAAGTTGTGGGTACAGAAGCACAGCTCCTCTTGGCACCACAGCTACCTGTGTTACGTTGGATGTTCAACAGGAAAATTCCCACTACACACCCTGCAACCGACGCTACGTGGAATAAGTGGATAGCGTTAATTATGCAGCAGGCTCGAATGGGGAAACCCAACCGCCCAGGAATCCTGGAGGAGATAATGGACTGGCCGGAAGGCAGAGATTTCGGAGTACTGACAAAAGAGGTAACTCGTGCTGAAGAGGCACCAGCATATAATGAGTTGCCAGAAGACAGAAAGCAGTCTGTGTTGTTCACTGACGGATCCTGCCCTGTGGTAGGGAGCCATCGGAAATGGAAAGCTGCTGTGTGGAGTCCCACACGATGAGTTGTGGAGGCCATGGAAGGGGAAGGTGAGTCGAGTCAGTATGCAGAAGTGAAAGCCATACAACTGGCCCTAGAGATTGTCGAAAGAGAAAAATGGCCAGTACTGTATCTCTACACTGACTCATGGATGGTGGCAAATGCTCTGTGGGGGTGGCTGCAGCAATGGAAACAGAGCAACTGGCAGCGCAGAGGTAAACCTATTTGGGCTGCTACCCTGTGGCAAGATATTGCTGCTCGGGTAGAAAACCTGGATGTAAAAGTACGTCATGTAGCTGCCCACATGCCCAAGAGTCGCGCTACTGAAGAACATCAGAACAACGAAGAGGTGGATCGAGCTTCATAAATTGAAGTGGCTCAGGTGGACCTGGACTGGGGACGTAAGGGTGAGCTGTTTGTAGCTCGATGGGCCCATGAAACATCAGGACATCTGGGGAGGGATGCCACATACAGATGGACTCATGATCGAGGGGTGGACCTGACCACTGAGGCCATCACACAGGTTCCCCATGAGTGTGAGACCTGTGCTGCAATCAAGAGCGCCATGGAGGTAAAATCTCCCTGGAACAGGGGGAGGTGGCTAGGGTTTCAATATGGTGAGGCCTGGCAAATTGACTATATTGGACCACTCCCACAAACCCGCCAAGGCAAACGGTACATACTCACCACGGTAGAAGCAACTACTGGGTGGCTGGAAACATACCCCGTAAACCATGCCACGGCCCGAAACACAATCTTGGGCTTAGAAAGGCAAGTGCTGTGGCGTCATGGTACACCAGAGAGAATTGAGTCTGACAATGGCAGTCATTTCCGAAACAATCTTGTCACCTCCTGGGCCAAGAGGCATGGTATTGAGTGGGTGTATCACACCCCTTATCACCCACAAGCCTCTGGGAAGGTTGAGAGGTACAATGGACTGTTAAAGACTATGTTACGAGCCTTGGGTGCTGGGACATGGAAACAATGGGACATAAATCTACCAGAAGCCACTTGGCTAGTTAACCACAGGGGGTCTGACAGCCGTGCTGGTCCTGCTGAAGCAAAACCCCTACACACGGTGAAAGGAGCTAAAGTCCCCGTAGTGCATGTAGGGAAGTGGATGGGGAAGGCGGTGTGGGTTGCTCCTGCCTCGGGAAAAGGCAAACCCCCTTGTGGGATTGTCTTTGCCCAAGGACCGGGGTATACCTGGTGGGTCATGCAAAAGAATGGGGATATTAGGTGCGTGTCTCAAGGAGATTTAACCTTGGGAGAAAACTAATCTGTAATCTATAAAGTTATGTGTTGTAGAAAGACACTGCAGGATCAACGACAGGTCAACTTTGCAAGGAACCGGGCAAGTGCAGCAAGGACTCGAGCTAAGCTGGTGCTGGCGTCCAGACATCTAACTCCGCCTGCCCTGAGTGACCACTTTGGCAGATGAAGACTAAATCGTCAACAGTTCTTATGAACTTTTTTTCAGAAAGACCTATAGGGTGAAAAGATGTACTTACCTATCAATCTGTTAAAGGACAAGGAACAGTGGTGATGAGAATACTTATATGCTGAAGTATGGGGGACCTGAGAGTGACACAAATGTTATGGAATAAGGGGTGGAGGTTGTACTGGGTCTGTCTGGGATGGAGTTAACTTTCCCTGCAGCAGCCCATACAGTGCTGTGCTCTGCACTTGTAGCTAGAACACCAGTGGTATCACACCAGTGTTGTGTCTGCTGCTGAGCAGTGCTGGCACAGCATCAGGACTCTCTCTAACCTTCCCAAAGCCAACAGGCTGGGGGTGGGCAAGAGTTGAGGAAGGAACATCACCAGGGCAGCTGACTTCAACCAACCAAAGGGATATTCCATACCATATGATGTCACACTCAGCAATAAAAGGTGGAAAAAGGAAGAAGAGGGGTGGGCTCTCGTTGTGAAAACATCTGTCCTCCAGAACAACAGCTATGTGCGTTGAGGCCCTGCTTCCCCTTCTTCTTCCCCTCGCCTTCTGTGGAGGGGGAGTGAGAGAGTGGTTGTGGTGGAGTTCAGCTGCCTAGCAAGGTAAAACCACCACACCATGGGAGACCCAGGTTGGTGCAGTGTGCTCCTGATGGATGGACCCCCGTGGTACGGACCCATATCTGGAGCAGTTCTTGAAGAGCTGCTGTCTGTGGGAAGCCCACACAGGATCAGTTCGGGAAGGACTGTATCCTGTGGGAGGGTCCCCATGTTGGAGCAGGGGAAGAAAGTGACCAAGAAGGAGTGGCAGAGACAAAGTGCTATAGACTGGCCGCAACCCCCATCCCCCGTTCCCCTGCACCGCTCGGGAGGAGGAAGTGAAAGATGGTTGTTTGGGGGAAGATGTTTTTATTTTTTTCTTTGTTTCTCACTTCTCTAGCTTGTTAGTAATAGGTAATACATTTCTCTAATCTCCCTGTGCTGAGTGTGTTCTGCCTGTGACAAAAATTTTCGAGTGATCTCCGTTCTTATCTCAACCCTTGAGCCCTTTTTATCGTATTTTCTCCCCCTTTCTCTCTGAGGAGGGGGAGTGAGAGAGCAGTTGTGGTGGAGCTCAGCTGCCCACCAGAGTGAAACCACCACAACTCTGCTGGCCAGCTTCAACTCTAATTGATCCTTGGCTGCACAAACTCTCTCCCTACAACGACAAGCAGCATCCCTGTCGTCCTCCCATGTCACCCCTCCTTGCTTCCAGCAACCATACACTTTTTTTTTTTTTTCCGCCTAAGCTCTTGAAGATCCCTGCTCAGCCAAGCCAGCCTTCTGCCCCGCCTGCTTGACTTACGACATTTTGGAATTGCCTGGTCCTGCACTCTTAGGAGATGGTACTTAAAAACCAACCAGCACTGATGGACCTCAATGTCTTTAAAAGCAGTTTCCCAGGGGACCTTACTAACTAGTTCCCTGAGCAGCCTGAAATTTGCTCTCCTCCAATCCAGGGTTGAAGTTTTAGTGGCAGTTTTCCTCCTATCACCAAAGATTTTAAACTCGACTACTTCATGGTCACTATGGCCAAGGTGGCCACCTATAACCACTTCACCCCCCACCATGTTGGGGCAGGGGAAGAGTGACCATGAAGGAGTGGCAGAGATGAAGCATTATGGACTGACCGCAACCTCCATTCCCCATGTTGCCGCTTGGGGGAAGGACACAGAAGAGGGTGGATAGGGTGGGGGGTGGGGGTGGTGGTTTTAGTTTGCTTTTAGTTTCTCTCTGTTCTGGCCTGCTAGTGATAGGGAAGAAATTATATTAATCTCCCTATGCTGAGTCTGTTTTGCCTGTGATGATAATTGTTGAGTGATCTCCCTGTCCTTATCTCAACCCTTGCACCCTTTTCATCATATTTTCTCCCCCTTTTCGTTGAGGAGTGGAGCGAGAGAGCAGTTGCGGTAGAGTTCAGCCGCGTAGCAGAGTAAAACTTACACAGTGAGTGAGTTAGGAAACGTCTGCATCTTTTTATTTGGTATTGTATTGCTGAATACACCCTGAGGTGGGTGTTGGGTGCAGTGTTGTTTAAGAAATGCACAAAGATTTTGATTTAAGATTAAAAAGATCTTGGTTAACACTGTTTTGAGCTTCAGAATTCTGAAAATATTATGTGAACGTGATTGGAGTTTCTGTTCCTGAAATTGTCTTGAACTCTTAATATCTTCATGGTATTTATGTCAAATGCATTTGGTTGTCTCGCTCTACACAGCTGATTTTCAGATGCAGTGTATTTTGGAGGGGAAAAAAAAGTCATAATATCGTTGGACAGATGTATGTAACACATAGCTTGGAGTATTTGTTTTTAATTGCATGTATTTAGTTCCCTGCCATTGCTGTTTCACTAACTGGTGTCAGAAGATGTTCAGGTGTAACAAATCATGTAACTGTAATAGTTGTCCAGCTTCCAACATTAATTTAAATGATCATCAGTAGAAGATGCACTGTGTAACTGAGTGGTTAAGTAGATAACTTCGCATCAGTCTTTTATAATGTGATGATGTTGATGATTTTTAAGGCCTGCAGTGACAGACCTCACCTCTGAAATAATGATGCAAATTGTGATCAGCTTCTGAATCATGCTTGGAGGAAGGTTTTTTGCCCTAATACGCTAAAATTCTTTAATATTTTTATGAATTTTCTTTGATAATCTAAGATGCATTTTCCAGGTTAATAACTTAACAGCTGAACATATGTTTACTGGGATACCTCTTAAGAATTTCTTGCTAAGCATTCTAAAATTTCTGGAAGCAGATAACACTGAATGGAAGGGGAATGATAATGATGGTCTCAATCCTGGACTCAAAAATATTTCTTACAAGTGCAGAACTGGCTGGGTGATTGCCTCCTGCTATGGGTAATGCTGTTATATGCCAAGTCTGGGGCTTTTGTTGTCAAAAGAGTGCTAGCTAGATAATCATACTCTTCTTTGTTTTTACAGTTGCTAAGACTTCTGAGGCAGTTTGGCTACTTACTGAATAAAAATTACAAGTTGCCGAATGAGTAGAATAAGCATTTTAGATTTATGGGACTAAAGAACTTTTAATATTTGAGTGAACCTGAACAGTCTGCTTTCTAAATAAGCTTTCTTCCTAGTTCTTATATCATGGCTAGTAAGTTACAATTGCTGTTACAACAGCCTGGGAATTTTGCAGCATTTGTAGAGGTTTACTTGAGTGGAATTTACTTTTAAACTCTGTAATGTATAATTGCTTTAACAGGATGACTCCTTTGACTTGCATAACAGCAACAGTCCTCGTCATGAGAGATATATAAATCAAAACTTCGAAAATGAAATTCCGCAAGAGAATGGCAATGCTTCAGTTACATCTCAACTAATCATTAGATCTTCAACTTTTCCTCAGGCAGATGTTCTTTCAAGCTCACTTGAGGCAGAGCATAGGTATGTATTTATTATATAAAATGTTTCTTCATGGTAAGTGAGTGTCTTCAGTTCTTACAAGCTTAGAAGTCAGAATCTGGAAGCTGAGAAGACAATACTTAATAAGAGTTTAAGTTTTAGACGTACTAATTTAACGTGGAATATACTTTGCTTCTATTAGGCTTGTGTACTGGCATCTTTAACTTGCTTTACTAAAAATTTGATATTTCCTTAACGAAATAAAGCAAACTACATAGAGACTTTCATCCCTCTGATTTTGGGCTGTATATCTAGGAGGAACAATGCGTGTAGTTGCTATCTGTATTAATAATACTTCAAATGTTGCATCTTATGTAAAACCCAGTGAACTTTTCCTTGTTAAAGAAATGGATTGTTTTTATAGCTATTTGACATGGTCAGTGATATCACAAGACAATGCAATAGAAAGGGAGAAAGTAACTTCAGAAAAGGATTGAAATATAATTCTAGTATCTCCTAGGTGTAACTGCAGTAGCAGGTGATAAAGATGAGAATGGTGCTGCTAGGAAATCATAACTCAGTCTGGAGGCGAGCTTGTCATGAGTCCTGTTAATTTCTTACTGTTAACTAAAGAAACAGTGTCTTTTTTCAGTGATAGATTCTATGTATACATTGGACTAGAGAAATTTTCCTTCTGTAGTACCCGCAGAGACTTTCATGACTTCTTCTCCATTATGATTATAGAAGGTGAAATGTACCCTGTTCTGTTTGTGATTTTTTCTTTTTTTGTGTGTGTGTGTGTGTGTGTGTGTGTGTGTGTGGATTTCTGCATGCATGAAGACGTTATGGTAGGCCTTTTTGTGGAAAAGTGGACTCGAAGTGACCAGCTTAACTCGCAGGATGCTTGTGCATGCCTAATAACTATTGGCACATTGTACAAAATAAATCTTGGACTTTCCTTCTGCTGGGGGAGTTTCCAGCATGCAGTGATTATATATTCATCCTGTAGGTGTTGAGTTTGCTAATCTGAAATTTTTAGTGTAGTTTACATTCTTAACTGTCCTAGAAGCCTAATGCTGCTTTAAAGAGACAACGTTGCTTAAGTTATTTAGCTATTGCCCTAAATTTTACTTAAATTAACAGCTATATAACTGTTCAATTATACATAATACTATTAAAATCCTAGCTTGCTTGCAGTAAAACTTTGACTCAAATTACTGTTGCTAAAAATATAACTATCACTGAAATGCTTTTGGCATTACATAGTAGCAAGTCTTTTTTGTATGTGTATAACCCAAATGAGCGTATTCTCATAAAAGAGAAGCTTTGGATGACTTGTGCATTATTTCCGCTGATTTCACTGCTCTGGCAATCGCATTGTTCAGTTAGGTCTGAGCAATACAGAGGGATATAACTTCCATTTCTCTTGTTGTCCTGTTAACTTTTTTAAGCAGACTAAGTAGTGCCGTCCCATCCCTCTACAATTTTGGGCTTTTAGTATGGTTTTAATAATGGTTAGTGCTGTCATTGGTTGCATGCAGGGTTGTCCAGTGCACATCTGTTGTATTGGGACCTAGGATTTTTTGTAGGGAGAGTTATGTTGCAGAGTGTTTCTTGCTGACATCTGGCTAAATGGAGAATCAGGTACACAACATCAACTTGAATTCATCTAACTAATTCTGTTTTAATATATTCACTGTTCTTCATCTGTGTCAGTACTCTGTGCCAGTTCTGGCCTATACTTTTAGAAACATCTTTAATTTTTGCGAGATAGTGGTGTGTTTTGCTTTTGCTTTTTAACCTCTGAAGATTTAAGGTCATCAGACCTTAAGGTTTGCCTGAAGAAGGTGCTAATCCTGTTGGCAAAAACTTCGCAGCAAGAGAATGTGCTATCTTTGTTAAATGCTAGTCTTCACCCTCAGATTTAACCCCTGTTTTCGGTGTCTTAATGCTTAAAACCACTTTCTTCATGCTCAGATATTGCTGTACCACTTTTGGTACTAGCTAAAATACTTTGATTATTTCATCTTTTGAGATATCTCAAGTTTAATCACCAGAGGAATGTCTCCATTTCTCTTCCTCCCTGCATCCCAAAACTCGCTCCTAGTTATAGTCTGTACATGCTGCGATATCAGCATCTGCTGTCAGGTGAGACTTGAAAAATTACAAAGAAGCCCGTCCTGGCTCTGACACTAGCATGTGCTAGAAAAATAGAAACTATATGAGGCCATTGCATCCTGAATTGTGCCTCTGTCACTGAAGAGCAATGCAGATTTTCTCAGGATTTGATGCAGAAGGTGTTGTGGGTTGAAGTGAGTGCTAGCTCCCATGGAGGAAACTCCAGCAGCATTCCTTCTGGTTGCTGCTATCCAGGAAAAAACTGCAGATTGCCTCAGTGTGAATATTTGCCTCTTTGCACTATTTTTGAGGAGGTACACTGTTGTTCCACCAAAGCAGTTATGCAAAGGAAATGCATTCTTTTCCACCTTATGTAGTCTTCTTCTAGTCTTCACTATGGCCAAGGTGGCCACCTATCGCCACTTCACTCACCAGACCCTCCCTGTTTACAAGCAACAGGTCTAGGAGGGCACCTTTCCTAGTTGGCTCTCTTTGTACCTGTACCAAAAAGTTATCATCAAGGTGCTTCAGGAATCTCCTGGACCCCTTTGTCTCAGCTATGTGATATTCCCAGTTGATATCTGGCAGGTTGAAGTCCCCCATAAGGACAAGGGCAGCTGATCTAGAGGTATCTCTCAGTTCCTTAAAGAATAGTTCATCAGTGTTGTCATCCTGTCCTATAGTAGTGTCCTATGGTCTATAGTAGACTCCCGCAACGACATCCCCTTTAATTGCTTGTCCCTTAATCCTTACCTAGAGGTTCTCAATCGTGTCATTGCTTACTGCAAGCTCTGTACAGTTCAGCCCCTCCATTACATACAGTGCCACCCCTCTGCCTCATCTGCCCTGCCTATCCCTTCTGAAGAGCCCATAACCGTCCATCGTAACAGACCAGTCACAGGTCTCTTCCCACCAGGTTTCGCTTATGCCAATAACGTCATAGCTCTGGGACTGGGCCAAGGCTTCTAGCTCCTCTTGCTTGTTCCTCATGCTGCATGCGTTTGTGTAGAAACATTTTAAATGTGCTTCATTGTACCCAATACTTTGGAGCAGACAGAAGGATCTCGCTAGCATGCAGTCCTTCCAATTTTGGCATGCCATCCTATAGCTTATCACTGGTGGGCCTGGTTTTATCCCTTTTCCCCCTCAAATCTAGTTTAAAGCCCTATCAGTCAGCCCTGCAAACTCCTGGGCAAAAATCATTTTTCCCCCTCTGAGAAAGGTGCATCCTATCAGGTGCCAGCAGGCCTGGTGTTGTGTAGACCATCCCTTGATTGAGCAACCCTAAATTCTGCTGATGCTACCAGCCTCGGAGCCACATATTGATCAGCTGGGTCTGCCTATTCCTTTCAGTATTGTTCCCTGCTACTGGAAGGACAGAGGAAAATATTACACTTAACCAGTTGCCCCAAGGCCCTGAAGTCCCTTTTGATTGCCCTTGGACTTCTCTTTGCTACTTCATTCCTGCCAGCATATAAAACCAATAAAAGGTAACTATCAGATGGCCATACCAGGTAAGCGACTTTTCTAGCAATGTCTCTTACCTGGGCCTCAGGGAGGCAGTAGACTTCCCTATGGGTTGGGTCGATATATTGGGCCCTCTGTTCCCCACAGAAAGGAGGAGGAGTCACCTATGACAATAGCCCTTTTTTTTTTTTCTTGATGGAGCCTGTTGTGATATAGGGGATAGGGGCTGACTTGCCCTAGGGATCACCTCGCACCTCGTTGGACCTTCATCCACATCGTTGTTTGTCTGTCAGTGTAGTGGGTTTACGTGGCAACGTTTTGGTAGCAGGGGGCCATAGGGGTGGCTTCTGTGAGAAGGATCTAGAAGCTGCCCCATGTTTGGTAAGGGCCCCACTGCTGACCAGAGCTGAGCCAATAAGTGATGTTGTTTTGCGCCTCTGTGAGAGCATATTTAAGACAGGGAAAAAAAACACTGCGCCACACACAGCAGCTGGGAGAGTGAGAGGAGTGAGGAACAGCCTTGCAGGCGCCAAGGTCAGTGAAGAAGGAGGGGGAGAGGTGCTCCAGGCGCCAGAGCAGAAGTCCCCTGCGGCCTGTGGTGAGGACCATGGTGAAGCAGGCTGTCCCCCTGCAGCCCATGGAGTACCACGGTGGAGCAGGGTTCCACGCTGCAGCCCGTGGAGGAGACCACGGTGGAGCAGGTGGACCTGCATCGACGGAGGCTGCGGCCTGCGGAAGACCCCTGCCGGAGCAGATTCCGGGCCGGACCTGTAGCCCGTGGAGAGGAGACCACGCAGAAGCAGGTGACATGGCAGGAGCTGCTGCCCGTGGGGGATCCAGGTTGGAGCAGTTTGCTCCTGAGGGATGGACCCCGTGGTACGGACCCATATCTGGAGCAGTTCTTGAAAAGCTGCTGCCTGTGGGAAGTCCACGTCGGATCAGTTCAGCAAGGACTGCATCCCGTGGGAGGGACCCCACAGCACAGGGGACGAGAGTGACCGAGAAGGAGCGGCGGCGAAGAAGCGCTATAGACTGACCATAACCCCCGTTCCCCAGCGCTGCTCGGGGGGAGGAGGTGGAAGTGGGTGGATGGGGGGGAAGGTGCTTTTGGTTTCTTTCATTTGTTTCTCACTTCTCTAGCTTGTTATTAATAGGTAATAAATCTTACTGTCTCCCTATGCTGAGTCTGTTTTGCCCGTCACGATAATTACTGTGCGATCTCCTCGTCCTTATCTCAACCCTTGAGCCCTTTTCATCGTATTTTCTCCCCGTTCCTCTTTGAGGAGGGGGAGTGAGAGAGCGGTTGTGGTGGAGCTCAGCCACCCACCCGAGTAAAACCACCACAGTCGGTCATGTTCCAGAGCCTCATAGTTGCTGTATAAGAACACCCAAGGAGGTGAAGTAGGCAGGGAGCGGGGTTGCCTGCCACCCTGGGCAGAAACCTGCTTCCATTCCCTTCCTCCCCCCCCCCTGTCTCTTAGTTCCCCTCCTTTTGCCTGGTGGTGAGAGGGTAGGGGGGATCCTTTGTTTCTTGTGTTGTGGCTGGCCCGCATGCTTGTCTCAGGGATGGTAAAGTATGATTCCACCAGTTGATCTCCTTCTCTGACTCCCTGCTGCTCTTCAGCCTGCCCACCTCCTCCCGAAGCTCTGTCACCAGGCTGAGCAGTTCTACCTGGGCATACCTCCCCACATGTATACTCACTGCTGCCATCACTGACAGAAAACTTGGGCGTGCTCTGCAGTCTGAGATGTGGATGGCTGCTTGTTGCCAGGGGAGCTCTGCTGGGGTAGCTGCATCAGTGCCTGTGGCTGGAGAGGCCAGAGGGGACGCAAAGGGTGTATGCTATGACTAGAGTTCCTTGCACACAGGTGTGGTAGTTTTGCCCTGCTATGCAGCTGAACTCCACCACAACTGTTCTCTGGCTCCCCCTCCTCAAAGGAAAAGGGGAGAAAATATGAAAAAAAAGGAGCAAGCGTTGAGACAAGGACAGGGAGATCACTCAACAATTATCATCACAAGCAAAACAGACTCAGCATAGGGAGATTAATATAATTTCTTCCCTATCACTAGCAGGCCAGAACAGAGAGAAACTAAAAGCAAACTAAAACCACCACCCCCACCCCCCACCCTATCCACCCTCTTCTGTGTCCTTCCCCCAAGCGGCAACATGGGGAATGGAGGTTGCGGTCAGTCCATAATGCTTCATCTCTGCCACTCCTTCATGGTCACTCTTCCCCTGCCCCAACATGGGGTCCCTCCCATGGGATAAAGTCCTTCCCAAACTGATACTGCGTGGGCTTCCACAGGCAGCAGCTCTTCAAGAACTGCTCCAATATGGGTCTGTATCACAGGATCTACCCTTCAGGAGCAAACTGCTCCAACGTGGGTCCTCCACAGGTGGAAGCTCCCACCACATCACCCGCTCCTGCATGGGCTCCTCTCCAAGGGCTACAGGTCTGGCCTGGAGCCTGCTCCTGAGGGGCTCTCCATGGGCTGCAGCCTCCTTCAGGTCAGGTCCACCTGCTCCACAATGGGCTCCTTCCACAGGCTGCAGCGTGGAGATCTGATCTGCCGTCATACACCATGGGCTGCAGGAGGACAACCTGCTTCACCATGGTCCTCTCCACAGGCCGCAGGGGAACTTCTGCTCCAGTGCCTGGAGCACCTCCTCCCTCTCCTTCACTGACCTTGGTGTCTGCAGGGCTGTTTCTCACTCCTTGCTCTCCCAGCTGCCATTGCACAGCAGTTTTTTTGTTTTGTTTTTTTGTTTGTTTGTTTGTTTTTTTGTTTTTGTTTTTTGTTTTTGTTTTTTGTTTTTTTTTTTCCCTTTCTTAAATATGTTCTTACAGAGGCACTGCCAACATCACTTATTGACTCGACTCTGGCCAGCGGTGGGTCCCTTTTGGAGCTGGCTGGAACTGGCTCTTCTCTAATATGGGGCATCTTCTGGACTCTTCTCACAGAGGCCACCCCTGCAGCCTCCCTGCTACCAAGCCCTTGCTACGTAAACCCAAGACAGCAGGTTACAATCACTGTTGGAAGTGGCAGTGACAGTGTGTCCTGGTTCCAGTTAGGACAGAGTTAATTTTCCTCCTAGTAGCTGGTAGGGTGCTATGTTTTGGATTAGGATGAGAAGAGCGCTGATAACATGCTGATGTTTTAATTGTTGCAGAGCAGTGTTTACACCAGGCCAAGGACTTTTCGGCTTCTCGCTCTGTCCTGCCAGCGAGCAGGCTAGGGGTGCAGCAGGAGCTGGGAGGGGACAGACCCAGGACAGCTGACCCAAACTGGCCAAAGGGGTATTCCATACCATCTGACGTCATGCTAAAAAATGTATAGGGGTGGCTAGCCGGGGTGGGGGGGCCGACTTCTCAGGGATAGGCTGGGCATCGGTCAGCAGGTGGTGAGCAATTGCATTGTGCATCACTTGTTTCGTTCACATTATTATTAGTAGTACCGTTATCATTATTATTATTGTTATTATTGTTATTATTATATTCCTGTCTTCATAAACTGTCTTTATCTCAACTCACCGGCTTCACTTTCCCGTTTCTCTCCCCCATCCCAGAGAGGGAGGGGGGAGGGTGAGCGAACGGCTGTGTGGTGTTTAGCTGCCGGCCGGGTTAAACCACAACACAGTGCCCTTCTGCGCAAACTGCCCCACCACTCCCTAGCTGATGCACCACGCCCTGTTTGCCTCCCTTCTTAACCCTGCTCCTGGGTGATGGTGCTCCATTGGTGATGCTTTTGTACATGTGGGGCTGGCTGCCACTGCTCCTGGCCCAGCCTAAGCCTCATCAGATGCTCTCACGAGGCCTTTCAGGAACTCCCCTGCACACCGTCATTCCTTGTTCCGCTGCAGAACTTGCCTGCACTGCAGCTGATCACCTTGGCGAGTGGTACTCCAGGTTGTACTCAAGTGTTTAGAATAGTATAGTTCAGTTGGAAGGGACCTTCCAAGATCATCTAGTCCAATTGCTTGACCACTTCAGGGCTTACCAAGAGTTAAAGCATATTAATGAGGGCATTATCCAAATGTCTCGAACGCTGGCAGGCTTGGGGCATCTACTGTCTTGCTAGGAAGCCTGTTCCAGTTTTTGACCACCCTCACAGTCAAGTAAATTTTCCTCATGTCCAGTCTGAACCTCCCCTGGCACAGTTTTGTGCACTTCCCGTATGTCCTGTCATTGTTTACTAGGGAGAAGAGACCAGCACCTCCCTCTCCACTTCCCCTTCTCAAGAAGTTGTAGAAAGCAACGGGGTCACCTCTTAGCCTTCTGTTCTCCAAACTAGACAACCCAAGTGTCCTCAGCCTCTCCTCATAGGACATGCCTTTGTCACAAAAGGAATTATTCACTTCACTTGTAAGAGAGAAGCAGCAATATATTTATTGATGAAAATAGTGATTTAGCAGAGATAAACTGTGGTTGAGACAGCAATTTAATAAAGCTCTAATGGTAAATGTGGCATTAACAAGATTCATGATGGCAAGGTCACTTGATTATTTACTGCATAGAGGACAGGGTTAGACAAAGTATCAGGGAGATCCTCACATTGACTTACGAAGTTCAGAATGGAGTCCCTTTTGCCATACAAACTCCGAGGAGTGGATCGTGTCCCAATCCTAGACTTATCAGTTTATATGCACAACCGTTCCTTTATATCACTTAGTTAAGATTACAAAGTTTCAGCGTGCTTAGCAAATTACTTGCAAAGTTTCAACAAGCTAGCTATTAGTCACTTACAGAGTATCTGTCCCAGGTAAGGAATCTCTTGACCTTGAGGAGTAACCTTGAGAGGCATCCCTGCTAAAGGGGAAGATCTTGGCATGCAGGTTGCTGCAGTACAGGAGAGCTTAGCAGGCTCTTGTCTGTCCCCTATTTATGGGGTAAGAAGATTGACTACTAGTCATATTTGCATACCAGCCATATTTGGTTGTTGCATGATCCATTAGTCCTTGGATTTATCTCCCCTGAATCTACCTTGAGCCTGGTTAGGCTATCATGACCAGGAGCATTCATCACAATTGCCACTGTTGGTTATCACCTGAGCAGGGTTACAGGTGAAGGGTCAGGTTTGGGGGGAGCAAGAGGAGTACACAGCCACAGGGACTCATTTCCAAAACAACCTCATAGACACCTAGGCCAAAGAGCGTGGCCATGAGTGGGTAAATCACATCCCCCTATCATGCATCAGCATCCACGAGGCCGTGTGATGGACTATTAAAGACTACACTGAAGGCAATGGGTGCTGGGACATTCAAAATTGGGATGCACGTTTGGCAAAGGCCACCTGGTTAGTCAACACTAGGGGATCTGCCAACCGAGCCGGACCTTCCCAATCAAACCTGTTACGTACTGTAGAAGGGGATAAAGTCCCTGTAGTGCACATAAAAATACCAGCCATATTTGGTTGGTGCATGGTCTGTTAGCCATTAGAGCTATCTCCCCTGAATCTACCTTGAGCCTAGTTTAACTGTCATGACCAGATGCATTCAATATGGTTGTCACTGATGGCTATCGCCCAAGCAGAGTTACAGGTGAAGGGTCAGGTTAAGGGGGGCCAGGAGTACACTGCCACAGCTTTCCAGCCTTTTTACCAGCTTTGTAGCCCACTGCTGGATGCTTTCAAGTACCTTAACGTCCGTTTTATGTGGTGGAGCCCAGAACTATGTTCGCTATTCAAGGTGAGACCACACCAACACTAAATATAGTGGGAGAATCACCTCTTTTGACTGGCTGGCTATGCTGTGTTTAATGCATCCCAAAATGTGGTTTGCCCTCCTGGCTGTCAGGGCACACTGCTGACTCACGTTGAACCTATTGTCAACCACCACCCCGGATTCCTTTCTGCTGAGCTGCTCTCAAGCTACTCATTTTCCAGACTGTACCAGTGTCTGGCATTACTTCATCCCTGATGTATAACTTGGCATTTAGCTTTGTTGAACTTCATGCTGTTGCCGATCACCCAGTGCTCCAGTCTATCTAGATCCCTCTGCAAGGCCTCTCGTCTCTCCAGGGTGTCAGCAGCACTTCCCAGTTTAGTATCATCAGCAAACTTGCTGAGGATGCATTCCACTCCTGCATCCACATCATTGATAAAAACATTGAATAGGACTGGCCCAATTGTGCTCTGGGGAATGCCTCTGGTGACTGGCTACCAGCTAGATGTAACCCCATTCACTACAAGCCTTTGAGCTCTACCGTTCAGACAGTTCGTCACCCAGTGTAGCATGGACCTGTTTATCTCATAATTGGACAGTTTGTTCAGAAGGATGCCATGAGGCCAAGTATGAAAGGCCTTACAAAAATCCAGAATGATTACGTCCAATGCTTTCCCTTCACCCACCAAGCAGGTGACCTTATCATGGAAGGAGATCAAATTACTAAGGCAGGCCTTTCCCTTGATGAATCCATGAAGTCATTTACCTTGGATAACTTCTTAGATAAATATCTTGACAATGGAAGTTGGAGTTTAATGGTCTGTAAAGTCCACGGCATGGCAACACTAGATAAGCTTTCAAGAGAAACACTTCATCCACAGCTGAACTTGCATGTGGTCCAAATTATTTTCTCTTTTGCTTTTTTTATTGCTGCAGTTCTGGAGAGCAGCCATCCAATTGAAACAATAGGAAAAACTGAGGTTCTTATTAGCCTGGTTTCCATAAGAGTTTATTTGAAACATCGGGCAGCTTATGCTGAGAGCAGCTATATCTGGGAATGTTGTCAATTGATTAATAAACATCTTGAAGCGATATAACAGGAAACTTAGCTTTTGTTGGTACATTTACTGGACTGGCAGAGGGGGGCAGGGTCTGTTTTGTAGGTGAAACCTGATGGCAGGAAATTTAATACTTGGTGTGTGCAAGTGATGGTGCAGATATTTGCTTGAAATTAAGAACGTGTCCTATAGATAAAGTATTACTACTTAGGTTTTGCAGCCCTTTAAATTAAATGTAGTAGCAAAAGCAGGGTCAGCTGTGAAAGACCTGAGAACTTCTCAACTTCTGTGCTTTATGTATCTTATGCTTTTAACCTACTTTTATATTTATATTTTTTATATTTGTTTAAAAATCAAATTATGGACTAATCCATATATTACACATCTTTACCTATTCACGTAGGCAGAGCTTGAAATGTCTGAGTACGTGTAGAAATTCCTTAATATTGTCGTTTTTGTTTTAAAGGTTGTTAAAGGAGATGGGCTGGCAGGAAGAGAGTGAAAATGATGAAACATGTGCTCCACTAACAGAGGATGAGATGAGGGAATTCCGAGCCATTAGTGAACAGGTAATGTTAAGTTGATGTTCCATTATGAACTTGCAAGTGGCTACCCTAAATACCTACCTTTTAAGGAGGATCTCCAGTAATTTTGATAGTTAAGGATGATGCCATTTCAGTACCCTTTTTCTTTCCTCTCCTTGCCTTCCTTGTCCTTTCAGAAAAATAGCTGGTTAAAAAAGATATGGGAAGCAGTACTTATTTTAGATGAGGCCTATTCTCAACATATCAAAGAAAGAAGAGAGGATGGGTTCTAATTAGTTTCAGCAGTGCTGGTTACAGAATTGCACAGGCCTTCTAGCTCCTCAGCTCAGCCTGAGGAAAGGGAATTTTCTTTCAAGGTCTTTATGCAGCTTTCTTGGCTTTCTTCACTGGAAATCGAGGAACATATAATTCACTAGTAACAGAGTCTGAGCACGCAATCTACAATTGATTTTTTATTTTTATTTTTTGAAGTAGTAGACTGCTGTCTTGGGTTTATGTGGCAAGGTTTTGGTAGCAGGGGGGCTGCAGGGGTGGCCTCTGTGAGAAGAGTCCAGAAGCTGCCCCATGTTAGATAAGAGCCAGTTCCAGCCAGCTCCAAAAAGGGACCTGCTGCTGGCCAGAGCCAAGCCAGTAAGTGATGTTGTTTGTGCCTCTGTAAGAGCATATTTAAGAAGAGGAAAATAACTGCTGTGCAACAGCAGCTGGGAGAGCGAGGAGGGAGAAACAGCCCTGCAGACACCAAGGTCAGTGAAGAAGGAGGGGGAGGAGCTGCTCCAGGAGCTGGAGCAGAAGTTCCCCTGCGGCCTGTGGAGAGGACCATGGTGGAGCAGGTTGTCCCCCATGGTGTACAACAGCGGAGCAGATTTCTACACTGCAGTCCGTGGAGGAGCCCATGGTTGAGCAGCAGGTGAAGCTGGTCTGAAGGAAGCTGCGGCCTGCTGGACCCCTGCTGGAGCAGACTCCGTGCCAGACCTGTCACCTGTGGAGAGGAGCCCATGCAGGAGCAGGTGACC
Source organism: Anser brachyrhynchus (assembly GCF_964034855.1). NCBI lineage: Eukaryota > Metazoa > Chordata > Aves > Anseriformes > Anatidae > Anser > Anser brachyrhynchus. The sequence continues at coordinate 16,800,487 of NC_137704.1, forward strand.
TGGCAGGAGCTGCTGCCCGTGGGGGACCCGTGTTGGAGCAGTTTGCTTCTGAAGGATGGACCCTGTGATACAGACCCATATTGGAGCAGTTCTTGAAGAGCTGCTGCCTGTGGAAGCCCACGCAGTATCAGTTTGGGAAGGACTGCATCCCATGGGAGGGACCCCATGCTGGAGCAGGGGAAGAGAGTGACCATGAATGAGTAGCAGAAACAAAGTGTTATGGACTGACCACAACCCCCATTCTCCATTCCCCAGCACTGCTTGGAGGGAGGATGTTGAAGAAGGTGGATGGGGGGAAGGTGTTTTTAGTTTGCTTTTAGTTTTTCTCTGTTCTGGCCTGCTAGTGATAGGGAAGAAATTATATTAATCTCCCTATGCTGAGTCTGTTTTGCCTGTGATGATAATTGTTGAGTGATCTCCCTGTCCTTATCTCAACCCTTGAGCCCTTTGCATTGTATCTTCTTCCCCTTTCCCTTTGAGGAAGGGGACTGAGAGAGCCGTTGTGGTGGAGTTCAGCTTCCCAGCTGAGTAAAACCACCACAACTGCAGAAAAATGGACTGCATCATGGGAGAGACCATGTGGGAGGAGTCACTGGGGCAAAATGTCTGAGGAAGTAGATGGGAAGAGAGCAAACTCTTGTTCACTTAGCTTAGTATGATTGGAAGCTCTTGGATGCAGGTGGCTGGTTCAGAAGTGAAGGCTCTCAGGTGAATTTTCATTTGTGTGTATATATAACACGTAGTGCTGTGGATCTAATGTAGCCCATAGATGAAGACAGAGAATGTTGAAATGCAACAGGTTGTTGTGTTTTTCTCTCTCTAAATAATTCTTGTGGTTTTTTGTTTTGTTTTGTTTTGTTTTTTCCATTTCAGTTGCAAAAAAATGGCCTTCGGAAAAACGGCATTTTGAAAAATGGCCTTATCTGTGATTTTAAATTTAGCCCCTGGAAAAATAGCACTTTCCAACCTGCTCTAGAGAATGATGATTCTGAGACAAGCAGCAGTGATACATCAGATGATGATGATGTGTGAAGATTTCTGTAACATCTGTAGATGCTCGCTTTTTTCTCATGAAAATATGGGGATGTATTGTTTAAAACAAATCTTAATTTATGTAGTAACATGCCTCATTAGAGGAAGATTGATGGGACTTCTCTCTGAAGAAAGCAAGAAACATTGTGTTGGGTGTGTTGAACATTGCTATAATTTCTTTGTAAACAAATGTTTTAGAAGGAGGACTTGGGTTGACCCAGCATTGACTTTCTTCCTCACTGCAGCATTTCTGACTAGCAATGTGACAATGTAACAAATCAGACTTTCTCATTTAATAATAAAAACAAAAAGAATTGCAATATCATGCAAAGCTTCTGTCTTAGTGTCCAAGTATAGACTTGAAAAAAAAAGGGGCAAAAAAAAGGGCAATTTGACACAGTTTTGCTTGTCATTTCTTTCTTACAATGGAAATCCTCAAATCCACTTTGTATGCAAAAAGGGCAATGTAGAGTGCTGTCTAAAATGAGCGAAGTACGCTAAAACTCTTTTCCTTAATTGAGCTGTTCTACTTCTTCCACACATAATTGTTCTTTAGCTATTGTAGTGTAGTCATTGTTATTAATGGCAAAAAGACCTGATGTTACGGTTCCAAATTTCTAGAAGTAACCTTTAAATTGAAAGCTTTATGGGTTATTGCAAGACCCAATATGCCACAGTGAATACATTCTTGTGGGAAAATAAGTACTTTGAATTTACTATTCACCGGCAGAAAAATAATTAAACTGACTGGATTTGTCCACTACATGGAAAATAAACTGATTTACAGAGTACTGTCTCAGTGCATAGCATCAAGGGTATTGTTTTTAAATCTAGTAAGTTTCGTTTGCATTTATATTAAATGTACTCTGGCAGGAGTCATTGCATTTTGGAATGACATAAAGATATTTTTATCACCAGCTCTTGCTTTGTAGCAGCAGAAGTATGTCTATGCAATAAGCATCTCTTTTGATTATATATTTTCCACAAGGTTGTGCAAACTATGTAGCATTAATCCATGAGCACAACTGCTCTCAGTGATGTCACATACACTTATAGTACAGCTTATATAGACATTCCTCTTCAAGATATTTTTGAATTGCACTACTTTTTATAGTAAGTAATTCACAATTTTAAACTCTAAAGCAAAAATATTTATCAAGATGAGCTTTTGTCCACGTTTAACTTTTTTAGGAAAAACCTTTTTTAATAAGGTGACATCTAACAATTTTGGGCCAAAGATGTAGCGTGTTTTTCTTTTTTCCTTTTTATTAGTTTAAATAAGGGGGGTTATTCAATACATCAGGGTTTTTTTTCCATTTTTTTTCTTTGAACAAACATTCAAATGTTGGTGTAGTTTATTTTGGCACAATGCTTTCAAATATGCCGTTTTGTTGTCTAAATTTTAGAGGATAAAAATGTTTGTTTTTTTGAAGAGAAAACTGCTGTATCAGTAATGAAGTCTTTCCTACTTGTATGCCTTAAACATGTGTGGAATAATTGCCTGAGGTGACTTGGAAATTAAACTGATATTCACATTTTAAAGAAAAGGTTTTGAAAGGACTGAAGAAGCTTCCAGGGTGGAGTGCAGCTGCACTACATAGAAGTTCCCTAAGCCTCCAACCTTAGATGTTAATCACACTGGGGGAACTTGGTGTGCTAAGAGGAACGGTACGGAGTGTGGAGCGGAGTGGAGACACCGAAGCTAGGCTCTGTGATAAGATGGGAACTTGATTGTTCTTGTGCAGACCGAAACCGATAAACTTCACATTTGCTACCCTGAGCCAACGAGCTGTCATGTTTTTGACAAAATGCTGTACTGTAGTGAACTTTTCTCATTATAATATCATTATAATACCAAAACACACCTCCATCCCAAAAGCTACCCGTCTCCAAGGTGTGACCACCCCTCACTGAGCATGCGCTCTGAATTTCTCTGAAACTATACTTTCAAACAAAAGTGAGAAAACTTTGCACCAATCGTAACCAAGATATGTATGACTAGAGTCACTCAAGCTCCACCTAAAATATAGAAAATAATATAAATTGGCTTAAGAGAGAAAGGTTGTTAGGGAAGATACCATTGTGAAGGATACCTTCTGACTTCTGGGATCAGTTGACGGGCTGAGCCTCTCTTCCTCCCTCATTGGGACGCCTTTGGGTAAGACTTGAACACTTGGTTATATCAAGTGCCTCCCCGGGAAACTTAGAAATCTCTATAGAGTTGCTTTATACCTTTTAACGTGTTTATAGCCAGGCTGCGTTACTCATACTTTTGGTATTTGTATGTGCTTTGCAGACAGTGAATTTATCACCGGCAATCCAAAGAACCTGTGTACCTTTTGCTTTAATAAATTGCACTCGCCTTTAACACATCAGAGAAATTGATGTATTTGGCAGGATTGCCATGGATAAACTGCTGCAAAAATACAAATGTGCCCCTTGCCAGGTTGGGAAGGAGTGGGCTCAAAAATTTTAGAAAGATGGAGAGACAGGGGTAGAACGCATTAAGCAGTGTCAGGCTGTGCAAAAGACTGGAGTGAAAAAAGGCAAAGGTGTAATTTGTGCAGTATTAGGAGCCTGTTTGTCTTGCACTCAGCAAGAAGCTAAGGAAATTCCTGCTCCCAAACTAATTTCTGATGTGGAATATACAGCTTTAAAATTGGAAAATGTGGTGTTAAAGTCATCATTAGCCTTTGAAAGGGAGACAGGAAGAACATTAGGAATCAGAGTTGCTAAACTTTTGAATGAGAATAGTCATCTTAAACAATTGCTGGAAAGGGTTAATCATCTGTTAGATAAAATGCAACCTTCTGCTCCAGTTAAGCAGGTTCGTAGATTAATGCATAGTGCAGACCCTGAAAGTACCACGCCAGGAGAGCATAACTGCTCCTTAACTGCACGAGCTGCATACTGGGCAGGTGGTATAGATCCCCAGGAGAGAGTGGAACCACTAGAAATTAGAGCCACAGGCTATTCCAACCTGGCTGTAGCAGTACGGAAAGCAGCCTGCATACAGGTGATATATGAAAGAGATGAATTTAGGAAATCCCTGATGTTAGCCCTGTTATAAATGAAGATACAACTCAATCTGAATTTAGTAATATTTATAAAAGGCAAGTAAACAGCGCTGGGTGCACGGGGAGTCTACGCTCTACCAACACGCACACACAACCGTCGAACTTTCTAAATATATAGAACATCGCTTTTACATATTCATAAGAAACCCGAGTACGCCTATACATATGTACAATCAGAAAAGGTATCAATTGAAACATAAACATGGCAAAGTTTTCCGAATTCTGGCAAGTGTTTAACAAACAATCCTTTAAGTCTATTACTATTAATGTCCATGACTGGGGGAGCATAGTTGGAGATGGTAATCCTGGCTGAAGTGCTCCCATATCTTCCATGACTTCATTAATTTTTCTCAGATCATATAACAGTCTCCATTTTCCATTCCTTTTCTTGATTACAAACACCGGAGAATTCCAGGGCTAGTCGTGGGAACAATATGTCTCGCTTTAAGTTGTTAAGCAACTTGGCCTTCGGGCCTTATGTATCCTATTCCTCCCGGATCGAAGGGAAACAGATCCGGCTCCTTTTCAGGGCCTATAGGGCCTGGATCAAAAGGAACGTTCAGGTCACCGGGGGCGTAACAGCAAAGTCCTGCGATGGCAGTAGCGGCGGGGGGGCCGATGGTGTAGCAGAAGGATCGGTGGATGAGCCCGCAGCTCCCTCACTGTCTGGCAAACCACACGTTTCTGATTGTGGTCCCACATGGCTCTTTAAGGCCTCAGATTGCTCGCCAGGTGCCGAGCAATCCCACCGCAACCTTGTCGTTTTTAGTAGCAGAGTCCCACACCTTGACCTCAGTTTGGTCCCATGTTTCAGGATCATAAACTGTCTGATTGTTAATAAAGAGAATAAGCTGTAAGGTTACCAGGACAGTCTTTGTTTCTAAGGACGTATGATTCCCCATAATGCGCAACTGCTTACCTTCGGCCAGCGAGGGGCAGTTGTGTGCGCGGGTCCGCTTCCCTCAGCTTGAGCTTCCTTCCAGCTCTGGTGCGCCTATTTCCAGCGACTTTCTATGCGAGCTTCCTCGAGCAGTTTGCTGAGTTTGGCCGAACCTATCTTCATTAGGCCATCAATGTCCCTGTTCCTGTCCTGGTCCCTGTTCTGTTAGCCTGTCCCTGTTTCTGTTGCTCATGTCCCTGTTTGTTTTCATCATCGAGGACAGGCTCCCTTTTTATACCATTCGCCCCACAGCAGTCCTTTTCCCCTAACTCTTCATTGGTCAAACAACTTTGCCCGGCAACCAGCAAACCAGCAGCTTCCATGCCTTAACGGCTGGAGAACAAGCAACCCAAGACGGCATGGCGTCTCCCGAATCACCCTTCTTTGTTCCCTCTAAACTCTACATTCCTGATGGCCTCATCGTTAAGAGTCTGATGTTATCACCAACCATGGGGCTTGTCGACCCCCATGACCACACTCCCACATCTCCCCCTTCTTTATTAACATCAACCATCTTCTTGACACGAATTATTACTCCATATATCACAGCCCCTATCGACCCAGCTCAATTAACCCCTCTCATCCGTGGACTCCCTGATTGTCTTAAGATGTTTGTAGCAAATACCCAGGATCGCATACAAGCTGTTCATAGGGAAGGTGATTGCGTTTGTAGACAAAATCTGCACTCCCCCATTCCCACCTGGAGTGAAATTGCACAAGACATAAATAAGTATGGACGCCGAATGGACTGGATTAGTTCATCCAGTATTAAGTCCCCAGATCACTCCTGGTGAGTTCGCCAAATCCACACTCAAAATCCCAAATACCCCAAATTCAAAGAGAGGTTCAAACCTAATAAGGAACAGGGTGAGTTGTGGCGTAAGGCCCTAGATTTGGGTGTACCCTGACCAATCTTGCTTGGCATCTCTACGGAGGTTCTCCGTACATTAGTCCAATCTCTGGGTAAGGAAAATATTCCAGCTGGGGAGAATTGCCTAACTGGAAAACCCCAACCCATAAGGAAAGTACACCTGCACCAAGCCCAATTGACGAGGCAGAAGCTCAGCAAAAAACTCCTATCCCCAGGGAGGTCAGTGAGCCACCCTGCTCGGCGGGTATTAGCAATTCAATGGCTCTCTGTTGAATACTCTGACCCTACCATTGCCCTTCCCGTTGGACCCCGAAAAATATTGGTAAACTTTCTCATTGACACCAGGGCTCAAATGTCAATAATTACCCATGAGACAGCACAAACCCCGGGCATAAGACCTGGTCGACGCAGGGTTAAATTCACAGGAATCGACAGTGTGAAGAAAGAATGTCCCACCACAAAAATTTCACTCTGGCTGCCAGAGGTATGAAGATTAACCAGGGCAGAAGTATTAGTTGGTGCTGCATGTACTAATATTTTAGGATTTGACATACTGGGTGGATGAATGTGGAAACTCCCAGATGGGATGGTGTGGAGTTTCATGACACATCAAAGGGATTCAGGCACAGTGAGACTGAGTCTGTTACAAACATCCATACCCTTACCCCGCTCTCAAATCACTAATGTTCGGCAATATCTGTTGCCAGCAGCAGCACTTATGGGAATTGACGGGGTGGTAACAGAATTGGAAGAAAGAGGCATTATTAAAAGGACCTGTTCACCTTACAGTTCACTGGTGTGGCTGGTAAAGAAACCAACCGGGCAATGGCGTTTTACCATGGATTACAGACAGTTAAATGCTAAAACCACGCCTTTGACTGCCGCAGTTCCAAACATGGCAGAAATAGTGACATTGATACAAGGTGCTGCCCATCCTTAGATGGCTGCCCCAAAATGAAAGTCTTCTGTGCATCTACCAATACAATCACCCCAAGCATTATACTAAACCAGGAGAATATCCTACAGGATTTCACACTGGACAACCTGTGCTGGTAAAAATGCCTCAGACTGGAACAGTAGCAATGGTACCAACTATCCCCAAAAACCTCTACGCATGGGAAGCCAAAGATTGTTCAGGAAAAGTACACCGGATTAGCACTCAGTGGATTTCACCCTCTTTTTAACCCTGCCGGTTGAATACAACCAAGCACATTTTCTTTCCTTTTGCATTCACAGGAATCCTGAGTGGACTGCATGTAGACGGAGAATGAAAAATCAGCAGTTTGAAATGATAAAACTATGCTTTACCCTGACGTTAATGCAATCCCCTTTGGTTCATAGCCAAAAAGACCCAGAATGGCCAGGTCCCAAGCCCACGTTAAATACACTGGAATTAAGGGAACACGTGCCGTCAGGGAAAACTTAAACTTAGCTACTGTGGTTGTGCATGGAGCTGAGGTGTTTCACCATGACCATCTGGTTTCACCAGATGATTTATTGTTGTGGTTTAACCCAGCCGGCAGCTAAGCGCCACACAGCCATTCGCTCACCCTCCCACCTCCCTCTCTGGGATAGGGGAGAGAATTAGAAAGAAATGAAAGCCTGTGGGCTGAGATAAAGACAGTTTATTAGGACAGAAAAGACAGGAAAATAATAATAATGATAATAGTATTACTACTAATAGTGTGTACAAAACGAGTGATGCACAATGCAATTGCTCACCACCCGCTGACAAGCCTGTCCCCAAGCAGCGGATCCATCCCTTCCCCCCCACCCCGGCCAGCCCCCCCATATTAATTGTTCAGCATGACGTCAGATGGTATCTCATGGGCTAGGTTACTAGAAGGCAAGAGTGCTTGTGAGAGCTGAGCTACATTTAAACAGGACTTCTTCCAAGCTCAGGATCGGTGCATCCCTAAGAGTAGGAAATCGGGGAAGGGGGGCAGGAAACCTGCTTGGGTGAGCAAGGAGCTTATCGATAAGATCAAAAGGAAGAGGAAGGTCTATGGAATGTGGAAAAAGGGCCTGTCCTCTTGGGAGGAGTATAGAAGTGTTGTCAGGGCCTGCAGGGATGCAACGAGGAAGGCTAAAGCCCACCTAGAGATGAGGCTTGCAAAAGAGATAAAAGATAATAAGAAGGGGTTTTTTTAAGTATGTAAACAGTAAAAGGAAGACTAGGGATAATGTGGGTCCCTTACTGAACGAGGGGGGTGTCCTGGTAATGGGAGACGCCGAGAAGGCGGAGGTGCTGAATGCTTTCTTTGCTTCAGTCTTTGCTTCAAGGACTCCCCCCCGGGACTCCTTGACCCTGGCGGGAGGAGAAAGGGGCTGGGAAATGGAGGGCTCCCACCTGGTTGACGAGAGAGTGGTTCGGGAGCGTCTGAGTGGGCTCAACGCACAGAAATCCATGGGTCCCGATGGGATGCATCCACGTGTGCTAAGGGAGTTGGCAGAGGTGATCGCCGAACCGCTCTCTATCATCTTTGAAAGGTCCTGGAGAACAGGAGAGGTGCCTGAAGACTGGAGGATAGCCAATGTCACTCCGGTCTTCAAGAAGGACAAGAAGGAGGATCCGGGAAACTACAGGCCAGTCAGTCTCACCTCTGTCCCTGGAAAGGTGTTGGAACAGCTTGTTCTGGATGCCATCTCCAAGCAATTGGAAGAGAAGAATGTTATGGGGAGTAGTCAGCATGGATTCACCAAGGGGAAGCCGTGCTCGACCAACCTCGTAGCCTTCTATGATGGCATCACCACCTGGGTAGACGGGGGGAGAGCAGTGGATGTCATCTACCTTGACTTTAGCAAGGCTTTCGATACTGTCTCCCATGACATCCTGATAGCAAAGCTGAGAAAGTATGGGATAGAGGAGTGGAGAGTAAGGTGGGTTCAGAACTGGCTGACTGGCCGAGCTCAGAGGGTGGTGATCGGCGGCGCAGAGTCCGGCTGGAGACCTGTGACTAGCGGTGTTCCCCAGGGGTCGGTGCTGGGTCCGGTCTTGTTCAACAACTTCATCGACGACCTTGATAAAGGAATAGTGTCTGCCCTCAGCAAGTACGCTGATGATACAAAGCTGGGAGGAGTGGCCGACATGCCAGAAGGCTGTGCTGCCATTCAGCGAGACCTGGACAGGCTGGAGAGATGGGCAGGAAGAAACCAAATGAGGTTTAACAAGAGCAAGTGTAGAGTCCTGCACCTGGGAAGGAACAACCGCATGTATCAGGACAGGCTGGGGGATGACCTGCTGGAGAGGAGCTCTGCGGAGAAGGACCTGGGGGTCCTGGTGGACGACAGGTTGGCCATGAGCCAGCAGTGTGCCCTCGTGGCCAAGAGGGCCAATGGGATCCTGGCGTGCATTAAAAGGAGCTCGGCCAGCAGGTCAAGGGAGGTGATCCTCCCCCTCTACTCTGCCCTGGTCAGGCCTCACCTGGAGTGCTGTGTCCAGTTCTGGGCTCCCCACTACAAAAATGACAGGGATCTCCTGGAAAGAGTCCAGCGGAGGGCCACAAAGATGATACGGGGCCTGGAGCATCTTCCCTATGAGGAAAGGCTGAGAAACCTGGGTCTGTTCAGCCTGGAGAAAAGAAGACTGAGAGGGGATCTCATCAATGTTTACAAATACCTTAAGTGTGGGAGACAAAGGGATTTGGCCAACCTCTTTTCAGTGGTTTGTGGGGACAGGACAGGGGTAATGACCACAAGATAGAGCACAGAAAGTTCCGCACCAACATGCGAAAGAACTTCTTCACAGTGAGGGTGACGGAGCACTGGAACAGTCTGCCCAGGGAGGTTGTGGAGTCTCCTTCTCTGGAGATATTCAAGGCCCGTCTGGTTGCTTACTTGGGCAGCCTGCTCTAAGGAACCTGCTTTGGCAGGGGGGTTGGACCCAATGATCTCTTGAGGTCCCTTCCAACCCCTTCAATTCTGTGATGGGAAAATGAGAAAGGAATACCCCTTTGGCCAGTTTGGGTCAGCTGTCCTGGGTCTGTCCCCTCCCAGCTCCTGCTGCACCCCTAGCCTGCCCGCTGGCAGGACAGAGCGAGAAGCTGAAAAGTCCTTGGCTTAGTGTAAGCACTGCTCTGCAACAGTTAAAACATCAGCGTGTTATCAGCATTATTCTCATCCTAAATACCAAACACAGCACCATACCAGCTACTAGGAGGAAAATTAACTCTACCCTAGCCAAAACCAGGACAATATCCACCCCTTATTCCATACCATTTATGTCATGCTTAGGTCCCACACTTCCCAATACATTCCAATTAGTCACCACCTTCATATATGTATATAAAACGTCCACTGAGTTTGTGGAGTCTGTGACTGACTTTGGGCTCCATCTGTCCCAGCAGTCTTGCAGGGCAGAAGAGATGGTGTGTGATGTTGGATCATCGCATGCTGAAGCTCGTTCTGGTTCCATCACGCCGCTGTGCTTGTCCAATTCTATCAAAATTCATTCATCATTATCGGCGTGGCTGTTACTGTGATACCATTAATGGGACACTGACATGTAGCAATCACGGTAGTGATGGCATACAGCATTATGTAATAATTAACATAATACAATTCAACTCATGGGCTATTCTCAACCAACATCAGATCCCCTTGAGGTACACATCGGACCTTCCCATTCCTCCCCCATACCAAAGATGCTTTAACCGCTTGGCTTGCTTGATCGCAGCACGTTTCACAGTCATGAATAACTTGTGCAATAGCATGCATGGTCAGGTTCGCCCATCGATCTGGAGCCCATCCGTATGTTGCATCCCTGCCTTGATGGCCTGAGGTGTCATGGGCCCATCGAGCTATAAATAATTCACCCTTATGTTGCCAGTCCAGGTCCACCTGAGCCACTTCAATCCTAGCAGCCTGATCCACCTGCTGGTTGTTCTGATGTTCTTCAGTAGCCCGATTCTTGGGCACATGAGCATCTACATGGCGTACCTTTACAACCAGGTTCTCTACCCGGGCAGCAATATCTTGCCAAAATGCAGCAGCCCAGATGGGTTTGCCTTTGCACTGCCAGTTGCTCTGCTTCCATTGCTGCAACCACCCCCACAGGGCATTTGCTGCCATCCATGAATCTCATCAACTCATGAGTTCTTGCACTTTTCAATTTTCTCCCCCATCCCACTTGGGGGTGGTGGCAAGCAAACAAGCGTGTAGTATTTAACTGTCTGACAGGTTAAATCACAACCATTAAATAAGCAGGCAAACTGGCAATATATTGCAGCAACTTCTAACCAGGAAGTGTAAGACCATTATAGGGTAAGCATAGTGCAGAACCTAGCAAGCACCTGTTAGCAGAGCTCATATCTCCACACAACACTTTAAAAATAGATTACAGTGCAGACACATACAAGACTTGTTACAGAGTAGCCAGGGATTTTACAGTCAGAGGTAGTAACATCTATAGAATCATAGGATATCCCGAGTTGGAAGGGACCCATAAGGATCATCGAGTCCAACTCCTGGCACCACACAGGTCTACCCCAAATTTTAGACCATGTGACTAAGTGCACAGTCCAAACGCTTCTTAAACTCCAAAAGGCTTGGTGCAGTGACTACTTCCCAGGGGAGCCTGTTCCAGTGGGCGACCACCCTCTTGGTGAAGAACCTCTTCCTGATGTCTAGCCTAAACTTCCCCTAACTCAGCTTGACACCATTCCCATGGGTCCTATCACTAGTGACTAAAGAGAATAGATCGGCGCTTTCCCCTCCACTCCCCCTTGTGAGAAAGCTGTAGACCACGATGAGGTCTCCCCTTAGCCTCCTCTTTTCCAGGCTGAACAGGCCCAGTGACCTTAGCCGCTCCTCATACGTCTTCCCCTCCAGGCCCTTCACCATCTTTGTATCCCTTCTCTGGAAACTCTCCAACAGTTTTATGTCCTTTTTGTACTGTGGTGCCCAGAACTGCACACAGTACTCGAGGTGAGGCCGCACCAGCGCAGAGTAGAGCGGGACAATCAGTTCCCTCAACCCACTAGCAATGCTGTGCTTGATGCACCCCAGGATACGATTAGCCCTCCTGGCCACCAAGGCACACTGCTGGCTCATATTCACCCTGCTATCAACCATAACCCCCATATCCCTCTCTGCGGGGCTGCTCTCCAGCGTCTCGTTGCCCACTCTGTACGTATAGCCAGGGTTGCTCTGTCCCAGGTGCAGGACCTGGCACTTGCTCTTGTTAAACTTCATGTGGTTGGTGATCGCCCAGCTCTCCAATCTGTCCAGATCTCTCTGCAAGGCCTTTCCAACCTCAACAGAGTCCACAACTACTCCAAGTTTAGTGTCATCGGCTTTGTAGCATCAGCGTACTTGCTGAGGGTGGACACTATTCCCTCATCACGGTCGTCGATGAAGATGTTGAACGATCGATGAAGATGATGAACAAAATTTCCCACAATACGACAGGACCCATCAGTGAACAGGGCATATTGCTTCTCATTTTCTGGTAGCTTGTTGTACAGTGGGGCTTCTTCAGCACGGACCACCTCCTCCTCTGGTGATATCCCAAAGTATTTGCCTTCTGGCCAGTCCATAATCACTTCCAAGATCCCTGGGCGACTGGGGTTTCCAATTTGAGCCCGCTGAGTAATCAGGGAAACCCACTTGCTCCATGTAGCATCAGTTGCATGATGTGTAGAGGGGACCCTTCCTTTGAACATCCAGCCTAGTACCGGCAGTCGGGGTGCCAGGAGGAGTTGCGCTTCAGTACCGACCACTTCTGAAGCAGATCGAACTCCTTCATATGCTGCCAATATCTCCTTTTCGGTTGGAGTGTAGCAGGCCTCAGATCCTCTGTATCCCCGACTCCAAAACCCTAGGGGTCGACCTCGCATTTCCCCATGCTCTTTCTGCCAGAGGCTCCAGGTGGGGCCATTCTCCCCGGCTGCGGTGTAGAGCACATTCTTTACATCTTGTCCTGTTATGGCAAAACCAGCCTTCAGAAGGATTTGGACTATTTTCTTCCCTTTCTTGAAAACTTCCTCTGCTGTGACACCCCACACAATGATGTCATCGATGTACTGCAGGTGTTCTGGAACTTCCCCCTGTTCCAACGCAGACTGGATCAGTCCATGGCAAATGGTAGGGCTGTGTTTCCACCCCTGGGGCAGTCAATTCCAGGTGTATTGGACACCCCTCCAAGTGAAAGCCAACTGTGGCCTGCACTCTGCTGCTAGAGGGATGGAGAAAAATGCATTAGCGATATCAACTGTGGCATACCACTTGGCTGCCTTTGATTCCAGTTCGTATTGGAGTTCTAGCATGTCCGGCACTGCAGCACTCAGTGGTGGCGTGACTTCGTTCAGGCCACGATAGTCCACTGTTAGTCTCCACTCACCATTAGACTTCCGCACTGGCCATATGGGACTATTAAAAGGTGAATGAGTCTTGCTGATCCCTCCTTGGCTCTCCAGTTGATGAATTACCTTATGGATGGGAATCAGGGAGTCTCGGTTGGTGAGATATTGCCACCGGTGCACAGTTGTGGTAGCGATTGGCACCTGCTGTTCTTCGACCCTCAGCAACCCCACAACAGAAGGGTCCTCTGAGAGACTGGGCAAGGTAGACAACTGTTTAATGTCCTCTGTCTCTAAGGCAGCTCTGTTAAAAGCCCACCGGAACCCTTTTGGGCTCTTGAAATATCCTCTTCAGTATGCATGCTCCTTAACCTTGCCTGGAAAGCATCATTTTTGCAGCTCAGGTCAAGGTAAATAAAAGACCAAACTATTTAAAGGATGAGGTAGAAAAATGAGACTGCAACGCAATTAAGGTTGTGATGGGCACCTAAGAAAACCACCATTGCTGTTACAAATTGGAATTGGGGTTGACTAGTCAGAATTGACCTGAAGGTAAATAAGACCACAGCGCTCTCTGAGGTTTTTGAAGGGATGCACGACACGGACTCCTGATGGCTCTTGAACAGGAGGCGTTTATTGCCCTTTTTCACCACTACATATACTTTCCCCGTAGCCCCACGCGCTGTCCACGCGCCCGAATCTGTCTTACAATTGGTTAGAGACCCTCAGACACGTGCCTTGAGCCAGCCAGCAATTGGCTACTGCCCAAAACTCATCTTTAACACTGTAGTCAATTTACTTTATCTCGTCCTTGCTCAAGTTTTTGGTTCTACTGCTGTTTTCCTCATTATCGCTAACTCAGGGACGTGTGAAACAGCACAAAGCCACCTGTGAATTCCTTTCCCACAAAACAGCACAAAGCTCCCTGCAAATTCTTCTCCCACAATTCCCCCTTTTTTATTTTCAATCAACCAAACGTTTTCTATAGATTTTTCTATCAATCACTGCACACACTGCAATAAGCAAGGTACAATAAGCAACAGGGTCAAAATCTCATGCAGAACTACGATTGTAAAGTAGTGTGCCTACTAGAATCTACATCAGTCAACAAGCCACTAAGCGCTAGGAATGTTGCTTCGCAGCGATACTGCTTCTTACTTGCACAGCACAATCACACAATCACACAATCACGCAGAGAGGCCTCTTGCACTTCTCATTCACACCACAAGAAAACATCACTTAAAATAATTTGTGTGCGGCTTCAGGAGGTCCTTGTCTGCTCCCGTGGTGAGCGGCTGAGAGTGGAGACCCCTCCGAGGAAAAAATGCTCGGGGTGCACCTAGGGGCATCCGTTCCACAGTCGATCCCACAGCCGAGCAGAGCGGCTCCTGGCGCAAGGAAGGATGCTATTATAGTTTGTATAATGACAGCAAAGAGATGCATTGCAATAAGGAGCAAGTGACCTTTTTTTTTTTTTTCCGAGCAATTACACCTTACACATGCTATTACTGTTACACATCTCAGGATATCTAATTCCTGTGGCTCTAGGGGCGCTTGCGATAAGTAGACAGTCCAGTCTTTGTCATCCGCCGGGTTCCCCACCAGACATGTCGTAGATGGGTCATTTCATTGGCTCCACCAGATCCAGGAACCTCCTCCCATCTAACCTTTAGTGCACTGCTGTATTAATCAGCTCCAGATTATCACCGAATGGGTCACCCACAGTCTGGGCTGGACTGAGACCCAGGAGGCGCCGAAGCTGCAGAGGCGGACGAGGATGATGGTCCCAACCATGGTCGCATGCCACGAGCTGGCACCCATCATGGTCCTTGCCCTGTGGAAACACAAGCGTACCCTCGCCCCCAGGTTATTAGGGGATATGGTCCTTCCCACCTCCCAGTATCCAGATTTCTCATCATAACCATCGCTTTTCCTGTTGGAACGGAGGTTAGTCCTGATTCCATTGATTTAAAATGCTTAATTATACGTGGTACGTCTTCGTATTGAAAAGGTAGTGTCAAATGATTTATGACATATACCACTTTGTTCAATCTATTCTGCGGGGTCTCCTGTGTCTCCCCCTTTTTCTGTTTAGCCAATAAGTCCTTTAACGTGCGGTGAACACGTTCTACTATTGCTTGTCCTGTGGGTGAGTGTGGGATGCCTGTCTTGTGAGTGATGCCCCAGGTATGGAAAAAAAGTCGCGTAGAGCGGCTTGCATAAGCTGGGCCATTATCAGTTTTTATTTCTTTAGGGATTCCGAGGGCGGCGAAGGCCGCACGGAAATGCGCCTGTACGTGACGGCTTGTTTTGCCCGTCATCGCAGAGGCCCAGAGCGCGTGCAAAAAAGAATCTATGGACACGTGAACGTATTTTAGCCTCCCGAACTCAGGAATGTGAGTAACGTCAGTTTGCCAAAGCTGAAGAGAAGAGAGGCCCCTAGGATTAACTGTAGTCGGTGGGCCTGGTCGTTGTTGACAATCCGGGCAGGTCTGTACTATGAGCTTAGCATCTCCTATGGGGATGGCAAACTGTTTGGACAATGCCTTTGCAGCCTGGTGGAAGAATTGATGTGATAAACGAGCCTGGGACAATGTATTTGGCACTGGGACTTGCAATGCAATGTTAGTCAATTGATCGGCCCGGGCATTTCCTTCTGCAAAGAATCCCGGGAGTGTCATATGACTTCTAATGTGGATCACGCAATAAGGGTGGGTATGGTGCTCTACAAGAAATAATAACTCTTTAAATTTTAAGAATAGTGCTTCGTTGTGGATGTGTTTGATCTGAGATCTTTCAATGTGTTGTGCTACTCCTACTGCATAATGTCAATCAGAGACAATATTTAGTGGAGCCTGGTCCCATTGCTTGAACGCCATTACTACTGCATGTAATTCTACTATCTGAGGGGAGCCCTGTATTGTTTCTATGACATGTTGCCAGTGGCCTCCTTGTTCCCACGTGACTACAGCTTTTCCCTTTCTCCCTGACCCGTCTGTGAATACTGTTTGTCCTTGGACTGGGTGCCATCGATATAGCGGCTTGTCCTCAACGTGTACATTATTATAAAAGGTAAGCATTTTATGAGACGGGAGATGTATATCAAGTTGACCATTGAAACCCGAAAGGGCTGATTGTAGCTCTAAGCTATTCTGGAGGCACCAATCAAGATAGTCTTTAACTATCGGAATGATAATGGATTTTGGCTCTTCTCCAGCCATTTCTATAATTCGTTCTCTTCCCTCCCTAATCAAATCTGAAAACATTTCAATGCGGGTGGCAAGTGTCTTTGTCGGTTGGTGGGGTAGAAACACCCATTCTAATAGCAGCAACGGGTCTGTTGCGTTGGAGTCCCATTGCGCAATAATAGCTAAAGGTTGTGGATTCTGGTTGCATATGTAGAGCTGAATGGGTAAATTTTCTGCTCGCCGCTGGCATTGTTGTGCAGAGATCTTCTCCTCTATACGGTGTAGCGCCGCCCTGGCTTCATTAGTCAGCCGGCGGGGCGCATTAATACTAGTGTCCCCTTTTAACAACTCGAACAGGGGTGCTAGTATATGGTTGTCAATTCCGCATTGCGTCCTTATCCAATTTATATTGCCTATAAGCTTCTGGACATCACTGAGCGTGCGAATGTCCCTTGTAATGGCTACGTTTTGGGGTTGAATACTGTGCTGCAGTATCTTCCAGCCTAAATATTTCCAAGGCGCCTCGATTTGAATTTTCTCCGGTGCGATTTGTAATCCCCATGTCTGGAACTCCTGCCGTAGAACAGGCAGTACTTCTTGCGTTAAGTTGTCTGTCGGACTGGAGAGCAATATGTCGTCCATATAATGATAGATGTATACGTGCGGGAATCGTTTGCGTACGGGGCGTAGCGCTTCTGCTACGTATGTTTGGCAAATTGTTGGGGAATTTTTCATCCCTTGAGGCAGCACAGTCCAATGATACCTATCCATTGGTTCGGTCTTATTGATTTTTGGGACCGAGAACGCGAATCGAGGAGCATCAGCAGGGTGAAGTGGAATAGTAAAGAAGCAGTCCTTTAAATCGATAATCAAGATATTCCAATTGCAAGGGAGCATAGCAGGAGAAGGTAATCCGGGCTGGGGAGCTCCCATGTCCTCCACTGCATTGTTTATTTGACGTAAATCGTGAAGTAATCGCCATTTCCCGCTTTTCTTTTTAAAAAGAAACACGGGTGAATTCCAGGGACTGGTTGTGGGGGTAATGTGTCCCAATTGTAACTGTTCTTGGACAAGTTCTTGGAGAGCAGCGACCTTTTCCGCAGGAAGCGGCCATTGATTCACCCACACAGGATTATCAGTTCTCCAGGTGAGTCTCATGCGCAGTTGCTCGTCAATGGCCGCTATTGAAAATTTTCCGGAAAGCTCAGAGTGAACTCGCCTTGCCCCATCACATCCCTCCCCAGGAGACTGACAGGTATGAGGGCAGCATACGGCCGGACGTTATACAGCGAGCCTTCATGAGTCTTAATGCTAAGCATATATCGGCTCTGAAAGGTACCGGAGACACCACCAACTCCCACAAGGCCTTTTGTGGTGGAATCTAAAGGCCAACTTTTGGGCCAATCGTGAAGAGAAATTACTGTAACATCTGCCCCGGTATCCATTAATACGGTTATTTGTGCGCTGGAGGGGTCAGCCTGTGGGTGATGAAGTGTTAGGGTCAGCGTAGGCCTCTTGATGGTAATGGCCGAGGCCCAAAAAGCTGACGGGGGTCCCGTTGATCCAAACTCCGCGTCGTGTCGGTCACATGTCTCTGCTTGTGGAACTATGGCTTTAAATAGTATTAACTGTGCAATTGTAGTCCCCTTGGGAATGAGCATCGGTGGGGAGGGAGTCCATGCCATTGCTTGTATTATGCCTTCATAATCAACGTCAATGACTTCAGGCAGTATAAAAAGACCCGTTAGTGTGGTGCTAGACCGCCCTAGCAAGAGGGCGCTGCATCCCTTCCCTATTGGTCCCTGTACATTTAGAGGTATTCTGCGAACCCGAGTGTCCCAAAGGGTGCAGCTCGTTACTGTGGAGACATCCAATCCGGCGCTTCCTCGGGTTCTGGCTGTGAGGGAATCCACGGTGACGTAGTAGGCGGGATCGCTGGAGCAGTGGGCGGCTGCGGTCGCAGCCCGGTAGTCGTCATCGCCCAGGGCGGTGACTTCCGCGAGGACGGCCCGCCCACGAAGGAGGGCCGGGGCACTTGTGTCATCGCGCGGCCCCGCCCCGCGCTCTGCTTCCCGTTTCCCTGCCGCGGTTGTAAAGGTCGTCCCTCTGCATCATGCGTCGAACGGCACTGGCTAGCCCAGTGCCATCCCGTGCCGCACCGTGGGCAAACAGTGGGAGGGGCAGAGTTACCGCGTTCCCCCTGTAAGAAATGGTCCAGCAATTCGTGCCACTAAGGGGTTTTGAAGGGTTAACATTGAGGCCTGGGTTTAGGCGAGAAGAGAACAAAGGGATTTCTTCGGAGAAAAACTGCTGACTTTGCACGAATGTGCAGTAACTTCTGACAGCCGGCCAAGAGACCACTAGATAAGGAGGAAGAATATGAGCCTCCCTGTCTCCCTGTCCGAGCGGCCCCCGAGAAAGTAACAGAGACTGATAAGCAGGTGCACCTGGAAGGACGTCGGATTCGGGAAACCAATTATAATAACCTTGCCTCTTTTAGAAGTAGTAATAAATATGTATTAGCCTAGGAGTATAAAAAATTAGATGCCTTACGTAACGGGTGTGCGTCCCGGTGGAGCAGAGACTCCCGGCGCACCCAGCGCTGTTTGCTTGCCTCTATTCGTTTAATAAATTGTAAACTCTGATTGTAATCCTATTTGGGACTCAGTCATTTATAACAATTGGGGGCTCGTCCGGGATGGTCTTGGTTCCTGAATTCTGACTTGATCTAGGAGGGGCGCCCCCACCATTTGGTGGCTCCTGTTCGAGTCAGGTCGGGACTAATGCCATCTCGAACCTGAATAAGGGCAAGCAAAGATTTAGATTTTTATGAGCTCCCTTTTGCCGGCTGCAGCACTATATTTTGCCCGTAATTCTGCGCGCGAAGATCCGAACGAAGACGACGGAGTCGTAAGTATTTAATGTGTATACCGTTCGGTTGGGTGGGATTCGGTTGCCTGTGTGTGTGTGAGAGTGTGATTGAGACGGAACGTAGTTCCGAAGCGATTGTGGAGGTCTTCTAACCGCGGTTCCAATCTCCCGCGAGGGACTTGGCCGGTGAAGGACCGAAGCGATTCCTATAGGATTCGTGGGCGGGTGATAGGTCCTAAACCCCCTGCAAGACACTCTCACTAAGGCAACCAAGGGCTGTAGGAATTGCCACAGTAAAATTCCTAGATGGGTCAGATTAAATCGAAGACCCGGGACCAGAGAAAAGGGAGCAAATTACCAGACATACCACCAGAAAGTCCATTAGGGATAATGATTAGAAATTGGAACGATAGGGGCCCCAGAAAAGGAAAAAGCAAAGTAAAAATGATTCAGTATTGTATGATAGAATGGCCAAAGGAGCCTTTAAGACCACATGTCTTTTGGCCTATTTTCGGATCTTTTGAAGACTGGGTTTGCCAGGCTTTAAATCTACATGTTAACTCAAAGGAACCTTTTAGTCAGGAGGAAAGTGATTATGCAAGATTATGGATCAGGACTTCACGTCCTTTTCCAGCCTCAGTATTTACACTAAAAACAGAGGAGGAGTTTGAAGAAGGAGAAGAAAGGAAAAAGAAAAAGAGGATAAATGGGAGCCATTAGATAATTTACCACCTCTATATTCTAACAATCCACCTCTGGCAGTGGCCCCACCTCCGGCAGCTGTGGTATCTCCACCGCCGACAGCACCGGAATCAGACCGACCCCCGGCTGCATGTACGAGAAGTAGGACTGCCACATCTGAGGGAGCTTCTCTATATCCCTTAAGAGAGGTACCCCTGGGAGGCAATCAGGGAGGCATTGGGTTTGTGGCAGTCCCCTTAAATACCACAGATGTAAGGAATTTCAAGAAAGAAATGGGGGCCTTATTAGGTGACCCCCTCGGAGTAGCTGAAAGACTGGACCAATTCCTAGGTCCCAATACTTATACCTGGGAAGAAATACAGTCCATTTTAGGGATCTTATTTACTGTCGAGGAAAAAGGAATGATTAGGCAAGCTGGAATGAGAATGTGGGAGAGACAGAATCAGGCAGGACCCCCAGGAGACCAAAAATGGCCAAACGTGGATCCCCACTGGGATCATCAACAACCCCAAGGAAGACAGAATATGAGGGATTTGAGAACATTAATCATACAGGGAATAAGGGAAGCTGTTCCCCGAGGGCAAAACATTAATAAAGCATTTAATGAACAACAAGGGAAAGACGAATCTCCAACAGAATGGTTGGAGAGATTAAGGAGAAGTTTACAAATGTATTCTGGAATTGACCCGAATACAGTGGCTGGAACTGCACTCCTTAGAACGCAATTTGTAGCTAAATCCTGGGGGGACATAAGGAGGAAATTAGAAAAGCTGGAAGATTGGCAAGAGAGGGGATTAGAAGAGTTACTTAGGGAAGCACAGAAAGTATATGTTAGGAGAGATGAGGAAAAACAAAAAGCAAAAGCTAAGATTTTTGTAGCAGCAGTAAGAGAAAGTCAGAGAAATAAGACTCTGTCCGGAGAAAGGAGGGAGAAGGGAATAGAGAAAGCCCCTAGGGGGCAGTCTTGTCGAGAGAAATACACCATTCCCGCTTGTTACTATTGCAACAAGAAGGGACACATTCAGAGGAACTGTCGTAAGCGGGAGCAAGATGAGAAAACATTCAAAGAAGAATAGGGGTGTCAGGGGCTATATCTTCTGGGGACGTCAACATCAACGGAGCCCTTGATAAAACTACTAATTGGTCCCCATAAAGAGGAAGTTTTGTTTTTAGTGGACACAGGAGCTGAAAAATCTACTATTCAAAAACTTCCAAAAGGAGTAGAGGAAGGGAACAATTATATGTCAGTGATAGGGGCAAAAGGAGAGCCTTTTAGAGTGCCTGTCTTGAAAAATGTAAAAGTAGAAACTGGGAAGAAAACTTATGTTAATGATTTTCTTTTGCTCCCTGAAGCAGAGTACAATTTACTGGGGAGAGATTTGATTTTAAGATTGAATTTGAGCATTCAGAGTCAAGGGGACGAATTGCAGATTAAATTATACACTTTGACACAAAAAGATGAAGAAGTCATTAACCCTTTAGTATGGTATAAGGAGGGGGAGACTGGAAGGATAGAAATGGACCCCATAAATATTCAAATAATGGATCCCCATCGTCCAATCCGAGTCAAACAATACCCTATACCAATGGAGGGTCGAAAGGGGTTAAAACCTGTGGTTGACAGACTTCTGGAAAAAGGAACTTTAGAACCGTGCATGTCGCCTCATAATACACCCATCCTCCCCGTAAAAAAATCGGATGGGTCATACAGGATGGTGCAAGACCTGAGAGCTGTAAATCAGCGAACACTCGCTAAATTCCCTGTGGTGGCAAATCCTTATACTTTATTGAGTCGCATATCTCCCAAACATACCTGGTATAGTGTAATAGATCTGAAAGATGCATTTTGGGCCTGCCCTCTGGATGAGAGATCCAGAGATTATTTTGCCTTCGAGTGGGAGGACCCCGAAACGGGACGAAAACAACAATTAAGATGGACTGTGCTACCACAGGGGTTTACAGAGTCACCAAATCTATTTGGACAAACTTTAGAAAAAATTTTACAAGATTTCACGTTACCTAGGGGGGTCAAATTATTGCAATATGTGGATGATCTATTAATAGCAGGAGAAACTGAAGAGGGAACCCGAGAAGCTACTATTAAATTGCTAAACTTTTTAGGGGAAAGGAGATTAAAGGTGTCTTGATTGAAATTACAGTTTGTGGAACAGGAAGTAAAATACTTGGGGCACTGGCTGAGTAAGGGGAAAAAGAAATTAGATCCTGACAGGGTATTAGGGATTCTATCTTTAAGACCCCCACAAACTAAAAAGGAAATTCGGCAAGTATTGGGATTATTAGGATATTGTAGACCGTGGCTTGAAGGCTACAGTGAAAAGGTCAAATTCTTATATGAGAAATTAACTAATAACCAGCTTAAGTGGTTCACAGAGGATGATCAGAAATTTGAGGAAATAAAAAGGGCTTTAATACAGGCACCTGTACTGAGCCTTCCAGATCTGGAAAAACCTTTCTATCTCTTTGTAAATACATCGAACCAAACAGCATATGGAGTTCTCACTCAAGATTGGGCAGGGATTAAGAAACCTGTAGGGTATTGCTCTAGGTTGCTTGATCCAGTAAGTAGAGGGTGGCCTGCTTGTCTTCAAGCTCTGGTCGCTACAGCATTACTAATAGAAGAAGTTAGGAAGATTACCTTTAGTGCTCCTTTAAAGGTGTATACTCCACACAATGTTAGAAGTGTCTTACAGCAAAAAGCAGAAAAATGGTTAACGGATAGTCGGATCCTAAAGTATGAAGCAATACTAATTGACTCACCTGACTTAGAACTGAGGGTAACCTCTGCTCAGAGCCCAGCACAATTTTTGTTCGGAGAACCACAGGAGGGAGTACAACATAACTGTTTAGAGGTAATTGAGACTCAGACAACAGTGAGGCCGGATTTAAAGGATGCTGAGTTGGAGAAAGGAGAGGCACTGTTTGTAGATGGCTCCTCCCGAGTAGTGGAAGGAAAAAGAAAATCAGGATATGCAATAATTAATAAGAACTTAGAACCTGTGGAATCCGGACCTTTGAGCCCATCATGGTCAGCTCAGGCTTGTGAGCTGTATGCCCTATGTAGGGCCCTGGAACTATTAAAAGGGAAAAGTGGGACGATATATACAGACTCTAAATATGCATATGGGGTGGTCCATACTTTTGGAAAAATTTGGGAAGAAAGAGGTCTAATTAATACTCAAGGGAGGAATCTTATACATCAAGAGTTAATAATAAAAATTTTAAGGGCATTAAGAGAACCAAAGGAGATAGCAGTGGTACATGTAAGAGGACACCAAAAGGGATTGGATTATCGAATCAGAGGAAATAATCTAGCAGATAAGGAGGCCCAGGAAGCAGCCCTGAGGACTCAGGTTGTTAAAATCAATGTGATACGAGAGGAAGAAAGGCGAGAAAGAGAAGAAAAGAAATTTACCCCTGAAGAACAAGCAAAATTGGAGAAAATAGGGGCTAAGTTAGAACAAGGAGAATGGACACTGCCTGACGGGCGAGAGATATTGCCAAAAGCCTATGCGAGGCAAATACTGGAACGTTTACATGCACAAACACATTGGGGTATGAAGGCATTAAGCGATCATTTCCTTAAACAATTTGGTTGCATTGGAATTTTTGAAATAGCGAAACAAATTACACAAGGTTGTTTAACTTGTCAGAAAATAAATAAGAAAGTGTTTCGACAAGCAGCTATGGGAGGGAGAAAAACAGCTTATAGGCCTTTCGAGAAAGTACAAGTTGATTTCACTGAATTGCCCAAGGTAGGGAGAATGAAATATCTATTGGTAATCGTAGATCATTTAACACAATGGGTAGAAGCTTATCCTGTAGCACGAGCTACTGCACAGACAGTGGTAAAAATTTTATTGGAACATTTAATACCAAGGTATGGGATAATCCAGTACATTGATTCTGATCAGGGCACACACTTTACTTCTAAAATAATAAAATTGTTGTGTCAATCATTAGGTATTCAGTGGGAATACCACACTCCCTGGCACCCACAGAGCTCAGGGAAAGTAGAAAGGATGAATCAAACAATAAAACAACAATTGACTAAGTTAATGATCGAGACACAGCTGCCCTGGACGAAATGCTTACCATTGGCACTTTTAAACATAAGAACTAAACCACACAGTGAGACTGGATTATCATCATATGAAATGTTATATGGTATGCCTTATTCTCAAGGGATGCCCCTAGGGAACAATGTAATTGAGGATCATAGTATCCAGAAATACATAATTACCATTGGAAGGAGATTACAGGAGCTAAGAGAAATTGGGATGATGACTCAGACACCACCTTTAGGATTTGCTATTCATAAGATACAACCAGGAGACAAGGTCTTAATAAAAACCTGGAGAGAAGAATCATTGAACCCCCGATGGGAGGGACCGTACCTTGTTTTACTTACTACTGAAACAGCTGTGAGAACAGCAGAAAGGGGTTGGACCCACGCATCCAGAATAAAAGGACCAATAACTACCGAAGCCTGGAGGGTTGAGTCCACTCCTGGGGAACTGAAACTGAGATTAAAGAGGAACTGATATCCCAGCAATAAGGTTCTGCATGAAGTAAGGGCACTGGATAAAGAGGACAAGTCTGAAGGGAGGAAAGGGAGAAGGCAAGACCGGGGTAGGACCCTCCACTGCGGTGTGTATGGTCTACCGAGGGAGGCAACCCCTATGGGTATTGACTGCCGAGTGAGAGGGCCTCGACCGGACTTCTCCCGCGCTAAGATCAGTTTGTCCTGAGAAAAGTAACATGAGAACCTCTTAAACCCATAATGAAATTGTGATTAGTTTTTCCAGGAGCTGGATCACCCCGAAGGGCTGAATGGTAACACAAGCTCTGAAAGCGGGCCCAACCTCATGATTGAAGGCGTTTCCCACACTCTCAAGATTGGACGACGAAAAAGGATAAGAAATGCTATACTTTCTGGTATTGTTTTTACAGGGGCAATTGGGCCATGGGCAAGAATGGAGGAATAACTTTTTCACTTTGGGGGAGGAAGTGGCTAGGGCCTTTAACCTTAGTAACTGCTGGATTTGTGGAGGACCGGGGGGAACTGAAAGTTGGCCCTGGGTAGCAGGCCCAGTTGAACCCAAGTGGTGGGTCAGTAATCTGAGCGAAGTTCATAATGGGACGCAATTTTGGAAAGAGGAAGGAGGCCCATGGCAGTTGCACTCGTCAGCTCGGGGTGTATACTGCTTGAACAGAACAGGAACAGTGGCGGTGGGAAAAAGCATTTGCAATTGGACTCTGTCTCCTGGATATGATTGTACCGATCCTGGATGTAGTCCTATAAACTGTACAGCACGTAGTGGGAAATGGAACACCACACATGTTCAGCTGAGAAATGGGACTTGGCTGAAATGCTCATACAGAGAATTTTTTGGATCCGGATGTAAAACTGTGGCAAGAGCACAAGCGGGGGGACAATTTGATGGTCAAATCTTGAGCTGTCAGCGCGATAACACCACTAAGGAACAGCATGTGGTGCGGGTCTATCGCTGGAGATGGCAGAATGAGAATGGGAGGCAAGTGTTCTTTAAGCATTTCTGGTCAGCTTATAATATAACTGGCCACCAAGGAGAACTGAATTGTGACTGTAAGTGGAAACCCGATGCGGGAGCTTGGAAGTGCGCATATACGAGTACGAACGGGGCAGACATTGTAACAGGACCACTCGGTAACAAGGACACTCTGTATTATCATGCCCCAAGGGCTAAAAAGGGATGGAATGGTCCTTTTCCAAATGGGACATGGGCCCTAAAGGGACATTATTGGGTGTGTGGCAAACATGCTTACAAGAGGCTACCTGAAAATTGGTCGGGAATATGCTATGTGGGGTACATAAGACCCTTGTTCTTTTTATTGTCACAAACACAAGGAGATCATTTAGGAATAAGATTATATGATGACCTGAACAGAGTGAAACGATCTATAGATACTTCCTTAACCGGGGGTAGTGCCCAAGAATGGGGAAAGGATGAATGGCCTCCTGAAAGAATCATACAGCATTATGGGCCAGCCACCTGGAACCCGAATGAGTTGATATCAGGAGCCCGAGAACCTATTTATAATTTGAACCGAATAATTAGGTTGCAAGCTATCCTCGAGGTTGTAACAAATCAAACAGCGACAGCCTTGGATCTTTTGGCTGACCAATCCACTCAAATGAGAAATGCTATATTCCAACATAGAATGGTCTTAGACTATTTACTAGCAGAAGAAGGGGGAGTATGTGGAAAACTGAACGATTCTAATTGTTGTCTACAGATTGATGATAATGGAAAAGTGGTCAAGCAGATAACAAAGGAAATTAGAAAGCTAGCCCACGTCCCAGTACAAACTTGGAAGGGTATGGATTGGGATTTCTTTTCATGGTTGCCTGGTGAACCATGGGTTAAAAGGATGCTGTTTTTATTTTTATGTGGTATAGTGACATTATTGTTTATACCTTGTATGATACCTTGCTTTACGTTGTTGATACGGCGAGTAATAAATAGCACCCAATTTGTGATGACTTCAGTGGAGAGAAAAGGTGACGTGTCGATAATGATGCTTAAGAAGTGGACACCCCGAGAACTGACTGATGAAATCCAGTTGTTACTGACAAAGGTTGAAGGAGAGACACGAATTGATGATTAAAAAAAAAAAAAAAAGGGAGGAATTGTAAGAAATGGTCCAGCAATTCGTGCCACTAAGGGGTTTTGAAGGGTTAACATTGAGGCCTGGGTTTAGGCGAGAAGAGAACAAAGGGATTTCTTCGGAGAAAAACTGCTGACTTTGCACGAATGTGCAGTAACTTCTGACAGCCGGCCAAGAGACCACTAGATAAGGAGGAAGAATATGAGCCTCCCTGTCTCCCTGTCCGAGCGGCCCCCGAGAAAGTAACAGAGACTGATAAGCAGGTGCACCTGGAAGGACGTCGGATTCGGGAAACCAATTATAATAACCTTGCCTCTTTTAGAAGTAGTAATAAATATGTATTAGCCTAGGAGTATAAAAAATTAGATGCCTTACGTAACGGGTGTGCGTCCCGGTGGAGCAGAGACTCCCGGCGCACCCAGCGCTGTTTGCTTGCCTCTATTCGTTTAATAAATTGTAAACTCTGATTGTAATCCTATTTGGGACTCAGTCATTTATAACACCCCCCTGCTCCTCGCTGTGGGCATTCGGTGGCAAGATGCCCCGTGGCTCGACAGCGAAAACACCGTTTTCGCCCGGTTTTAAGTGCAGTAGCAAAGGCTCCGGCCAAAGCGGCAGTGTGATGTTCTATGGATCCGACTCGATTGCAAGCCTCTATCATTTGTACCAGTGTAGTATTAGCAGGCAGGGCTTGGAGTATTTTCTTACAGTCTGTGTTTGCATTTTCTACCGCCAGTTTTAGTATAAGGGCCTCTTTGGCCTCGCGGTTGTCAATTTGTTTGTCCAAAGCGTCTCGCAGTCTATCAATGAATTGCATATAAGGCTCGGTAATTTGTTGCCTAATGCTGGTAAACGATGGCTCGGCTTTTCCAACTTCAGGCAACTTCAACATAGCCTGGAAGGCCAGAGACGCGGACTGCCGCAAGATGGCATCGTCGAGCCTAGCCTGCAATCTCGGATCAAATAACGGCTCAGCCCCCATCAACTGTGGGATCCCGGCTCCCAAGAGGGGGTCGCCGGGCTGCCGGTCCAGGTTACGCAGGGCGGCCAATTCGCACGCTTCTTTCCATTTTTGCTCCCACAGTAATTTTTGTGTTGGCGTTAAAATCATCGCGGCTATCTGATGGCAATCGTACGGCACCAGCAAGTGACCAGTCATAACATTTTCTAACAATGACTGAGTAAATGGTGCGTGTAATCCATATGTAGTCACAGTCTTTCTTAATTCTTTAATTAGGTCCCAGTGGAAGGCATTATATTCATTTGGACCGTTGGGTCGCACCTGCACCGGGAAAGCCATTCCCACCGGGTCCCCGTCTTTTAGAGCTTCCCGGCGCACCAGCTCCCATCGTTCCCGCGGGTCGAAAGCTCGGGCCCCCAGGGAGGCATTATCGGGGGCAGGCAAGGCGGGAGCCGAGGGGGTCAGCGGGGAGGGGCTCTGCGGCGGCGGTCCACGGCCCTCTTCCTTGTCATCCCCCGGGTCTATCAAACTGCACCGCTCTGGTGACCTTGCAGGCTCTGATCTCAGTTCGGCTGCTGTTATTGCCTGGGCAGCGGCGTTCTGTACTTCCTTTTCTGCCTGCCACGATCTTAAAGTCTCAGTCACCAGCCGCCACATAGTCATCACCTCAGCAGCATTAGTATCCCCACTGGACGCTGCTTCCCATATTTTTTCCCCCGCTTGGTCCCAAGTTTTTACATCAAATACTGTGGAAGCCATTGAGGGGAGCCCTTGTTTTCGCAAAAATTTCAATAATAGCTTTATCTTAAACGGATCAGATTTTACTCCCCTGTCTATTAGGAGTTGTGTTAGTAGTTTCACTATAGCCTCTTCCTCTGCCAAAAGGCTAGCTCCCATGATTAATGCCCAGCCGCTCACCTGTCCTTCAGGTGATGTCCCAGGGTTGAAGCTGCAGTCCAGCTGCGAGCTTGATTCATTCGGCTGGGTTCCCTTCGGACGCTCGTGCAGCGCTGCTCCTCCCCTATCACGTCGGAGTCACCATTTAAAGACACGGACTCCTGATGGCTCTTCAACAGCAGGACATTTATTGCCCTTTTTCACCACTACATATACTTTCCCCGTAGCCCCACGCGCTGTCCACGCGCCCGAATCTGTCTTACAATTGGTTAGAGACCCTCAGACACGCGCCTCGAGCCAGCCAGCAATTGGCCACTGCCCAAAGCTCATCTTTAACACTGTAGCCAATTTACTTTATCTCGACCTTGCTCAAGTTTTTGGTTCTAGCGCTGTTTTCCTCATTATCGCTACCTCA
The DNA here is from genome assembly GCF_964034855.1 of Anser brachyrhynchus. Lineage (NCBI taxonomy): Eukaryota > Metazoa > Chordata > Aves > Anseriformes > Anatidae > Anser > Anser brachyrhynchus. The sequence continues at coordinate 16,829,408 of NC_137704.1, forward strand.
GGGATGTGTGAAACAGTGCAAAGCCACCTGCGAATTCCTTTCCCACAAAACAGCACAAAGCTCCCTGCGAATTCCTTTCCCACAGGTTTTCTCATTTTTAATGCTGGAATTCTCATGTATCTTTCTACTTTCTTGTTAATTTTTGCTTTCTAGTGATTTTATTTTCAGAGAATATATATGTCTGCAAAACCCATTTAAAAAATCCTAAGATTTTTCAGGATGCCGAGATTTTTGTCTAAAAATCAATCCATCATTTCAGTTCCTACAATAATTTAAATTAAATAGAGGAAACTGCCAATAAAAGAAAATACAGAATCAAATGCAGGTTCTGAAAACACTTGCCAGTACAATTTCTAATGACATTTAAGCATATTATTGTATATTTTTTATGCAACCAATTGCAAAATAGTTTGACTTGCTGTTGTGGTTTAACCCGGCCGGCAGCTAAACACCACACAGCCGTTCGCTCACCCTCCCCCCTCCCTCTCTGGGATGGGGGAGAGAAACGGGAAAGTGAAGCCGGTGAGTTGAGATAAAGACAGTTTATTAAGACAGGAATATAATAATAACAATAATAATAATAATAATAGTGATAATGATAATAGTATTAATAATAATAATGTAAAGCATTCTCTGGTGGACACTGGTTCGTTCAGGTGGAGGGGAAGATAAATTCTCTTTAAGTTGGTGGACCTCTTCAGAGAGTTTCTCCACAGCCGAGACACAGGCCTGTAGGGAAGAGGAGAGATTTCCTTCGTACTGCCGGAGTAATTTAGCCACTTCATACACTGGGGGATTCTCCTCCGCTTTCCAGGCCATTATTGCCAATGAGCTGGCATATGATGATGGTGCACTCTGTACAAACTTCCGCCACATGGGTGGTGTACACCGAACTGCATCTGGATCTACAGATGTTTGTGCGTCGTCTAGGTCCTTATAAATTACTTCCCGTACGGCCAATTCCCTCAGGTACTGAATTCCCTTCTCCATGATGGTCCACTTGCCTGGTAGACATACAAGTTCTTCCTTGAAGGGATACCTTTCCTGCACAGCTGACAGGAGACGCCTCCAGAGGCTGCGAGATCGTGCTCCATCTCCAATTGCTTTGTCAATGCATGCGTCCCTAGCAAGGGATCCCAGCCGCCTGGCTTCCTTGCCCTCTAATTCCACATAATTGGCTCCCGTGTCCCAGCACCGGAGCAGCCAGGTGACAAGCTGCTCACCTATACAGTGACCAAAATCTTTTCGCACATCTCGTAGCTCACGCTGGTATAGAGTCCGGGTAGTTACTGTTGATTTTTCGACATCCCCATCCTCATCTTCAGTCTCCTGCACCTTTGATGGCCCAGCCTCGTCTTCACTATGCCCAGACTTAGCAGAAGACTGTCTGCGTTCTAAACGACCTGAGCCTCTATACCATTTTTTCACCTTGTCTACAGGGGCAACTTGCACTGCTACAGCTCGTTTCTCTGACCCAGACACAGGGTCTGCCACAGGGGTTGGAATACCCTCTGCGGGGTCAACTTGCACTGCTACAGCTCGTTTCTCTGACCCAGCCACAGGAGGGGGAGCAGCTGCAGGAGCTGGAGCTGCTGCAGGGGCTGGAGCGGCTGCAGGAGCTGGAGCTGGAGCAGCTGCAGGAGCTGGAACTGGAGCGGCTGCAGGAGCTGGAGCTGGAGCGGCTGCAGGAGCTGGAGCTGGAGCGGCTGCAGGAGCTGGAGCGGCTGCAGGAGCTGGAGCTGGAGCGGCTGCAGGAGCTGGAGCTAGGTTGCTAGTAGCATCAATTGCAGCTCGATAGGCACAAGCCAGACCCCAGCACGCTACAGTGATTTGTGTCACTTTGGAACTGCCAGAGTCATGACACCTTTTTTTCAAGCATTCTGCCAGCTTTTTAGGATTTTGCAGTTGTTCAGGGGTGAATGTCCAAAACACTGGAGGTGACCACTGCTCTAGAAACCTGCCCATATCCTCCCACACTCCCTGCCACTCGCAACTATCCCGCCTCAAGACAGATCTCCGGATGAGATTCCTAAGTAGTTGTTTAACCCTCCACAAAACCTGAAGCGCATTCAGGAGACATAACAACAAGAGCAGGCTGGTCTGAGTATCCCAAGGATATTCAACATCTCGGAGAACCACCGTAACTAGCTCGGGGGATAAGAGGGTGGTGGTGAAGGAGAAAGGGAGAGTGAACAGGTAGGGAAACATGTCTTCCCCTGTCCCCTTCACAGATTGGCTCCCTAACGAAAACAGGCAATAGGTGTAATTGCTAATAGTTTCCGAGATATGGTTTCCAAAGTATAGAGTCGACGTCAGTGCTGAGTACAAATACCAGGTTAAAGTCGTGACCAGATATTTCATCATTTCATAAGCCATTGCTACACCGCACAGTACCATAACAATCTTAAACCAGGGCCCGGAAAGGATAAACAGTGCAACAGGGAGCACATACAGAAAGTAACGCGCTATAAAACTCAATTTGGAAAACAGGCACAGCAGACTGGAGATTAAGGCAATCAACATCGTGACTAGCAACTATTAAGCAGGTCCAATACTTATACCAATTTTAGTTTAACACACTCTGGTCAAATCTGTTGATATCTCAACCCTTTGTGCCCCATGTTGGGCGCCAAAAGGACTGTTGTGGTTTAACCCGGCTGGCAGCTAAACACCACACAGCCGTTCGCTCACCCTCCCCCCTCCCTCTCTGGGATGGGGGAGAGAAACGGGAAAGTGAAGCCGGTGAGTTGAGATAAAGACAGTTTATGAAGACAGGAATATAATAATAACAATAATAACAATAATAATAATGATAACGGTACTACTAATAATAATGTGAACGAAACAAGTGATGCACAATGCAATTGCTCACCACCCGCTGACCGATGCCCAGCCTATCCCCGAGCAGCCGGCCCCCCACACCGGCCAGCCACCCCTATATATTGTTTAGCATGACGTCAGATGGTATGGAATACCCCTTTGGCCAGTTTGGGTCAGCTGTCCTGGGTCTGTCCCCTCCCAGCTCCTGCTGCACCCCCAGCCTGATCGCTGGCAGGACAGAGCGAGAAGCCGAAAAGTCCTTGGCCTGGTGTAAGCACTGCTCTGCAACAATTAAAACATCAGCATGTTATCAGCACTCTTCTCATCCTAATCCAAAACATAGCACCCTACCAGCTACTGTGAGGGAAAATTAACTCTGTCCTAACTGGAACCAGGACAGGGGTAGAACGCATTAAGCAGTGTCAGGCTGTGCAAAAGACTGGAGTGAAAAAAGGCGAAGGTGTAATTTGTGCAGTATTAGGAGCCTGTTTGTCTTGCACTCAGCAAGAAGCTAAGGAAATTCCTGCTCCCAAACTAATTTCTGATGTGGAATATACAGCTTTAAAATTGGAAAATGTGGTGTTAAAGTCATCATTAGCCTTTGAAAGGGAGACGGGAAGAACATTAGGAATCAGAGTTGCTAAACTTTTGAATGAGAATAGTCATCTTAAACAATTGCTGGAAAGGGTTAATCATCTGTTAGATAAAAGGCAACCTTCTGCTCCAGTTAAGCAGGTTCGTAGATTAACGCATAGTGCAGACCCTGAAAGTACCACGCCAGGAGAGCATAACTGCTCCTTAACTGCACGAGCTGCATACTGGGCAGGTGGTATAGATCCCCAGGAGAGAGTGGAACCACTAGAAATTAGAGCCACAGGCTATTCCAACCTGGCTGTAGCAGTACGGAAAGCAGCCTGCATACAGGTGATATATGAAAGAGATGAATTTAGGAAATCCCTGATGTTAGCCCTGTTATAAATGAAGATACAACTCAATCTGAATTTAGTAATATTTATAAAAGGCAAGTAAACAGCGCTGGGTGCACGGGGAGTCTACACTCTACCAACACGCACACACAACCGTCGAACTTTCTAAATATATAGAACATCGCTTTTACATATTCATAAGAAACCCGAGTACGCCTATACATATGTACAATCAGAAAAGGTATCAATTGAAACATAAACATGGCAAAGTTTTCCGAATTCTGGCAAGTGTTTAACAAACAATCCTTTAAGTCTATTACTATTAATGTCCATGACTGGGGGAGCATAGTTGGAGATGGTAATCCTGGCTGAAGTGCTCCCATATCTTCCATGACTTCATTAATTTTTCTCAGATCATATAACAGTCTCCATTTTCCATTCTTTTTCTTGATTACAAACACCGGAGACTTCCAGGGCTAGCCGTGGGAACAATATGTCTCGCTTTAAGTTGTTAAGCAACTTGGCCTTCGGGCCTTATGTATCCTATTCCTCCCGGATCGAAGGGAAACAGATCCGGCTCCTTTTCAGGGCCTATAGGGCCTGGATCAAAAGGAACGTTCAGGTCACTGGGGGCGTAACAGCAAAGTCCTGCGATGGCAGTAGCGGCGGGGGGGCCGATGGTGTAGCAGAAGGATCGGTGGATGAGCCCGCAGCTCCCTCACTGTCTGGCAAACCACACGTTTCTGATTGTGGTCCCACATGGCTCTTTAAGGCCTCAGATTGCTCGCCAGGTGCCGAGCAATCCCACCGCAACCTTGTCATTTTTAGTAGCAGAGTCCCACACCTTGACCTCAGTTTGGTCCCATGTTTCAGGATCATAAACTGTCTGATTGTTAATAAAGAGAATAAGCTGTAAGGTTACCAGGACAGTCTTTGTTTCTAAGGACGTATGATTCCCCATAATGCGCAACTGCTTACCTTCGGCCAGCGAGGGGCAGTTGTGTGCGCGGGTCCGCTTCCCTCAGCTTGAGCTTCCTTCCAGCTCTGGTGCGCCTATTTCCAGCGACTTTCTATGCGAGCTTCCTCGAGCAGTTTGCTGAGTTTGGCCGAACCTATCTTCATTAGGCCATCAATGTCCCTGTTTCTGTCCTGGTCCCTGTTCTGTTAGCCTGTCCCTGTTTCTGTTGCTCATGTCCCTGTTTGTTTTCATCATCGAGGACAGGCTCCCTTTTTATACCATTCGCCCCACAGCAGTCCTTTTCCCCTAACTCTTCATTGGTCAAACAACTTTGCCCGGCAACCAGCAAACCAGCAGCTTCCATGCCTTAACGGCTGGAGAACAAGCAACCCAAGACGGCATGGCGTCTCCCGAATCACCCTTCTTTGTTCCCTCTAAACTCTACATTCCTGATGGCCTCATCGTTAAGAGTCTGATGTTATCACCAACCATGGGGCTTGTCGACCCCCATGACCACACTCCCACATCTCCCCCTTCTTTATTAACATCAACCATCTTCTTGACACGAATTATTACTCCATATATCACAGCCCCTATCGACCCAGCTCAATTAACCCCTCTCATCCGTGGACTCCCTGATTGTCTTAAGATGTTTGTAGCAAATACCCAGGATCGCATACAAGCTGTTCATAGGGAAGGTGATTGCGTTTGTAGACAAAATCTGCACTCCCCCATTCCCACCTGGAGTGAAATTGCACAAGACATAAATAAGTATGGACGCCGAATGGACTGGATTAGTTCATCCAGTATTAAGTCCCCAGATCACTCCTGGTGAGTTCGCCAAATCCACACTCAAAATCCCAAATACCCCAAATTCAAAGAGAGGTTCAAACCTAATAAGGAACAGGGTGAGTTGTGGCGTAAGGCCCTAGATTTGGGTGTACCCTGACCAATCTTGCTTGGCATCTCTACGGAGGTTCTCCGTACATTAGTCCAATCTCTGGGTAAGGAAAATATTCCAGCTGGGGAGAATTGCCTAACTGAAAAACCCCCAACCCATAAGGAAAGTACACCTGCACCAAGCCCAATTGACGAGGCAGAAGCTCAGCAAAAAAGTCCTATCCCCAGGGAGGTCAGTGAGCCACCCTGCTCGGCGGGTATTAGCAATTCAATGGCTCTCTGTTGAATACTCTGACCCTACCATTGCCCTTCCCGTTGGACCCCGAAAAATATTGGTAAACTTTCTCATTGACACCAGGGCTCAAATGTCAATAATTACCCATGAGACAGCACAAACCCCGGGCATAAGACCTGGTCGACGCAGGGTTAAATTCACAGGAATCGACAGTGTGAAGAAAGAATGTCCCACCACAAAAATTTCACTCTGGCTGCCAGAGGTATGAAGATTAACCAGGGCAGAAGTATTAGTTGGTGCTGCATGTACTAATATTTTAGGATTTGACATACTGGGTGGATGAATGTGGAAACTCCCAGATGGGATGGTGTGGAGTTTCATGACACATCAAAGGGATTCAGGCACAGTGAGACTGAGTCTGTTACAAACATCCATACCCTTACCCTGCTCTCAAATCACTAATGTTCGGCAATATCTGTTGCCAGCAGCAGCACTTATGGGGATTGACGGGGTGGTAACAGAATTGGAAGAAAGAGGCATTATTAAAAGGACCCGTTCACCTTACAGTTCACTGGTGTGGCTGGTAAAGAAACCAACCGGGCAATGGCGTTTTACCATGGATTACAGACAGTTAAATGCTAACACCACGCCTTTGACTGCCGCAGTTCCAAACATGGCAGAAATAGTGACATTGATACAAGGTGCTGCCCATCCTTAGATGGTTGCCCCAAAATGAAAGTCTTCTGTGCATCTACCAATACAATCACCCCAAGCATTATACTAAACCAGGAGAATATCCTACAGGATTTCACACTGGACAACCTGTGCTGGTAAAAATGCCTCAGACTGGAACAGTAGCAATGGTACCAACTATCCCCAAAAACCTCTACGCATGGGAAGCCAAAGATTGTTCAGGAAAAGTACACCGGATTAGCACTCAGTGGATTTCACCCTCTTTTTAACCCTGCCGGTTGAATACAACCAAGCACATTTTCTTTCCTTTTGCGTTCACAGGAATCCTGAGTGGACTGCATGTAGACGGAGAATGAAAAATCAGCAGTTTGAAATGATAAAACTATGCTTTACCCTGACGTTAATGCAATCCCCTTTGGTTCATAGCCAAAAAGACCCAGAATGGCCAGGTCCCAAGCCCACGTTAAATACACTGGAATTAAGGGAACACGTGCCGTCAGGGAAAACTTAAACTTAGCTACTGTGGTTGTGCATGGAGCTGAGGTGTTTCACCATGACCATCTGGTTTCACCAGATGATTAATTGTTGTGGTTTAACCCAGCCGGCAGCTAAGCGCCACACAGCCATTCGTTCACCCTCCCACCTCCCTCTCTGGGATAGGGGAGAGAATTAGAAAGAAATGAAAGCCTGTGGGCTGAGATAAAGACAGTTTATTAGGACAGAAAAGACAGGAAAATAATAATAATGATAATAGTATTACTACTAATAGTGTGTACAAAACGAGTGATGCACAATGCAATTGCTCACCACCCGCTGACAAGCCTGTCCCCAAGCAGCGGATCCATCCCTTCCCCCCCACCCCGGCCAGCCCCCCCATATTAATTGTTCAGCATGACGTCAGATGGTATCTCATGGGCTAGGTTACTAGAAGGCAAGAGTGCTTGTGAGAGCTGAGCTACATTTAAACAGGACTTCTTCCAAGCTCAGGATCGGTGCATCCCTAAGAGTAGGAAATCGGGGAAGGGGGGCAGGAAACCTGCTTGGGTGAGCAAGGAGCTTATCGATAAGATCAAAAGGAAGAGGAAGGTCTATGGAATGTGGAAAAAGGGCCTGTCCTCTTGGGAGGAGTATAGAAGTGTTGTCAGGGCCTGCAGGGATGCAACGAGGAAGGCTAAAGCCCACCTAGAGATGAGGCTTGCAAAAGAGATAAAAGATAATAAGAAGGGGTTTTTTTAAGTATGTAAAAAGTAAAAGGAAGACTAGGGATAATGTGGGTCCCTTACTGAACGAGGGGGGGTGTCCTGGTAATGGGAGACGCCGAGAAGGCGGAGGTGCTGAATGCTTTCTTTGCTTCAGTCTTTGCTTCAAGGACTCCCCCCCGGGACTCCTTGACCCTGGCGGGAGGAGAAAGGGGCTGGGAAATGGAGGGCTCCCACCTGGTTGACGAGAGAGTGGTTCGGGAGCGTCTGAGTGGGCTCAACGCACAGAAATCCATGGGTCCCGATGGGATTAATCCACGTGTGCTAAGGGAGTTGGCAGAGGTGATCGCCGAACCACTCTCTATCATCTTTGAAAGGTCCTGGAGAACAGGAGAGGTGCCTGAAGACTGGAGGATAGCCAATGTCACTCCGGTCTTCAAGAAGGACAAGAAGGAGGATCCGGGAAACTCCAGGCCAGTCAGTCTCACCTCTGTCCCTGGAAAGGTGTTGGAACAGCTTGTTCTGGATGCCATCTCCAAGCAATTGGAAGAGAAGAATGTTATGAGGAGTAGTCAGCATGGATTCACCAAGGGTCGACCTCGTTGCCTTCTATGATGGCATCACCAGCTGGGTAGACGGGGGGAGAGCAGTGGATGTCATCTACCTTGACTTTAGCAAGGCTTTCGATACTGTCTCCCATGACATCCTGATAGCAAAGCTGAGAAAGTATGGGATAGAGGAGTGGAGAGTAAGGTGGGTTCAGAACTGGCTGACTGGCCGAGCTCAGAGGGTGGTGATCGGCGGCGCAGAGTCCGGCTGGAGACCTGTGACTAGCAGTGTTCCCCAGGGGTCGGTGCTGGGTCCGGTCTTGTTCAACATCTTCATCGACAACCTTGATGAGGGAATAGTGTCCACCCTCAGCAAGTACGCCGATGATACAAAGCTGGGAGGAGTGGCCGACACGCCAGAAGGCTGTGCTGCCATTCAGCAAGACCTGGACAGGCTGGAAAGATGGGCAGGAAGAAACCAAATGAGGTTTAACAAGAGCAAGTGTAGAGTCCTGCACCTGGGAAGGAACAACCGCATATATCAGGACAGGCTGGGGGATGACCTGCTAGAGAGGAGCTCTGCGGAGAAGGACCTGGGGGTCCTGGTGGACGACAGGTTGACCATGAGCCAGCAGTGTGCCCTGGTGGCCAAGAAGGCCAATGGGATCCTGGCGTGCATTAAAAGGAGCTCGGCCAGCAGGTCAAGGGAGGTGATCCTCCCCCTCTACTCTGCCCTGGTCAGGCCTCACCTGGAGTGCTGTGTCCAGTTCTGGGCTCCCCACTACAAAAAAGACAGGGATCTCCTGGAAAGAGTCCAGCAAAGGGCCACAAAGATGATACGGGGCCTGGAGCACCTCCCCTATGAGGAAAGGCTGAGACACCTGGGTCTGTTCAGCCTGGAGAAAAGAAGACTGAGAGGGGATTTTATTAATGTTTACAAATACCTTAAGTGTGGGAGACAGAGGGATTTGGCCAACCTCTTTTCAGTGGTTTGTGGGGACAGGACAGGGGTAATGACCACAAGATAGAGCACAGAAAGTTCCGCACCAACATGAGAAAGAACTTCTTCACAGTGAGGGTGACGGAGCACTGGAACAGTCTGCCCGGGGAGGTTGTGGAGTCTTCTTCTCTGGAGATATTCAAGGCCCGTCTGGTTGCTTACTTGGGCAGCCTGCTCTAAGGAACCTGCTTTGGCAGGGGGGTTGGACCCGATGATCTCGAGGTCCCTTCCAACCCCTTCAATTCTGTGATGGGAAAATGAGAAAGGAATACCCCTTTGGCCAGTTTGGGTCAGCTGTCCTGGGTCTGTCCCCTCCCAGCTCCTGCTGCACCCCCAGCCTGCCCACTGGAAGGACAGAGCGAGAAGCTGGGAAGTCCTTGGCTTGGTGTAAGCACTGCTCTGCAACAGTTAAAACATCAGCGTGTTATCAGCATTATTCTCATCCTAAATACCAAACACAGCACCATACCAGCTACTAGGAGGAAAATTAACTCTACCCTAGCCAAAACCAGGACAATATCCACCCCTTATTCCATACCATTTATGTCATGCTTAGGTCCCACACTTCCCAATACATTCCAATTAGTCACCACCTTCATATATGTATATAAAACGTCCACTGAGTTTGTGGAGTCTGTGACTGACTTTGGGCTCCATCTGTCCCAGCAGTCTTGCAGGGCAGAAGAGATGATGTGTGATGTTGGATGTTGGATCATCGCATGCTGAAGCTCGTTCTGGTTCCATCACGCCGCTGTGCTTGTCCAATTCTATCAGAATTCATTCATCATTATCGGCGTGGCTGTTACTGTGATACCATTAATGGGACACTGACATGTAGCAATCATGGTAGTGATGACATACAGCATTATGTAATAATTAACATAATACAATTCAACTCATGGGCTATTCTCAACCAACATCAGATCCCCTTGAGGTACACATCGGACCTCCCCATTCCTCCCCCATACCAAAGATGCTTTAACCGCTTGGCTTGCTTGATTGCAGCACGTTTCACAGTCATGAATAACCTGTGCAATAGCATGCATGGTCAGGTTCGCCCATCGATCCCAAGCCCATCTATATGTTGCATCCCTGCCTTGATGGCCTGAGGTGTCATGGGCCCATCGAGCTATAAATAATTGACCTTTATGTTGCCAGTCCAGGTCCACCTGAGCCACTTCAATCTTAGCAGCCTGATCCTCCTGCTGGTTGTTCTGATGTTCTTCAGTAGCCCGATTCTTGGGCACGTGAGCATCTACATGGCGTACCTTTACAACCAGGTTCTCTACCCGGGCAGCAATATCTTGCCAAAATGCAGCAGCCCAGATGGGTTTGCCTTTGCACTGCCAGTTGCTCTGCTTCCATTGCTGCAACCACCCCCACAGGGCATTTGCTGCCATCCATGAATCTCATCAACTCATGAGTTCTTGCACTTTTCAATTTTCTCCCCCATCCCACTTGGGGGTGGTGGCAAGCAAACAAGCGTGTAGTATTTAACTGTCTGACAGGTTAAATCACAACCATTAAATAAGCAGGCAAACTGGCAATATATTGCAGCAACTTCTAACCAGGAAGTGTAAGACCATTATAGGGTAAGCATAGTGCAGAACCTAGCAAGCACCTGTTAGCAGAGCTCATATCTCCACACAACACTTTAAAAATAGATTACAGTGCAGACACATACAAGACTTGTTACAGAGTAGCCAGGGATTTTACAGTCAGAGGTAGTAACATCTATAGAATCATAGGATATCCCGAGTTGGAAGGGACCCATAAGGATCATCGAGTCCAACTCCTGGCACCACACAGGTCTACCCCAAATTTTAGACCATGTGACTAAGTGCACAGTCCAAACGCTTCTTAAACTCCAAAAGGCTTGGTGCAGTGACTACTTCCCTGGGGAGCCTGTTCCAGTGGGCGACCACCCTCTCAGTGAAGAGCCTCTTCCTGATGTCTAGCCTAAACTTCCCCTAACTCAGCTTGACACCATTCCCGTGGGTCCTATCACTAGTGACTAAAGAGAATAGATCGGCGCTTTCCCCTCCACTCCCCCTTGTGAGAAAGCTGTAGACCACGATGAGGTCTCCCCTTAGCCTCCTCTTTTCCAGGCTGAACAGGCCCAGTGACCTTAGCCGCTCCTCATACGTCTTCCCCTCCAGGCCTTCACCATCTTTGTATCCCTTCTCTGGAAACTCTCCAACAGTTTTATGTCCTTTTTGTACTGTGGTGCCCAGAACTGCACACAGTACTCGAGGTGAGGCCGCACCAGCGCAGAGTAGAGCGGGACAATCAGTTCCCTCAACCCACTAGCAATGTTGTGCTTGATGCACCCCAGGATACGATTAGCCCTCCTGGCCGCCAAGGCACACTGCGGGCTCATATTCACCCTGCTATCAACCATAACCCCCATATCCCTCTCTGTGGGGCTGCTCTCCAGCGTCTCGTTGCCCACTCTGTACGTATAGCCAGGGTTGCTCTGTCCCAGGTGCAGGACCTGGCACTTGCTCTTGTTAAACTTCATGTGGTTGGTGATCGCCCAGCTCTCCAATCTGTCCAGATCTCTCTGCAAGGCCTTTCCAACCTCAACAGAGTCCACAACTACTCCAAGTTTAGTGTCATCAGCTTTGTAGCATCAGCATACTTGCTGAGGGTGGACACTATTCCCTCATCACGGTCGTCGATGAAGATGTTGAACAATCGATGAAGATGACGAACAAAATTTGCCACAATACGACAGGACCCATCAGTGAACAGGGCATATTGCTTCTCATTTTCTGGTAGCTTGTTGTACAGTGGGGCTTCTTCAGCACAGGCCACCTCCTCCTCTGGTGATATCCCAAAGTATTTGCCTTCTGGCCAGTCCATAATCACTTCCAAGATCCCTGGGCGACTGGGGTTTCCAATTTGAGCCCGCTGAGTAATCAGGGAAACCCACTTGCTCCATGTAGCATCAGTTGCATGATGTGTAGAGGGGACCCTTCCTTAGAACATCCAGCCCAGTACCGGCAGTCAGGGTGCCAGGAGGAGTTGCACTTCAGTACCGACCACTTCCGAAGCAGATCAAACTCCTTCATATGCTGCCAATATCTCCTTTTCGGTTGGAGTATAGCAGGCCTCAGATCCTCTGTATCCCCGACTCCAAAACCCTAGGGGTCGACCTCGCATTTCCCCAGGCTCTTTCTGCCAGAGGCTCCAGGTGGGGCCATTCTCCCCGGCTGCGGTGTAGAGCACATTCTTTACATCTGGTCCTGTTATGGCAAAACCAGCCTTCAGAAGGATTTGGACTATTTTCTTCCCTTTCTCAAAAACTTCCTCTGCTGTGACACCCCACACAATGATGTCATCGATGTACTGCAGGTGTTCTGGAACTTCCCCCTGTTCCAACGCAGACTGGATCAGTCCATGGCAAATGGTAGGGCTGTGTTTCCACCCCTGGGGCAGTCAATTCCAGGTGTATTGGACACCCCTCCAAGTGAAAGCCAACTGTGGCCTGCACTCTGCTGCTAGAGGGATGGAGAAAAATGCATTAGCGATATCAATTGTGGCATACCACTTGGCTGCCGTTGATTCCAGTTCGTACTGGAGTTCTAGCATGTCTGGCACTGCAGCACTCAGTGGTGGCGTGACTTCCTTCAGGCCACAATAGTCCGCTGTTAGTCTCCACTCACCATTAGACTTTCGCACTGGCCATATGGGACTATTAAAAGGTGAATGAGTCTTGCTGATCACTCCTTGGCTCTCCAGTTGACGAATTACCTTATGGATGGGCCTCAGGGAGTCTCGGTTGGTGCGATATTGCCGCCGGTGCACAGTTGTGGTAGCGACTGGCACTTGCTGTTCTTCGACCCTCAGCAACCCCACAACAGAAGGGTCCTCTGAGAGACTGGGCAAGGTAGACAACTGTTTAATGTCCTCTGTCTCTAAGGCAGCTCTGTTAAAAGCCCACCGGAACCCTTTTGGGCTCTTGAAATATCCTCTTCAGTATGCATGCTCCTTAACCTTGCCTGGAAAGCATCATTTTTGCAGCTCAGGTCAAGGTAAATAAAAGACCAAACTATTTAAAGGATGAGGTAGAAAAATGAGACTGCAACGCAATTAAGGTTGTGATGGGCACCTAAGAAAACCACCATTGCTGTTACAAATTGGAATTGGGGTTGACTAGTCAGAATTGACCTGAAGGTAAATAAGACCACAGCGCTCTCTGAGGTTTTTGAAGGGATGCACGACACGGACTCCTGATGGCTCTTGAACAGGAGGCGTTTATTGCCCTTTTTCACCACTACATATACTTTCCCCGTAGCCCCACGCGCTGTCCACGCGCCCGAATCTGTCTTACAATTGGTTAGAGACCCTCAGACACGTGCCTTGAGCCAGCCAGCAATTGGCTACTGCCCAAAACTCATCTTTAACACTGTAGTCAATTTACTTTATCTCGTCCTTGCTCAAGTTTTTGGTTCTACTGCTGTTTTCCTCATTATCGCTAACTCAGGGACGTGTGAAACAGCACAAAGCCACCTGTGAATTCCTTTCCCACAAAACAGCACAAAGCTCCCTGCAAATTCTTCTCCCACAATTCCCCCTTTTTTATTTTCAATCAACCAAACGTTTTCTATAGATTTTTCTATCAATCACTGCACACACTGCAATAAGCAAGGTACAATAAGCAACAGGTTCAAAATCTCATGCAGAACTACGATTGTAAAGTAGTGTGCCTACTAGAATCTACATCAGTCAACAAGCCACTAAGCGCTAGGAATGTTGCTTCGCAGCGATACTGCTTCTTACTTGCACAGCACAATCACACAATCACACAATCACGCAGAGAGGCCTCTTGCACTTCTCATTCACACCACAAGAAAACATCACTTAAAATAATTTGTGTGCGGCTTCAGGAGGTCCTTGTCTGCTCCCGTGGTGAGCGGCTGAGAGTGGAGACCCCTCCGAGGAAAAAATGCTCGGGGTGCACCTAGGGGCATCCGTTCCACAGTCGATCCCACAGCCGAGCAGAGCGGCTCCTGGCGCAAGGAAGGATGCTATTATAGTTTGTATAATGACAGCAAAGAGATGCATTGCAATAAGGAGCAAGTGACCTTTTTTTTTTTTTTCCGAGCAATTACACCTTACACATGCTATTACTGTTACACATCTCAGGATATCTAATTCCTGTGGCTCTAGGGGCGCTTGCGATAAGTAGACAGTCCAGTCTTTGTCATCCGCCGGGTTCCCCACCAGACATGTCGTAGATGGGTCATTTCATTGGCTCCACCAGATCCAGGAACCTCCTCCCATCTAACCTTTAGTGCACTGCTGTATTAATCAGCTCCAGATTATCACCGAATGGGTCACCCACAGTCTGGGCTGGACTGAGACCCAGGAGGCGCCGAAGCTGCAGAGGCGGACGAGGATGATGGTCCCAACCATGGTCGCATGCCACGAGCTGGCACCCATCATGGTCCTTGCCCTGTGGAAACACAAGCGTACCCTCGCCCCCAGGTTATTAGGGGATATGGTCCTTCCCACCTCCCAGTATCCAGATTTCTCATCATAACCATCGCTTTTCCTGTTGGAACGGAGGTTAGTCCTGATTCCATTGATTTAAAATGCTTAATTATACGTGGTACGTCTTCGTATTGAAAAGGTAGTGTCAAATGATTTATGACATATACCACTTTGTTCAATCTATTCTGCGGGGTCTCCTGTGTCTCCCCCTTTTTCTGTTTAGCCAATAAGTCCTTTAACGTGCGGTGAACACGTTCTACTATTGCTTGTCCTGTGGGTGAGTGTGGGATGCCTGTCTTGTGAGTGATGCCCCAGGTATGGAAAAAAAGTCGCGTAGAGCGGCTTGCATAAGCTGGGCCATTATCAGTTTTTATTTCTTTAGGGATTCCGAGGGCGGCGAAGGCCGCACGGAAATGCGCCTGTACGTGACGGCTTGTTTTGCCCGTCATCGCAGAGGCCCAGAGCGCGTGCAAAAAAGAATCTATGGACACGTGAACGTAGTTTAGCCTCCCGAACTCAGGAATGTGAGTAATGTCAGTTTGCCAAAGCTGAAGAGAAGAGAGGCCCCTAGGATTAACTGTAGTCGGTGGGCCTGGTCGTTGTTGACAATCCGGGCAGGTCTGTACTATGAGCTTAGCATCTCCTATGGGGATGGCAAACTGTTTGGACAATGCCTTTGCAGCCTGGTGGAAGAATTGATGTGATAAACGAGCCTGGGACAATGTATTTGGCACTGGGACTTGCAATGCAATGTTAGTCAATTGATCGGCCCGGGCATTTCCTTCTGCAAAGAATCCCGGGAGTGTCATATGACTTCTAATGTGGATCACGCAATAAGGGTGGGTATGGTGCTCTACAAGAAATAATAACTCTTTAAATTTTAAGAATAGTGCTTCGTTGTGGATGTGTTTGATCTGAGATCTTTCAATGTGTTGTGCTACTCCTACTGCATAATGTCAATCAGAGACAATATTTAGTGGAGCCTGGTCCCATTGCTTGAACGCCATTACTACTGCATGTAATTCTACTATCTGAGGGGAGCCCTGTATTGTTTCTATGACATGTTGCCAGTGGCCTCCTTGTTCCCACGTGACTACAGCTTTTCCCTTTCTCCCTGACCCGTCTGTGAATACTGTTTGTCCTTGGACTGGGTGCCATCGATATAGCGGCTTGTCCTCAACGTGTACATTATTATAAAAGGTAAGCATTTTATGAGACGGGAGATGTATATCAAGTTGACCATTGAAACCCGAAAGGGCTGATTGTAGCTCTAAGCTATTCTGGAGGCACCAATCAAGATAGTCTTTAACTATCGGAATGATAATGGATTTTGGCTCTTCTCCAGCCATTTCTATAATTCGTTCTCTTCCCTCCCTAATCAAATCTGAAAACATTTCAATGCGGGTGGCGAGTGTCTTTGTCGGTTGGTGGGGTAGAAACACCCATTCTAATAGAAGCAACGGGTCTGTTGCGTTGGAGTCCCATTGCGCAATAATAGCTAAAGGTTGTGGATTCTGGTTGCATATGTAGAGCTGAATGGGTAAATTTTCTGCTCGCCGCTGGCATTGTTGGGCAGAGATCTTCTCCTCTATACGGTGTAGCGCCGCCCTGGCTTCATTAGTCAGCCGGCGGGGCGCATTAATACTAGTGTCCCCTTTTAACAACTCGAACAGGGCTGCTAGTGTATGGTTGTCAATTCCGCATTGCGTCCTTATACAATTTATATTGCCTATAAGCTTCTGGACATCACTGAGCGTGCGAATTTCCCTTGTAATGGCTACGTTTTGGGGTTGAATACTGTGCTGCAGTATCTTCCAGCCTAAATATTTCCAAGGCGCCTCGATTTGAATTTTCTCCGGTGCGATTTGTAATCCCCATGTCTGGAACTCCTGCCGTAGAACAGGCAGTACTTCTTGAGTTAAGTTGTCTGTCGGACTGGAGAGCAATATGTCGTCCATATAATGATAGATGTATACGTGCGGGAATCGTTTGTGTACGGGGCGTAGCGCTTCTGCTACGTATGTTTGGCAAATTGCTGGGGAATTTTTCATCCCTTGAGGCAGCACAGTCCAATGATACCTATCCATTGGTTCGGTCTTATTGATTTTTGGGACCGAGAACGCGAATCGAGGAGCATCAGCAGGGTGAAGTGGAATAGTAAAGAAGCAGTCCTTTAAATCGATAATCAAGATATTCCAATTGCGAGGGAGCATAGCAGGAGAAGGTAATCCGGGCTGGGGAGCTCCCATGTCCTCCACTGCATTGTTTATTTGACGTAAATCGTGAAGTAATCGCCATTTCCCGCTTTTCTTTTTAAAAAGAAACACGGGTGAATTCCAGGGACTGGTTGTGGGGGTAATGTGTCCCAATTGTAACTGTTCTTGGACAAGTTCTTGGAGAGCAGCGACCTTTTCCGCAGGAAGCGGCCATTGCTTCACCCACACAGGATTATCAGTTCTCCAGGTGAGTCTCATGCGCGGTCGCTCGTCAACGGCCGCTATTGAAAATTTTCCGGAAAGCTCAGAGTGAACTCGCCCTGCCCCATCACATCCCTCCCCAGGAGACTGACAGGTATGAGGGCAGCATACGGCCGGACGTTATACAGCGAGCCTTCATGAGTCTTAATGCTAAGCATATATCGGCTCTGAAAGGTACCGGAGACACCACCAACTCCCACAAGGCCTTTTGTGGTGGAATCTAAAGGCCAACTTTTGGGCCAATCGTGAAGAGAAATTACTGTAACATCTGCCCCGGTATCCATTAATACGGTTATTTGTGCGCTGGAGGGGTCAGCCTGTGGGTGATGAAGTGTTAGGGTCAGCGTAGGCCTCTTGATGGTAATGGCCGAGGCCCAAAAAGCTGACGGGGGTCCCGTTGATCCAAACTCCGCGTCGTGTCGGTCACATGTCTCTGCTTGTGGAACTATGGCTTTAAATAGTATTAACTGTGCAATTGTAGTCCCCTTGGGAATGAGCATCGGTGGGGAGGGAGTCCATGCCATTGCTTGTATTATGCCTTCATAATCAACGTCAATGACTTCAGGCAGTATAAAAAGACCCGTTAGTGTGGTGCTAGACCGCCCTAGCAAGAGGGCGCTGCATCCCTTCCCTATTGGTCCCTGTACATTTAGAGGTATTCTGCGAACCCGAGTGTCCCAAAGGGTGCAGCTCGTTACTGTGGAGACATCCAATCCGGCGCTTCCTCGGGTTCTGGCTGTGAGGGAATCCACGGTGACGTAGTAGGCGGGATCGCTGGAGCAGTGGGCGGCTGCGGTCGCAGCCCGGTAGTCGTCATCGCCCAGGGCGGTGACTTCCGCGAGGACGGCCCGCCCACGAAGGAGGGCCGGGGCACTTGTGTCATCGCGCGGCCCCGCCCCGCGCTCTGCTTCCCGTTTCCCTGCCGCGGTTGTAAAGGTCGTCCCTCTGCATCATGCGTCGAACGGCACTGGCTAGCCCAGTGCCATCCCGTGCCGCACCGTGGGCAAACAGTGGGAGGGGCAGAGTTACCGCGTTCCCCCTGTAAGAAATGGTCCAGCAATTCGTGCCACTAAGGGGTTTTGAAGGGTTAACATTGAGGCCTGGGTTTAGGCGAGAAGAGAACAAAGGGATTTCTTCGGAGAAAAACTGCTGACTTTGCACGAATGTGCAGTAACTTCTGACAGCCGGCCAAGAGACCACTAGATAAGGAGGAAGAATATGAGCCTCCCTGTCTCCCTGTCCGAGCGGCCCCCGAGAAAGTAACAGAGACTGATAAGCAGGTGCACCTGGAAGGACGTCGGATTCGGGAAACCAATTATAATAACCTTGCCTCTTTTAGAAGTAGTAATAAATATGTATTAGCCTAGGAGTATAAAAAATTAGATGCCTTACGTAACGGGTATGCGTCCCGGTGGAGCAGAGACTCCCGGCGCACCCAGCGCTGTTTGCTTGCCTCTATTCGTTTAATAAATTGTAAACTCTGATTGTAATCCTATTTGGGACTCAGTCATTTATAACACCCCCCTGCTCCTCGCTGTGGGCATTCGGTGGCAAGATGCCCCGTGGCTCGACAGCGAAAACACCGTTTTCGCCCGGTTTTAAGTGCAGTAGCAAAGGCTCCGGCCAAAGCGGCAGTGTGATGTTCTATGGATCCGACTCGATTGCAAGCCTCTATCATTTGTACCAGTGTAGTATTAGCAGGCAGGGCTTGGAGTATTTTCTTACAGTCTGTGTTTGCATTTTCTACCGCCAGTTTTAGTATAAGGGCCTCTTTGGCCTCGCGGTTGTCAATTTGTTTGTCCAAAGCGTCTCGCAGTCTATCAATGAATTGCATATAAGGCTCGGTAATTTGTTGCCTAATGCTGGTAAACGATGGCTCGGCTTTTCCAACTTCAGGCAACTTCAACATAGCCTGGAAGGCCAGAGACGCGGACTGCCGCAAGATGGCATCGTCGAGCCTAGCCTGCAATCTCGGATCAAATAACGGCTCAGCCCCCATCAACTGTGGGATCCCGGCTCCCAAGAGGGGGTCGCCGGGCTGCCGGTCCAGGTTACGCAGGGCGGCCAATTCGCACGCTTCTTTCCATTTTTGCTCCCACAGTAATTTTTGTGTTGGCGTTAAAATCATCGCGGCTATCTGATGGCAATCGTACGGCACCAGCAAGTGACCAGTCATAACATTTTCTAACAATGACTGAGTAAATGGTGCGTGTAATCCATATGTAGTCACAGTCTTTCTTAATTCTTTAATTAGGTCCCAGTGGAAGGCATTATATTCATTTGGACCGTTGGGTCGCACCTGCACCGGGAAAGCCATTCCCACCGGGTCCCCGTCTTTTAGAGCTTCCCGGCGCACCAGCTCCCATCGTTCCCGCGGGTCGAAAGCTCGGGCCCCCAGGGAGGCATTATCGGGGGCAGGCAAGGCGGGAGCCGAGGGGGTCAGCGGGGAGGGGCTCTGCGGCGGCGGTCCACGGCCCTCTTCCTTGTCATCCCCCAGGTCTATCAAACTGCACCGCTCTGGTGACCTTGCAGGCTCTGATCTCAGTTCGGCTGCTGTTATTGCCTGGGCAGCGGCGTTCTGTACTTCCTTTTCTGCCTGCCACGATCTTAAAGTCTCAGTCACCAGCCGCCACATAGTCATCACCTCAGCAGCATTAGTATCCCCACTGGACGCTGCTTCCCATATTTTTTCCCCCGCTTGGTCCCAAGTTTTTACATCAAATACTGTGGAAGCCATTGAGGGGAGCCCTTGTTTTCGCAAAAATTTCAATAATAGCTTTATCTTAAACAGATCAGATTTTACTCCCCTGTCTATTAGGAGTTGTGTTAGTAGTTTCACTATAGCCTCTTCCTCTGCCAAAAGGCTAGCTCCCATGATTAATGCCCAGCCGCTCACCTGTCCTTCAGGTGATGTCCCAGGGTTGAAGCTGCAGTCCAGCTGCGAGCTTGATTCATTCGGCTGGGTTCCCTTCGGACGCTCGTGCAGCGCTGCTCCTCCCCTATCACGTCGGAGTCACCATTTAAAGACACGGACTCCTGATGGCTCTTCAACAGCAGGACATTTATTGCCCTTTTTCACCACTACATATACTTTCCCCGTAGCCCCACGCGCTGTCCACGCGCCCGAATCTGTCTTACAATTGGTTAGAGACCCTCAGACACGCGCCTCGAGCCAGCCAGCAATTGGCCACTGCCCAAAGCTCATCTTTAACACTGTAGCCAATTTACTTTATCTCGACCTTGCTCAAGTTTTTGGTTCTAGCGCTGTTTTCCTCATTATCGCTACCTCAGGGATGTGTGAAACAGTGCAAAGCCACCTGCGAATTCCTTTCCCACAAAACAGCACAAAGCTCCCTGCGAATTCCTTTCCCACAGGTTTTCTCATTTTTAATGCTGGAATTCTCATGTATCTTTCTACTTTCTTGTTAATTTTTGCTTTCTAGTGATTTTATTTTCAGAGAATATATATGTCTGCAAAACCCATTTAAAAAATCCTAAGATTTTTCAGGATGCCGAGATTTTTGTCTAAAAATCAATCCATCATTTCAGTTCCTACAATAATTTAAATTAAATAGAGGAAACTGCCAATAAAAGAAAATACAGAATCAAATGCAGGTTCTGAAAACACTTGCCAGTACAATTTCTAATGACATTTAAGCATATTATTGTATATTTTTTATGCAACCAATTGCAAAATAGTTTGACTTGCTGTTGTGGTTTAACCCGGCCGGCAGCTAAACACCACACAGCCGTTCGCTCACCCTCCCCCCTCCCTCTCTGGGATGGGGGAGAGAAACGGGAAAGTGAAGCCGGTGAGTTGAGATAAAGACAGTTTATTAAGACAGGAATATAATAATAACAATAATAATAATAATAATAGTGATAATGATAATAGTATTAATAATAATAATGTAAAGCATTCTCTGGTGGACACTGGTTCGTTCAGGTGGAGGGGAAGATAAATTCTCTTTAAGTTGGTGGACCTCTTCAGAGAGTTTCTCCACAGCCGAGACACAGGCCTGTAGGGAAGAGGAGAGATTTCCTTCGTACTGCCGGAGTAATTTAGCCACTTCATACACTGGGGGATTCTCCTCCGCTTTCCAGGCCATTATTGCCAATGAGCTGGCATATGATGATGGTGCACTCTGTACAAACTTCCGCCACATGGGTGGTGTACACCGAACTGCATCTGGATCTACAGATGTTTGTGCGTCGTCTAGGTCCTTATAAATTACTTCCCGTACGGCCAATTCCCTCAGGTACTGAATTCCCTTCTCCATGGTGGTCCACTTGCCTGGTAGACATACAAGTTCTTCCTTGAAGGGATACCTTTCCTGCACAGCTGACAGGAGACGCCTCCAGAGGCTGCGAGATCGTGCTCCATCTCCAATTGCTTTGTCAATGCATGCGTCCCTAGCAAGGGATCCCAGCCGCCTGGCTTCCTTGCCCTCTAATTCCACATAATTGGCTCCCGTGTCCCAGCACCGGAGCAGCCAGGTGACAAGCTGCTCACCTATACAGTGACCAAAATCTTTTCGCACATCTCGTAGCTCACGCTGGTATAGAGTCCGGGTAGTTACTGTTGATTTTTCGACATCCCCATCCTCATCTTCAGTCTCCTGCACCTTTGATGGCCCAGCCTCGTCTTCACTATGCCCAGACTTAGCAGAAGACTGTCTGCGTTCTAAACGACCTGAGCCTCTATACCATTTTTTCACCTTGTCTACAGGGGCAACTTGCACTGCTACAGCTCGTTTCTCTGACCCAGACACAGGGTCTGCCACAGGGGTTGGAATACCCTCTGCGGGGTCAACTTGCACTGCTACAGCTCGTTTCTCTGACCCAGCCACAGGAGGGGGAGCAGCTGCAGGAGCTGGAGCTGCTGCAGGGGCTGGAGCGGCTGCAGGAGCTGGAGCTGGAGCAGCTGCAGGAGCTGGAACTGGAGCGGCTGCAGGAGCTGGAGCTGGAGCGGCTGCAGGAGCTGGAGCTGGAGCGGCTGCAGGAGCTGGAGCGGCTGCAGGAGCTGGAGCTGGAGCGGCTGCAGGAGCTGGAGCTAGGTTGCTAGTAGCATCAATTGCAGCTCGATAGGCACAAGCCAGACCCCAGCACGCTACAGTGATTTGTGTCACTTTGGAACTGCCAGAGTCATGACACCTTTTTTTCAAGCATTCTGCCAGCTTTTTAGGATTTTGCAGTTGTTCAGGGGTGAATGTCCAAAACACTGGAGGTGACCACTGCTCTAGAAACCTGCCCATATCCTCCCACACTCCCTGCCACTCGCAACTATCCCGCCTCAAGACAGATCTCCGGATGAGATTCCTAAGTAGTTGTTTAACCCTCCACAAAACCTGAAGCGCATTCAGGAGACATAACAACAAGAGCAGGCTGGTCTGAGTATCCCAAGGATATTCAACATCTCGGAGAACCACCGTAACTAGCTCGGGGGATAAGAGGGTGGTGGTGAAGGAGAAAGGGAGAGTGAACAGGTAGGGAAACATGTCTTCCCCTGTCCCCTTCACAGATTGGCTCCCTAACGAAAACAGGCAATAGGTGTAATTGCTAATAGTTTCCGAGATATGGTTTCCAAAGTATAGAGTCGACGTCAGTGCTGAGTACAAATACCAGGTTAAAGTCGTGACCAGATATTTCATCATTTCATAAGCCATTGCTACACCGCACAGTACCATAACAATCTTAAACCAGGGCCCGGAAAGGATAAACAGTGCAACAGGGAGCACATACAGAAAGTAACGCGCTATAAAACTCAATTTGGAAAACAGGCACAGCAGACTGGAGATTAAGGCAATCAACATCGTGACTAGCAACTATTAAGCAGGTCCAATACTTATACCAATTTTAGTTTAACACACTCTGGTCAAATCTGTTGATATCTCAACCCTTTGTGCCCCATGTTGGGCGCCAAAAGGACTGTTGTGGTTTAACCCGGCTGGCAGCTAAACACCACACAGCCGTTCGCTCACCCTCCCCCCTCCCTCTCTGGGATGGGGGAGAGAAACGGGAAAGTGAAGCCGGTGAGTTGAGATAAAGACAGTTTATGAAGACAGGAATATAATAATAACAATAATAACAATAATAATAATGATAACGGTACTACTAATAATAATGTGAACGAAACAAGTGATGCACAATGCAATTGCTCACCACCCGCTGACCGATGCCCAGCCTATCCCCGAGCAGCCGGCCCCCCACACTGGCCAGCCACCCCTATATATTGTTTAGCATGACGTCAGATGGTATGGAATACCCCTTTGGCCAGTTTGGGTCAGCTGTCCTGGGTCTGTCCCCTCCCAGCTCCTGCTGCACCCCCAGCCTGATCGCTGGCAGGACAGAGCGAGAAGCCGAAAAGTCCTTGGCCTGGTGTAAGCACTGCTCTGCAACAATTAAAACATCAGCATGTTATCAGCACTCTTCTCATCCTAATCCAAAACATAGCACCCTACCAGCTACTGTGAGGGAAAATTAACTCTGTCCTAACTGGAACCAGGACAGGGGTAGAACGCATTAAGCAGTGTCAGGCTGTGCAAAAGACTGGAGTGAAAAAAGGCGAAGGTGTAATTTGTGCAGTATTAGGAGCCTGTTTGTCTTGCACTCAGCAAGAAGCTAAGGAAATTCCTGCTCCCAAACTAATTTCTGATGTGGAATATACAGCTTTAAAATTGGAAAATGTGGTGTTAAAGTCATCATTAGCCTTTGAAAGGGAGACGGGAAGAACATTAGGAATCAGAGTTGCTAAACTTTTGAATGAGAATAGTCATCTTAAACAATTGCTGGAAAGGGTTAATCATCTGTTAGATAAAAGGCAACCTTCTGCTCCAGTTAAGCAGGTTCGTAGATTAACGCATAGTGCAGACCCTGAAAGTACCACGCCAGGAGAGCATAACTGCTCCTTAACTGCACGAGCTGCATACTGGGCAGGTGGTATAGATCCCCAGGAGAGAGTGGAACCACTAGAAATTAGAGCCACAGGCTATTCCAACCTGGCTGTAGCAGTACGGAAAGCAGCCTGCATACAGGTGATATATGAAAGAGATGAATTTAGGAAATCCCTGATGTTAGCCCTGTTATAAATGAAGATACAACTCAATCTGAATTTAGTAATATTTATAAAAGGCAAGTAAACAGCGCTGGGTGCACGGGGAGTCTACACTCTACCAACACGCACACACAACCGTCGAACTTTCTAAATATATAGAACATCGCTTTTACATATTCATAAGAAACCCGAGTACGCCTATACATATGTACAATCAGAAAAGGTATCAATTGAAACATAAACATGGCAAAGTTTTCCGAATTCTGGCAAGTGTTTAACAAACAATCCTTTAAGTCTATTACTATTAATGTCCATGACTGGGGGAGCATAGTTGGAGATGGTAATCCTGGCTGAAGTGCTCCCATATCTTCCATGACTTCATTAATTTTTCTCAGATCATATAACAGTCTCCATTTTCCATTCTTTTTCTTGATTACAAACACCGGAGACTTCCAGGGCTAGCCGTGGGAACAATATGTCTCGCTTTAAGTTGTTAAGCAACTTGGCCTTCGGGCCTTATGTATCCTATTCCTCCCGGATCGAAGGGAAACAGATCCGGCTCCTTTTCAGGGCCTATAGGGCCTGGATCAAAAGGAACGTTCAGGTCACTGGGGGCGTAACAGCAAAGTCCTGCGATGGCAGTAGCGGCGGGGGGGCCGATGGTGTAGCAGAAGGATCGGTGGATGAGCCCGCAGCTCCCTCACTGTCTGGCAAACCACACGTTTCTGATTGTGGTCCCACATGGCTCTTTAAGGCCTCAGATTGCTCGCCAGGTGCCGAGCAATCCCACCGCAACCTTGTCGTTTTTAGTAGCAGAGTCCCACACCTTGACCTCAGTTTGGTCCCATGTTTCAGGATCATAAACTGTCTGATTGTTAATAAAGAGAATAAGCTGTAAGGTTACCAGGACAGTCTTTGTTTCTAAGGACGTATGATTCCCCATAATGCGCAACTGCTTACCTTCGGCCAGCGAGGGGCAGTTGTGTGCGCGGGTCCGCTTCCCTCAGCTTGAGCTTCCTTCCAGCTCTGGTGCGCCTATTTCCAGCGACTTTCTATGCGAGCTTCCTCGAGCAGTTTGCTGAGTTTGGCCGAACCTATCTTCATTAGGCCATCAATGTCCCTGTTTCTGTCCTGGTCCCTGTTCTGTTAGCCTGTCCCTGTTTCTGTTGCTCATGTCCCTGTTTGTTTTCATCATCGAGGACAGGCTCCCTTTTTATACCATTCGCCCCACAGCAGTCCTTTTCCCCTAACTCTTCATTGGTCAAACAACTTTGCCCGGCAACCAGCAAACCAGCAGCTTCCATGCCTTAACGGCTGGAGAACAAGCAACCCAAGACGGCATGGCGTCTCCCGAATCACCCTTCTTTGTTCCCTCTAAACTCTACATTCCTGATGGCCTCATCGTTAAGAGTCTGATGTTATCACCAACCATGGGGCTTGTCGACCCCCATGACCACACTCCCACATCTCCCCCTTCTTTATTAACATCAACCATCTTCTTGACACGAATTATTACTCCATATATCACAGCCCCTATCGACCCAGCTCAATTAACCCCTCTCATCCGTGGACTCCCTGATTGTCTTAAGATGTTTGTAGCAAATACCCAGGATCGCATACAAGCTGTTCATAGGGAAGGTGATTGCGTTTGTAGACAAAATCTGCACTCCCCCATTCCCACCTGGAGTGAAATTGCACAAGACATAAATAAGTATGGACGCCGAATGGACTGGATTAGTTCATCCAGTATTAAGTCCCCAGATCACTCCTGGTGAGTTCGCCAAATCCACACTCAAAATCCCAAATACCCCAAATTCAAAGAGAGGTTCAAACCTAATAAGGAACAGGGTGAGTTGTGGCGTAAGGCCCTAGATTTGGGTGTACCCTGACCAATCTTGCTTGGCATCTCTACGGAGGTTCTCCGTACATTAGTCCAATCTCTGGGTAAGGAAAATATTCCAGCTGGGGAGAATTGCCTAACTGAAAAACCCCCAACCCATAAGGAAAGTACACCTGCACCAAGCCCAATTGACGAGGCAGAAGCTCAGCAAAAAACTCCTATCCCCAGGGAGGTCAGTGAGCCACCCTGCTCGGCGGGTATTAGCAATTCAATGGCTCTCTGTTGAATACTCTGACCCTACCATTGCCCTTCCCGTTGGACCCCGAAAAATATTGGTAAACTTTCTCATTGACACCAGGGCTCAAATGTCAATAATTACCCATGAGACAGCACAAACCCCGGGCATAAGACCTGGTCGACGCAGGGTTAAATTCACAGGAATCGACAGTGTGAAGAAAGAATGTCCCACCACAAAAATTTCACTCTGGCTGCCAGAGGTATGAAGATTAACCAGGGCAGAAGTATTAGTTGGTGCTGCATGTACTAATATTTTAGGATTTGACATACTGGGTGGATGAATGTGGAAACTCCCAGATGGGATGGTGTGGAGTTTCATGACACATCAAAGGGATTCAGGCACAGTGAGACTGAGTCTGTTACAAACATCCATACCCTTACCCTGCTCTCAAATCACTAATGTTCGGCAATATCTGTTGCCAGCAGCAGCACTTATGGGGATTGACGGGGTGGTAACAGAATTGGAAGAAAGAGGCATTATTAAAAGGACCCGTTCACCTTACAGTTCACTGGTGTGGCTGGTAAAGAAACCAACCGGGCAATGGCGTTTTACCATGGATTACAGACAGTTAAATGCTAACACCACGCCTTTGACTGCCGCAGTTCCAAACATGGCAGAAATAGTGACATTGATACAAGGTGCTGCCCATCCTTAGATGGTTGCCCCAAAATGAAAGTCTTCTGTGCATCTACCAATACAATCACCCCAAGCATTATACTAAACCAGGAGAATATCCTACAGGATTTCACACTGGACAACCTGTGCTGGTAAAAATGCCTCAGACTGGAACAGTAGCAATGGTACCAACTATCCCCAAAAACCTCTACGCATGGGAAGCCAAAGATTGTTCAGGAAAAGTACACCGGATTAGCACTCAGTGGATTTCACCCTCTTTTTAACCCTGCTGGTTGAATACAACCAAGCACATTTTCTTTCCTTTTGCGTTCACAGGAATCCTGAGTGGACTGCATGTAGACGGAGAATGAAAAATCAGCAGTTTGAAATGATAAAACTATGCTTTACCCTGACGTTAATGCAATCCCCTTTGGTTCATAGCCAAAAAGACCCAGAATGGCCAGGTCCCAAGCCCACGTTAAATACACTGGAATTAAGGGAACACGTGCCGTCAGGGAAAACTTAAACTTAGCTACTGTGGTTGTGCATGGAGCTGAGGTGTTTCACCATGACCATCTGGTTTCACCAGATGATTAATTGTTGTGGTTTAACCCAGCCGGCAGCTAAGCGCCACACAGCCATTCGTTCACCCTCCCACCTCCCTCTCTGGGATAGGGGAGAGAATTAGAAAGAAATGAAAGCCTGTGGGCTGAGATAAAGACAGTTTATTAGGACAGAAAAGACAGGAAAATAATAATAATGATAATAGTATTACTACTAATAGTGTGTACAAAACGAGTGATGCACAATGCAATTGCTCACCACCCGCTGACAAGCCTGTCCCCAAGCAGCGGATCCATCCCTTCCCCCCCACCCCGGCCAGCCCCCCCATATTAATTGTTCAGCATGACGTCAGATGGTATCTCATGGGCTAGGTTACTAGAAGGCAAGAGTGCTTGTGAGAGCTGAGCTACATTTAAACAGGACTTCTTCCAAGCTCAGGATCGGTGCATCCCTAAGAGTAGGAAATCGGGGAAGGGGGGCAGGAAACCTGCTTGGGTGAGCAAGGAGCTTATCGATAAGATCAAAAGGAAGAGGAAGGTCTATGGAATGTGGAAAAAGGGCCTGTCCTCTTGGGAGGAGTATAGAAGTGTTGTCAGGGCCTGCAGGGATGCAACGAGGAAGGCTAAAGCCCACCTAGAGATGAGGCTTGCAAAAGAGATAAAAGATAATAAGAAGGGGTTTTTTTAAGTATGTAAAAAGTAAAAGGAAGACTAGGGATAATGTGGGTCCCTTACTGAACGAGGGGGGGTGTCCTGGTAATGGGAGACGCCGAGAAGGCGGAGGTGCTGAATGCTTTCTTTGCTTCAGTCTTTGCTTCAAGGACTCCCCCCCGGGACTCCTTGACCCTGGCGGGAGGAGAAAGGGGCTGGGAAATGGAGGGCTCCCACCTGGTTGACGAGAGAGTGGTTCGGGAGCGTCTGAGTGGGCTCAACGCACAGAAATCCATGGGTCCCGATGGGATTAATCCACGTGTGCTAAGGGAGTTGGCAGAGGTGATCGCCGAACCACTCTCTATCATCTTTGAAAGGTCCTGGAGAACAGGAGAGGTGCCTGAAGACTGGAGGATAGCCAATGTCACTCCGGTCTTCAAGAAGGACAAGAAGGAGGATCCGGGAAACTCCAGGCCAGTCAGTCTCACCTCTGTCCCTGGAAAGGTGTTGGAACAGCTTGTTCTGGATGCCATCTCCAAGCAATTGGAAGAGAAGAATGTTATGAGGAGTAGTCAGCATGGATTCACCAAGGGTCGACCTCGTTGCCTTCTATGATGGCATCACCAGCTGGGTAGACGGGGGGAGAGCAGTGGATGTCATCTACCTTGACTTTAGCAAGGCTTTCGATACTGTCTCCCATGACATCCTGATAGCAAAGCTGAGAAAGTATGGGATAGAGGAGTGGAGAGTAAGGTGGGTTCAGAACTGGCTGACTGGCCGAGCTCAGAGGGTGGTGATCGGCGGCGCAGAGTCCGGCTGGAGACCTGTGACTAGCAGTGTTCCCCAGGGGTCGGTGCTGGGTCCGGTCTTGTTCAACATCTTCATCGACAACCTTGATGAGGGAATAGTGTCCACCCTCAGCAAGTACGCCGATGATACAAAGCTGGGAGGAGTGGCCGACACGCCAGAAGGCTGTGCTGCCATTCAGCAAGACCTGGACAGGCTGGAAAGATGGGCAGGAAGAAACCAAATGAGGTTTAACAAGAGCAAGTGTAGAGTCCTGCACCTGGGAAGGAACAACCGCATATATCAGGACAGGCTGGGGGATGACCTGCTAGAGAGGAGCTCTGCGGAGAAGGACCTGGGGGTCCTGGTGGACGACAGGTTGACCATGAGCCAGCAGTGTGCCCTGGTGGCCAAGAAGGCCAATGGGATCCTGGCGTGCATTAAAAGGAGCTCGGCCAGCAGGTCAAGGGAGGTGATCCTCCCCCTCTACTCTGCCCTGGTCAGGCCTCACCTGGAGTGCTGTGTCCAGTTCTGGGCTCCCCACTACAAAAAAGACAGGGATCTCCTGGAAAGAGTCCAGCAAAGGGCCACAAAGATGATACGGGGCCTGGAGCACCTCCCCTATGAGGAAAGGCTGAGACACCTGGGTCTGTTCAGCCTGGAGAAAAGAAGACTGAGAGGGGATTTTATTAATGTTTACAAATACCTTAAGTGTGGGAGACAGAGGGATTTGGCCAACCTCTTTTCAGTGGTTTGTGGGGACAGGACAGGGGTAATGACCACAAGATAGAGCACAGAAAGTTCCGCACCAACATGAGAAAGAACTTCTTCACAGTGAGGGTGACGGAGCACTGGAACAGTCTGCCCGGGGAGGTTGTGGAGTCTTCTTCTCTGGAGATATTCAAGGCCCGTCTGGTTGCTTACTTGGGCAGCCTGCTCTAAGGAACCTGCTTTGGCAGGGGGGTTGGACCCGATGATCTCGAGGTCCCTTCCAACCCCTTCAATTCTGTGATGGGAAAATGAGAAAGGAATACCCCTTTGGCCAGTTTGGGTCAGCTGTCCTGGGTCTGTCCCCTCCCAGCTCCTGCTGCACCCCCAGCCTGCCCACTGGAAGGACAGAGCGAGAAGCTGGGAAGTCCTTGGCTTGGTGTAAGCACTGCTCTGCAACAGTTAAAACATCAGCGTGTTATCAGCATTATTCTCATCCTAAATACCAAACACAGCACCATACCAGCTACTAGGAGGAAAATTAACTCTACCCTAGCCAAAACCAGGACAATATCCACCCCTTATTCCATACCATTTATGTCATGCTTAGGTCCCACACTTCCCAATACATTCCAATTAGTCACCACCTTCATATATGTATATAAAACGTCCACTGAGTTTGTGGAGTCTGTGACTGACTTTGGGCTCCATCTGTCCCAGCAGTCTTGCAGGGCAGAAGAGATGATGTGTGATGTTGGATGTTGGATCATCGCATGCTGAAGCTCGTTCTGGTTCCATCACGCCGCTGTGCTTGTCCAATTCTATCAAAATTCATTCATCATTATCGGCGTGGCTGTTACTGTGATACCATTAATGGGACACTGACATGTAGCAATCATGGTAGTGATGACATACAGCATTATGTAATAATTAACATAATACAATTCAACTCATGGGCTATTCTCAACCAACATCAGATCCCCTTGAGGTACACATCGGACCTCCCCATTCCTCCCCCATACCAAAGATGCTTTAACCGCTTGGCTTGCTTGATTGCAGCACGTTTCACAGTCATGAATAACCTGTGCAATAGCATGCATGGTCAGGTTCGCCCATCGATCCCAAGCCCATCTATATGTTGCATCCCTGCCTTGATGGCCTGAGGTGTCATGGGCCCATCGAGCTATAAATAATTGACCTTTATGTTGCCAGTCCAGGTCCACCTGAGCCACTTCAATCTTAGCAGCCTGATCCTCCTGCTGGTTGTTCTGATGTTCTTCAGTAGCCCGATTCTTGGGCACGTGAGCATCTACATGGCGTACCTTTACAACCAGGTTCTCTACCCGGGCAGCAATATCTTGCCAAAATGCAGCAGCCCAGATGGGTTTGCCTTTGCACTGCCAGTTGCTCTGCTTCCATTGCTGCAACCACCCCCACAGGGCATTTGCTGCCATCCATGAATCTCATCAACTCATGAGTTCTTGCACTTTTCAATTTTCTCCCCCATCCCACTTGGGGGTGGTGGCAAGCAAACAAGCGTGTAGTATTTAACTGTCTGACAGGTTAAATCACAACCATTAAATAAGCAGGCAAACTGGCAATATATTGCAGCAACTTCTAACCAGGAAGTGTAAGACCATTATAGGGTAAGCATAGTGCAGAACCTAGCAAGCACCTGTTAGCAGAGCTCATATCTCCACACAACACTTTAAAAATAGATTACAGTGCAGACACATACAAGACTTGTTACAGAGTAGCCAGGGATTTTACAGTCAGAGGTAGTAACATCTATAGAATCATAGGATATCCCGAGTTGGAAGGGACCCATAAGGATCATCGAGTCCAACTCCTGGCACCACACAGGTCTACCCCAAATTTTAGACCATGTGACTAAGTGCACAGTCCAAACGCTTCTTAAACTCCAAAAGGCTTGGTGCAGTGACTACTTCCCTGGGGAGCCTGTTCCAGTGGGCGACCACCCTCTCAGTGAAGAGCCTCTTCCTGATGTCTAGCCTAAACTTCCCCTAACTCAGCTTGACACCATTCCCGTGGGTCCTATCACTAGTGACTAAAGAGAATAGATCGGCGCTTTCCCCTCCACTCCCCCTTGTGAGAAAGCTGTAGACCACGATGAGGTCTCCCCTTAGCCTCCTCTTTTCCAGGCTGAACAGGCCCAGTGACCTTAGCCGCTCCTCATACGTCTTCCCCTCCAGGCCTTCACCATCTTTGTATCCCTTCTCTGGAAACTCTCCAACAGTTTTATGTCCTTTTTGTACTGTGGTGCCCAGAACTGCACACAGTACTCGAGGTGAGGCCGCACCAGCGCAGAGTAGAGCGGGACAATCAGTTCCCTCAACCCACTAGCAATGTTGTGCTTGATGCACCCCAGGATACGATTAGCCCTCCTGGCCGCCAAGGCACACTGCGGGCTCATATTCACCCTGCTATCAACCATAACCCCCATATCCCTCTCTGTGGGGCTGCTCTCCAGCGTCTCGTTGCCCACTCTGTACGTATAGCCAGGGTTGCTCTGTCCCAGGTGCAGGACCTGGCACTTGCTCTTGTTAAACTTCATGTGGTTGGTGATCGCCCAGCTCTCCAATCTGTCCAGATCTCTCTGCAAGGCCTTTCCAACCTCAACAGAGTCCACAACTACTCCAAGTTTAGTGTCATCAGCTTTGTAGCATCAGCATACTTGCTGAGGGTGGACACTATTCCCTCATCACGGTCGTCGATGAAGATGTTGAACAATCGATGAAGATGACGAACAAAATTTGCCACAATACGACAGGACCCATCAGTGAACAGGGCATATTGCTTCTCATTTTCTGGTAGCTTGTTGTACAGTGGGGCTTCTTCAGCACAGGCCACCTCCTCCTCTGGTGATATCCCAAAGTATTTGCCTTCTGGCCAGTCCATAATCACTTCCAAGATCCCTGGGCGACTGGGGTTTCCAATTTGAGCCCGCTGAGTAATCAGGGAAACCCACTTGCTCCATGTAGCATCAGTTGCATGATGTGTAGAGGGGACCCTTCCTTAGAACATCCAGCCCAGTACCGGCAGTCAGGGTGCCAGGAGGAGTTGCACTTCAGTACCGACCACTTCCGAAGCAGATCAAACTCCTTCATATGCTGCCAATATCTCCTTTTCGGTTGGAGTATAGCAGGCCTCAGATCCTCTGTATCCCCGACTCCAAAACCCTAGGGGTCGACCTCGCATTTCCCCAGGCTCTTTCTGCCAGAGGCTCCAGGTGGGGCCATTCTCCCCGGCTGCGGTGTAGAGCACATTCTTTACATCTGGTCCTGTTATGGCAAAACCAGCCTTCAGAAGGATTTGGACTATTTTCTTCCCTTTCTCAAAAACTTCCTCTGCTGTGACACCCCACACAATGATGTCATCGATGTACTGCAGGTGTTCTGGAACTTCCCCCTGTTCCAACGCAGACTGGATCAGTCCATGGCAAATGGTAGGGCTGTGTTTCCACCCCTGGGGCAGTCAATTCCAGGTGTATTGGACACCCCTCCAAGTGAAAGCCAACTGTGGCCTGCACTCTGCTGCTAGAGGGATGGAGAAAAATGCATTAGCGATATCAATTGTGGCATACCACTTGGCTGCCGTTGATTCCAGTTCGTACTGGAGTTCTAGCATGTCTGGCACTGCAGCACTCAGTGGTGGCGTGACTTCCTTCAGGCCACAATAGTCCGCTGTTAGTCTCCACTCACCATTAGACTTTCGCACTGGCCATATGGGACTATTAAAAGGTGAATGAGTCTTGCTGATCACTCCTTGGCTCTCCAGTTGACGAATTACCTTATGGATGGGCCTCAGGGAGTCTCGGTTGGTGCGATATTGCCGCCGGTGCACAGTTGTGGTAGCGACTGGCACTTGCTGTTCTTCGACCCTCAGCAACCCCACAACAGAAGGGTCCTCTGAGAGACTGGGCAAGGTAGACAACTGTTTAATGTCCTCTGTCTCTAAGGCAGCTCTGTTAAAAGCCCACCGGAACCCTTTTGGGCTCTTGAAATATCCTCTTCAGTATGCATGCTCCTTAACCTTGCCTGGAAAGCATCATTTTTGCAGCTCAGGTCAAGGTAAATAAAAGACCAAACTATTTAAAGGATGAGGTAGAAAAATGAGACTGCAACGCAATTAAGGTTGTGATGGGCACCTAAGAAAACCACCATTGCTGTTACAAATTGGAATTGGGGTTGACTAGTCAGAATTGACCTGAAGGTAAATAAGACCACAGCGCTCTCTGAGGTTTTTGAAGGGATGCACGACACGGACTCCTGATGGCTCTTGAACAGGAGGCGTTTATTGCCCTTTTTCACCACTACATATACTTTCCCCGTAGCCCCACGCGCTGTCCACGCGCCCGAATCTGTCTTACAATTGGTTAGAGACCCTCAGACACGTGCCTTGAGCCAGCCAGCAATTGGCTACTGCCCAAAACTCATCTTTAACACTGTAGTCAATTTACTTTATCTCGTCCTTGCTCAAGTTTTTGGTTCTACTGCTGTTTTCCTCATTATCGCTAACTCAGGGACGTGTGAAACAGCACAAAGCCACCTGTGAATTCCTTTCCCACAAAACAGCACAAAGCTCCCTGCAAATTCTTCTCCCACAATTCCCCCTTTTTTATTTTCAATCAACCAAACGTTTTCTATAGATTTTTCTATCAATCACTGCACACACTGCAATAAGCAAGGTACAATAAGCAACAGGTTCAAAATCTCATGCAGAACTACGATTGTAAAGTAGTGTGCCTACTAGAATCTACATCAGTCAACAAGCCACTAAGCGCTAGGAATGTTGCTTCGCAGCGATACTGCTTCTTACTTGCACAGCACAATCACACAATCACACAATCACGCAGAGAGGCCTCTTGCACTTCTCATTCACACCACAAGAAAACATCACTTAAAATAATTTGTGTGCGGCTTCAGGAGGTCCTTGTCTGCTCCCGTGGTGAGCGGCTGAGAGTGGAGACCCCTCCGAGGAAAAAATGCTCGGGGTGCACCTAGGGGCATCCGTTCCACAGTCGATCCCACAGCCGAGCAGAGCGGCTCCTGGCGCAAGGAAGGATGCTATTATAGTTTGTATAATGACAGCAAAGAGATGCATTGCAATAAGGAGCAAGTGACCTTTTTTTTTTTTTTCCGAGCAATTACACCTTACACATGCTATTACTGTTACACATCTCAGGATATCTAATTCCTGTGGCTCTAGGGGCGCTTGCGATAAGTAGACAGTCCAGTCTTTGTCATCCGCCGGGTTCCCCACCAGACATGTCGTAGATGGGTCATTTCATTGGCTCCACCAGATCCAGGAACCTCCTCCCATCTAACCTTTAGTGCACTGCTGTATTAATCAGCTCCAGATTATCACCGAATGGGTCACCCACAGTCTGGGCTGGACTGAGACCCAGGAGGCGCCGAAGCTGCAGAGGCGGACGAGGATGATGGTCCCAACCATGGTCGCATGCCACGAGCTGGCACCCATCATGGTCCTTGCCCTGTGGAAACACAAGCGTACCCTCGCCCCCAGGTTATTAGGGGATATGGTCCTTCCCACCTCCCAGTATCCAGATTTCTCATCATAACCATCGCTTTTCCTGTTGGAACGGAGGTTAGTCCTGATTCCATTGATTTAAAATGCTTAATTATACGTGGTACGTCTTCGTATTGAAAAGGTAGTGTCAAATGATTTATGACATATACCACTTTGTTCAATCTATTCTGCGGGGTCTCCTGTGTCTCCCCCTTTTTCTGTTTAGCCAATAAGTCCTTTAACGTGCGGTGAACACGTTCTACTATTGCTTGTCCTGTGGGTGAGTGTGGGATGCCTGTCTTGTGAGTGATGCCCCAGGTATGGAAAAAAAGTCGCGTAGAGCGGCTTGCATAAGCTGGGCCATTATCAGTTTTTATTTCTTTAGGGATTCCGAGGGCGGCGAAGGCCGCACGGAAATGCGCCTGTACGTGACGGCTTGTTTTGCCCGTCATCGCAGAGGCCCAGAGCGCGTGCAAAAAAGAATCTATGGACACGTGAACGTAGTTTAGCCTCCCGAACTCAGGAATGTGAGTAAGGTCAGTTTGCCAAAGCTGAAGAGAAGAGAGGCCCCTAGGATTAACTGTAGTCGGTGGGCCTGGTCGTTGTTGACAATCCGGGCAGGTCTGTACTATGAGCTTAGCATCTCCTATGGGGATGGCAAACTGTTTGGACAATGCCTTTGCAGCCTGGTGGAAGAATTGATGTGATAAACGAGCCTGGGACAATGTATTTGGCACTGGGACTTGCAATGCAATGTTAGTCAATTGATCGGCCCGGGCATTTCCTTCTGCAAAGAATCCCGGGAGTGTCATATGACTTCTAATGTGGATCACGCAATAAGGGTGGGTATGGTGCTCTACAAGAAATAATAACTCTTTAAATTTTAAGAATAGTGCTTCGTTGTGGATGTGTTTGATCTGAGATCTTTCAATGTGTTGTGCTACTCCTACTGCATAATGTCAATCAGAGACAATATTTAGTGGAGCCTGGTCCCATTGCTTGAACGCCATTACTACTGCATGTAATTCTACTATCTGAGGGGAGCCCTGTATTGTTTCTATGACATGTTGCCAGTGGCCTCCTTGTTCCCACGTGACTACAGCTTTTCCCTTTCTCCCTGACCCGTCTGTGAATACTGTTTGTCCTTGGACTGGGTGCCATCGATATAGCGGCTTGTCCTCAACGTGTACATTATTATAAAAGGTAAGCATTTTATGAGACGGGAGATGTATATCAAGTTGACCATTGAAACCCGAAAGGGCTGATTGTAGCTCTAAGCTATTCTGGAGGCACCAATCAAGATAGTCTTTAACTATCGGAATGATAATGGATTTTGGCTCTTCTCCAGCCATTTCTATAATTCGTTCTCTTCCCTCCCTAATCAAATCTGAAAACATTTCAATGCGGGTGGCGAGTGTCTTTGTCGGTTGGTGGGGTAGAAACACCCATTCTAATAGAAGCAACGGGTCTGTTGCGTTGGAGTCCCATTGCGCAATAATAGCTAAAGGTTGTGGATTCTGGTTGCATATGTAGAGCTGAATGGGTAAATTTTCTGCTCGCCGCTGGCATTGTTGGGCAGAGATCTTCTCCTCTATACGGTGTAGCGCCGCCCTGGCTTCATTAGTCAGCCGGCGGGGCGCATTAATACTAGTGTCCCCTTTTAACAACTCGAACAGGGCTGCTAGTGTATGGTTGTCAATTCCGCATTGCGTCCTTATACAATTTATATTGCCTATAAGCTTCTGGACATCACTGAGCGTGCGAATTTCCCTTGTAATGGCTACGTTTTGGGGTTGAATACTGTGCTGCAGTATCTTCCAGCCTAAATATTTCCAAGGCGCCTCGATTTGAATTTTCTCCGGTGCGATTTGTAATCCCCATGTCTGGAACTCCTGCCGTAGAACAGGCAGTACTTCTTGAGTTAAGTTGTCTGTCGGACTGGAGAGCAATATGTCGTCCATATAATGATAGATGTATACGTGCGGGAATCGTTTGTGTACGGGGCGTAGCGCTTCTGCTACGTATGTTTGGCAAATTGCTGGGGAATTTTTCATCCCTTGAGGCAGCACAGTCCAATGATACCTATCCATTGGTTCGGTCTTATTGATTTTTGGGACCGAGAACGCGAATCGAGGAGCATCAGCAGGGTGAAGTGGAATAGTAAAGAAGCAGTCCTTTAAATCGATAATCAAGATATTCCAATTGCGAGGGAGCATAGCAGGAGAAGGTAATCCGGGCTGGGGAGCTCCCATGTCCTCCACTGCATTGTTTATTTGACGTAAATCGTGAAGTAATCGCCATTTCCCGCTTTTCTTTTTAAAAAGAAACACGGGTGAATTCCAGGGACTGGTTGTGGGGGTAATGTGTCCCAATTGTAACTGTTCTTGGACAAGTTCTTGGAGAGCAGCGACCTTTTCCGCAGGAAGCGGCCATTGCTTCACCCACACAGGATTATCAGTTCTCCAGGTGAGTCTCATGCGCGGTCGCTCGTCAACGGCCGCTATTGAAAATTTTCCGGAAAGCTCAGAGTGAACTCGCCCTGCCCCATCACATCCCTCCCCAGGAGACTGACAGGTATGAGGGCAGCATACGGCCGGACGTTATACAGCGAGCCTTCATGAGTCTTAATGCTAAGCATATATCGGCTCTGAAAGGTACCGGAGACACCACCAACTCCCACAAGGCCTTTTGTGGTGGAATCTAAAGGCCAACTTTTGGGCCAATCGTGAAGAGAAATTACTGTAACATCTGCCCCGGTATCCATTAATACGGTTATTTGTGCGCTGGAGGGGTCAGCCTGTGGGTGATGAAGTGTTAGGGTCAGCGTAGGCCTCTTGATGGTAATGGCCGAGGCCCAAAAAGCTGACGGGGGTCCCGTTGATCCAAACTCCGCGTCGTGTCGGTCACATGTCTCTGCTTGTGGAACTATGGCTTTAAATAGTATTAACTGTGCAATTGTAGTCCCCTTGGGAATGAGCATCGGTGGGGAGGGAGTCCATGCCATTGCTTGTATTATGCCTTCATAATCAACGTCAATGACTTCAGGCAGTATAAAAAGACCCGTTAGTGTGGTGCTAGACCGCCCTAGCAAGAGGGCGCTGCATCCCTTCCCTATTGGTCCCTGTACATTTAGAGGTATTCTGCGAACCCGAGTGTCCCAAAGGGTGCAGCTCGTTACTGTGGAGACATCCAATCCGGCGCTTCCTCGGGTTCTGGCTGTGAGGGAATCCACGGTGACGTAGTAGGCGGGATCGCTGGAGCAGTGGGCGGCTGCGGTCGCAGCCCGGTAGTCGTCATCGCCCAGGGCGGTGACTTCCGCGAGGACGGCCCGCCCACGAAGGAGGGCCGGGGCACTTGTGTCATCGCGCGGCCCCGCCCCGCGCTCTGCTTCCCGTTTCCCTGCCGCGGTTGTAAAGGTCGTCCCTCTGCATCATGCGTCGAACGGCACTGGCTAGCCCAGTGCCATCCCGTGCCGCACCGTGGGCAAACAGTGGGAGGGGCAGAGTTACCGCGTTCCCCCTGTAAGAAATGGTCCAGCAATTCGTGCCACTAAGGGGTTTTGAAGGGTTAACATTGAGGCCTAGGTTTAGGCGAGAAGAGAACAAAGGGATTTCTTCGGAGAAAAACTGCTGACTTTGCACGAATGTGCAGTAACTTCTGACAGCCGGCCAAGAGACCACTAGATAAGGAGGAAGAATATGAGCCTCCCTGTCTCCCTGTCCGAGCGGCCCCCGAGAAAGTAACAGAGACTGATAAGCAGGTGCACCTGGAAGGACGTCGGATTCGGGAAACCAATTATAATAACCTTGCCTCTTTTAGAAGTAGTAATAAATATGTATTAGCCTAGGAGTATAAAAAATTAGATGCCTTACGTAACGGGTGTGCGTCCCGGTGGAGCAGAGACTCCCGGCGCACCCAGCGCTGTTTGCTTGCCTCTATTCGTTTAATAAATTGTAAACTCTGATTGTAATCCTATTTGGGACTCAGTCATTTATAACACCCCCCTGCTCCTCGCTGTGGGCATTCGGTGGCAAGATGCCCCGTGGCTCGACAGCGAAAACACCGTTTTCGCCCGGTTTTAAGTGCAGTAGCAAAGGCTCCGGCCAAAGCGGCAGTGTGATGTTCTATGGATCCGACTCGATTGCAAGCCTCTATCATTTGTACCAGTGTAGTATTAGCAGGCAGGGCTTGGAGTATTTTCTTACAGTCTGTGTTTGCATTTTCTACCGCCAGTTTTAGTATAAGGGCCTCTTTGGCCTCGCGGTTGTCAATTTGTTTGTCCAAAGCGTCTCGCAGTCTATCAATGAATTGCATATAAGGCTCGGTAATTTGTTGCCTAATGCTGGTAAACGATGGCTCGGCTTTTCCAACTTCAGGCAACTTCAACATAGCCTGGAAGGCCAGAGACGCGGACTGCCGCAAGATGGCATCGTCGAGCCTAGCCTGCAATCTCGGATCAAATAACGGCTCAGCCCCCATCAACTGTGGGATCCCGGCTCCCAAGAGGGGGTCGCCGGGCTGCCGGTCCAGGTTACGCAGGGCGGCCAATTCGCACGCTTCTTTCCATTTTTGCTCCCACAGTAATTTTTGTGTTGGCGTTAAAATCATCGCGGCTATCTGATGGCAATCGTACGGCACCAGCAAGTGACCAGTCATAACATTTTCTAACAATGACTGAGTAAATGGTGCGTGTAATCCATATGTAGTCACAGTCTTTCTTAATTCTTTAATTAGGTCCCAGTGGAAGGCATTATATTCATTTGGACCGTTGGGTCGCACCTGCACCGGGAAAGCCATTCCCACCGGGTCCCCGTCTTTTAGAGCTTCCCGGCGCACCAGCTCCCATCGTTCCCGCGGGTCGAAAGCTCGGGCCCCCAGGGAGGCATTATCGGGGGCAGGCAAGGCGGGAGCCGAGGGGGTCAGCGGGGAGGGGCTCTGCGGCGGCGGTCCACGGCCCTCTTCCTTGTCATCCCCCAGGTCTATCAAACTGCACCGCTCTGGTGACCTTGCAGGCTCTGATCTCAGTTCGGCTGCTGTTATTGCCTGGGCAGCGGCGTTCTGTACTTCCTTTTCTGCCTGCCACGATCTTAAAGTCTCAGTCACCAGCCGCCACATAGTCATCACCTCAGCAGCATTAGTATCCCCACTGGACGCTGCTTCCCATATTTTTTCCCCCGCTTGGTCCCAAGTTTTTACATCAAATACTGTGGAAGCCATTGAGGGGAGCCCTTGTTTTCGCAAAAATTTCAATAATAGCTTTATCTTAAACGGATCAGATTTTACTCCCCTGTCTATTAGGAGTTGTGTTAGTAGTTTCACTATAGCCTCTTCCTCTGCCAAAAGGCTAGCTCCCATGATTAATGCCCAGCCGCTCACCTGTCCTTCAGGTGATGTCCCAGGGTTGAAGCTGCAGTCCAGCTGCGAGCTTGATTCATTCGGCTGGGTTCCCTTCGGACGCTCGTGCAGCGCTGCTCCTCCCCTATCACGTCAGGGTCACCATGTGAAGGGATGCAAGACACGGACTCCTGATGGCTCCTGACCAGGAGACCCTTTATATATATATATATATATATATATATATATATATATATATATATATATATATAGCATTACTATAGTTTCTGTGCCATTTATTGTCCAATACTGCTGGAAGACTGGTTTCTTTAAACCTCTTACCCCAAATCCGTGATAACTTCCTATGGTTTTTTACTTGCCCAATGTGGGGCTCAAGGAATTTGAGATAAGGATGATAGTCGAGAGAAGTAACGGGCAAAACATGGACTGGATTTTTTTTATGAATGTAATAGTTGTGAAGAATTTAAGAAAGCAGCAATTGTGAGGAATATGTTTCATATTAGTGTGGTGAAGGGACGCGGGGTGGTGTGTGTGTAAATTGTCCACCTCATCGGTGTTGTGATGATGTTATGTTTATTTTGGTATGGGGAATTCTTTTTTTTGATGTAAGTGAAGTTTGTGAAGATTGTGATAATTGTAAAGTAAGAGTATATTGGAATGTAGTGGGTTTACGTGGCAAGGTATTGGTAGCAGGGGCCATAGGGGTGGCTTCTGTAAGAAGAATCTAAAAGCTGCCCCATGTTAGGTAAGGGCCCCACTGCTGACCAGAGCCGAGCCAATAAGCGATGTTGTTTGAGCCTCTGTGAGAGCAGATGTAAGAAAGAGAAAAGAAAAAAAAAAAAAAAAAGGAAAAAAACCGCTGTGCCACACACAGCAGCTGGGAGAGTGAGAGGAGTGAGAAACAGCGTTGCAGGCGCCAAGGTCAGTGAAGAAGGAGGGGGAGAGGTGCTCCAGGCACCGGAGCAGAAGTCCCCTGCGGCCTGTGGTGAGGACCATGGTGAAGCAGGCTGTCCCCCTGCAGCCCATGGAGTACCACGGTGGAGCAGGGTTCCGTGCTGCAGCCCCGCTGCCATGGTTACCACCGTGGACACCCTTTCAGCAAGAACCGGAGGGAGTGCCAGAGTGGATGCCTCCACAGTAACAGACGCCACGTTGTGGTGTGCTCACATTCATAAAATTCCATTGAATGTCAAAGGACCAATTGGGAATGACTGTAGTGTATTGCTGCTAGGAGAATCAAGTACAACTTTGAACAGATTGTTTGTTTTGCCGGGGATAATTGATGCCGATTATAATGGACAAATCCAAACTATGGCTTGGACACCGTCTCCACCACTGTCAATACCAAAGGGAACTAGAATTGCTCAATTGATTCATTTCTGAGCAGTAGTCTGCAGGACTTGGTTCAAGAACAACTCCAACAAGGACATATTGTTCCGACAAACATTCCAAATGGAATTCACCAGTGTTTGTTATCAAGAAGAAGAGCGGGAAATGGAGATTACTGCATGATTTGCGACGAATCAGTGCAGTGATCGAGGACATTGCAGCCAGAAAACAAAAAAAAAAAAGAAAAAAAAAGGAAAAAAAGAGAAAAAAAAGAGAAAAAAACAGTACCTTTAATATTGTATCGGACTCGCAATATGCCGTAGGTGTTGCTCAGCGCATTGAGAGGGCACATTTGAGACGCCCCGCTGTCAGCTCCGGGCACCCGCCCGCCCGCCCCGCCGCCGGCTGCTGCGTTTCTCCGGTTTGGGCGCCCGCCCGCGCGCACCGGGCGCTGCCGTGTTCCGCCTGCTGCTGCGCCCGGGCCCGCGGCCCCGCGGGCCCCCGCTCTGTCCGTCCTGCGAGGCCGGGCAGAGCCGCGCACCGCCCGCGCTCCGCGACAGTCCGCACGGCCGCAAGCGCCGCCGCCGCCCCCCCGCTCGTCGCCGGCCGCCGCCGCTGCTGCCCCCCCCCGCCCCCGCCGGGTCGGCTCCCCCCCAGCCCGCCGGCCCCTCTGCTGGCGCTGCGGGCCGCCGCCGGCAGCTCGGCCAAGGATGTGGGTGGATCCCCTGAAAAGGCAGCCACAGATCTCAGCAGTGAACACAAACTCAATAAATCCCAGCAGCTGAAAAAAGTTTTCAAAGAATATGGTGCTGTAGGGGTTTCATTCCATGTTGGAATTTCATTAGTATCTCTAGGAATCTTCTACCTGGCTGTGTCAAGTGGTGTGGATATGACTGCAGTTCTCTTCAAACTTGGCTTCAGTGAATCATCGCTGCAATCTAAAAGGGCTGCTGGTACAGGCACATTTCTGTTGGCATATGCTATTCACAAATTGATTGCTCCAGTACAAATAATTTGTGTGCCAGCGATACGGATGGCCATGTTTAACAACAGGAAAACATTACATTGTTCCTTATCCAGCTAAATTAGACGGCTAAGTACCTAAACATGCTTTCCTCACAAACCACCGTGTCCCCTGCTCACCACCTTTGGGTTTTTCCACCTAAAACAAGAGTTGCTGTTGTAACATTACAATTTGCATGAATAACAATCTGTGTAGCTCAAAAGATTACACTGTTTCTCTCTCTTGGGGTAGAATATTTGCATTGTGCCAAATGCTAGTAGATATTTTCATATATTTTCTATGCTCTGTGATACCTTAATATATGCAGATTTTCAGACTTGTGTCCTCTTGTGTTAGAGATAAAAACCATAAATGATGGAGAAATTACATTGCGAATGTGCCTTAGGCTGTTAAATACTTGTTTTTCAGATTTTTTTTTACACGTATGTATTTGAGTAAATTTGTTAGCATATTTTTGACAATTTATGTTCATAAATGTTTTGAAGTAATTGTTTCAGGGAAAGTATCTGTGCTGCACTCTCAATAAAAATGTGTTAAATAAAAAAAAGACAAAAAAAGAAAAAAAAAAAAGAAAAGCCTAGTCCCTTTGAATATTGGAATATTGGACTCCCAATATGCTGTAGGTGTCGCTCAGTGCACTGAGAGGGCACATTTGAGACATATCCCAAAGGAAAACTTGTTTCTAAAATTTAAAGAGCTGTTATTTTTGGTAGAGCAGCGAGTGCACCCATATTGTATTATTCACATGCGGAGCCACGCCATGTTACCCAGTATTTTTGCAGAGGGTAACACACATGCTGACCAGCTAACTAATATGACCCTGACTGCCCCGGTGCCTAAGGTGCTGGAGCAAGCACAGTTATCCCAAGCCTTTTTCCATCAATCTGCCAAAGTCTTGGCGAAACAATTCGCTATATCGATCACTGATGCCAAATTGATTGTCCAAACATGTCCTGACTGTCAACAACATGTTTTGACCCCATCTTTAATGGTAAGCC
Source organism: Anser brachyrhynchus (assembly GCF_964034855.1). Classification (NCBI taxonomy): domain Eukaryota; kingdom Metazoa; phylum Chordata; class Aves; order Anseriformes; family Anatidae; genus Anser; species Anser brachyrhynchus. Next base: position 16,873,434 of record NC_137704.1, read on the forward strand.
ATAGAGGTCTACGGTCCTTACAGTTATGGCAGACTGACGTAACGCATATTCCAGAATTTGGTCTCTTGAAAAATGTTCACGTATCGGTAGATACTTTCTCTCATGCTATTTGGACAACAGTTGCGGTGGGTGAAACTAGTCACCATGTCCAGGCTCACTTCCGTGTTGCTTTCATGGTGCTAGGCATCCCGAAAGAAATAAAACCCGACAGTAGCCCCGCCTATGGTAGTCACTCCCTTGAAACCTTTTTTCAGACTTGGGGTATCCGACACATCACAGGCATTCCTCATTTCCCCACGGGTCACGCCATTGTTGAGCGCACACATCGCACCTTGAAAGCACTGCTAAATAAACAAAAAGGGGGGAGACACCCAGGAAACACCACAGAACAGGTTGGGAAAGGCACTTCACGTAATGACTCACCTATCATTACCCTTTCCTCACAAAGAGGTACCGCCCATAGTAAAACATTACAAAAATATGAATTCCGCGCTGTCACAGGTGCCACAATCAGAGCAGGCCTTAGTGATGGCAAAAAAATTTAAATACAGGTCTTTGGGAGGGACCCCATCCTCTAATAACTTGGGGTCGAGGGTATGCTTGTGTCTCCACAGGTCACGGACCAAGATGGGTACCAGCAAGGGGATTAAGGCCATGGCTGGCCTCCTCCTCACAATTGCCGCTGTCATCGGTTATTGCCAGCCCTGGGTCTCCATCCAACCACGCTGCAACATCTGGGTCACCCTCGCCAACATGACAGGACAAGAAGCGATGTGCCCGTCCCGGCCTAGTGCTAACGACCCATTCACGACATGTCTGGTGGGGAACCCAGCAGATAACAAAGATTGGACTGTCTACTTACCACAAGTGCCCCTAGAGCCACAGGAATTAGCTATCCTGGGATGTGAAACAGTAACAGCATGTGTAAGGTTTAATTGCTCAGGCAAAAAAACAAATCATGAAACAAATGGTCAACGCCACACTTGCTCCTTATTGCAATGCATCTCTTTGCTGTCATTATACAAACTATAATAGCATCCTTCCTTGCGCCAGGAGCCGCTCTGCTCGGCTGTGGGATCGACTGTGGAACGGACGCCCCTAGGTGCACCCCGAGCATTTTCCTCGGAGGGGTCTCCACTCTCAGCCGCTCACCGTGGGAGTAGACAAGGACCTCCTGAAGCCGCGGACAAATTATTTTAAGTGATGTTTTCTTGTGGTGTGAATGAGAAGTGCAAGAGGCCTCTTTGCGTGATTGTGTGATTGTGCTGTGCGAGTGAGAAGCAGCATCGCTGCGAAGCAACATCCCTAGCGCTTAGTGGCTTGTTGACTGATGTAGATTCTAGTAGGCAGGCTACTTTACAATCGTAGTTCTGCATGTGATTTTCACCCTGTTGCTTATTGTACCTTGCTTATTGCAGTGTCTGCGGTGATTGATAGAAAAAGCTATAGGAAGCGTTTGGTTGATTGAAAATAAAAAAGGGGGAAATTCACAGTGAGCTTTGTGCTGTTTCACACGTCCCTGAGTTAGAGATAATGAGGAAAACAGCGGTAGAACCAAAAACTTGAGCAAGGTCGAGATAAAGTAAATTGGCTACAGTGTTAAAGATGAGCTTTGGGCAGTGGCCAATTGCTGGCTGGCTTGAGGCGCGTGTCTGAGGGTCTCTAACCAATTGTAAGACAGATTCGGGCGCGTGGACAGCGCGTGGGGCTACAGGGAAAGTATATGTAGTAGTGAAAAAAGGGCAATAAACGCCTCCTGTTCAAGAGCCATCAGGAGTCCGTGTCGTGCATCCCTTCACTTTAGTCTCTTTACTCCCATATCTGCTTTATTCCTATGCATGGTAGAGTTTCAGATGCAATGTAGCTTATGAAAGCAGATGGAAAACAGATAAAACTAATTTTAAGGAAAACACTAGAAAGGCAAAGAAGATGGAAAAAATAAGGCAACACACCCACAAGCTAAGAATGAAGTAGAAAATATGGTATTTTATTGTGATCCAGTGATAATAGGGACCTCAGTGTCATTAGAGTCCCTGACATCAATATGATTATCAGACAAGATGTGTTCTTTCCTACTGCTTTTTGTAAAGTACAGCAGATTTATTTAATGCTTTAAAAATAAAGATGTAGAAATGTGACCATTAAATAAAGCCTACAGTGAGATTTTAACGTATTAAAAGATATAATCATGCCATTCACAATAGTTCCACATTCTTACTCACCTTGGATGCTCAAGCTGCAAATAAAGCATAGACAATCATTAAACAGTTTTTCCAGCCTGGAGAAGGGTGGTTAGAAGAGATGAAGCTGTATTTGTTTATTAGTGAACTACTACTCCATATAAAGCCACATGTAGAGAGTTCCATATTTCCTTTGGTCTGACAATGCACATGGAGAATTCTGCCTTACGAAGTGTATAATGCCATGCTTTGAAATGAAATTAATGCTAGATTTTTACTTACTTGAAAAAAAACACATTTATGATACTACTCTAAACTGAAGTGTTGGTGTGAATAGAATAGAATAGAATAGCATAGCATAGAACAGAACAGAACAGAACAGAAGAGAATAGTTGGAAGGATCCATCATCCAGTCCAAATGCCTGTCCACTTCAGAAGTACATCCCCTTCCCCCGCTGAATCTAGTTTAAAGCTCTGCTAATAAGTCCAGCCAGCCTGCTGCCCAGAATGCAAAAGACAATAAAGACAGTTTCCTAGGTAAAAACAAGTCTGCGCACACAAGCAAAGCAAAATAAGGAATTCATTCACTACTTCCCATTGGTAGGCAGATGTTCAGCCAATTCCAGGAAAGCAGGGCTCATCACATGTAAAATTTTTTTAGGAATATTAATGCCATTACTCCGATTTTTTCCTCCTTCTCCTTCTTTCCCCCCAGCTTTTATTGTTGAACACCACATCATATGGTAGGGGATATCCCTTTGGTCCATTTGGTCAGCTGTCCTGGCTGTGTCCCTTCCCAGCTTCTTGTGCACCCCTGGCTTCCTTGCTGGCAGGGCAGCGTGAGAAGAAGAAAAGTGCTTGACTGAGTGTAAGCACTGCTCAGCAACAACTAAAACATCGATGTGTTATCAACGCTATTTTCACCCTAAATCCAAAACACAGAATCATACCAGTTACTAGGAAGAAAATTAGCTCTATCCCAGCCAAAACCAGGGAAAAAGTTAAACAGTGTTGGGACATGCCAGTATAGTGTGACTACAAGGGAAAAGGTTGGGTCAATAATTTGACCTGTTCTAAGTTGGTCTGCATTGCACTGCTTTGTTATATGAAGTCAGTACAGTTCATTTTATTTCTGTTTGGACAATTTTCCTCGTTTGTAGTACTTAACATTGTCCAAACAGCTCATAAGGAAGCAGAAAAAGTCATCAGCAGGAAGGGGGATAAACTTTCTCCTGTTGTGCTCTGCTTTCCAAAAATCTGATTCCAGGGATAGAGAGTCCCATTGCATTTACTTATAATAGGTAGCATGAAAAGTTTATATTCTTCTTCATATACTAGTGTAAATTTTATGTCCCTTAGATTTTTGGGTTTTAGATTTATTTATTTATTTATTTATTTGCAGTTTACTGATGGCTTGTATGAAAAAGGAACGATTGAAGATGTTCACTGTAGCTCCATGAAGAGTATGCGACCTCCTCACTCTGGAATGGGCCCACCTCAGAGTCCAATGGACCAACATAACCAAGGTTTATACATATTATGCATAAAATACGATTTGGGGGTCCTTTTGTGCTACAGAAAGTCACAAGTTCCTTGGAACAAGTTTCTTATATTTCCTCTGTGCTCTGTTTAGAAAAGATAAATTGCTCATCTGAGAGCAAAATTGTACTGAAGTATGCATTCAGAGAAAGTTTTGCTTGTAACAGATCGATCCTTAAAACGAACAGAATGTTTACTCTGAAAATGAAAAATGGTTCAATTTAAACATAATGTGCTAATACTACATGAGCATAAATTGCAAATGTTTCAATTACGGGTATTTATAAAACATTTTCCCCTTTCACCTGCTTGCTGAGACCTGAGTCCTTGCCCTGTAAGAGCTGACAATGCTACTAACAGCTAAGACTGACTAAAAACTGCAGCTTCCTGATCTCTTTTTGGTGCATGTCAGCGTCTGCTGAAAGGGAAACAAAGAATTGTGAAATTTTAATCTAAGCAAAGCAAGCTTTTTAAAGAAAAAGCGTTAAAAATATAGAATGGAATAGTTCAGTTGGATGGGACCTTCAAAGATCATCTAGTCCAAATGCCTGTCCACTTCAGGGGTAACCAAAAGTTAAAGTATATTACTGAGGGCATTATCCAAATGCCTCTTGAACAATCGCAGGCATGGAGCATCAACCACCTCTCTAGGAAGCCTCTTCCAGTGTTTGACCACCCTCACAGTAAAGAAATTTTTCCTAATGTCCAGTCCAAACCTCTCCTGGTGCAGCTTCGTGCCATTCCATTGCATCCTATCATTGATTACCAGGGAGAAGAGACCGGCACCTCCTTCTCCACTTCTCCTCCTCAGGAAGTTGCAGAGAGCAATGAGGTCACCTCTTAGCCTTCTTTTCTCCAAACTAGACAACCCAAGTGTCCTTAGCCTCTCTTCATAGGACGTGCCTTCCAGCCCTTTTGCGAGCTCTGTTGCCCTCTTCTTTCAAGGACCTTAATATCTTTTTTAGATTGTGGAGACCAGAACAGCAGACAATATTGAAGGTGAGGCTGCACCAATGCTAAATATAGTAGGATAATTACCTCTTTTGACTAGCTGGCCATGCTGTGTTCAATGCATCCCAAAATGCAGTTTGCCCTCTTGGCTGCCAAGGCACACTTCTGACTCATATTGAGCCTGCTGTCAACCATCACCCCCAGATCCCTTTCTGCTGAGCTGCTCTCTAGCCACTTGCCTCCCAGTCTGTACCTGTGTCCAGCATTGTTTTGTCCCAGGTGCAGAACCCAGCATTTTCCTTTGTTGAACTTGCTGTTGATGATTGTCCAGTGCTCCAATCAATCTAGATCTTTTTGCAATAACTCGTCCCTCCAGGGAGTCAGCAGCACCTTCCAGTTTACTATCATTGGCAAACATGCTGAGGATGCATTCCACTCCTTTATCCGGATCATTGATAAAAATGTTCAACAAGACTGGCCCGAGAATTGAGCCATGGGGAACACAGCTAGTGACCGTTGAGCCCAGTCCATCACCCAGCGTAGCATGAACCTGTTTATCTCACAGATAATTTGTCCAGTAGGATGCTGTGAGGACAGTATCAAAGGCCTTACTAAAATTCAGAGATTATGTCTGCTGCCTTCCCTTCATCTACCAAGCAGTTGACCTTATCATAGAAGGTGATCAAATTACTAAGGCAGGCCTTTCCCTTGATGAACCCATGTTGAATATGCCTGATAATAGCTTTGTTCTTTAACTGCCTTTCAGTATCTCCCAGGACAATCTTCTCCATAACTTTTCCCAGGACTGAGGTTAGACTAACAGGTCTGTAGTACATCACTTATTACTCAGTAGAAGTTTTTACAGAAAAACGGTGAAAAAACAAGGTCTTGCTGTATTCAAAGTATTTATATACACATCTAACAGTCCAGAAGTTACTTGTCATTAACTTATTTTAAGTACCTTCATTACATATTGTCCTTTACTGCAAAAGAGCCATAAATGTATTTGGAACCCTAAAACTATTTTCATAATTAGCATATTCTAAAGCATTTTATGGCAGACAGGTGCACTTGGGGGGGGGGGCTCTCATTATGAAAATGTCTGTCCTCCTGATCAACCGCTGCACATGTTGAGGCCCCGCTTCCTACTATGTGGCCAAACATCGCTCGTTGATGGGAAGTAGAGAATAATTGCTTTTTCTCTTTCTTTTCTTCTGGACAGTCTTTGCTTATTTTTTTCTCTTTCTTTTCCCTTTAATTAAATTATCCTTATCTCAACCCATGAGTCTTTTTCTTTCCCATCATACTTTCCTCCCCCCCCCCCTTTGAGGAGGGGGAGTGAGAGAGCGATTGTGGTGTTTAGATGTCCATCGGTGTGAAACCACCACAAGTGAAGTAAATACGGCATTATCGCCAATTTACAGAATCAAGACTTCTGTGTTTGCAACAATTTCACACACAAACATTCACTAATCTATAAGGGCAGCTTCTCAGCCTTGAACAAAATAGCATTAATATTCCTGAAATACTCCAGTCTTATAAATTTGTATTAGCATTCCCATGAGGCTATGGAGTGGAGGAGATTAAAGCAAAGTGCTAGGTAGATTGCTGCTCTGCCACCTCAGACAGGTTGTTTTGGAATGTTTATATAGGTGGCTGGACTGGCTGAACCGTTTGCCACACTTCAAACAGGCATAAGGCTTTTCTCCTGTATGCACACGAATGTGCTTCTTGCAGTCTGTTAGAGTCAAAAAAGTCTTGCAGCAGATCTTACAGGCATATTTACGAGCACCTTCTACAACCAACACATTGTGTTCAGATAAGGCCTTCTTACATTTTGAAAGAACATCGGCAGATGCCCTTGTCAACTGTGGTGGACCAGGTTGTGAAGGAAGTCCATTCTCAAAAGAAGTGGTCCCATTGATTAACAGCTGGGAACTGGAAGGGTTATCTTGTAGCTGGGAGCTCCCAACAGAGGTCACAACAGGCATTTTGGGGGCTATGCGACGATAGCCAGGAAAACCACTAGCTCCATCTCTTATGGAGCCCATCATTGTCCTTGACAAAGAGTGAAGGCCCAAGCCTGACCTTGGGAAATCAAGACCAAATTGTTCTGCAGCCCGGTACCCAGAAGTCTGTACACATGGAAGACCCATCATATCCTTCATTGGTCTAACAAAATGAGAGTCTGAAGGCTCACTGAATGGATTATTTGCATGAGAAACCATAGCAGAGGAATGACCATTAGCAGTCCTGGACTCTGGACTCAATAGGTAAGAGGCATCACTATCCATTCTGCAGTCACTTATTGTATTTGGAATGTTGTCATTGGTATTTTGACTTGCACCAAAGTTGCCACCTCTGCTTTTATTCAGAAAATTTGAGATACTGAAAGTGGGATTATGTTCCAGGTTATTTGACACTTCCATAATATGGATGTCTCCAACCCTATCAGTACTAGACTGTGGGTCAAAAAAGCTACGATCGCTGCTTTCAGGACTCAGTTCTAACTTATCTGCAGTCACCACTCCTCCTTCCACTTCAACAGACTCACTGCCTTCTGCTTGAGAAGTGACATCACTCACTTCATCTTGAGGCTCTGGAGAACTCAAAGGTTCAGATTTAACCACCACCCCCATGTGTTCTTTTTCAGTTAGACCGACATCTGGATTTTTGCATGGGAAGTTGTTTTTCTCAGAAGTAGCTTCCCGATCAAAACAGGTTTCCACTTGTATTAACTGAGATGAGATAGATATCTGTGAAATGTTTCCTCTACTGTTGTCTGACTGGCTGGGCACTTGAGCATCTTCTTGAGCACCAGAAGACTGATCAAACATAATAGTATTATCCTCTTGTTTATCAGTAACAGCATCGGCCTTAGAATTTTCCACAATCTTCAGTGAATCTGGTGAAAGAAAATCTTCTCTTGAATGAACTACTGACTGCCTGCTCTCTGGAGTAACATCTGAAATGGACTCATCTACAGTAGGTCTGATTCGCTGTCTGGCCCGATCATCAGAAGACTGTTTACGCTTGTGGAGAGTACATTGCTCTACGTTACGTCTCATTGATGAGCTCATGGTATTTGATTGCTCCTCTGTGCTTTGAGTGGAATTCAGTGCAGAGCTTACAATGCTGAGCCCAAGCTGTTGAAACATAAAAGATCTTTGGATGCGTGCATTTTGCTCCTGAACTCTTTCACTAAGTGGAGACACTGGGAGCGTCCTGGTAATAAGGTAGTGTTTACATGCTTTAACAACAGAGTTCAAATGCAGGTGAGAAGCAGCAAGCAAGATATCCATTACATTGCTCTCCCCAAGCATTAGTGTAGAAGTGTACATCATATCAATCAGGGCAGCAAAGGCTTCTGCTGTCACCACTTCAGTGTCCAGTTGAATCATGTTCATAGTTTGATCACCCTCTGCTACAGTAAAGAGAGCTCGGAAATGCGTGCTACATGCTGCCAGAACAGAGCGATGGGCTTTGAAATGTCTGTTTCCCACCACAATGGCACAGTCACAGAGTTGGCCATGAAGCCTCTGGTAGTTTAGCTGCTGAAAGATTTGATTGAAGTGTCCTTGAAAATCCATGATCCTATAAAATAAAGCAGAAGCAGCTATAATGATAAAAATAGATGGAGTTCAATTTAGATCACAGTGAGAACAGTTTTTTAAAAAAAGTGATGGCTAAGAGACAGATGACCAAAAACTTACCTTAATTTCCCACTACCATATCGATATTATACTCCTTCTGGAAACCCTGTGAAGGAACACAAAATCAGAATCAAGACAAAAATGCAAAGCAGGAATCTGTTATAGAGTTAACATGGTATAATAGCCAACACCACATCAAATGTGTCACAGGATGCTCAATTGTGAGCTGAATAATGCAACATGGTTCCGTTAATTCCTGTCCAAACTAAAACACTCTTCAGTAAAAAACTTTTAGTAAAAAACTTTTACACTCTTTTAGTAAAACACTATTTTTTAGTAAACCATCCAATCCCCAATGTAAAAATTTCTACTTAAAAAGCTAATACAGTCTTTGATAAATTGTTCAGATGATTATATATCCTCATATAGTACAAACAAGGGGAAATGCTACGTCTTGAACCTAGGGAGGAACAACCCCAGGCACTAACATATGCTAGGGGCCACCCAGCTGGAAAGCAGTTTTGCAGAAAAGGACCTGAGGATCTTGGCAGACACGAAGTTGAACACAAGCCAGCAATGTGCCCTTGCAATGAAGAAGGCCAACTGCAGCCCAAGTTGGATTAGGCAGAACAGGCAGCAGGTCAAGGAAAGTGGTTATTCTCCTCTGCTCAGCACTGGTGAGACCACATCTGGAGTGCTGTGTCCAGTTCAAGTCTCCCCAGCACAAAAAAGACATGGACATACGGGAGAGAGTCCAGCAAAGGGTCACAGAGATGATGAAGGGACTGGAGCATCTGACATATCAAGGGAAAATGAGAGAACTGGGATTGTTTAGCCTGGCTCAGGGGGATCTTATCTATGTATATAAATACCTGATGGGAGGGAGTAAAGATGGAGCTAGACTTTTCTCAGTGGTATCCAGTGAAGTATCCAGGATGAGAAGAAACGGGTGCAAATCGAAACATAGGAAATTCCATCTGCACATAAAAAAAAAACTTTTTTTACTGCTAGGGTAGTCAAACACTGGACCAGAATGCCCAGAGAGGTTGTGGAGTCTCTATCTTTGGAAACATTCAAAACCTGACTGGACAAGATTCTTGGGGATATTCAAAAGCCATCTTGACATGGTCCTGTGCATGGGCCTCTAGTTGACCACGCTTTGAGCAGAGGGAGTTGTACTAGATGACCTCCAGAGGTCCCTTCCAACTATTTTGTGTTTTTTATTAACACACATGGACAGACCCTGAAAATGTTCACGATCCTGTTTTTGAAATAATACATTTTGAATTGATATGAGTTATTCTGCCAACTGTAGGAGACCAGGTTTCATGTTAGAAAACCAGATTAATGCCTTGTGTGCCTACATCCCCTGTGTAATAACCCAATCTTCTTTCCCCCTCAGACCTCTTCCCTTTTGGAATATCTTCAATTCTCCCTTACTTGCTAACTAGAGAAAGCACTGACTGTATATGATTCTGAGATAGGTTTGCTGATCAGCCATTATCTGGCCAAAACAAACAGCAGTTGAACACATGCAAAAACCTTCCATCCAGTGGGGACACTAGGTCTCCCTCTTCTACTCATCCACCAACTATCCAAAAAGGAAAGGAACTTTATGTATTGTATCAACTGAACCAAGACAGAGAAGGGATCTCTTTCCTGAATAGCAGTACAGCAAGATACAGTGATATTAATTAGAGTAACTTTGTCAAAATGCAGTAACACTAGCAAACACACACCACCACCCATAGAGGCAGCCATGACATGAATGCCTTGCTACACTATATTTGCAGCAAAGTAAAAAAAAAAAAAAAAACCAACAAAAAAACCAACCCTATGCCTTAAGCTCCATATGCATCTTGACTGCAGGTACACAGAAAACACTGAGAAGTACAGTATTCAGCAGCAATTATTTCACCCTCAAGGCTTATCATCAACAAGCTACTTATAAGCATCTATCTCCTTCCAGACTCTGCGCATTACTTTATATCGTTTTGAAAGACAGAATCACGGAATCGTCCAGGTTGGAAGAGACCTCCAAGATCACCTAGCCCAACCTCTGACCTAACACTAACAAGTCCTCCACTAAACCATATCACTAAGCTCTACATCTAAACGTCTTTTAAAGACCTCCAGGGATGGTGACTCAACCACTTCCCTGGGCAGCCCATTCCAATGCCTAACAACCCTGTCGGTAAAGAAGTTTTTCCTAATATCCAACCTAAACCTCCCCTGGCACAACTTTAGCCCATTCCCCCTCGTCCTATCACTGGGCACGTGGGAGAACAGACCAATCCCCACCTCGCTACAGCCTCTTTTAAGGTACCTATAGAAAGCAATAAGGTCACCCCTGAGCCTCCTCTTCTCCAGGCTGAACAACCCTAGCTCCCTCAGCCGCTCCTCATAAGACTTGTTCTCCAGACCCCTCACCATAGTACATAGGCACAGTAAAATACATAAAATCCAAAAGGAAATGCATGGCACTGATAAAACTAATCTAAACAACTAAGGGACTAAATCTTTTTCTGAAGATGATATAATATGCTACAATCATTTCCCAGATTGAATTAAAGGAGAGACAACAGCATTGTACCCAGTGAAGACAAAGACAGTATTTCACAATAGTCAAAAGATGAAGATGGAATTCAAAAGAGAAGATGGGTTGTAGGAATGATCCAGTTATGACTAAGCTGTTCTTTTCCCCAGGAAGTGATAGGCATTTGAACCAGAGACAGTCAGGAAAATTGCTGTTTTGACTAATGGTCTGAGAAATTTGAATTCTCAAAGGATCACTAAAAAGTAATCACATCATTTGCACACATAAATCTTGATAGTTAATTGTTAAACACAGTAAAGGCTGAAATCCCAGGCCAAAAAAAAAAAAAAAAAAGTGACCAGGAAGGTGAGGTGGTGGTGTTGCTCTTTACATGAGTGAGCAACTGGAATCTATGCAGCTCTGCATGGGGGGGGGGGGGGGGGGGGCAAAGTGCAAGTCGAGAGCCTATAGGTGAGGATTAAAGGGCAGGCCAACAGGGGTGACATTGTGGTGGGTGTTTACTACAGGTGACTGGATCAGGAAGAGGAAGTGGATGAGGCCTTCTACAGGCAGCTGCAAGTTGCCTCACGTCCGCAGGCCCTGGTTCTTATGGGGGACTTTAACCACCCTGATGTTTGCTGGGGAGACAACACAGCTCAGAATAAACAGTCCAGGAGGTTATTGCAGAACATTGAGGATAACTTCTTGACACAGGTGGTAGGTGAGCCAACAAGGAGAGGGGCACTGCTGGACCTGGTACTAACAGAGATGGTCTAGTTGGAAACGTGAAGCTGAGGGCAGTCTCGGCTGCAATGACCACAAGATGTTGGAGTTCAAGATCTTGCGAGGAGGAAGCAGGGCAAAGTAGGACCACAGCCATGGATTTCAAGAGAGCTAACTTTGACCTCTTCAGGGACGTAACTGGAGGAATCCCCTGGGTCAGGGCCCTACAGGGAAAGGGGTCCCAGGAGAGTTGCCTAATATTCAAGCACCACTTGCTCCAAGCTCAGAATTGGTGCATCCCTCAGAGAAAGAAGTCAAGCAAGGGGGGCAGGAGATCTGCGTGGATGGGCAAGGAGCTTTTGGGAAAACTTAAACAGAAGAAGAAAGCATACATAACGTGGAAGAAGGGAAAAACCATTTGGGTGGAACATAGGAACATTATCAGAGAATGCAGGGATTCAATGAGGAAGGCCAAGGCCCGGTTAGAATTATATTCAGCAAGAGATATCAAGGATAACAAGAAGGGCTTCTTCAAATACATCAGCAGCAAAATGAAAACTAAGGAAAATGTGGGTGCACTGCTAAATGAGGTCGGTGCCTCGGTGATGGCGGATACAGACAGGGCGGAATTACTGAATGCCTTCTCTGTTTCAGTCTTCACTGCTAAGGCTAGCCCCCACGCACTACCAACCCCAGAAACAAGAGAGAATACCTGGAGAGAGGAAGACTTTCCACTGGTTGAAGAGGATTGGGTTAGAGATTATTTAGGCAAGATAGACACCCACAAATATATGAGCCCTGATGGGATGCACCCAAGGGTGCTGAGGGAGTTGGCAGATGTGATTGCTGGGCCACTTTCTATTATGTATCAGTGGTCATGGTCATCTGGAGATGTCCCGGATGACTGGAGACGTGCTAACATGACGCCAATCTATAAGAAGGGTCATAAGGAGGAACTGGGAAACTACAGGCCTGTCAGCCTGACCTCTGTGCCAGGAAAGGTGATAGAACAGGTCATCTTGAATGCAATCACACAGCATGTGCAAGACAACCAGGGGATCAGGTTCGCTCAGCATGGGTTCATGAAAGGCAAGTCCTGCCTGACCAACCTCATCGCCTTCTATGACCGGGTGACCCTTCTGGTGGATGAGGGAAAGGCTGTTGACGTAGTCTACCTAGACTTCAGCAAAGCCTTTGACATGATCTCCCACAGTATTCTCCTGGAGAACCTGGCAGCCCGTGGCTTGGACAGGTGCACTCTTTGCTGGGTGAAAAACTGGCTGGACAGCCAGGCCCAGAGAGTGGTGAACGGAGTGAAATCCAGCTGGTGACTTGTCACGAGTGGTGTTCCCCAGGGGTCGGTGTTGGGGCCCATCCTCTTTAATGTCTTTATTGATGATCTGGACGAGGGAATTGAGCGCACCCTCAGTAAGTTTGCAGACGGCACCAAGTTGGGGGGAAGTGTCAATCTGCCGGAGGGTAGGAAGGCCCTGCAGAGGGACCTGGACAGGTTGGATCGATGGGCAGAGGCCAATGGGATGAGGTTCAACATGGATAAGTGCCGGGTCCTGCACTTTGGCCACAACAACCCCATGCAACGCTACAGGCTTGGGGCAGAGTGGCTGGAAAGCTGTGCAGAGGAAAAGGATCTGGGGTTGTTGGTCGATGTTTGCCTGAACATGAGACAGCAGTGTGTCCAGGTGGCCAAGAAGGCCAACGGCATCCTGGCTTGTATCAGGAATAGTGTAGCCAGCAGGACCAGGGAGGTGATTGTCCCCTTGTACTCTGTTCTGGTGAGGCTGCGCCTCGAGTACTGTGTTCAGTTTTGGGCTCCTCACTGCAAGAAAGACATCGAGGCCCTGGAGCTTGTCCAGAGAAGGGCTACGAAGCTGGTGAAAGGTCTGGAACACAAGTCTTATGAGGAACGGCTGAAGGACCTGGGGTTGTTTAGTCTGGAGACGAGGAGGCTCGGGGGAGACCTTATTGCTCTCTACAGCTACCTGAAAGGCAGTTGTGGGGAGCTGGGGGCTGGCCTCTTCTCACAGATAACCAGCGATAAGATTAGAGGGAATGGCCTCAAGTTGCGCCAGGGGAGGTTTAAGTTGAAAATTAGGAGAAATTTCTTCTCAGAAAGAGTAGTCAGACATTGGAACAGGTTGCCCAGGGAGGTGGTGGAGTCACTGTCCCTGGGGGTCTTTAAGGAAAGGTTGGACGTGGTACTTAGGGACATGGTCTAGTGGGTGTTATTGGTGGTAGCGGTATGGTTGGACCAGATGAGCTTGAAGGTCTTTTCCAACCTTAATGATTCTATGATTCTGTGATTTAGCTTACAACAGAAATTATAATATATATAAATATAGATACTACCTGTTTCAAGAGATTAAAGTCATATGACAAACTCACATGTAGATAAGCCTTTAATTTGGGTTTGCTTACATAGTTGATTTACCTTTGATTTTGTTAATATGTATCTAACTATTTAAAGCTAAAATATATGAATTATAGATAGTAAGCTACTACATTAATGCTCTTGTTAAGGAACAAATCATCCTAGTCTATTCTAATTTAATACTCTGAGCAATGTTAAAATTGAGATTTTATACATGAGCATTTGAAAAGTAAAAAGCTTTGTTTAGGTCAATACATATTATGTGCTAGCTACACACAACATTCATCAAAATGTACAATATTTTGGGTTATTAAATATGTGCGATGCAGTTAAGTCAATACCAAGATTATATTTTTGAAATGCTTAGTTCAATACATCATCTGATTTTCCCTTTTTGGCTCAGTGATGCTTCACATTTCAGCAACAGCTGGCCACAAAGATTCCCTTGAAGTACTCACAGGCTGTACATCTGTATTTAGGATAAATGGCAGGGTTTTGGTAGCAGAGAGTGCAGAACAGATCTGTCCATGCATAGGCCATGAACAGCCAGCTTAGCAACTGATGAAAGCAACCCACCACATGACAAAACTTCAACCTGAGGAGCACATGAGAACTCTGTACAAAAATTTGACAACAGGTGGTAGCAGCTAGGGGCAGGAGACATGAGGACACACATGAGGAGAAATGGGAATCATAGAATCATTAAGGTTGGAAAAGACCTCCAAGATCATCTGGTCCAACCATCCCCCTACCACCAATATTACCCACTAAACCATGTCCCTAAGTACCACATCCAACCTTTTCTTAAACACCCCCAGGGACGGTGACTCCATCACCTCCCTGGGCAACCCATTCCAATTCTTAACTACTCTTTCTGAGAAGAAATTTCTCCTGATTTCCAACTTGAACTTCCCCTGGCGCAACTTGAGGGCATTCCCTCTTGTCCTATCGCTGGTTATCTGCGAGAAGAGGCCGACCCCAGCTCCCCACAACTTCCTTTCGGGTAGTTGTAGAGAACAATGAGGTCTTCCCTGAGCCTTCTCTTCTCCAGAGTAAACAACCCCAGTTCCCTCAGCTGCTCCAATAAGATCAATAAACTGCATATTTACTACCCTGGGACAACGGCCTGCCGTGTTTTTGACCAAATGCTGTCCTTTTGGTGAACTTTTCCCATTATAATATCATAATACCATAACACACCGCCATTCCAAAAGCTATCTGCTTCTAAGGTGTAACCATGCCTCACTGAGCTTGTGCTTTAAATTTTTCTAGTCTATACCTTCAAAAGCAAAGCTAGAAAATTTCACACCAATTGTAACAAAGGCATATATGACTAGAATCACTCAAGCTCAAGATAAAAAATGGTATAAATTAGCTTAAGGGAGAGCGGATGTTAGGGAAGATACCATCACGTAAGGGAAGATAGCTTCTGACTTCTGGGAACAGTTGACCGGCTGAGCCTCTCTTCCCCTCCATTGGGATGCCTTTGGGTAAGATTTGAACACTTGGTTATGCCAAGTGCCTCCCCAGGAAACTTAGAAATCTCTATAGAGTTGCTTTATATCTTTTAACGCATTTATAGCCAGATGGTGTTACTCATACTCTTAGCATTTGCACGTGTTTTGCAGACAGTGAATTTATCACCGGCAATCCAAAGAACCTGTGTACCTGTTGCTTTAATAAATTGCACTACTCATTAATCTAGCTGTGGTAGTTCTCATTGAACGTGACCAAATTCTTTAAATGTGGCCGTGGTAGTTCATGGAATGCGACTAGACTGAGGGTGTATTACATTGTTTATACATCTGTAACTGTGATAGTTCACTACACTGAACTAATTCTTTCTCCTTTTTTGTTTAAAGGATCCTACAACCTTTTATGAAAGGTTAAATGTGACTGTTCTGAGCTGAACCTAGCACAAGTAATGCATAATTAAGTTGTACCCGTTCTTGGTCTGGTCTAATGATCTTCCTCCCAATAGGATTGTTTTGCTGAAAAAAAATCTGTCCTCTCTACATCAAATTAAGCAGAAGCTTTAGTCATCCCTAAATAGTGTAATAGCTAGTAAAAGCTATCTTTCTCTATGCATGTGCATAAGGAAGAATTTTGACATATAATGTATTTTGAGAGCAATGATGACAATGGATTTTGGATTTCACAGCTGTTGCATCTCAGTTTCTCTATTAAATGTATTCTTTAAAAATAGAAGGCCAATTTTTAAGCTAACAACCTTACAAACTTGACCATCTATAGCAAAGTTGATTTCTTATCTATTCTTTTCCACACACACCCTTCCCTCTTTCTGAATCCCTACAGCACAGAGATCAGATTATATATTGTGACACACCTATCCTGCTATAATTGTTTCAGACAATACCATCAGAGACAGCTATGCAAGACCATGTCTGAGTGACATGCAGTGGTCATCTGCTGGCATAACTGTCAGAGAACAGAACGTGTGCTCTATCTTCCATGCAAATTTTCCCAATATATAACTTTGCCATAGCCTTTTCAAGACTGTTTTCCCTGACAGGAACAGTGAAGCTTATAAAATTGTTCTGTGACATAAGTCCTTAGCTAAGCATGCAACCCTGCAAAAATGTACAGCTCAGAACAGTCACACTCAACCTTTCATAAAAGGTTGTAGAATCCTTTAAACAAAAAAAAGGAGAAAGTTAATAGTCTTAAGACTTTTTTAAAAATCTATTATCAAAATATTAAGGAAAAAAAGCCTTGCTAGTGAGGATGTACTCAAACCCTTCTTTGCTGAGGGAGCAAGTTGATCAACAGCTGTAAAAGGCATCATCTCAGAGAAACTGAAAGAGCACGTCCTTGTCAGTGTTGGCTACTCTGTAAGGGTGTTGTGGTTTAAACCATCTGGCAGCTAAGCACCACACAGCTTTTTGCTCACCCTCCCCCCCAGCTGGCTGGGGGAGAGAATTGGAAAAAAAGTGAAAGCATGTGGGTTGAGATAGAGACAGTTTATTAGGACAGAAAAGAAAGGAAAATAATGATAATAATGATCATAGTGCAAATAATAATAATGTGTACAAAACAAGCGATGCACAATGCAATTGCTCACCACCTGCTGACCAATGCCCAGCCTATCCCCGAGCAGCCGGTCCCCCCCCCCCCCAGCCAGCCCCCCCCATATTAACTGTTCAGCATGATGTCACATGGTATGGAATATCCTTTTGGCCAGTTTGGGTCAGCTGTCCTGGGTCTGTCCCCTCACAGCTCCTGATGCACCCCCAGCCTGCTCACTGGCAGGACAGTGTGAGAAGCTGAAAAGCCCTCGGCTTAGTGTAAGCGCTGCTCTGCAACAATTAAAACATCAGCGTGATATCAACATTATTCTCATCCTAAATCCAAAATAGAGCACCCTACCAGCTACTAGGAGGAAAATTAACTCTCTCCTAGCCAAAACTATTTATGTCATGCTCAGGTCCTTCACTTTCCAATACATTCCAATTAATCACCACTTTTCATATATGTATATAAAATGTCCACTGAGTTTGTTTAGTCTGTGACTGACTTTGGACTCCATCTGTCACAACAATCTTTCAGGGCAGAAGAGACGGTGTGCTGTTGCGTTAAAGGTTAAAGTAACTGGGAGTGATGCCCAATTTGTTGTTATAAGTCCGTTCATGTTCAGTGTATAATATAGATAAGGTTATATATATAATAATATATAATATATAATATTATATATATGGCCCGGGGTAGCAAATACGCAGCTTATCAGTTTCGAAGTACCTTCAAGTTCCCGTTTTATCACAGAGCCTGGCCACGGTGTCTCCACTCTGCTTCACCCTCCATACAGTTCCTCTTAGAGTCAGCACAAGTTCTCCCAGTGTGGTCAACATCTAAGGTTGGAGGCCTAGGGAACTTGTATGGAATGCAGTTAAACTTCACCCTGGAAGCTTCTTCAGTGCCGCACCTTTTCTTTAAAATGTGAATATAAGTTTAATTTCTAAGTCACCTCTGGCAATTCACTCACTCGCTGTCCCTGCGGTAGAATGGGGGAGGGAATTGAAAAGAAATCTCTGCCCTCTGGCCAGTCCATGATCACTTCCAGGATTCTTGGGTGACGTTTCTTTTTCAGTATGAGAAGCTGAGAAGTCCTTGACTCTGTGTAAGCACTGCTCAGCAACAACTAAAACATCTGTCTTTTATCACCTCTGTTTTTATCCTAAATCAAAAACATAGCACCATACCAGCTACTATGAAGAAAATTAACTTTATCCCAGCTAAAACCAGGACAATATCCATTCCTTCATTCCTTATTCCATACCTTTTACATCATGCTCAGGTCCCACACTATCTAATACATCCTCATTAACCACTACCCTTTGATTAATACACAGACATCGTTCCCTTAGTCTATGAGCCACCCCTGTGAAATGTCCATAAAATGTCCACTGAGTTCTTTTAGTCCATGACTTCAGTTCTATCTATTATGGTGGTCACTCAGGACAGGAAAGGCAGCAGTGTGTTGTGCGGAGTTATTGGACAGCGAAGCCAGTTTAGTTTGGGTCAATACTGCACTTGCACTGCTTCTTGTGAGGCTCATCCTTTGTCAGTTTGAGTGGTTCCTGCTATAGGATAACATGCAACTCAAATCATGGGTTAGAACAGTTTAAAGGCATATCCATTATAATCTCCACACCTTGACCTTTTGGAGCAGGTGCTAGGGTTTAACATTGCAATGAACTCCTCCCCTCACCCCTGCTCCAGCCTGGGTTTGTCCAGTGGCCACAGTCCTTTGGAGGTATATCTGCTCTGGTATGCCCTTATCAGTGAGCCACAGTCCCTTCAAAAGTCTACCTAGTGTGTCATAGACTTATCCATGGTCACAGATTCTTTGGGTTGTACATGCTCCCACGTGGTCTCATCCACAGGTCACAGTCCCTCTGACTCAAGTTCAGTCTGGAGTTCCAGTCTGTCTAGAGCAGCAGCACCAGAACAGCAGCAATGCTCTAGCCATCTGCCAGCCGAGGCACATGGCCATGCTGTTATCAAAATGCTCTAAGGCACAGCAAAGTAAGATGATAAGGAGTACAGTAAATGTCAGAAGCAAAAGTAGCCCCTAACAAACACTGCGCTCTAATATACTGTAAGGCAAGCAAGAATCATGGCAAGCACCATGGCAAGCATGGGAGCATGCCAATTAGCAGCTAAACAGCTATAAAATCTGTAAATTCGGTCTAGCACACTCCACACTCCAATCAAATCTGTTGTTATCTCCAACCCTTCAAGCTCCATGTTGGGCACGAAAAAGGACTGCTGTGGGTTAACCCCGGCAAGCAGCTAAGCACCACACAGCCGCTCCCTGCCAAAAGTAGGATGGGGGACAGAATTGGAAAGATAAAAGTGTGAGAACTCGTGTTGAGATAAAGACAGTTTACTAGGCAAAGTAAAAGCTGCACACACAAGCAAAGCAAAACAAAAAATTAATTCGCTACTTCCCATTGGCAGGCAGATGTTCAGCCATTTCCAGGAAAGCAGGGCTCATCACAAATAATGTTTTTTTGGGAAGACAAATGCCGTCACGCTGAACAACCTCCCTTTTTCTTTCCCCCAGCTTTTATTGCTGAGCATGATGTCATATGGTATGGAATATCCCTTTGGTCAGTTGGTGTCAGCTGTCCTGGCTGTGTCCCCTGTGGAATAATTGCCTGAGGTGACTTGGGAAATTAAACTAATATTCTCATTTTAAAGAAAATGTACAGCACTGAAGAAGCCTTCAGGGTGGAGTGTAGCTGCACTACCTAAACGTTCACTAGGCCTCCAACCTTAGATGCTATCGCACTAGGGGAACCTGGTGTGCTGACTCTAAGGAACAGTACGGAGCATAGAGTGGAGTGGAGACACCGTGGCTAGGCTCTGCGACAAGATGGGGACTCGATTGTTCTTGTGCACACTGAGACCGATAAGCTGCACATTTGCTACCCTGAGCCAAAGACCTGTCATGTTTTTGAAAAAATGCGGTACTCTAGTGAACTTTGCTCGTTATAATATCATTATAATACCTAAACATACCCGACTTCTTGTGCAGCCCCAGCCTCCTTGCTGGCAGGGTGGTATGATACCATCGTGACTTCTGGGATCAGCTGACAGGATGAGTCTCTCTTCCCCCCCCATTGGGACACCTCTCTTTAACCCTCTAAAAAAGGGTAGAGCTAGCACTGCGCATTAATATCTCAGAAATCAACTCAAAATGTACCACCTTTTTTGAGAACTGCCTACACTGGCTGGTTAGCATGGTTACATGGACGTTCTCTGAAACAATCTTGGCGCATGCCACGAGGTGCAACTGGGTTATTGGGAACAGGATTAGTTATATTAAATAGCATTGATGCCGAGGTCCTAATGAGTAGAATAACTGCTACTACAGACGACCTAAGGAAATTGGAACGACCAATCAGATCATCCTTATTGGCCTTAGGAGCAAGTCAATGGCTTCTATCAGACATTTTACCCCATTGGGAACAAATTGAAGAAAATGATCATCAATTAATTGTAAATGCCCTTGGAAAAACCCAAGGTAATACTTCCCTTGCCTTGAGCTGCATCCAAGCACAGTTATGGATACAGTCTGTACCAGCAGCTATTATTAGAGAGGGAGGAGGAGGAATCTTACCCACTGAAATTCAAAAATTGATTTGGGATAATGCTTCAGAATTTGAAAAGGAGTTTCAAGCATGGTGGCAATTAGTCAACTTTAAAATTATTGCCTTTATACTTACCATAAGCAATGCCAAAGTATACAACGTATATCCAACCATTGCATTAGGACTTAATCATAATGGAACTATACTTTATCCTAAGGAGCATAAAGTATGGCCCCATCAACAGGTAGGAAAGTGGCAAACAATTGATGTAAATGCATGTATTGTGCATGAACAAAAAGGCTTCATTTGTGAAAGTAACATGCTCAAAGCCCAAGACATTTGTCTTGACACTGAACAAAACATTTGCCACTTTGAGATACACCCTAATGAAACCCTTGAAACTGTACTTGTATATATTGGGAAAGGCTGTGTTTGCATGAGAACCCATTGTGATTCCATAGCCATAGATAATACTATTGTAAATACAAGTGATTCACTCCAATATTTGTGTTTGTAACTTTATACCAGAATTCTAGGACTCAGCTCCTGTCACCTCTTACCAACTTATTACATCCAATTATACTCTACTTCACAACCTGCTGCCTACTCCTATTGGAATGAACCTTACACTGGTGAAGAAATTACTGTTACGTGAAGATTTGAAGCAGTTGATGAAACAAGTTCGAGAAAATGGACAAAAGACTCTGATTACTGTCCATCATGATATAGAAGAAATACATCGAGTGATGGAAAGGGTAAAGAAGGATGAAAACCACTGCTGGTGGGACACTTTGGATGATCGCCGACTGCCACAGGAATCTCCAACAAGATGCTTCACCCTGTTGTTGTTTTGTTAATACTCACTATATTATGTTTTATACTAACAATTACTTTGTATGTTAAACTTTGGATTATGATGAAACGTTTAGTATCCCTACACGATGTAAATATACTCAATAATCCTCATCACAAGAACATAAGTTATACACCCAATACATTCCAAATGTCGTGAAGCTTGAGTGACTACAGTCACGGGGTGGATTATGTGATATAACTGCCTGAGGTGACTTGGGAAATTAAACTCATATTCACATTTTAGAGAAAATGTACAGCACTGAAGATGCTTTCAGAGTGGAGTGTAGCTGCATTACCTGAGCGGTCCCTAGGCTTCCAACCTTAGATGCTATCGCACTAGGGGAACCTGGTGTGTTGACTCTAAGGAACAGTACAGAGTGTAGAGTGGAGTGGAGACACCACGGTTAGGCTCTGTGACAAGATGGGGACTCGATTGTTCTTGTGCACACTGAGACCGATAAGCTGCACATTTGCTACCCTGAGCCAAAGACCTGTCATGTTTTTGGAAAAATGCTGTACTCTAGTGAACTTTTGCTCATTATAATATCATTATAATACCAAAACACACCTCCATCCCAAAAGCTATCCGCCTCCAAGGTGCGACCACCCCTCACTGAACACCCGCTCTGAATTTCTCGGAGCCTATACCTTTAAATGAAAGCGAGAAAACTTTGCACCAATCATATCCAAGATATGCATGACTAGAGTCACTGAAGCTCCACCTAAAAGATAGAAAATGATATAAATTGGCTTAAGAGAGAGGGGATGTTAGGGAAGATATCATTGTGACTTCTGGGATCGGATCAGTTGATGGGATGAGTTTCTCTCCCCCCCCCCCCCCCCCCCCCCTCATTGGGATGCCATGGGGTAAGAGTTGAACACTTTGCTATACCAGGTGTCTCTGCAGAAACTTAGAAATCTCTAGAGTCTTTTTGCCTTTTAACGCATTAATAGCCAGGCTGTGTACCTGTGTACTTTTGGCATGCTAGCTTGCTTTTGCAGACAGTGAATTTATCACCGGCAATCCAAAGAACCTGTATACCTGTTGCTTTAATAAATTGCACTAGATTGCATTGTTCCTAGCCATGATAGTTCTCACTGAATGCGACCAAACTCTTAAAGTGTGGCCGATGTAGTTCATGGAATGTGAGTAGAGTGAGGGTGTGCTACATTATTTGTGAATCCATGATCGTGATAGTTCAGTACCCTGAACCTGACCAGACTCATAACGGCTAATTGGCTACACCTCTTAATGCGACATCCCCTCCCGACTTCTTGTGCAGCCCCAGCCTCCTTGCTGGCAGAGCGGTATGAGAAACAGAAAAGTCCTTGGCTTAGTGCAAGCACTGCTCAGCAATAACTAAAACATGGGTATGTTGTCACCACTCTTTTCTTCCTAAATCCAAAATGCAGCATCATATGAGTCTGTTGAAAGAAAATTAACTCTGTCCCAGCCAAAACTATGACAGAGTGATGAGAAAGATTAGATGTACTTTGAATATATATTTTAAAAATATAGTAATTCCCCGAGCAATTGCAAGGATATTTTTTAGTGCTTTTATCACTATTATCTGGATTTAACCATCTACTTCGGACTTGATGGCAACTTTTTTGAGCTGTGTTATTTTTAGCACAATGATTAAGCACAGTATTCTAATATTATTGTAAAATATAGCTTAAGCTAACAGGCAATAAATTAATGTTGCTACACATCCAAGTATTGTGCTACACATTCAAGTATTGGCTATATACCAAGGATGTCAAATACACCTAAGTATACATTGTTACTGTTGGGGAAAGGGTGTTAAAGTGCTAATAATAAATTGTGCTGCATTTATCTGGTAAAGAGAAAACATGTCTGATTATTTTTATACTAAGTATAATAGTATTTGTAATGTAATTTTTTCCCCTCTTATTCTACTTAATGGAACATCTAAAACAAATACTAGATTGTTTTGTTGTGCATTGGCTTTGTTTGCAAAGAAAAAGATAAGTTACAGTGAACGTTAAGAAAACTTTTTTTTTGGGGGGGGAGGGGTGTTTGATGGCTTAATTAAGTGGATTTTTTGAAATTACGCCATAATCTAAATTATTACTGTGGCCAGTAAAAAAGCATTAAGCAAAGTGTTGAATCACAATTCAGAACTATATTTCACATAACTTTTTAGTGATTATTGGGGGGAGGGTTAACAAGTAACAAAAAGGAGGAAGGGGGCATTCCTCTGAGTGATGGAAGCAAACCTGGGAACACTGTCGCTTTAGGAAACAACCGGGAAATACTTGTGAACTGTCCCAAAGCAATTAGGAAGGGTTCGTCTGAAAAGATGATGTGGCCAATAGCCCAGCAGAAGTGCCTCTACACCAATGCACGCAGCATGGGAAACAAGCAGGAGAAGTTGGAAACCATGGTGCAATTAGAAAACTATGACCTGATTGCTCTCACAGAAACGTGGTGGGATGGATCACATAAATGGAACATCTGAATAGAGGGCTACAAGCTCTTCAGAAGAGACAGGCAGGGAAGGAGGGGAAGGAGTGTTGCCCTCTATGTCAGGGAATGGATTGATTGTGAAGAGATGCCTCTGAGAAACAGCCACAGACAGGTTGAGAGCTTGTGGGTGAAAGTTAAGGACCCCACCAATAAAGGACAGCTTGTGGTTGGGGTCTACTACAGGCCGCCTGATCAAGGGGATCCTGTTGATGAGGCCTTCTTGCTTCAACTACAAGAAGTGTCGCACTCACATGCTCTCATCCTGATGGGGGACTTCAACCACCCGGATGTATGCTGGAAAAGCTACACAGCAGGCTGTAAGCAATCCAGGAGACTTCTGGAGTGCGTTGATGATAACTTCCTAGTCCAGGTATTAGACAAGCCAACCAGAGGAGAAGCATTACTGGACCTGGTGCTCACCAGTGCAGAGGAACTCATTAAAGAGGTTAAGACTGGAGGTAGTCTGGGCTGCAGTGATCATTCCCTAGTTGAGTTTGTGATCTCGAGGAATACAGGCCTGGCGAAACGCAAAGTCAGCACCCTGAACTTCTCAAGAGTGAACTTCCAGCTATTTAAAGACCTAGTGGATAAAATCCCCTAGAACATTGTCCTCAGGGACAAAGGAGCTGAACCGAGTTGGCAGCTCTTTAAGGACGCTTTTCTATAGAGCACAAGAACTTTCCATCCCCCTGTGTAAGAAAATGAACAGGGAGGGCAGAAAACCAGGATGGCTGAGCAAGGGCCTGCTGGTCAGACTAAGTACCATACCCACTCAGTACCATGCTCTTTGGCCCATATGCCTGTCCTGATTTCAGTTAGGATAGAGTTAATTTTCCTCCTAGTAGCTGGTAGGGTGCTACGGTTTGGATTAGGATGAGAAGAGTGCTGGTAACATGCTGATGTTTTAATTGTTGCAGAGCAGTGCTTACACCAAGCCAAGGACTTTTCAGCTTCTCGCTCTGTCCTGCATTTTATTATTATTAATTGTCCACATTATTATTAGTAGTACTATTATTATTATTTTCCTTTATTTTCTGTCCTAATAAACTGTCTCTATCTCAATCCACAGGCTTTCATTTTTTTTTCTGATTCTCTCCCCCATCCCAGAGAGGGAGGGGGGAGGGTGAGCGAACGGCTGCGTGGTGTTTAGCTGCCAGCCGGGTTAAACCACAACAATGCCTATGAGGTTGATTTGGAAATAAGTCCCAGTGTCCAACTCAATTCTTTCTGGGGTGCCATGTCACCATAGGACTTGCTTTTCAAGGCCCAGGGTAGTGCTCCAGGTGGTGGCATGGGGCACAGGACATGTTTCCAGCCATCCGGTGGTTGCTTCCACCATTCCACGTGGCACTTGCCGTTGCGGGTTTGAGGTAATGTGATATAATCAGCCTGCCAGGCCTCCCTGTATTTATATTTCAGCCATCGTCCTCCATACCAAAGAGGCTTTGACCGTTTAGCTTCCTTGATTGCAGCACATGTTTCACAATCATGAATAACCTGTGCAATAGTGTGCATGGTCAGGTCCACCCCTCGATCACAAGCCCATCTGTACGTTGCATCTCTGCCTTGATGGCCTGGTGTTTTGTGGTGGTTTTACTCAGGTGGGCAGCTGAGCTCCACCACAACTGCTCTCTCACTCCCCCTTTTAGATTTAGGTCAGCTGCCCTAGTGATGTCCCCTCCCCATCTCTTGTGCACCCCCAGCCTGCTGGCTCTTGTGGTGGGGGGCAGGTAAGAGGGTGTCCTGATGCTGTGCCAGTATTGCTCAGCAACAGACAAAACACTGGTGCGATACCAATGCTGTTCTAGCTACAAGTGCAGAGCACAGCACTGTATGGGCTGCTGCAGGGAAAGTTAACTCCATCCCAGCCAGACTCAGAACAACCTCCACCCCTTATTCCATAACATTTGTGTCACAATCAGGTCCCACATGCTTTAGTATATAGGTTTTCTCATCACCACTGTTCCCTGTCCTTTAACAGATTTATAGATAGGTACTTTTCATTCTATAGGCCTCTCCCCAAAACATTCATAAGAACTTGTGGTGATTTAGGCTTCACCTACTAAAGTGGTCACTCAGGGCAGGTGGAGTAGGATTTCTGCACGCCAGCACCAGCTTAGATCAAGTTACTACTGCACTTGCTCGGCTCCTTGCAAAGTTGACATGTGATTAGTCCTGCAGTGTCTTCCTATAACACATAACTTAGATTACAGAGTACTTCTCTCCTAAGGTTAAATCTCCTTGAGGCACACACCTGATATCCCCATCCCTTTGCATCACCCACCAGGTGAACCAAGGTCCTTGGGCGAAGACAATCCCACGAGTGGGTTTGCCTTTTCCCAAGGCAGGAGCAACCCACGCTGTCTTCCCCATCCACTTCCCTACATGCACTACAGGGACTTTAGCTTCTCCCACAGTGTGTAGGGGTTTTGTTTCAGCAGGACCAGGATGGTTATTAACTAGCCAAGTGGCTTCTGCTAAATTCACATCACAGTGTTTCCGTGTCCCAGCACCCAATGCTCATAACATGGTCTTTAACAGTCCATTGTACCTCTCAACCTTCCCAGAGGCTTGTGGGTGATAGGGGATGTGATACACCCACTCAACGCCATGTCTCTTGGCCCAGGAGGTGACAAGATTGTTTCGGAAGTGACTCCCATTGTCGGACTCAATTCTCTGGTGTACCATGTCGCCACAGCACTTGCCTTTCTAAGGCCAAGATGGGTTTTCAGGTGGTGGCATGGTTTACTGGGTATGTTTCCAGTCACCCAGTAGTTGCCTCAGCCATGGTGAGTATGTTTGCCACTTTGTGGGAGTGGTCCAATATAGTCAATTTGCCAGGCCTCACCATGTCGAAATCCTACCACCACCCCCTATTCCAGGGAGATTTTACCCTCATGGCTCGCTTGATCACAGCACAGGTCTCACACTCATGGGTAACCTGTGTGATGGCCTCAATGGTCAGGTCCACCCCTCAATCACAAGCCCGCGTGTATGTGGCATCCCTCCCCAGGTGTCCTGATGTTTCATGGGCCCATTGAGCTACAAACAACTCACCCTTACGTCCCCAGTCCAGGTCCACCTGAGCCACTTCAATTTTGAAAGCTCGATCCACCTCTTCGTTATTCTGATGCCAAGCCTCTCTCCATCATATTTGAAAAGTCCTGTCAATCAGATGGAATCCCTGGTGACTGGAAAAAGGGAAACATTACTCCGGTTTTTAGAAAGGGTAGAAAGGAGGACCTGGGGAACTACAGACCGGTGAGCCTCACCTCTGTGCCTGGGAAGATCATGGAAAAGATCCTCCTGGAAGCAATGTTAAGGAACATACAAGACAAAGAGGTGATCCAGGACAGCCAGCATGGCTTTACCAAGGGCAAATCATGCCTGACCAATCTGTTAGCCTTCTATGATGTAGTGACTGCATCAGCTGACGATGGAAGATTGACTGATGTCATAGAGTATGGAGTCCTACACGACAAGTCACAGAAACTGCTGAATGAGAAGGTGAATTGAGCCAATTTGCAGAAGTGAAGGCCATCCAGCTGGCTTTAGATATTGCTGAACAAGAAAAGTTGCCAGTGCTCTATCTCTGTACTGACCATGGATGGTGGCAAATGCCCTGGGGTGTGGTTACAGCAATGGAAGTAAAGTAGCTAGCAGCGCAGAGGCAAACCCATCTGGGCGGCCACACTGTGGTAAGGTATTGCTGCCAGGGTAGAAAACCTGCTTGTAAAAGTATGTCACATGTGTGCTCACATACCCAAGAGTTGGGCTACTGAAAAACATCAAAACAACCATCAGTCAGTCGGATCAGGCTGCTAGGATTGAAGTGGCCCAAGTAGATCTGAACTGGCAACATAAGGATGAAGTATTTATAGCTCAGTGGGCCCACAACACCACAGGCCATCAAGGCAGAGATGCTACTCTGATGGCTCATGATTGAGGGGTGGACCTCACCATGGACACTATTTCAAGGGTTATTCATGACTGTAAAACGTGCTTGCAATCAAGCAATCCAAGCAGTTAAATCCTCTTCGGTATGGAGGACAATGACTGAAATAGAAATATGGTGAGGCTTGGCAGATTGATTATATCACATTCCTGCGTACCCACCCTGGCAAGCACCGTGTGCTTACGGTGGTGAAAGCAACCACCGTATGGCTGGAAACATATCCTGTGCCCCATGCCACTGCCCAGAACACTATCCTGGGCCTTGAAAAGCAAGTCCTATGGCGACATGGCACCCCAGAAAGAACTGAGTCAGAAAATGGGACTCATTTCTGAAACAACCTCAGACACCTGAGCCAAAGAGCATGGCACTGAGTGGGTATATCACATCCCCTATCTTGCATCAGCCTCCGGGAAAATCGAATGATACAATGGACTGTTAAAGACTACACTGAAGGCAAGGGGTGCTTGCCCTTCAAACATTGGGATTCAAACATTGGGATACACATTTGGCAAAGGCCACCTAGTTAGTCACCCCTAGTTAGTTGGGGGTCTGCCAACTGAGCTGGACTTTCCCAGTCAAATCTTTTACGTAAGGTAGAAGGGGATAAAGGCCCTGTAGTGCACGTAAGAAAGATGCTGGGGAAGACAGTCTGGGCTACTCCTGCCTCAGGAAAAGGCAAACCCATCTGTGAGATCGCTTTTGCTCAAGGACCTGGATGCACTTGGTGGGTAATGCAGAAGAAGGGGGAGGTCTGATGTGTACCTCAAGGGGGTTTATTTTTGGGTGAGAATAGCCCATGAGTTGAATTGTATGATGTTAATTGCTATATAATATTATCTGTTGTCACTGCTATGGCTACTGTATGCTGAAAGGGAAACAAGCTACTGGTATGTAAGGAACTTGAGTAGTTATTGTTTGACATTAGAAAAGTAAATTTAGGGAAGCCTTAGGCCACAGTATGAGCTCTGTGCAACCCAAACCTGGTATGTAGTGGTGATTGAGCACCTTACCTTTTAGTGGCATTGTGTTGGGGTCTGGGTGGCATGTGCTGGCCAAGGAAGGCACCAGATGAGAGCCTGCCCCGGGAAACAACAGTAGCCATCCTGCCCTGCAACAAGCAACTGCCAATCTGAAAGAACATAACACATATATTTCAAGAGCTGAGTGGACTATAGCTGATGAAATGAAGATTGCATGGTTACAAGAACCCAAGGAAAGTTATGATCACGTTCCCACCTTCCAGGCACCCAGCTTGAGACAAACACAGAAGTGATGGAACCAGAACTCAACTCACTTTTTTTCTTTCTCTTCATTTCTCTCCCCCCTCCTACTGGGGGGGGGGGGGGGGGGGGGGGAAGAGTGAGCAAGTGGCTGTATGGTGCTTAGGTGCCTGTTGAGTTAAATCACACCATGGAGATGGGCAGGAGATGTATGGGAGAGCAGCAGGACA
This sequence comes from Anser brachyrhynchus, assembly GCF_964034855.1. Taxonomy (NCBI): domain Eukaryota; kingdom Metazoa; phylum Chordata; class Aves; order Anseriformes; family Anatidae; genus Anser; species Anser brachyrhynchus. Next base: position 16,902,770 of record NC_137704.1, read on the forward strand.
GCGGAAGGTTATACTATAGAGAAGTGGGATAGCAGAAGGGTGTAATGGAAAGCGAAGGGAGAACAGAGGAACGCGATGGAGACTGGTAGCAAAGTGCAGAGATTCACAGATTCACAGATTTCTCTAGGTTGGAAGAGACCTCAAGATCATCGAGTCCAACCTCCGACCTAACACTAAGTACTCCACTAAACCATATCCCTAAGCTCTACATCTAAACGTCTTTTAAAGACCTCCAGGGATGGTGACTCCACCACCTCCCTGGGCAGCCCGTTCCAATACTTAATAACCCTTTCGGTAAAGAAGTACTTCCTAACATCCAACCTAAAACTCCCCTGTCGCAACTTTAGCCCATTCCCCCTCATCCTGTCACTAGGCACGTGGGAGAATAGACCAACCCCCACCTCTCTACAGCCTCCTTTCAGGTAACTGTAGAGAGCGATGAGGTCGCCCCTGAGCCTCCTCTTCTCCAGGCTGAACAAGCCCAGCTCCCTCAGCCGCTCCTCGTAAGACTTGTTCTCCAGACCCCTCACCAGCTTGGTCGCCCTTCTCTGGACTCGCTCGAGCACGTCCATGTCCTTCCTGTAGCGAGGGGCCCAAAACTGAACACAGTACTCGAGGTGCGGCCTCACCAGAGCCGAGTACAGGGGCACAATCACTTCCCTCGACCTGCTGGCCACACTGCTTCTTATACAGGCCAGGATGCCGTTGGCCTTCTTGGCTACCTGAGCACACTGCTGGCTCATATTCAGCCGACTATCCACCAATACTCCCAGGTCCTTCTCGGCCAGGCAGCTTTCCAGCCACTCATCTCCCAGCCTGTAGCTCTGCTTGGGGTTGTTGCAGCCCAGGTGCAGGACCCGGCACTTGGCCTTGTTGAACTTCATGCAGTTGACCTCAGCCCATTGCTCCAGCCTATCCAGATCCTCCTGCAGAGCCTTCCTGCCCTCGAGCAGATCGACACACGCACTTAGCTTGGTGTCATCTGCAAACTTACTGAGGGTGCACTGGACGCCCTCATCCAGATCATCGATAAAGATATTAAAGAGGACCGGCCCCAGTACCGAGCCCTGGGGGACTCCACTAGTGACCGGCCTCCAACCAGATTTGACTCCATTCACCACAACTCTCTGGGCCCGGCTATCCAGCCAGTTTCTAACCCAGCGAAGCGTACGCCAGTCCAAGCCCCGAGCAGCCAGTTTCTTGAGGAGAATGTTGTGGGGAACGGTGTCAAAAGCCTTACTGAGGTCAAGGTAGACCACATCCACAGCCTTTCCCTCATCCACCAAGCGCGTCACTTGGTCATAGAAGGAGATCAGGTTCGTCAAGCAGGACCTGCCTTTCATAAACCCATGCTGACTGGGCCTGATCGCCTGCTCGCCCTGCAAGTGCCGCATGATGACCCTCAAGATAATCTGCTCCATGAGCTTCCCCGGCACTGAGGTCAAACTGACAGGCCTATAGTTCCCCGGGTCTGCCCTCCGGCCCTTCTTATAGATGGGCGTCACATTGGCTAGCCGCCAGTCAACCGGGACCTCCCCCGATAGCCAGGACTGCCGATAAATGATGGAAAGCGGCTCGGCCAGCTCCTCCGCCAGTTCTCTCAGTACCCTCGGGTGGATCCCATCCGGCCCCATCGACTTGCGCACATCCAAGCTCCGTAGCAGGTCGCCAACCATTTCCTCATGGATAGCGAAGGCCACATCCTGCTCCCCATCCCCTTCCACCAGCTCAGGGCACTGGGTGTCCGGAGAACAACCGGTATTGCCGCTAAAGACTGAGGCAAAGGCGGCATTAAGCACCTCAGCCTTTTCCTCATCCTTAGTAACTAGGTTTCCCCTCGCATCCAGTAAAGGATGGAGATTCTCCCTAGTCCTCCGTTTCGCGTTGATATATTTGTAAAAGGATTTTTTGTTGTCTTTAACGGCAGTAGCCAGATTGAGCTCCAGATGAGCTTTGGCCTTTCTAATTTTCTCCCTGCACAGCCTCGCTACATCCTTGTAGTCCTCCTCAGTGGCCCGCCCTTTTTTCCAAAGATTATAAACCCTCTTTTTTCTGCTAAGCTCCAGCCGCAACTCTCTGTTGAGCCAGGCCGGTCTTCTTCCACGCCGGCTCATCTTTGGGCACGTGGGGACGGACCGCTCCTGTGCCATCACGATTTCCTTCTTGAGGAGCGCCCAGCCTTCCTGGACTCCTCTGCCCTTCAGAACCGCCTCCCAAGGGACTCGGCCAACCAGCGTCCTGAGCAGCTCAAAGTCAGCCCTCCGGAAGTCCAATACAGCAGTTTTACTGGTCCCCTTCCTGGCCTCGCCAAGAATAGAGAACTGAACCATTTCGTGGTCACTCTGCCCAAGACAGCTTCCGACCACCACATCTCCCACCAGTCCTTCTCTGTTTGTGAAGAGAAGGTCTAGCGGGGCACCACCCCTGGTAGGTTCACTGACCAGCTGCGTCAGGAAGCTATCTCCCACGCTCTCCAGAAACCTCCTAGACTGCTTTCTCTGTGCCGTGTTGTGTTTCCAGGATATGTCCGGGAAGTTGAAGTCCCCCACGAGGACAAGCGCCGACGATTTTGCAACTTCTGTCAGTTGCCTATAAAACTCCTCATCCGTCTCCTCATCCTGGTTCGGCGGTCTATAGCAGACCCCCACCAGGATGCTAGCCTTGCCGGCCTTCCCACGGATCCTAACCCACAGGGATTCAACCTTATCATTCCCAGCCTGGAGTTCCACAACATCAAAAGATTCTCTAATGTAGAGAGCCACGCCACCACCCCTTCTGTGCTGCCTGTCCCTCCTGAAGAGCCGATAGCCAGGCATTGCAGCACTCCAGTCGTGGGAGCGGTCCCACCATGTCTCCGTGATGGCAACCAAGTCGTAGCCTGCCTGCTGCACAATGGCTTCCAGCTCCTCCTGTTTGTTACCCATGCTGCGTGCATTAGTGTAGATGCACTTCAGCTGGGCCATCGCCTTCTTCCCCGGCCTAGCCATTGTTTCCCCTGGCACAGCTCCAACAAGCCTTGTTTGAGCCCCGTCCCCCTTCTTACCTAGTTTAAAGCTCTCTCTATGAGCCCCGCCAGCTCCTGGCCTAGGATCCGTTTTCCCCTTGGAGATAGAGACCCATCTGGGGCCATCAGGCCGGGTGCCGAGTAAAGCTCCCCATGGTGAAAAAACCCAAAATTTCTATGCTGGCACCAGCCTCTGAGCCACCTATTAACCACATGAGCTTTCCGTGTCCTCTCCGTGCCTCTCCCTTCCCCCGTAGGGATAGACGAAAACACCACCTGCACTCCCGCTCCCTCCACCAATCGTCCCAGTCCCCTATAGTCCTGTTTGATGGCCCTGAGGCTTCTCTTTTCAACATCATCGCTGCCAGCCTGGACTATCAAAAGCGGGTAATAGTCAGAGGGGCGAACCAGGTTTGGAAGCTTCCTGGTAACGTCTCTGACCCTGGCCCCAGGGAGGCAGCAGACTTCCCTATGTGTGGGGTCAGGCCGACAAATAGGGCCCTCCATTCCCCTGAGGAGGGAGCCGCCCACAACAATCACCCTTCTTTCTTTCTTGGTGGAGGCAGTCCTGAGGCGTGGAGTCAACTTCCTCACCTCAGGCATCCTCCCGGGTAGGCTTCCTACCTCATCCTCACCCACCGGTCTCTCAAGCTCCAGGGCCTCAAACCTATTGTTCAAGGGCACCTGGGAAGGCGGCACCGGAAGGGGAGGGCATCTCCTGCGAGGTCGAGCAGGGACCTGTCTCCATTCCTCCTCAACTCGCAGGTCCCCTCCCTCTGCCCGATGGCAACAGGGCAGGGGGTCCACCCCCCTTTGGGGCGTCTCACCCTGGTCCCTCTCCCTCCGGTCCTGCAGGGAGTCGCTCCACCAGTCTATCTCCCGCTCGCACTCCCTGATATCCCTCAACCTCTGCACCTCCTCCTTGAGCTCCGCCACCATGCGGACCAGGTCATCCACCTGCTCGCACCTCACGCAAGCAGTCTCTCTGCCTCCCGCCGATGGCAGCAAGAGGCTCAGACACTCCCCGCATCCGGAGACCTGAACTGCCGCATGTTTGGACGGGCAGTCGGTCTGGGTGTGCACTGACTTCCTAGAGAAGGCACCGTGCCTGGTGGAGACCATTGTAGCCCAGCCGACAGGAGAGTGCCGTTAGAGGAATTGTCCCTATGGGCGGGTGTGAGCGCTCCGCCCTGCCTGCCCGCCCTGCCTCGCTAACTGCCGCGTCACTCCCTGTTTGCCGGCCCTGGTCGCCGCGCTCCTGGTCGCTCGCGCTCCCTAAGGGCTGCCTTTGAACGGCCGGGGGGAGGAGCTGTCGCTGACGCTGCTGGCCCCGCCTACGCCTCGTCAGCCTCCCTCACGAGGGCTGCCGGTGCCTGGCGGCTCCCTCACGTAGGCTCGATGCCCGAAAAATAGCCCTGCCTGTCCCGATCCCGCGCTCCGCTGCAGCACGCGTCTGCCCCGGAGCCGGTCGCCTCGGCAAGATGTTACGGAGTAACAGATGACACAGAAGTGATGGAACCAGAACCGGTTTCAACATGCAACAATCCAACACCACTCACCACATCTCCTGTCCTGAAGGACTGTTATGACATATGGAGCCCAAAGCCATGGACTAAACAAACTCAATGAATATTTTAGAGGGATGACCCGTAGACTAAGGGAATAATATCTGTGTGTATATATGAAAGGACAGGAAGGGTGGTGGTGATTAATTGGAATGTATTGCCAAGTGTGGGACCTGAGCGTGACATAGATGGTATATAATAAGGGGTATATATTGTCTTGGTTTTAGCTGGGATAGAGTTAATTTTCCTCCTAGTAGCTGGTATGGTGCTGTATTTTGGATTTAGGATGAGAATAATGCTGATAAGACACTGATGTTTTAGTTGTTGCTGAGCAGTGCTTACACAGAGTCAAGGACTTCTCAGATCCTCAAACTGCCCTGCCAATGAGAAGGCTGGGGGTGCATCAGGAGCTGGGAGGGGACAGAACTAGGACGGCTACTCCAAACTCACCAAAGGGATATTCCATAACATATAACATCATGCTGAACAATTAAAATGGGGTGGCTGGGCATCATTCAGCAGGTGATGAGAAATTGCATTGTGCATCACTTGCTTGGAATACTCTTTTATCATTATTATTGTTTCCCTATGCAAGACAAAGAGGTATTCTGAGACAGCTAGAATGGCTTCACCAAGGGTAAATTGTGCCTGACCAATATGGTGGCCTTCTACAATGGAGTGACTGCATCAGCTGACAAGGGAAGACAGACCGACGTCATCTACCTGGACTTCTGCAAGGCCATTGACACAGTCCCACATGACATCCTGATCTCCAAATTGGAGAGAGATGGATTTGATAGGTGGACCATTCAGGGGATAAGGAATTGGCTTGAAGATTGCACCCAGAGAGTGGTGGTCAATGGCTCTGTCTACGTGGAGGCTGGTGACGAGTGGTGTCCCTCGGGGGTCTGTCCTGGGACCAGTACTGTTTAATATCTTTATTAATGACATAGACAGTGGGATCAAGTGCACCCTAAGCATGTTTGCAGATGACACCGAGCTGAGTGGTGCGGTTGATACAATAGAAGAAAGGGATGCCATCCAAAGGGACCTGGACAAGCTTGAGAATTGGGTCCACGTGAACCTAATGAGGTTCAACAAGTCCAAGTGGAAGATGCTACACCGGGGCAGGGGCAATCCTGGACATGAGTACAGACTGGGAGAAGAACTCATTGAGAACAGCCCTGCTGAGAAGGACTTGGGGGTTCTGGTGGACGAAAACCTCGACATGAGGCAACAGGGCACACTTGCAGCCCGGAAGGCCAACTGAATCCTAGACTGCATCAAAAGAGGAGTGGCCAGCAGCTCAAGGGAGGTAACTGTCCCCCTCTACTCTGCCCTGGTGAGGCCCCCACTTGGAGTACAGCATCCAGGTTTGGAGCCCCCAGCACAAGAAGAAGGATGTGGAGCTGTTAGAACAGGTCCAGAGGAGGGCCACAAAGACGATCAAGGTGCTGAAGCACCTCTCCTACGATGAAAGGCTGAGAGAGCTGGGGATGTTCAGCCTGCAGAAGAGAAAGCTTTGGGGTGACATCATTGCAGCCTTTCAGTACTTAAAGGGGGCTTATAAAAAAGATGGAGAGCGACTCTTTGCTCAGTCAGATAATGACAGGACAAGGGAGAATGGTTTTAAACTAAAAGAGGGGAGATTTAGATTAGAGGTTAGGAGGAAATTCTTTACTCAGAGGGTGGTGAGGCACTGGAACAGGTTGCCCAGAGAGGTTGTGGATGCCCCCTGCCTGGAGGTATTCAAGACCAGGTTAGATGAGGCCCTGAGCAACCTGATCTAGTGGGTGGCATCCCTGCCTATGGCAGGGGGGTTGGAACTAGATGATCTTTGAGGTCCCTTCTAACCCAAGCCCTTCTATGATATGATTCTACGATACTTTTTTGTCCTATTAAATTGTCTTTATCTCAACTCACTTTTTTTCTTTCTCTTCATTTCTCTCCCCCCTCCTACTGGGGGGGGGGGGGGGGGGAAGAGTGAGCAAGTGGCTGTATGGTGCTTAGGTGCCTGTTGAGTTAAATCACACCATGGAGATGGGCAGGAGATGTATGGGAGAGCAGCAGGACAGCGGAGGGTTATACTATAGAGAAGTGGGATAGCAGAAGGGTGTAATGGAAAGCGAAGGGAGAACAGAGGAACGCGATGGAGACTGGTAGCAGAGTGCAGAGATGTTACGGAGAGTGGAGGGTTCTAGTGGAGAGTGGTGGGAGAGAAAAATGGGTGTAGTGCAGCACAGCAGGAGGAGGGAGAGATGTCAAAGAAATCAACAGCAAAGGGGAGGGATGTGCTGGAGAACAGCGGGAGAGGGAAGGGTTCTATTGGAGTGTGTCAGGAAAATGCAAGAGTGTACTGCAGAGAGGAGGGAGAGCGCAGGAATGTACTGGAGAGTGGTGAGAGGACAGAGGGAAGAGATGGAGAGTGGCCAGAGAGTATAAGGACATACTGCAGAGCAGCCAGAGACCAGAGGGACATATTATAAAGTGGTGGGAGAGCAGAAGGATGTGCTATAGAGCAGCCAGAGAGCAGAGCTATGTGCCATAAAGCAGTGAGAGAGCGCAGGAATGTATCATAAAGTGGTGGGATAGTCGAGGGATGTGCCATAAACAGTTAGGAGAGCCAAGGGATGTGTCATAAAGCAGTGGGAAAACAGAGGGATGTGCCATGAAGTGGTGGGAGAGCCAAGGGATGTGAAATTAAGTGTTGGGTGAGCCAAGGGATGTGCCATAAAATGATGGGATAGTGTGAAGATATGCCATGTGATGGAACACGCAAGGGATATGCCATAAAGTTTTGGGAGAGCCTAGCAATGTGGCATAAAGTGTTGGGAGAAACGAGATATATGCCATAAAGTGGTGGGAGAGCTGATGGATGTGCATTAAAGTGGAGGGAGAGCGGAGTAAATTGCCACGAAGTGCTGGGAGAGCCAAGGAATGTGCCATAAAGCAGTGAGAGAGCCCACGGATGTGGCAGAAAGCAGTGGGAGAGCATAGGGATGTGACGTAAAGCAGTACGAGAGTTGAGGGATGTGGTATAAAGTGTTGGGAGAGGCAAGGGGTGTGCCATAAAGCAGTGGGATAGTAGAGGGTTGTTTATGCTAATAAGTTTTGGGAGAGCTGAGCTATATGCCATAAAGCAGTGGGAGAGGCAAGGGATGTGCCATGAAGTGCTGGGAGAATTGAGGGATGTGCCAGAAAGTGTGGGAGAGCCGAGTGATGTGACAGAAGGCAGTGAGAGAACCAAGTAATGTGCAATAACGTGTGGGAGTGCCAAGGGTTGTACTACAAAGTTCTGGGAGAGATGAGGGATGTTCCATAAAAGCATTGGAAAAGCGGAGGGATGTGCCATAAAGTGGAGAGACAAGGGATGTGCCACAAAGTACTGTGGGAGCCGAGGGATGTGTCATAAAGTCTTGGGAGAGCTGAGGGACATGGCAGGAAGTGCCGGGACAAGCTGAGGGACGTGGCATTTATCACTAGGAGAGCCAAGGAATGTGCCATAAGGAGGCAGGAGATTTGAGCGCTGCGTCACAATGCGGCGGGAGATCTGAGTGCTGTGTTGCAATGGGCTGAGACCAAGAGATGTGCCTCAACAAGGCAGGAGAGCTGGGGGACATGATTAAATGGGCAGAGTGAGCCAAAGGGCATGCCACAACAGGCTGAGAGAGCCGAGGGGCGCACTACAATGGGACAGGAGAGCTGAGCAGTGTGCCACAACACAGTGGGATAGCCGAGGGGCATGGCACAATGGACTGAGACACCAAGAGGCATGCCACAATGCAGTGGGAGATGCAAGGGGTGTGCCACAATGGGTTGAGAGGTCCAAGGGGCGCACCGCAACATGGTGGGAGAGCCAATGGAGGTGACACAATGTACTTAGAGAGACGGGGGGCATGGCACAACACAGCGAGAAAAAATGAGGGATGTGCCACCACAGGCTGAGTGAGCTAAAGGGCGTGCCACAAGGCAGCGGCAGGAGAGCTGAGGGGTGCACCGCAACGTACTTCGACAGTCGAGGGGCATGGCCCAACACATTGGGAGAGCTGAAGGGTGAGCTACAACACGGCAGGAGAGCCAAGGTGCAATCCACAGTGGGCTGAGAGATCTGAGAGGCATGCTGCAACAGAAAGCTGAGGGACACACCACATCGCAGTGAGAGAGCCAAGGGACGTGCCACATCACACTTAAGGAACCGAGGGAACTGCCACAATGTAGTTAGAGAGCTGAGGGGTGCGCCACAACGTAGTTAGAGAGCCGAGGGGTGCTCCACAATGTGGCAGGAGAGTAGGGGCACGCTGCAACAGGCTGAGAGAACTGCCTCAACGCAATGGGAGAGATGAGGGATGCGCAGCAATGTGGCAGGTGAGTGGACGGGTGTGCCACACTACTGTGGGAGATCCAAGGGGCATGCCACGATGCGGAGGGAGAGATGAGGAGCACTCCATAATGTGCCTGGAGAGCCAAAGGGGACACTACAACGTACTTAGAGAGCCAAGGGAGCTGCCATAATGTGGCAGAAGAGCTGAAGGAGGTGACAGAACATAGTTAGAGAACAGAGGGGTACGCCACAACTTGGAGGGAGAGCTGAGGGGCATGCCGCATGCGACGGGATACCCGAAGGGCACACCACAACATACTTAGACAGCCAAGGGAGGGCTGTCTAAGTACACACAATGCAGCAGAAGAGCTGAGGGATGTGCTACAATGGGCTGAGCAAGCCAAGGGGTGTGCCACAAAGGGTCTGATAGAGACAAGGGGCACACTGCAATGCAGCAGGAGAGCCGAGGGGCGCGGCACAGCGGGCTGCGAGACTGAGAGACATACCTCAACATGGCAGGAGAGCCAAGGGGCACGCCACAACGTGGCGGGAGAACACAGAGAGAGACGAGGAGCGTGCTGCAGCAGGTCTGAAAGAGCCAAGGAGTGCAACGTGATGGGGGAACACAGAGAGAGCAGAGGGGCGTGCCGCAACATAGTTAGAGGGCTGAGAGAGGTGACAGAATGTAGTTGGAGGAACAAGGGGCTTGCCACAATACAGCAGGAGAGCCAAGGGACGCAGCCCGATGCAAGGAGAGCTAAGAGACATGACAACATCTTAGAGAGCTGAGTGGTGCACCATAACGCAGCGGGCAATCCGAGGGGTGCTCCGCAACAGAGATAGAGAGCTGAGGGGCATGCTGCAACGAACTTAGAGTCAAGGGAACTACTGCAACGCTGCAAAAAAGCCAAGGGAGGTGACAGAACATAGAGATCTGAGGGACATGCCACAACAGGCTGAGGGAGCCGAGGGGTGCGACACAAAGAACATAGAGTCAGGCAGGCCACAACAAACTTAGAGAGCCGAGGGGCGCTCTACAACAAAGATAGAGAGCCGATGCAAGTACCACTATGCTGCAGGAGAGCACCACAATAAGCTAAGAGGGCCAAGGGAACCATTACAACACTGCAGAAGAGCTGAGGGGTGCACCACAGAGGGGCAAGAGAACGCTGAGAGAGAGCTGAGGAGCGCACCGCGCTGGCACGGGAGAGCCAAGGGGCATACTACATTGCGGCAAGAGAGCCAAGGGGCACAGCCCAATGCAATGAGAGCCAAGAGATGTGACAACATCTTAGAGAGCTGAAGGGTGTGCCATAATGCAGCAGGAGATCCAAGGGGTGCTCCACAACAGAGATGGAGAGCCGAGGCAAGCGCCACAATGCTGCAAGAGAGCTGAGGAGCGCACCACGTTGTGGCATGAGAGCCAAGGGGCATGCCGCAACGAACTTAGCCAAGGGAACTGCTACAATGCTGCTGAAGAGCTGAGGGAGGTGTCAGAACATAGAGAGCTGAGGGACGTGCCACAACAGGCTGATGGAGCCGATGGGTGCAAGAGAAAGAACAAAGAGGATCAAGCAAGGCGTCACAATGCGGCAGGAGAGCCAAGGGGTGCGCCACAATGCAGTGGGAGAGCCGAGGGGCACGATTAAATGGGCTAAGTGAGCCAAAAGGTGTGCCACAATGGGCTGAGAAAGTCGAAGGGCGCACCGCAAAGAACACAGAGAGTCAAGGGAGGTGCTACAGCGCTGCGGGAGAGCCAAGGGGCATATGCCATACTTGAGGTGCAACCTCACCAGAGCAGAGTACAAGGGGACAATCACCTCCCTGGTCCTGCTGGCTACACTATTCCTGATACAAGCCAGGATGCCGTTGGCCTTCTTGGCCACCTGGACACACTGCTGTCTCATGTTCAGGCAAACATCGACCAACAACCCCAGATCCTTTTCCTCTGCACAGCTTTCCAGCCACTCTGCCCCAAGCCTGTAGCGTTGCATGGGGTTGTTGTGGCCAAAGTGCAGGACCCGGCACTTATCCATGTTGAACCTCATCCCATTGGCCTCTGCCCATCGATCCAACCTGTCCAGGTCCCTCTGCAGGGCCTTCCTACCCTCCGGCAGATTGACACTTCCCCCCAACTTGGTGCCGTCTGCAAACTTACTGAGGGTGCGCTCAATTCCCTCGTCCAGATCATCAATAAAGACATTAAAGAGGATGAGCCCCAACACCGACCCCTGGGGAACACCACTCGTGACAAGTCACCAGCTGGATTTCACTCCGTTCACCACCACTCTCTGGGCCTGGCTGTCCAGCCAGTTTTTCACCCAGCAAAGAGTGCACCTGTCCAAGCCACGGGCTGCCAGGTTCTCCAGGAGACTACTGTGGGAGATCATGTCAAAGGCTTTGCTGAAGTCTAGGTAGACTACGTCAACAGCCTTTCCCTCATCCACCAGAAGGGTCACCCGGTCATAGAAGGAGATGAGGTTGGTCAGGCAGGACTTGCCTTTCATGAACCCATGCTGAGCGAACCTGATCCCCTGGTTGTCTTGCACATGCTGTGTGATTGCATTCAAGATGACCTGTTCTATCACCTTTCCTGGCACCGAGGTCAGGCTGACAGGCCTGTAGTTCCCCAGTTCCTCCTTACGACCCTTCTTATAGATGGGCATCACATTAGCAAGTCTCCAGTCATCCAGAACCTCTCTGGATGGCCATGACCACTGACAGATGATGGAAAGAGGCTCAGCAATCATATCCGCCAACTCCCTCAGCACCCTCGAGTGGATCCCATCTGGTCCCATGGACTTGTGACAGTCCAGGTGGAGCAGCAGGTCTCTAACTGTTTCCACCTGAACTGTGGGGGGTTTCTTCTGCTCCCTGTCCCAGACTTCCAGGTCAGGAGGCTGAGTACCCCAAGGATAACTGGTCTGACTATTAATGACAGATGTAAAGAAGACATTGAGGATCTCAGCCTTTTCCTTATCCTCAGCAGTCATTTTCCCCCCTGCGTCCAGTAAAGGATGGAGATTCTCCTTGGCCCTCCTCTTGCCGTTAATATATTTGTAAAAACATGCTTTGTTATCTTTTACCATAGTGGCCAGGTTGAGCTCATGTTGGGCTTTAGCCTTCCTGATTTTTTCCCTGCGTATGCTGGCAACTTCCTTGTACTCTCCCCGAGTTGTCTGTCCCTTCTTCCAACGAACATAAACTCTCTTTTTCTCCCAGAGACTCAGCAAAAGTTCCCTGTTCAGCCACGCCGGTCTTCTTCCCCGACGGCTCATCTTACAGCACATGGGAACAGCCTGCTCTTGCACCTTTAAGACTTCCTTCTTGAGGAGCATCCAGCCTTCCTGGACCCCTCTGCCCTTCAGGACTGACTCCCAAGGGACCCTCCCTACCAGTGTTCTGAACAGTCCAAAGTCTGCCCTCAGGAAATCCAAGGTAGCAATTTTACTGACCCCCCCCCTCCTGACTCCACCAAGAATAGAGAACTCTACCATTTCATGGTCACTCTGCCCAAGACAGCTCCCGACCACCACATCTCCCACCAGTCCTTCTCTGTTCATGAATAGCAGGTCTAGCGGAGTACCTCCTCTGGTAGGCTCACTAACGAGCTGAGTCAGGAAGCTGTCTTCCACACACTCCATTGATGGAGCAGCTAATCTCAGAAAGACACATGAAGGACAAGAAAATCATCAGGAGCAGTCAGCATGGATTCACCAAGGGTAGGTCATGCCTGACCAACCTGATAAACTTGTACAATGAAATTACCAGCCTGATGGATGAGGGGAGAATAGCGGATATTCTCTACCCAGACTTCAGGAAGGCATTGGAAACTGGACCCATAAGATCCACATGGACAAACTGTGGATGCATGAGCAAGATGAGCAGATAGTGAGGTGGACTGAAGACTGGCTGAAGGGCTGAAGCCAAAGGGTGGTGATCAGTGGCACAAAGTCTAGTTGGAGTCCAGTATCTAGTGGTGTACCCCAGGGGTCAATACTGGGTCCAAATCCTGTTCAACATCTTCATTAATTATCTCGATGATGAGGTAGAGTACACCCACAGCAAGTTTGCACATGACAAAAAACTGGAAGGAGTGGCTGATTCAACAGAGGGTCATGCTGTCATCCAGAACGGCCTGCACAGGCTGGAAAAATGGTCTAACAGGAATCTCATCAAGTTCAACAAGGGGAAGTGCAGAGTCCTGCACCTGGGAGGGAACAACTCCAGTTGTTGTACATGCTGGGGGCCACCCAGCTGAAAAGCAGCTTTTTAGAAAAGGCCCTGGGGGTCCTCGTAGACACCAAGTTGAACACGAGCTAGCAATATAGCCTTGCAGCAAAGAAGGCTAATTGTATCCTGGGCTGCATTAGGTGAAGTATTGCCAACAGGTCAAGGTAGGTGATCCTTCCCCTCTACTCAGCTCTAGTGAGGCCACACCTGGCATCCTGTGTCCAGTTCTGGGCTCCCCAGTACAAGAGAGACATGGACATACTGGATAGAGTCCAGTGCAGGGCCATGAAAATGACTAAGGGACTGGAATCTCTCTTGTATGAGGAGAGGCTGAGAGAACTGGGGTATGTGTGTGTCTCAAAACAAAGAGTTAGATATATCAACAGCTCTAAGGGTTTATACAGACTCAGCATAAACCACAACTTCCACAAATTATTTTAACCACCATTTAACTCACTTGCTCCATCCATCCAAAAACTGAATGCATGTGTACCACCTTCATGTTACCTACAATACTAAGCAACAGGCACTCTTGGGACTTTTATTTCACATCTGAGAAATAAAGCAAAGCAACAGCTAGTGACTTCCAGCGCCTGACACTCAAGTTTGCAACAGTACATTTGCAATATCTCCTTAATGTGGTTTTATGCATAGTTTAACATGCACAACTTTTCTCCTTAGTGTCAGAGAGAATTAGTTACCACTTGCCTAGGAATCAGAGGAAAACTACACTGCTGAATTTGCTCCTGATAGCACAAACTGTCCAATGAAGAGCAAGAGATTTCTATCTGGCTCAGGAAGCTTCCAATGTTTTATCACCATCTGGTAAGTACTGCAAATAGATACTCCAACCTGCTGTGAGACCAACTTGCTAGTAAAAAACAGCAGTACAGTCTGCTAGCCACAAAGAACATGTTTAAGGGAATTCACAAAAAGATTTTTTTATTTTTTATTTTTTTATTAAAAGGACACTGCTGTCTGAAGCAACCAAAGCTATCTGATATCAGGGTGCATGCCCATCCACTTATGATTTTTGTCTTCTAGATCACTTATCTCCAACCCTGTTGTGCACCACCTCTCAGTCATGGTATCACACTTGAAAGCATGACATACATTAAGAGCCTAAAACATTTAACTCCTGCATTCTGATAGGCCTTGACAATTAAGGTGTTTCCTGTTGAAACTTCAAATAGAACATAAGACAGACACTGAACACTGGTACTTGCTAATTTTCGGCCACTACCTTTATTACTTGAGCTTCAAAATCAGTATTATAGTCTTTATATGAGTTAGTCTCTAGCAAGATCCAACGTGTTTTTCTAGTCTGTTATATGAAAGCACAATATTTGCTAGGCATTAGTAGAAAACTGGAGGTGAAGTTCTTAGATTCCATTCTTGAATTCAGGACTTCTTAAATAACAAATATCACTTGTGCCACCTGCACAGAAACTACATTAGTTTTCAACATGAGTTTTAACTTCCAAGCTGCATCCACATAATGGATTCAAACAAATAAGACTGCATTACATTTGCGACTTACCATGATTATTTGCTTTTGAACTTCTTAGAAAGTGTTCTAGTTTAACCTGATAGGCAGCTAAGCACCACACAGCCATTCACTTCACCACCACCACCCACACACAATGGGATGAGGGAGAGAAAGGGGGGGGGGGGGGGGGGGGGAGTTTTTTTAAAAATGTGTGAATTGATATAAAGACAATACAATAGGACAGAAAAGGAAGAGAAATAATAATAATGATGATGATAAGAAATTATACAAAGCAAGTAATGCACCATGTAATTGCTCACCACCTGCTGACCGATGCCCATTTCATCCCCAAGCAGCAGCCCCCACTCACCCCATCCCAGCCAACCACCCCAGTTTTATTGTTCAGCATGACATCATATGGTATAAAATATCCCTTTAGCCAATTTGGGTCAGCTGTCCTGGTTGTGTCCCCTCCCAGCTTCTTGTGCACCCCCAGCCTCTTTGCTGGCAGGGTAGCACAAAAAGCTAAAAAATCTTCGACTCTGTGTAATGAAAAAAATAACTCCCTCCCAGCCAAAACCAGGACACAAACTCATTTAAATTTAAGGTAATTTCAAAAATTTATCTTCTGATCATGTGACTCAAAGCATTAAAAGCTTGTTATAAAATCATTATACCAATCTATTATACAGTTCCAGACATTTTAATGTATACCGAAGAATAGAGAGATCAAACATTTTTTAAACCATGTTTTTTAGCAGTTACACAAAAGCTTTAAGTCAACGTACATTCTAATAATTGAATTCCTTCTGAACTATTTCAAATAGATGAAAGGAAAATTTAAGTGTTTTTTCCTCAGTTTGTGAGAAACAAAGTTGTGTTTTTGCAGTAGAGAACTAATTTTCTGTATTCCAAGGTAGTTGTGTAGTCACAATAAGGAGAAATGCTAAGTAGATAAGTGGACAGTAGAAGGCCTCACTGCTCCAAAATAAGGTGGAAGCTTGAGAAAAAGAGGATGAGCAGTGTGGGAACAGTAAAACAAAGATCACAAGTTCTCAAAACATAAGAAAGGAGAAATTAAAGGGTTGAAAAAAAGAAAAATTGTACATATATGATATAGAGGAGCGTCGAGTAGCTTGTGAACCTGTAGTACTCAGCCAATGAGGAAACAGGGGAGGTGATCAGTTGTCGGGTAATAGGGAATAAAAGGTTATGATTTGTTTGCTATAATGCGCTCCTAATTGACAGGACGCCCGCCATTGCAATCGCAAATAAAATAGCTTCACAGAAGATCCTGTCTGAAGAAAATTGAGATTTTTCTCACAGCACCATACCAGCTACTAGGAGGAAAATTAACTCTATCCTAACCGAAACCAGGACAGTCTTTCAACAAGAAAAAGCACTTTTAAAGCTTGAAATAAAATTAGTGTTTCACTCCTTCCACCTTTCCCTTCAAGGAACACACATACCAATCCCACTTTGTACTGAGTCAGATTACAATGAAGTTAAATATCCAGAGCTACTATTACGTTGCTGAATGAGAAGATGTTCATGTTAAAGTTGAGCAGTAAAACGGTTGGCAAAATAGTTTGTGTAGGCTCAGTTTAAACTTGAGATTCAGAAAGTCATCCTCATCAGAAATTGGTAGCTTCTATTTAAACCTATTTAAAGCTTCTATTTAAAGATAATTTAGAACCCCAAGAAATTTGGAAGTTTACTTTCTTAACCCTTTGTAGCGTTTCAAGCAAGAGAAGTAGCTTTCATTGGCCCCTTCTTGACTTTCATATTATACAATGTGCACAGTGAAAGATTTGATCACTTAGGAGTGATAATAAACGTTGAAAATGATAGAGTAAGCTACTAGAGCAATATATAAATATATATATATTTTAGTTTGAATTTATGTAGCTATTCCACTTGTGGCTAAATTCGTCCACGAGCATATAAATATTTAACTTGTTTAGAAGTACATTCAATTGCATCAAGATTTAGATGTATTCTGAGGGAACTGGGGTGGTTTAGTCTGGAGAAGAGGAGGCTCAGGGGAGACCTTATTGCTCTCTACTACTATCTGAAAGGAAGTTGTGGGGAGCTAGGGGTCGGCCTCTTCTCACAGGTAACTAGTGATAGGACTAGAGGGAATGCCCTCAAGTTGCGCCAGGGAAGGTTTAGGTTGGAAATTAAGAGACATTTCTTCTCAGAAAGAGTAGTCAGGCATTGGAATGTGTTGCCCAGCGAGGTGGTGGAGTCACTGTCCCTGGGGGTATTTAAGGAAAGGTTGGACCTGGTGCTTAGGGAGATGGTTTAGTGGGTGATATCGGGTGGTAGGGTGATGGTTGGACTAGATGATCGTGGAGGCCTTTTCCAAAATTAATGATTCTATGATTCTATGATTGACATTCACCCCGTAAATACTGAAGGCTGTTAATAAGACTAATTACCTTTTACCCTAAGCAGCCACTAACAGTATCACACATCTCTACTTAAATATAACTGCTGCTTTGAATTCTGTATTGGGTTTGTATGGCAAGGTTTTGGTAGCGGTTTTGGGAACAGGCACAGGGATTACTGCCAATAACCCAGACCGGGAAGCTGTGCACGGACCGAGGTAAGGGAAACTTTACCGTATCTTGCCTCGGGTTGGGTTCGGGGAGACTCTGGTGTGAATGAGTGTGAGTGTGAATGAGACGCACTTTTAGTGCGAAGCGAATGTGAAGTCCCGATCCGCGAGGCTCAGTGATCCTGCGAGGGGATGAACAAAGTCCCCTTGGCTGGAGAGGGACGAAGCAAAAGAGAGAGGAGAGGAGTGAAAGACAGTCTCGGAGGTTTGGGCCCTTAGGTGTACGGTACCCCGAGCACGGTGAAGTGAGGTGCTCGGCAGTACACCCCACCTCTGTCCTAATCCTAGGTGAAGGCGTGTGGTACCCTGTGGGTGGTAAAGTCCCCAGCAGCACGTCAGGAAGAGATGGGGATTAAGGGTTCCAAGAGTCAGCGGGGTGGGGTTGGAGACCCCGGGATTGTGCCTAAAGATAGCCCTTTGGAGAGAATGATAAGGATTTGGAAAAACAACCCAAAACTAGGGAAAAAGATTTAAAAATATACATAATTTAAAAATGGTTAAATATTGTGTAATTGTCTGGCCTAAAAAGCTAATAAAAGGAACTTCAGTATTTTGGCCAAAATACGGGTCTGATGAAAATTCAGGCTTGAAATTTATATGTAAACACTAAGGCTCCGTTTTCAGAGGAGGAATCAAGTTATGCTCCCTATAATCCTAATATTGCACCGGAGGCAGCGGCAGCTGCTCCAGGAGGGGAGAAAGGGACTGCAACTGACACTGTCCCTGGAGAAGTCGCGCCGGGGAGCGCGGAGCGGCAGGAGCGGGGGCGGGGTCCCGGTGGGGCCTCGGGGCCGTGCAGGGCCGACGCGGGCCCGTGCCACTCCCCCCTTACCAGCAGAGGGGTTAGGAGTTTTAAGAAGGAAATGAAGCCTTTAATTGAGGGCCTAGCTGAACAGTCAAATCCGTTTCTAAGTCCTAATTTGTATTCCGGGGGGGGCGGGAAATGTCAATCTTGAGTATGTTATTCACTGGAGAAGAATGTTTAGGAGGGGAATGATTTGCCAGGCAGCTATACAAGAATGGGAAAGAACTAACATCCCCCCCCCCCCCCCCCCCAACCGAGAGTAATTCCGATAGAGCAGAAATATCCGCTTATCCAACTGAAGCAATAACAACCCACAACATAGAAATCCTATGAGAGGTTCGGGGTCAGAATTAGAAAGTACTCGGGGATGAATCCTGAGGACCCAGTAGCCCAAGGGCTATTTTATTTTGTTATTAAAAGTTTATTTTGTGATTAAAGCCTGGCCAGATATACAGAAAAAGCTCCAGAAGGTGGGAGGATGGAGTGAACAGTGCAGGTAGTATGGAGGTGTATGCCAGGAGGGGAGATGAGAAGGAAAAGCAGAGAGTGAAACTAATGGTATTCACAGCGTACTGGGTAGTGAGGCAGAGGGCTAGAGATAGAGGGCCCAGGATGGAAAGGAGAGGAAGAGAGATGGAGGAATAGCAGACAAGGAAAGCTACCTGTGTTGCAGCCTAAATCCTAGCAGGGACAGGCTTTGAGAAGATGTTTTAAGTGTGGCCAGGCCGGCCACTTCAAATAGGAATATCCGGAGTGGAAGAAGGAGGAGAGATTGCTGTTATAAATTCAGAATAGGGGAGTCAGGGCTTCTCAGAAAGCTAGTTCCCTAGTAAATGAAAAAGTGTACCTCAAGGGCTCCTCAAGTGTACCTCAGTGGGGATCACTCTACAATTATTGTTACAGGCAAAACAGACTTAGCATAGGAAGATTAATAAACTTTATTACCTATTGCTGACGGGCTGGAGCGGTGAGAAACAGAGAAACAAGCTGGGGGCACCTTCCCCCATCCACTCTCTTCCACCTCTTCCCTGCTCTGAGTGGTGCGGGGGGGGGGGGGGGGGGGGGAGGGGCTGGAGTGGGGGCTGCTGTCAGTCCGTGGTGCTTCGTTTCCACTGCTCCTTCACAGTCACTCTCCCCCCCGCTCTGTTGTGGGGTGCCGACCTTCCTGGGCTGATCCTATGTGGGTTTCTCCCTGGGCAGCGAAAAACAGGCTCTTTGGGAGCTGCTCTGGTGTGGGGTCCCCCTCGTGGGGTGCCGACCTCCCTGGGCTGTTCCTGAATGGGCTGCAGCGTGGAGATCTGCTCCGATGTGGTACACCATGGGCTGCGGGGGTCTGCCTTGCCCACCAGGGGCCACTCTGTGGGCCGCGGGGGGGCTTCGGCTCCGGCACCTGGAGCACCTATGCACTGCACTCCCCCTCCTCTGCACTGACCTTGGTGTCTGCAGGGAGGTTTCTCACTCCTCACTCTCCCAGCTGCTGTTGTGCAGCAGTTTTTTTTTCCTTTTCTTGGATGTGCTCACATAGAGATTTAAACTGCATTGCTCATGGCTTGGCTCTGGGCAGCGGTGGGCCCCTTTGGAGCCAGATGAAACTGGCCCTTATCTAACATGGGGCAGCTGCTGGATTCTTCTCACAGGGGCTACCACTGCAGCCCCCCCTACCAGAACCTTGCCATGTGAACCCAATACACTGAGGCAGCTAAGTCATTACTGGCCTGTAAAGTATTAAGGCTTAAATTGACTAATGAAACCCTAAATGTGATGGGGGTAGAAGGGACTGGGATAACAGTGCCACTTTTTGGGGACACCAAGCTGAGACTAGGGATAGAATGATCACTGGGCAATTATTGTATGCACCCGAGGCAGGGACTAACTTTTTGGGAAAGGATTTGATAATGAAATTGGGCATTCAAATAGTAAATTGTTAGGCTGGAATAACGGTGTTATTAATGGAGTGCTCTCAGGCCCTGAGAGCAAAGATATATTTGCCTTTGAGTGGAAAGACTCTGAAATGGGGCGGAAGCAGCAATACAGATGGACAATTTTACCTCAGGGGTTTACAGGGCCACCAATTTATTTGGGCAAGTTCTAGAACAGATTTTGGAGCAATTCCAACCTCCAGAGGAGGTGTTACTGTTACAATATGTGGATGATATTTATTGTCAGGACAGCAGAAAACAGTTGTGAAGGAAGCCACTAATAAGCTATTAGACTTTCTGGGAAAACAGGGCTTGAAGGTGTAAGGAATAGTCCAGCAATTCGTGCCACTAAGGGGTGTGAAGGGTTAACATTGAGGCCTGGGTTTAGGCGAGAAGAGAACAAAGGGATTTCTTCAGAGAAAAACTGCTGACTTTGCACAGACGTGCAGTAACTTCTGACAGCCGGCCAAGAGACCACTAGATAAGGAGGAAGAATATGAGCCTCCCTGTCCGAGCGGCCCCCGAGAGACTATCAGAGACTGATAAGCAGGCGCCCCTGGGAGGACTTCGGATTTGGGAAACCAATTATAATAACCCTGCCTCTTCTAGAAGTAGTAATGAATATGTATTAGCCTAGGAGTATAAAAACCAGCTGCCTTACGTAACAGGTGTGCGTCCTGGTGGAGCAGAGACTCCCGGCGCACCCAGCGCTGTTTGCTTGCCTCTATTCATTTAATAAATTGTAAACTTTGATTGTAATCCTATTTGGGACTCAGTCATTTATAACAATTGGGGGCTCGTCCGGGATGGTCTTGGTTCCTGAATTCTGACTTGATCTAGGAGGGGCGCCCCCACCATTTGGTGGCTCCTGTTCGAGTCAGGTCGGGGCTAATGCCATCTTGAACCTGAATAAGGGCAAGCAAAGATTTAGATTTTTTTATGAGCTCCCTTTGCCGGCTGCAGCACTATATTTTGCCCGTAATTCTGCGCGCGAAGATCCGAACGAAGACGACGGAGTCGTAAGTATTTAAGGCGTATACCGTTCGGTTGGGTGGGTTTCGGTTGCCTGTGTGTGTGAGAGTGTGACTGAGACGGAACGTAGTTCCGAAGCGATTGTGGAGGTCTTCTAACCGCGGTTCCAATCTCCCGCGAGGGACTTGGCCGGTGAAGGACCGAAGCGATTCCTATAGGATTCGTGGGTGGGTGATAGGTCCTAAACCCCCTGCAAGACACTCTCACTAAGGCAACCAAGGGCTGTAGGAATTGCCACAGTAAAATTCCTAGATGGGTCAGACAAAATTGAAGACCCGGGACCAGAGAAAAGGGAGCAAATTACCAGACATACCACCAGAAAGTCCATTAGGGATAATGATTAGAAATTGGAACGATAGGGGCCCCAGAAAAGGGAAAAAGTAAATTAAAAATGGTTCAGTATTGTATGACAGAATGGCCAAAGGAGCCTTTAAGACCACATGTCTTTTGGCCCGTTTTCGGATCCTTTGAAGACTGGGTTTGCCAGGCCTTAAATATACATGTTAATTCAAAGGAACCTTTTAGCCAGGAGGAAAGTGATTATGCAGGATTATGGATCAGGATCTCACGTCCTTTTCCAGCCTCAATATTTACACTAAAAGCAGACGAGAAGTTTGGCGAAGAAGAGAACAAAAAAATAAAAAATAAAAAAAAAAAAAAAGGAAAAAGAAAAAGAAAAAGATGATGAATGGGAGTCATTGGATAACCTACCACCTCTGTATCCTAACAATCCACCCCCGGTGGTGCATCTTGTAATCCTGTTTTGTTCTTAAATGTTTTGACTGTGTCAAGGAGGAAGGTGGGAGCATTATCTAAGTAACAGTTTAGAAGTTTGGGTATGTTCGCGGTGGTGTTCGGTCAGTTTCCCAAGTATCGGGGGAGCGGGGCTGACTGATTATCAAAGTGGTAGAACGGAGAGTCACTTCTTTGGTGGTTCGGGCCTGAGCCCTGGGAATTTGGTAAGAAGGGGGAGAGCGAATTTATTTAGGCCTCAATACCTTTTTAAACCCCCATCTTGACGGATACACAGGAGTGATTCCCTGTTTTGTGTAGGCTTACTAACAAAGTGCATGAGAAAAATTAGCATTTGGCTTGAAATTCGGTCTTATTGAAATGTAAATTTTGTGGAAAAGGTGTTATTATTTGTCTAGAAGACAGAAGGCTGAGTGCTTCAGGTGTTTTTCCGAAGTCCTGCGGATTTATGATTGGAATGGGGCTCATTAATAATCTGAAATAGTAAAGTTTGTATGTGGAAAGAAGAGTTTAATCCCAGAGAATTGGGACATTTGGGAAGAAGATTAGGAAAAGATAGTAAAAACCTGCAATAAAAAGGTTTGCGTGGAAATTGAAACAAGGGACAGTAACTAATATAAATAAATAAAAGGGAATGGGAAATCAAGGAAAAGGGGAAAATCCAAAAAAAAAAAAAAAAAAAAAAAAAAAAAAAAGACGTCCTAAAAAAGAAAAAGCCTCCTTGGGTGCATATTGGCACATTGGAAGGATATTGTTAGAAATGGGGGCACAGAAAGCAAGAGGACTTTCACTAAGTATTGCAATCAATGGTGGCCACTATATAAACTAAATGGCCACTTTATGGATCAATAACAGTGTCTTGCAATTAATGTTTTTGAGGAGAGAAGGAAAATAGGATGAAATGTTGTATAGTGATATGTTGTTTCAGCATGTTGGAGGGAAAAGGTTTGGAATTAAGTTGGCCCCTGACTGAGCCTTTGGTGTTGGCATTAGAAAAGTACGGGCTGGAGAAAGATAAAGGAAGTGTTAAAAGGGTTGTTGAAGGTGTTAAAGGCTTTGTGGCATGTAGTATTTAACAGAGCTGTTTGAAGTTGAATGAGCAGGGAAGGAGGATGTAGGAATGTTAATAGTTCCGTCTCAACCCGAGGCTGAGATCTCTAAATCGCGGGTGTGAACCCTCTGGGGCAGGGGGACCGTGATGGGTCCGAGAGAGTTGTCGTGGAAACAGAAAAGCAGCTAACTCTTGAAACAACCTGAGTTCCTGTGTGAGCTCAGATTGCCAATGGGACCGCTCAGGGAACTTTCAACGATTGCATTCCCCTGACCGACCCCCTCACTGAGACCCTAATCACCCCGGAAATTATGTAAATACTAAAATCTGGTTAAATTGGCTATTGGGAATTGAGAATCTGTTCCAACAAGGTCCAAAAGAAACCCCTATGGAATTTATGGATTTTTTGAATTTCTGGACCAACTTTGAAATGCAATAAAAAAAAAAAAAAAAAAAAAAAATGGACCTGGCTTAAAAAAAAAAAAAAAAAAAAAAAAAAGAGAGAGAGAGGCAACTGGCTAGCCTCTTTCCAGGGCAATCAGCCCCTGATATCAGAAAGAAATTGTCTTAGGCTGCAGGACAAACTTACAACAGTCAGGAATGATGGGGACCTGGGGCATCTACCCTAGCAGGTCCACTAGTTGAAATAAAGCTAGGAAACGAAGACAGAGGCTTGAATTTTTGTTGGTTATGGGAGCTTCTTTCTCTGTGTCAATTAGGCTGTAAATGTAATAGGAGCAACATATTCAGTGTTAAATAGTTTAAAAGGACGATTAGGAACTAAGACAACTACAATAATTGGAGCCACAGGGAAAGAGGAGGAAAGGCCATTCTTACAACCCCTTGATTTGCATTTTGGGGGTAAGGAACTAACCCATAAATTTTAGTATGTACCAGAATGCCCGATGCCACTCTTGGGACGGGATCTATTAGCCAAATTAGATGCAACAATAACCTTTGAGGATGGAGAATTAATAACGAAGGTACCTGAGTCCAAAGTAGGCCAAATCCTAATGATCAAAGATAAACCCTTTGTTAATATTCCAAGAGAAGTAGAAAATGCAGTTATAGCAACAGTACGGGAAACAGATGTACCAGGGAAGTCGAAACTGGCACAACTGGTAAAGGTGGAATTAAAGGAAGGAGCCAAACCTGTTTGAATCAAACAATATCCACTTAAGATAGAAGCTAGGCACGGGAATGGTGAAAAATTATTGACAAATTTCTCAAATATCAGATTCTGGAAGAATGTAAATCGGAATACAATACTCCAGTTTTTCCAGTAAAGAAGCCGAATGGCGAGTATAGATTTGTACAAGATCTTAGAGCAATAAATGAAATAACAAAGGATATTCACCCGGTAGTAGCTAATCCTTACACATTGTTAACATCTGTGAAAGGGAAATATAAATGGTTTACCGTGATAGATTTAAAGGATGCCTTCTTTTGCATACCTCTTGATAAAGATAGTAGAAAATTATTTGCCTTCAAATGGGAAAACGTATTGAAGTTTTTGGACCACATATGGTAACAACCGTTTTGGAACAAAGGGGGGGGGGGGCACTGGTTATCACCCAGCTGGATGGTGAAATATCAGGCAATCCTAACTGAACAAGATGACATAACCTTGAAAACGACTAACCTGTTATATCCAGCAGTATTTCTAGGAACTGTTCCAGAAGAAGGACCGTTGGAACACAGTTGTGTGCAAATAATCGAACATACGCCAGCCACAAAGATTTGAAGGATGTACCCCTTGAAAGGTATTCAGTGGGAATACCACACTCCGTGGCACCCACAAAGCTCAGGGAAAGTAGAAAGGATGAATCAAACAATAAAACAACAATTGGCTAAGTTAATGATCGAGACACAGCTGCCCTGGACGAAATGCTTACCATTGGCACTTTTAAACATAAGAACTAAACCACACAGTGAGACTGGATTATCATCATATGAAATGTTATATGGTATGCCTTATTCTCAAGGGATGCCCCTAGGGAACAATGTAGTTGAGGATCATAGTATCCAGAAATACATAATTACCATTGGAAGGAGATTACAGGAGATAAGAGAAATTGGGATGATGACTCAGACACCACCTTTAGGATTTGCTATTCATAAGATACAACCAGGAGACAAGGTCTTAATAAAAACCTGGAGAGAAGAATCATTGAACCCCCGATGGGAGGGACTGTACCTTGTTTTACTTACTACTGAAACAGCTGTGAGAACAGCAGAAAGGGGTTGGACCCACGCATCCAGAATAAAAGGACCAATAACTACCGAAGCCTGGAGGGTTGAGTCCACTCCTGGGGAACTGAAACTGAGACTAAAGAGGAACTGATATCCCAGCAATGAGGTTCTGCATGAATTAAGGGCACTGGATAAAGAGGACAAGTCTGAAGGGAGGAAAGGGAGAAGGCAAGACCGGGGTAGGACCCTCCACTGCGGCGTGTATGGTCTACCGAGGGAGGCAACCCCTATGGGTATTGACCGCCAAGTGAGAGTGCCTCGACCGGACTTCTCCCACACCAAGATCAGTTTGTCCTGAGAAAAATAACATGAGAACCTTTTAAACCCATAATAAAATTGTGATTAGTTTTTCCAGGAGCTGGATCACCCTGAAGGGCTGAATGGTAACACAAGCTCTGAAAGCGGGCCCAACCCCATGATTGAAGGCGCTTCCCACACTCTCAAGATTGGACGGCGAAAAAGGCTTATAATATGACAGGTCGCCAAAGAGAACTGAATTGTGACTGTAAGTGGAAACCCAACGTGGGAGCTTGGAAGCGTGCATATACGAGTACAAACGGGGCAGACATTGTAACAGGACCACTCGGTAACAAGGACACTCTGTATTATCACGCCCCAAAGGGTAAAGATGGATGGGATGGTCATTTTCCACACGGGACGTGGGCCCTAAAGAGACATTATTGGGTGTGTGGCAAACATGCTTACAAGAGGCTACCCGGAAACTGGTCGGGAATATGCTATGTGGGGTACATAAGACCCTTGTTCTTTTTATTGTCACAAACACAAGGAAATCATTTAGGAATAAGATTATATGATGACCTGAACAGAGTAAAATGATCTATTGATACTTCCTTATCCGGGGATAGTGCCCAAAAATGGGGAAAGGATGAATGGCCTCCTGAAAGAATCATACAGCATTATGGGCCAGCTACCTGGAACCCAAATGAGTTGATATCAGGAGCCCGAGAACCTATTTATAATTTGAACCGAATAATTAGGTTGCAAGCTATCCTCGAAGTTGTAACAAATCAAACAGCGACAGCCTTGGATCTTTTGGCTGACCAATCCACTCAAATGAGAAATGCTATATTCCAACATAGAATGGTCTTAGACTATTTACTAGCAGAAGAAGGGGGAGTATGTGGAAAACTGAACGATTCTAATTGTTGTCTACAGATTGATGATAATGGAAAAGTGGTCAAGCAGATAACAAAGGAAATTAGAAAGCTAGCCCACGTCCCAGTACAAACTTGGAAGGGTATGGATTGGGATTTCTTTTCATGGTTGCCTGGTGAACCATGGGTTAAAAGGATGCTGTTTTTATTTTTATGTGGTATAGTGACATTATTGTTTATACCTTGTATGATACCTTGCTTTACGTTGTTGATACGGCGAGTAATAAATAGCACCCAATTTGTGATGACTTTGGGAGAGAAAAGGTGATGTGTCGATAATGATGCTTAAGAAATGGACACCCCGAGAACTGACTGATGAAATCCAACTGCTACTAACAAAGGTTGAAGAAGAGACACGAATTGATGATATTAAAAAAAAAAAAAGGGAGGAATTGTAAGGAATAGTCCAGCAATTCGTGCCACTAAGGGGTGTGAAGGGTTAACATTGAGGCCTGGGTTTAGGCGAGAAGAGAACAAAGGGATTTCTTCAGAGAAAAACTGCTGACTTTGCACAGACGTGCAGTAACTTCTGACAGCCGGCCAAGAGACCACTAGATAAGGAGGAAGAATATGAGCCTCCCTGTCCGAGCGGCCCCCGAGAGACTATCAGAGACTGATAAGCAGGCGCCCCTGGGAGGACTTCGGATTTGGGAAACCAATTATAATAACCCTGCCTCTTCTAGAAGTAGTAATGAATATGTATTAGCCTAGGAGTATAAAAACCAGCTGCCTTACGTAACAGGTGTGCGTCCTGGTGGAGCAGAGACTCCCGGCGCACCCAGCGCTGTTTGCTTGCCTCTATTCATTTAATAAATTGTAAACTTTGATTGTAATCCTATTTGGGACTCAGTCATTTATAACAAAGGTATTGGAAAATAAATTAAAATTCGTAGAAAGAGAAGTCAAGTATTTAGGGCATCTAGTGCCTGAGGGGGAACGAAGAATAAATCCAGAGAGGATTCAGGGAATTGTTGAGCTACCCCTACCCAAAACTAAAAAGAACTAAAAAGTTTTAAGAGAAAGAGGTTTTTAAAGAATTAGGAGTCACGAAATCCAAAGGAAAACAGATACTCCCTGAGGGGAGAGAAATGCTGAATAAAGTACTAATGAGGCAAATATTAACTGCTTTACATCAAGAGGGTCATTGGGGAATTCAAGCAACGTGTGACGCTGTGCTATGGAAATTATGTGTAGGAATATATGTACTCTGGCTGAACAAGTACGCAGGAGTGGTGTAGCATGTCAAAAGGTAAATAGGAAAATTTTCTGCAGTCAGCCCAAAGGGGGGCGAGAACCCCCAATTGGTTGTTTTGGTGTTCTTCAGTAGCCCGATTCTTGGGCACATGAGCATCTACATGGCGTACCTTTACAACCAGGTTCTCTACCCGGGCAGCAATATCTTGCCACAATGCCGCAGCCCAGATGGGCTTGCCCCTGCGCTGCCAGTTGTTCTGCTTCCATTGCTGTAACCACCCCCACAGGGCATTTGCTACCATCCATGAATCAGTATAGAGATAGAGAACTGGCCACTTTTCTCGTTCAGCAATATCTAAAGCCAGCTGAATGGCTTTTACTTCTGCAAACTGACTCGATTCACCTTCTCCCTCAGCAGCTTCTGCAACTCGTCGTGTAGGACTCCATACAGCAGCTTTCCATCTCCGATGCTTTCCCACAATACGACAGGACCCGTCAGTGAACAAGGCATATTTCTTCTCATTTTCCGGTAGCTTGTTGTACAGGGGGGCTTCTTCAGCACGAACCACCTCCTCCTCTGGTGATATCCCAAAGTATTTGCCTTCTGGCCAGTCCATAATCACCTCCAAGATTCCTGGGCGACTGGGGTTTCCTATTCGAGCCCGCTGAGTAATCAGTGCAACCCACTTGCTCCATGTAGCATCAGTTGCATGATGCGTAGAGGGGACCCTTCCTTTGAACATCCAGACCCCCCGAGTCAATGCTTCCAAAATGTACAGGTAGATTTTACAGAACTCCTTAGAGTAGGTAGATTTAAATACTTATTAGTCTTGGTCGATCATTTGTCAGGGTGGGTGGAAGCTTTCCCTTCAGTATCTGCTACTGCGAACATAGTAACTAAAGTAATTCTAGAACAAATAATTCCCAGGTATGGAATTGTTGAAAATACTGACTCTGATCAAGGAAATCACTATATGTCAGAAATATTGCAAGGGCTAATGTGGACTCCAGGAATTAAGTGGAAATTTCACACTCCTCGGCATCCTTCCTCTTCTGGAAGGGTGGAGAGGATCAGACAGTAAGGAAGCAATTGACTAAGTTCTGGAAACTCGGCTTCCCCAAACGAAGTGCTTACCTTTGGCACTTCTCCCGAATTCAAACTGCACCAAGAAAAGATGTGGGAGTTTCACCATATGAAATATTATTTGGATTGCTGTACATGGACAAAGGGAATGAATTACCTCAAATTGAGACAAAAGATGCTTTTCTTAAGAACTGTATACTCGGGCTGTCGTCCTCCTTGTCATCTCTCAGGACCCGTGGACTGTTAGCTCAAACCCCACCCTTGGAAGCCCTGATCCATCCATTCCGAGAAGGAGATTGGGTTCTGATGCGAACATGGAGAGAATCGAAACTGCAACCTGAGTGGGACGGACTGTTCCAAGTGCTCCTGACTACTGAGACGACAGGAAGAACGGCTGAGAAAGGGTGGACTCATACCTGGGTAAAAGCATCAGTTAACCCTGATACCTGAGAGACTGCATTAACAAAGACTTTTAAGGTTAAAACTGTTAAAACTATCTATTGTAAACCTTTAACTTCTCCTTAGAAGAATCCTTAATGAATTAATGAGTAAAAGGGATTGAATGACACAGAATTGGAGCGTTTCCAGGGAACACTCCCTGGAAGTGGGAGAAAGGGGGGTATTTAATCCCCACCAGAAGAATCCTTATTAGCTTGTGATTTTTATTGTTTTTCTTAATTATTATTTCTTAATTATTATAGGGGTGTATATATACATAGAAATGACGTATTTTAAGTTTATCTTAGTAATACCTATTCTCAGTGGATTAGCGATAGGATGGAGGGAAAAAATCAGCATTTCCAATTAATCCAGAACATCTCTTGAGTTCTATCTCCAAATAATTGTTGGATTTGCACCCAGATGCCTAGAAAGATTGAAGAGGCCTTGTCCCTGATTGCTATTTCCAGCAGCAACTGTGTCTGGATTCTCTAGATTTCTCAAAATGACAGATCATACTCAGTCCCGGGAAGGAATAGATTTTGAAGTTGAGCTCCCTACACGTAGTCCTGGCTACAATATACTGTGTTATCAAAGGCGCCTTTTAAACAACATTGATAGAAACTCAGGGGGCAAGAGTACTGACCCTGGGTGTGGAAATATCCATGAAGTAGGGAATCATCCATACTGTACCGAATATGGTAGCCACGGGAATACTAATATACATAATGCACACCAGATACAACATGAGAATCCTGTAACCGGATGGCCTGTCCCGAATTGCAAGGGACTGGCTATGTGGCAATAAAGCCAGGAAGGTGTTGCCCCTAGGATGGAAGGGAGCTTGCACCCTGGAGGCAATAATTCCAAAAGTAACTATTATTGAAGACCCACAAAGCCAAAGCCCCCTTGAGAACACACGTAGAATTAAGCAGACTACAGATAATCCTTTAGTAAAATTCTCTAGCATTTCACAGCTTTGCAAGGTGGTTTTTACCTTGGTTAAGGGTGAGTGAATTAGAAAACGCTATTGTAAATATCTCAGCTATAATTGAAGAACTAGAAAATAAGTTTGATAAGTTTGCAAAAATATTACTCTAGAATCGAATAGTATTAGATTTATTAATAACCTCATAAGGAGGAGCGTGCACTGTAATTAATATTAGTTGCTGTATATATGTAGATCAAATGGGAAGAATTTGACTGATCTCAAAAATATTTGGGAAAAAAAACCAAACACAACAAGATCCTACATAGAGTAACTCAAGATGACAGTCCCTGGGGATTTAGAAACTTTTGGGAGAAACTAACTTCGTGGTTACCTGAATAGAATTGGCTCAAACAACTATTTGTTGGTATTGTAATAATAATGGCATTGTATATCTATCATCCCCCGTGACATCTGAAGAAGAATATTGCACCTTAATGTTGGAAAAACTCAAGAGTGCGGTATGTGAAGAGGTGCAAAAACAACAATCGGAGTAAGAAAAGAAGAGGGGGGAATTGTGAGAAACAAAGTTGTGTTTTTGCAGTAGAGAACTAATTTTCTGTATTCCACGGTAGTTGTGTAGTCATAATAAGGAGAAATGCTAAGTAGATAAGTGGACAGTAGAAGGCCTCACTGCTCCAAAATAAGGTGGAAGCTTGAGAAAAAGAGGATGAGCAGTGTGGGAACAGTAAAACAAAGATCACAAGTTCTCAAAACATAAGAAAGGAGAAATTAAAGGGTTGAAAAAAAAGAAAAATTGTACATATATGGTATATAGGAGCATCAAGTAGCTTATGAACCTGTAGTACTCAGCCAATGAGGAAACAGGGGAGGTGATCAGTTGTCGGGTAATAGGGAATAAAAGGTTATGGTTTGTTTACTAAAATGCGCTCCTGATTGACAGGACACCCACCATTGCAATCGCGAATAAAATAGCTTCACAGAAGATCCTGTCTGAAGAAAGTTATTTGAGATTTTTCTCACAAGTTCAAATGTTTTAATTTAAAAAAAATAGTCTATATGACCTTTGCTTTGTTATTTATCAGTTTACAAAATACATCATCATCAACATGATTACCAGCTTGACCTCATTATCATCAATGAAGAAAAACTAATAGCTAGTCATGTCAACATGACAGATAGTACATATTTATAAGAAACATCTATAATTTGCACAAGACTTCTATGCTGATAGCATATATAAACACTTTTCCATGTGAGTAAATAGTTCATGTTGTGGAGGATAACATTATGAGCAATTGAATAATGACTATTAAAAAAAAATAGTTCTTCCTAAAGGGTCACCTAGAGATCTTTTTCATTAAAAATTCCAAATAGTGAAACTAATTTTTGGGGGGAGAAAGACTACTCATTTCTCCACCTGTTTTTGAATATGCTGAGGTATACTGAATATTCAAGTCATAGCTGTTTTAGATCAACTTGAATGTTCAAATTTCATGTACATCTCTAGAAGTTCAGGGTTGCATCTATGGTTTATCCTTGCAGAATTACTAAATAGAACTATAACATATTCAGCACTGTATTTTATACAGCTATCATCATCTGCAAAGCAAGCAAATACTACAGGTTTGGGGTATTTTGTGCATACATTATCTCAATTACTTTTTATAAGCATGACTTGCTCAAAAAGTTCTAAATCAGAGATGAAATACCAGTTTCAGTTCACTAGTGTGTTCTCCCCCTCTGACCTTTTGTTTGTGTTAAATGGTATTGAATACTTCCTTTTGGCTTTGGATTTGCAAGACAACTAATGGTTTGAACATGACAACTGCATATTGCAACAAGAACTTTGAATCTACCAAGAGGAAGCCTAAACAATAGCTCAAGCATACAGTCAAAGAGTATAAATAAAGTATCTGCTGCTTTCTAGGAATTACGTACTAACCTTCAGTTACTTTTTACAAAAGTCACATCCTCTATTATCTAAAGAAATATTCCTACTTAATTGCTATCACTTCAGCATCATTGGCTGAATGGAGAGATCTCAGTGTTGCAAGCCTCTCATTCGTATGATGCTGTCAAAATGAAATCATTTAAACTTCTCACTCCATGGCACCCAGATATTTTTCAGTGTATGTATTGCTATGCCATTATGCATGTTATACCACTTACAAAGCCGTACTAACATGGTGAAACTTAGGTGTTGCTCATGCCCAAAAACTGCCTATAAAAGGTGTGTTCATTCCCCATGCAAGTCAGACGCTACAAGCATGGAAGAGAAACCTCAGAGCACTGTCCCCAGCAACCTGTCCTTTTACCTTTTCCCCCAAGAAACACACACGTGCTTATGAAAGACCGCCTACAGAGCATCACTCCCTTCCCATGCAACTACTCAGGCTGAAGTTTCATTTGGGCACAGCAGAACTGCAAGCGCAAGGATGGTAACAACCCCTGCAAACACCAAATAGAAGGAATAAAGTACTACAGAAAATTGAGAAGAAAAAAAAAAAAAAAAAGGCAGGCTCAGTAAAGAGGTCTTCACGGCTACCTGAGGGGATACAAGGTGCAAGGGGAGGATACCAGAGGGAGATACAACCCTACTCCCTACCCGAGACACCTCTATGTTACTTCCCAAAACACGCCCGGATTACGGGTAAAAGACACGGCCCACTCCC
Organism: Anser brachyrhynchus; assembly: GCF_964034855.1. Classification (NCBI taxonomy): domain Eukaryota; kingdom Metazoa; phylum Chordata; class Aves; order Anseriformes; family Anatidae; genus Anser; species Anser brachyrhynchus. The sequence goes on from NC_137704.1 coordinate 16,935,330, forward strand.
CCTACCGTCAGCTAGTCAAATCGACAATAAACCACCTCAGTCCACCGATACACCCACCCTCTTCACATTCACTAATTCACGCTCCGGCGCACATACGCGAGCCAGACACTCCCCCCTCAGTATAAAACAATCATCTGCCTCTGCCAGCTAATACTAGCCACCGCCCGTCTACCTCACCTGTAGTCCCCAACCCGTTTCTCTTTATATCCAGACAGAAGAAGTTCCAGAGAAAGAAAAAGGCCAAAAATAGCTATTATTTTCAACACCAATAACCCCGCCTCCAATTCATTCTGATTCTGACCCCGACGACAACCACCACTTCCAGACACAGACACCCGCAGCCTCACCAACACCCGGAAATAGTATCATCATATCATGATCCACTCAGTACTGAATGGGTGGGGAGAATAAAAGAAAGCGTCCAAATCTGCAGGGATAGGAAACCACCAGCCAATCATATATCTCCATTCACTGCCTCGTGGCACCTAACACATGGGATCAGCCAATCAGTAACATCATTACTGGTACACTATTGGGGCTGCTGGAGGTTTATAAATGAGCTGTGTGCTTTTTCTTTACTTTTTGACTATGGGAAGAAAGTTTGCAATTTTTTCTTTTTGTTTTAGCTGTACCTTATTGCATTAGAAGTCTTTGAGCAAGGCAGCAACTGCTAATGTAGATGTAAGGGACTTGGGGTGGGCTGTGTCTTTGGAGTCAAAGGGAGCATGTCAACAGCCAGAATAGGTCAGTCTTGCATAAAAAGGGGGACCTTACCCAGCATCAGCAGTGCTGCTTAAACCTGCCCTTCTCTGGTGGGCTTACCCTGGCTGACTGCCAGATACCCACCCCCTATCCCCAGTCACTCTTACTCCCCCTCCTCAGTAGGACGGGGGAAAAAATAAGATGGACAAGCTTGTGTGTTGAGGTAAAGGCAGTTTAATGAGAAGAAAAGAAAAAAAATTGAACATAAAAACCCCATGTTGTGGTTTAACCCTGTTAGACAGCTAATGCAACCACTTACTCCTAATGGAAATGGGGAGAGAATTGCAAAGGTAAAAGTGAGAAAACTCATGTGCTGAGATAAAAACAGTTTAATAAGTAAAGTAAAAGTTATGTGCACAATAAGGAATTCATTCACTATTTCCCATCAGCAGGCAGATGTTCAGCCATTTCAAGGAAAACGGGACTCCATCAAACAACATTTTCTTGGGAAGGCAAATGCCATAACTCTGAACGTCCCACTTTCTTCCTTCTGACATACTGCCAGAACTTTCTCATGGGGTGGAATTGCCACCAGAAAGACAATCGCCCTCTGTTCTACACTGGGGTGTGGGGGGTTGAGGTGAGAGAGAGATCACAGAATCACAGAATTGTCTAGGTTGGAAGAGACCTCCAAGATCACCTAGCCCAACCTCTGACCTAACACTAACAAGTCCTCCACTAAACTATATCACTGAGCTCTACATCTAAACGTCTCTTAAAGACCTCCAGGGATGGTGACTCAACCACTTCCCTGGGCAGCCCATTCCAATGCCTAACAATCCTGTCGGTAAAGAAGTTTTTCCTAATATCCAACCTAAACCTCCCCTGGCACAACTTTAGCCCATTCCCCCTTGTCCTGTCACCAGGCACGTGGGAGAATAGACCAATCCCCACCTCGCTACAGCCTCCTTTAAGGTATCTATAGAGAACGATAAGGTCGCCCTGAGCCTCCTCTTCTCCAGGCTGGACAATCCCAGCTCCCTCAGCCGCTCCTCGTAAGACTTGTTCTCCAGACCCCTCACCAGCTTCGTTGCCCTTCTCTGGACTCTCTTGAGCACCTCCATGTCCTTCTTGTAGCGAGGGGCCCAAAACTGAACACAGTACTCAAGGTGCGGCCTCAACAGAGCCGAGTACAGGGGGACAATCACTTCCCTAGTCCTGCTGGCCACACTGCTTCTTATACAAGCCAGGATGCTGTTGGCCTTCTTGGCCACCTGAGCACACTGCTGGCTCATATTCAGCTGCCTATCAACCAGTACTCCCAGGTCCTTCTCTGCCAGGCAGCTTTCCAACCACTCATCTCCCAGCCTGTAGCGCTGCTTGGGGTTGTTGTGCCCCAGGTGCAGGACCCGGCACTTGGCCTTGTTGAACTTCATACAGTTGGCCTCAGCCCATCGGTCCAGCCTATCCAGATCCTCCTGCAGAGCCTTCCTACCCTCGAGCAGATCGACACATGCACCTAACTTAGTGTCGTCTGCCAACTTACTGAGGGTGCACTCGATCCCCTCATCCAGATCATCGATAAAGATATTAAAGAGGACTGACCCCAATACTGAGCCCTGGGGGACTCCACTAGTGACTGGCCTCCAACTGGATTTGACTCCATTCACCACAACTCTTTGGGCCCGGCTATCCAGCCAGTTTTTAACCTGTATGGTTGAAAGTTATGGTATGTTAACCTGTATGGTTAACCTGTATGGTTAATAATAGAGAATAAGAAAAGGAACATAAATAGTGAGTAAATCTTATGCCCCTTCAGATGCTGGGAATTCCATGTTCATGCAGTATCAGACAGAGCCTAGATAGCTTTCCCACAGCAGACTGTGCAGATTCTGTCCATGGAAGGAACCTTCTCCTCTTTGATTGAGCTATTATTTAATTTTCTTACAAGAAAACAACTCTATTCATAAAGGATGTTCACATGTGAACTTCTTGCTGCACTTTAGATAAGGGTAAGGCCACACATGTGGTGTAATCACCAGTAGCAAGTGGGAGCTGCCTGCAAGTTCTTCTGTTACAATGAACTGGCTACATTTATCCTGTGACCAAGGGACATGTGCAGCATAACACAGGCCTGAAGGCCATGCTGCAGCACAGTGCAGCAGAGTGTTACCGTAAAAGTGGCAAATAAAACTCTCAAAGACTTATTTTGAAATCTTAGAAAGTGGGCATTCTTTATTATCAAATCTGCAGCATTGGAGACACACGGGGATTGCTCTGCCAAAGTGTGTCTGCCTTATCAGCACAGACCAAACAAACTTATAATCACAAGGTTTACATATTCATTACATTCCTGGAATTATTTACAGATGTTCCTCCCATCTGTGCAGACTCAATGAATTGAGTCAATGGTCCCGGTGGGGTGGTGGTTGTGTACTCTTTATCTTTGCCTGTTGATTAGCCCTGAGCTTGGTTTTTGCTGTCTTCCTTAAATGGTGTTTCGCTGATGTGCCAACTTCAGTTGAGTTATGCAGGCTGTTTCATTTCCTTCTTATCTTCCCTTTCCTTCTTATCTCCAAGGTCAGTCGACCACATCTTGCAGTCCTTCCACTTCTCCCTTTGTTTTAGCTTATTAGCGCTTGAATAAGCAGAACATATAGTACAAAAATCCCTTACTAGGCAAGACATATAGTACAAGGTTCCTTCCATGATGATATCAATATTATTCAGGCCAAGAGATCTATCTGTATCAAGAGTACAGACTTAGGCCTACTCAGGTTAACTGTGATGTGTATCATTAACTCCTTGATGTACAATAGTCTCCTGGACAGGATCCCTATACTCCCCCTAGTCCCTTGGGTTTAGCTTTTCATTTACATTAGGGGGGGAGGGAAAGACTGAATAATAAGATAGATAATAGTCATTCAAATAGTTGTTAAGTGTTAAGGATGTTATGCAAGCCCCCCAATCCAACAGACTCCAAGACCCAGGTATTCCTCCTTCCAGGCTGCAGAAGCCCAGTCTGGTGTGCTTGTGGACCCAGATTTGTCTGTCCCAGTCTGATGGATATGGCTACTGCTGTTCCCATTTTCAGGTCTGGCCAGTAGAAAGGCTGAGCATGTATCACAGAGAATAAGAGAGAGACACAGAGAGGATGGGAGAGACAGAGACACAGTGTCTGTGACAGACAGATACAGTTGTAGAGCTATAAGCTCATTGGAATTCCACCAACATGGTGGGATAGCTCTCATGACTGGAGCATTGCAATGGAGGGATACAGGTTCTTCAGGAAGGATAGGTCAAGAATGTGATGAGGGTCTTCCTTCCTCATCCCTCCTGTAAAGGGGAGGCTTCAATGCATAGAGCTGTGCCTTTGGGGCACAAAAGGGTTGAGAGCTTGTGGATAAGGATTAGAAGCCAGAACAGCACAGCTATTGTAGTAGGTGTCTTCTACAGGCCTTCTGCTTAAGAAGAGGAGGCAGATGAAGCCTTCTTTACAGAGCTAGGTAAAGCCTCACAGTCACAGGCCCTGGTATTCATAGATGATTTCAACCACCCCAGTATCTACTGGAATGGCAATACATCTGGGCATAAGCAATTCGGGATATTTCTGGAATGTATTGAAGACAACTTATTGATTCAGATGATCAATGAACCAACTAAGGGAAATACTGTGTTGGACCTACTAGTCGCAAACAGGGAAAAACTGCTGGAAAATGTAAAGGTCAAGGGCAGCCTTGACCACAATGACCATGAGACTGTGGTTTCTAAGATCCTGATAGGAGTGAGCAAGACAAACAGCAGAATTACAACCCTGGACTTCAGAAGAGCAGACTTTAGCCTATCCAGGGACCTACTTGGGAGGATCATGAGAGAAACTGCCCTGGAGGGCAGAGGAGCCAAGTAGAGCTGGGTAATCTTCAAGGACATCCTCCTCAGAGCACAAAAATGGTCCATTCCAATGTGCAGTAAGCTGAGAAAGCATGGCAGGATGGATGAACATGAAGCTCCTGATAGAGCTCAAATACAGAAAGGAAGTACACAGAAGGTGGAAGCAAAGACAAGCTACTTGGGAGGAATACAAAGATATTGCCTACACATATAGGAATGTAGTCAGGAAATCCAAAATTCATCTGGAATTGGAACTAGTGAGGAATGTGAAGGGCAACAAGAAGAGCTTCTATAGTACGTTGGCAGCAAAAGGAATATTTAAGAGAGTGTGGGCCCATTACTCAGTGAAGCAGGGGACCTAGTGATCAAGGACATCAGAAAAGTCATTACTCAATGCATTTTTTTCTTCAGTTTTTTACAGATAAAGTCTGCTCTCAGGTCCCTGAATCTGCTAGCACAGTTTTGGGAAATGAAATAGTAGCACAGTAGAGAGAGTTAGGGAGCACTTAAGCCAATTGGACATATACAAGTCCTGAAGGAGCTGGCCAATGTCACTGGGAGGCCACTGTCTATCATCTTTGAAAGGTAGTGTCAATTGGGGGAAGTTCCTGGTGGCTGGAAAAAGGCAGATGTCAGGTCTGTCTTCAAGAGGGAGGATCCAGACAACTACAGGCTACTCAGCCTTACCCTCATTCCCCAGGAAGCAAATACTCTTAGAAGCCATTTCTAAAGAGATGAAAGACAAGGAAGTGATTGGGAACAGCCAACATGGGTTTAGCAAGGGCAAATCATGACTGTCCAATCTCATTGCTTTCTGTAATGAAGTGACTGACTCTGTGGAAAAGTGGAAGGCAGTGCATGTTGTATACCTTGGCTTTTCATTAGGAAAACAAATGCCATAATTATAATTCTGAATGTGTCCTGTCGTCCCCCCCCCCCCCCCCCCCCCCAACTTTTCTCCTTCTTTCCCCCCTCTCTTTTATTACTGAGCTTTATGTCATATGGTATGGAATATCCCCTTTGGTCAGTTGGGGTTAGCTGTCCTGGCTGCATCCCCTCCCAACTTCTTGTGCATCCCTCTAAGACTAAATCTAGAAGACTTAGTCGTCTTTCAGTCTGATACTAAATACAAATGGGTCATTTGTTCCCCTTCTAGAAGAGATGTAGTGTCCGCAGCATAGTCCTTTCAATGCAAGTAGGAAAGGTGCAGTTTGTTTACATGCTGTTCTGAAACCCAAAGTTGCTTGGCTTTTTGCAGGTACACATAGAGGATATGTATCCTTGCTTACCGAGCAAAAGGAACATCATAACACCCACAAGTCCCTTCTGGCACAAGGCTGCACCCAGGCAGCTCTGTGATTAGCTGAGAGGAAAAGGGAGATGGGGTGGGGCTTACTTCTCCCAGCTTCTCCTTCTCTTGGTCACGTGTAGTTGACACAAGTTGGACTTCTGTGCTGCACATCCTACGTCATCTAGTGCACAAGGTGGTGGATATAGCATCCAGTTAGGTTGGCAGCAGTGGTGACATCTGTCTCCAAATTGCATTTCCAGGTGGCATGAAAAACACAACAGGTGAGTCACTGGGGAGAAGGTGTGCTGCTGCTCGTATCTGTCTCCACTATGGTGAGGCCACCCCGTGCGGCCTCTCTCTCATCTCTCATGGTTGTCTCATAAGGGTTCCTGTTGGTAGCGAAGGTCATGCTGAGCTGGACTGCTGCTGCCTCTGGAGCACAGGCGCCCTAGGCTTTCAGTGCAGCACTGAGGGGGAGGGGTGGGGAGCACCCGGAAGCAGCAGGAGGGGTATATGGCAGCCGGACTGCATCAATTCGGCCTCAGATGCAAATCGTCTCCGCACTCCAGACTGGGAGTGTCATCTTCGGACACGCTCCTCAGTGGGGACCGCAGGAGACGTGTTCTGCTATGCTGCAGAGTAGGCAACAACTGGAGAGGAATAGAAAGAATGACGAAAGCACGTGGCAGTCTGCTGAGAGCAGCCCGGAATCCCAGCTGCTGATCCCTTGCTCCCTTTCTTTCATCCAAGCAGGCAGTGAGCTCTGCAGTACCTGCTGCTGAGGAGCTGGTGGCAGTGAAAACAGCAGAGGCTGACCCCCAGCTCCCCACAACTTCCTTTCAGGTAGTCATAGAGAGAGAAAGAAAACAACGAAAAAAAGTTCAACCCAGGGATCTTCAGTTCCTGGGAAAATCATAGAGCAAATCTTCTTGGACTACCCTTTTGGGTACATGAAGGAGAAGGTGACTGGGAACTGTCAGAACACATTTACCGAGGGGCTATCATGCCTGACCAACCTACTTACCTTCTATGATAAAATGGATGGATGTCCTGGTTTCAGCTAGGACAGAGTTAATTTTCCTCCTAGTAGCTGGTAGGGTGCTATGTTCTGGATTAGGATGAGAAGAGCGCTGATAACATGCTGATGTTTTAATTGTTGCAGAGCAGTGTTTACACCAGGCCAAGGACTTTTCGGCTTCTCGCTCTGTCCTGCCAGCGGGCAGGCTAGGGGTGCAGCAGGAACTGGGAGGGGACAGACCCAGGACAGCTGACCCAAACTGGCCAAAGGGGTATTCCATACCATCTGACGTCATACTGAACAATTAATATGGGTGCCTGGCCGGGGTGGGGGGCCGGCTGCTCGGGGATAGGCTGGGCATCGGTCAGCGGGTGGTGAGCAATTGCATTGTGCATCACTTGTTTTCTTACACATTATTATTATTAATACTATTATCATTATCACTATTATTATTATTATTGTTATTATTATATTCCTGTCTTAATAAACTGTCTTTATCTCAACTCACCGGCTTCACTTTCCCGTTTCTCTCCCCCATCCCAGAGAGGGAGGGGGGAGGGTGAGTGAATGGCTGTGTGGTGCTTAGCTGCCGGCCGGGTTAAACCACAGCAGGGGAGAGCACTGGATGTAATTTACCCTGACTTTATCAGGATTTTCAATACCATATCCCACAATATTATTGTATCCAAATTGGGATGGTATGGTCTGCATGGGTGGACAACTAGATGGGTTAAAAAAATAGTTGGGTGATTGAGCTCTGAGAGTGGTGGTTAATGGGCTGTAGACTGCCTGGATGCCTGTGACAAGTGGGGTTCTGCATGGCTCTATCCTGGGACCTGTCCTTTAAAAAATCTTTATCAAACACCTGGAGAAGGTGATGTATCTTGCTATCATCAAGTCTGCAGGAGTTGGGAGGATGAAGTAAATACACTCAAGGGCAGGGCTGCCATTCAAAGAGACCTAGACAAAGCTGGAGGAATGGGCTGACAAGAACTTCATGCAATTCACCCAGGACAAATGCCAAGTCCTGCACCTAGGGAAGAAGAACCCCTGGCACCAATACCATCTGGGGACTGTCTGGGGAACAGTTCTGCTGAAAAGGACTCAGGAGTCTTGAATAACAGCAAGCTGAATATGAGCCAGCACTGTGCCCTGGCAGCGAAGGTGGTTAGCAGCATCCTGGGATGTATTACCAGGAGCATTGCCAGTAGACTGAGGGAAGTTTCCAGGTGACAAGTTTCCAGGTTTCCATCATTTCCTCCTTTACTTAGTGCTCATTAGATCACATCTAGAATGCTGTGTCAAATTTTGGGCACCACAATACAAGGAAGTCATTGATAAAGTGGATTAAATTCAGCAGAGAGCCACTAAGATGGTCAGAGGGCTGGAGTAGTCACACTATGAGGAGAGGCTGAGGGAACTGTGCTTGTTCAGCCTAGAGGAAAGAAGGCTGTAGGAGCATCTAAGAGCAGCCCCCCCTGTACCTATGAGGACGCTATGAAGACAGAGACAGGCTCTGACAGACAAATGTCAATTTGTTTTCATTTAGTTTGTTTTTAATCAACAAAACATACATGGAGGAAAAAAATGGCTAATTTTTCATATCCTTGGATCTGGTGTAGGAAATCGTGTATTTTGCATCATCCGTCAGATGCAGCATTTGGCATACTGTTCCACTGAATTTGATGAAGTTTCTTCAGGATGTAAAATATTGAGCAGTGTGCACATATGTTTGTGAGCTGAAATATCTGTCACATGCAGTTTTGTTCACATTCTTTTCTTTTTTCTTTCTTTTTTTTTTTGACATAGGAAAAGAGATCTAAGCTATATCTTAAGGGGCAAAAGAAAGATGGATTCACAAGGCTGTGTCCCAACAAATTCAAAGCAAGATTTCAGCCATTACATAAAGGGTAGGTCTGGTATACATTATCTTTGTGGCTGTTGTGCAGCCTTCACCAATATAGCAGTCACCTTCCCTATCCAGAAGGTCCTCTTTCGACAACAGTTGTATGGCTTGAAAACAAAGGATGCAGTACATCAGCTGTAGAAAGATGGAATTCAAAATCTCTGTCGTGGAATCCTTCCTCCATTAATGCAAAAAACGACCACCCTGGCTCTAATGTTTGGCTTGTATGAAGATTTCTCCTCCTTGCTCCACAGTCACACAAGTGCACCCGAACTCCTAACTTGTAGCATGGCAGCAGTGCTTGCAGGGACCACAGAAGCCCTTCTTACACCTTTTGAACGAGTCCAGACTGCTTCAGGACTACAAACATCATGAGAAATTTACAAACACTTACCAGGCTTTCAAGGTACTAAAAGTCTATGGGATTAAAGAATATTATCAGGGTTTGGTGCCCATTCTGCTCCAGAATGGAAGCAGTAATATGCTCTTCTTTGGCCTACGAGGACCTATCAAACAATGTCTGCCTGAAGCAACTTCTTATAGCACTCATTTGGTCAACGACTATCTGTGGAGTGCTGTTGGGTGCCATGCTGGGATTCTTATTTTTCCCAATGAACGTTGTAGAAGCTCACATGCAATCTCAAATTGGTGGTGAATTTCAGTCTTTTTCAAAAGTTTTTCTGATGATCTGGCTAGAACGTGATAGAAAATTGATGCATCTTTTCAGAGGAGCCCATCTGAATTACCATCGTTCTGTCCTGTCATGGGGCATGATCAATGCAACATATGAATTCTTGCTAAAGCTATTATAAAAAATGTTAACTTCCTTTGAAGACCCTCTATTCACTGGGGTATTAGCATATTTGAGGTCACTTAGTCTCTAGGAACAGAATAATTTATGGAACTTTTCATGAATAACACGGAGTACCATGAAGTTTGGAGAGAATTTGTAGTGGTTTTACCCAGCTGGGCAGCTGAGCTCCACCACAACCACTCTCTCACTCCCCCTTCTCAAAGGGAAAGGGGGAGAAAATACAATGGAAAGGGTTCAAGGGTTGAGATAAGGACAGGGCGATCACTCAACAATAATCGTCACGGGCAAAAAAGACTCAGCACAGGGAGATTAATAAAATTTATTACCTATTACTAACAAGCTAGAGCAGTGAGAAACAAAGGAAAAACAAACAAACAAACAAAAACTTTCCCCCATCCACCCGCTTCTACCTCTTCCCCCCAAGCAGCACAGGGGAATGGGGGAATGGGGGTTGTGGTCAATCGACAGGTCTATAGCACTTCATCTCTGCCGCCCCTTCACAGTCACTCTCTTCCCCTGCTCCAATGTGGGGTCCCTCACATGGGATGCCATCCTTCCAAAACTGATCCTGCGTGGGCTTCCCACTGTGGTGGTTTTACTTGGGTGGGCAGCCGAGCTCAACCACAGCCACTCTCTCACTCCCCCTCCTCAAAGGGAAAGGGGGAGAAAATATGATCATAGAATCATAGAATATCCCGAGTTGGAAGGGACCCATAAGGATCATCAAGTCCAACTCCTGGCACCACACAGGTCTACCCAAAAGTTTAGACCATGTGACTAAGTGCACAGTCCAATCTCTTCTTAAATTCAGACAGGCTTGGTGCAGTGACTACTTCCCGGGGGAGCCTGTTCCAGTGTGTGACCACCCTCTTGGTGAAGAACCTCTTCCTGATGTCCAGCCTAAACTTCCCCTGCCTCAGCTTAACACTGTTCCCGCAGGTCCTATTACTGGTGATTACGGAGAATAGGTCACCTGCCTCTCCACACCCCCTCGCGAGGAAGTTGTAGACTGCGATGAGGTCCCCCCTCAGCCTCCTCTTCTCCAGGCTGAACAGGCCCAGTGACCTCAGCTGCTCCTCATATGTCTTCCCCTCTAGGCCCTTCACCAAATCATCAACCCATGATGCAAAGGGCTCAAGGATTGAGATAAGGACGGGGAGATCACTTAGCAATTACCGTGACAGGCAAACCAGACTCAGAGTAGGGAGATAGTAAGATTTATTGCCTATTACTAACAAGCTAGAGAGGTGAGAAACAAAGGAAAGAAAACAAAAACGCCTCCCCCCATCCGCCCTCTTACACCTCCTCCCCCCGAGCGGCGCAGAAGAACAGGGGAATGGGGGTTGCGGTCAATCTATAGCACTTCGTCTCCGCCACTCCTTCTCGGTCACTCTCTTCCCCTGCTCCAACATGGGGTCCCTCCCATGGGATGCAGTCCTTGGTGAACTGATCCGGCGTGGGCTTCCCGCAGGCAGCAGCTCTTCAAGAACTGCTCCAGATATGGGTTCGTACCATAGGGTCCATCCCTCAGGAGCAACCTGCTCCAACCTGAGTCCCCCACGCGCGGCAGCTCCTGCCAGGTCACCTGCTCCTGCGTTGTCCTGTAGCTCCACGAGCTACAGGTCCGGCCCAGAATCTTCTCCGGTGGGGGTCCTCCACAGGCCGCAGTCTCCATCGGTGCAGGTCCACCTGCTCCACTGTGGTCTCCTCCATGGGCTGCAGCATGGAAATGTGCTCCACCATAGCACACCATGGGATGCAGGGGGGGTCAACCTGCTCCACCATGGTCCTCTCCACAGGCCGCAGGGGAACTTCGGCTCTGGCTCCTGGAGTACCTCTCCCTCTCCTTCTTCACTGACCTTGGCACCTGCAAGGATGTTTCCACTCCTCTCTCTCTCCCACCTGCTGTTCCCAGCATTTTTTTCCCCTGTCTTAAATATGCTGTCACAGAGGCTCAAACAATATCGCTTATTGGCCTGGCTCTGGCCAGCAGCAGGGCCCTTATCTAACATGGGGCAGCTTCTGGATTCTTCTCGCAGAAGCCACCCCTATGCCCCACCACCACCACGAAAACCTTGCCATGTAAATCCACTATACCCACAAAGAGCAGCTCTTCAAGAACTGCTCCAATATGTACCACAGGGTCCATCCTTCAGGAACAGACTGCTCCAACATGGGTCCCCCACGGTTAGCAGCTTCTGCCATGTCACCTACTCCTGCATGGGCGCCTCTCCACGAGCTACAGGTCCAGGACAGAGTATGCTCCGGCAGGGGTTCTCCAGAGGCCACAGCCTCCTTTAGGTCAGATCCACCTGCTCCACCGTGGTCTCCTCCATGGGCGTGGAAATGTGCTCCACTGTAGCACACCATGGGATGCAGGGGGACAACCTGCTCCACCATGGTCCTCTCCACAGGCCACAGGGGAACTTCGGCTCTGGCTCCTGGAGAACCTTCTTGTGGTGGTTTTACCGTGCTAGGCAGCTGAACACCACAACCGCTCTCTCCCTCCCCCTCCTTAGATGAGGAGGGGAAGAAGTAAAGGAAAGAACAACTCACGGGTTGAGATAAGGATGATTTAATTAAAGGAAAAAAATAATTATTAAGGAAAGATTATTATTAATTAAACAATTTAAACAATTTAACTAAACAATTAACAATTTAACTAAAGGGGGAAAAGGAAAGGGGAAAAGGGAGAGGGGAAAGGGAAAACCAAGCAAAACAAGCAAAGGCTATGTGGAAGTGCAGAGGAAAGAAATTACTCTCTACTTCCCACAAATGAGCGATGCTTGACCACGTCCTTGAAGCAGGGCCTCAACGCACGTAGCCGGTGTTCGGGAGGAGGACAGACGTTTTCACAACGAGAGCCCACCCCTCCCCTCTTCCTCCTTTTTCCACCTTTTATTGCTGAGTGTGACATCATATGGTATGGAATATCCCTTTGGTTGGTTTAGGTCAGCTGCCCTGGTGATGTTTGTTTCTCACTTCTTTGCCCACCCCCTAGGGGGGTTAGAGAGAGTCCTGATGCTGTGCCAGCACTGCTCAGCAGCAGACACAGCACTGGTGTGATACCACTGCTGTTCTAGCTACGAGTGCAGAGCACAGCACTGTATGGGCTGCTGCAGGGAAAGTTAACATCCCAGCCAGACACAGTACACTCCTCCCCCTCCTTCTTCCCTGACCTTGGTGTCTGCAAGGCTGTTTCTCACTCCTCGCTCTCACAGCTGCTGTAGCACAGCAGGGCTTTTTTTTTGTTGTTGTTGTTTTTGTTTGTTTGTTTGTTTTCCTTTCTTAAATATGCTCTCACAGAGGTGCAAACAACAGCGCTTATTGGCTTGGCTCTGTCCAGAGGCAGGTCCCTTTGGAGCCAGCTGAGTCTTATCTAACATGGGGCAGCTTCTGGATTCTTCTCACAGAGGCCACCCCTACAGCCCCTCGCTACCAAAACCTTGCCATACAAACCCAATACAGAATTCAAAGCAGCAGTTATATTTAAGTAGAGATGTGTGATACTGTTAGTGGCTGCTTAGGGTAAAAGGTAATTAGTCTTATTAACAGCCTTCAGTATTTACGGGGTGAATGTCAATCATAGAATCATAGAATCATTAATTTTGGAAAAGGCCTCCACGATCATCTAGTCCAACCATCACCCTACCACCCGATATCACCCACTAAACCATCTCCCTAAGCACCAGGTCCAACCTTTCCTTAAATACCCCCAGGGACAGTGACTCCACCACCTCGCTGGGCAACACATTCCAATGCCTGACTACTCTTTCTGAGAAGAAATGTCTCTTAATTTCCAACCTAAACCTTCCCTGGCGCAACTTGAGGGCATTCCCTCTAGTCCTATCACTAGTTACCTGTGAGAAGAGGCCGACCCCTAGCTCCCCACAACTTCCTTTCAGATAGTAGTAGAGAGCAATAAGGTCTCCCCTGAGCCTCCTCTTCTCCAGACTAAACCACCCCAGTTCCCTCAGAATACATCTAAATCTTGATGCAATTGAATGTACTTCTAAACAAGTTAAATATTTATATGCTCGTGGACGAATTTAGCCACAAGTGGAATAGCTACATAAATTCAAACTAAAATATATATATATTTATATATTGCTCTAGTAGCTTACTCTATCATTTTCAACGTTTATTATCACTCCTAAGTGATCAAATCTTTCACTGTGCACATTGTATAATATGAAAGTCAAGAAGGGGCCAATGAAAGCTACTTCTCTTGCTTGAAACGCTACAAAGGGTTAAGAAAGTAAACTTCCAAATTTCTTGGGGTTCTAAATTATCTTTAAATAGAAGCTTTAAATAGGTTTAAATAGAAGCTACCAATTTCTGATGAGGATGACTTTCTGAATCTCAAGTTTAAACTGAGCCTACACAAACTATTTTGCCAACCGTTTTACTGCTCAACTTTAACATGAACATCTTCTCATTCAGCAACGTAATAGTAGCTCTGGATATTTAACTTCATTGTAATCTGACTCAGTACAAAGTGGGATTGGTATGTGTGTTCCTTGAAGGGAAAGGTGGAAGGAGTGAAACACTAATTTTATTTCAAGCTTTAAAAGTGCTTTTTCTTGTTGAAAGACTGTCCTGGTTTCGGTTAGGATAGAGTTAATTTTCCTCCTAGTAGCTGGTATGGTGCTGTGAGAAAAATCTCAATTTTCTTCAGACAGGATCTTCTGTGAAGCTATTTTATTTGCGATTGCAATGGCGGGCGTCCTGTCAATTAGGAGCGCATTATAGCAAACAAATCATAACCTTTTATTCCCTATTACCCGACAACTGATCACCTCCCCTGTTTCCTCATTGGCTGAGTACTACAGGTTCACAAGCTACTCGACGCTCCTCTATATCATATATGTACAATTTTTCTTTTTTTCAACCCTTTAATTTCTCCTTTCTTATGTTTTGAGAACTTGTGATCTTTGTTTTACTGTTCCCACACTGCTCATCCTCTTTTTCTCAAGCTTCCACCTTATTTTGGAGCAGTGAGGCCTTCTACTGTCCACTTATCTACTTAGCATTTCTCCTTATTGTGACTACACAACTACCTTGGAATACAGAAAATTAGTTCTCTACTGCAAAAACACAACTTTGTTTCTCACAAACTGAGGAAAAAACACTTAAATTTTCCTTTCATCTATTTGAAATAGTTCAGAAGGAATTCAATTATTAGAATGTACGTTGACTTAAAGCTTTTGTGTAACTGCTAAAAACATGGTTTAAAAAATGTTTGATCTCTCTATTCTTCGGTTTACATTAAAATATCTGGAACTGTATAATAGATTGGTATAATGATTTTATAACAAGCTTTTAATGCTTTGAGTCACATGATCAGAAGATAAATTTTTGAAATTACCTTAAATTTAAATGAGTTTGTGTCCTGGTTTTGGCTGGGAGGGAGTTATTTTTTTCATTACACAGAGTCGAAGATTTTTTAGCTTTTTGTGCTACCCTGCCAGCAAAGAGGCTGGGGGTGCACAAGAAGCTGGGAGGGGACACAACCAGGACAGCTGACCCAAATTGGCTAAAGGGATATTTTATACCATATGATGTCATGCTGAACAATAAAACTGGGGTGGTTGGCTGGGATGGGGTGAGTGGGGGCTGCTGCTTGGGGATGAAATGGGCATCGGTCAGCAGGTGGTGAGCAATTACATGGTGCATTACTTGCTTTGTATAATTTCTTATCATCATCATTATTATTATTTCTCTTCCTTTTCTGTCCTATTGTATTGTCTTTATATCAATTCACACATTTTTAAAAAAACTCCCCCCCCCCCCCCCCCCCCTTTCTCTCCCTCATCCCATTGTGTGTGGGTGGTGGTGGTGAAGTGAATGGCTGTGTGGTGCTTAGCTGCCTATCAGGTTAAACTAGAACACTTTCTAAGAAGTTCAAAAGCAAATAATCATGGTAAGTCGCAAATGTAATGCAGTCTTATTTGTTTGAATCCATTATGTGGATGCAGCTTGGAAGTTAAAACTCATGTTGAAAACTAATGTAGTTTCTGTGCAGGTGGCACAAGTGATATTTGTTATTTAAGAAGTCCTGAATTCAAGAATGGAATCTAAGAACTTCACCTCCAGTTTTCTACTAATGCCTAGCAAATATTGTGCTTTCATATAACAGACTAGAAAAACACGTTGGATCTTGCTAGAGACTAACTCATATAAAGACTATAATACTGATTTTGAAGCTCAAGTAATAAAGGTAGTGGCCGAAAATTAGCAAGTACCAGTGTTCAGTGTCTGTCTTATGTTCTATTTGAAGTTTCAACAGGAAACACCTTAATTGTCAAGGCCTATCAGAATGCAGGAGTTAAATGTTTTAGGCTCTTAATGTATGTCATGCTTTCAAGTGTGATACCATGACTGAGAGGTGGTGCACAACAGGGTTGGAGATAAGTGATCTAGAAGACAAAAATCATAAGTGGATGGGCATGCACCCTGATATCAGATAGCTTTGGTTGCTTCAGACAGCAGTGTCCTTTTAATAAAAAAATAAAAAATAAAAAAATCTTTTTGTGAATCCCCTTAAACATGTTCTTTGTGGCTAGCAGACTGTACTGCTGTTTTTTACTAGCAAGTTGGTCTCACAGCAGGTTGGAGTATCTATTTGCAGTACTTACCAGATGGTGATAAAACATTGGAAGCTTCCTGAGCCAGATAGAAATCTCTTGCTCTTCATTGGACAGTTTGTGCTATCAGGAGCAAATTCAGCAGTGTAGTTTTCCTCTGATTCCTAGGCAAGTGGTAACTAATTCTCTCTGACACTAAGGAGAAAAGTTGTGCATGTTAAACTATGCATAAAACCACATTAAGGAGATATTGCAAATGTACTGTTGCAAACTTGAGTGTCAGGCGCTGGAAGTCACTAGCTGTTGCTTTGCTTTATTTCTCAGATGTGAAATAAAAGTCCCAAGAGTGCCTGTTGCTTAGTATTGTAGGTAACATGAAGGTGGTACACATGCATTCAGTTTTTGGATGGATGGAGCAAGTGAGTTAAATGGTGGTTAAAATAATTTGTGGAAGTTGTGGTTTATGCTGAGTCTGTATAAACCCTTAGAGCTGTTGATATATCTAACTCTTTGTTTTGAGACACACACATACCCCAGTTCTCTCAGCCTCTCCTCATACAAGAGAGATTCCAGTCCCTTAGTCATTTTCATGGCCCTGCACTGGACTCTATCCAGTATGTCCATGTCTCTCTTGTACTGGGGAGCCCAGAACTGGACACAGGATGCCAGGTGTGGCCTCACTAGAGCTGAGTAGAGGGGAAGGATCACCTACCTTGACCTGTTGGCAATACTTCACCTAATGCAGCCCAGGATACAATTAGCCTTCTTTGCTGCAAGGCTATATTGCTAGCTCGTGTTCAACTTGGTGTCTACGAGGACCCCCAGGGCCTTTTCTAAAAAGCTGCTTTTCAGCTGGGTGGCCCCCAGCATGTACAACAACTGGAGTTGTTCCCTCCCAGGTGCAGGACTCTGCACTTCCCCTTGTTGAACTTGATGAGATTCCTGTTAGACCATTTTTCCAGCCTGTGCAGGCCGTTCTGGATGACAGCATGACCCTCTGTTGAATCAGCCACTCCTTCCAGTTTTTTGTCATGTGCAAACTTGCTGTGGGTGTACTCTACCTCATCATCGAGATAATTAATGAAGATGTTGAACAGGATTTGGACCCAGTATTGACCCCTGGGGTACACCACTAGATACTGGACTCCAACTAGACTTTGTGCCACTGATCACCACCCTTTGGCTTCAGCCCTTCAGCCAGTCTTCAGTCCACCTCACTATCTGCTCATCTTGCTCATGCATCCACAGTTTGTCCATGTGGATCTTATGGGTCCAGTTTCCAATGCCTTCCTGAAGTCTGGGTAGAGAATATCCGCTATTCTCCCCTCATCCATCAGGCTGGTAATTTCATTGTACAAGTTTATCAGGTTGGTCAGGCATGACCTACCCTTGGTGAATCCATGCTGACTGCTCCTGATGATTTTCTTGTCCTTCATGTGTCTTTCTGAGATTAGCTGCTCCATCAATGGAGTGTGTGGAAGACAGCTTCCTGACTCAGCTCGTTAGTGAGCCTACCAGAGGAGGTACTCCGCTAGACCTGCTATTCATGAACAGAGAAGGACTGGTGGGAGATGTGGTGGTCGGGAGCTGTCTTGGGCAGAGTGACCATGAAATGGTAGAGTTCTCTATTCTTGGTGGAGTCAGGAGGGGGGGGGTCAGTAAAATTGCTACCTTGGATTTCCTGAGGGCAGACTTTGGACTGTTCAGAACACTGGTAGGGAGGGTCCCTTGGGAGTCAGTCCTGAAGGGCAGAGGGGTCCAGGAAGGCTGGATGCTCCTCAAGAAGGAAGTCTTAAAGGTGCAAGAGCAGGCTGTTCCCATGTGCTGTAAGATGAGCCGTCGGGGAAGAAGACCGGCGTGGCTGAACAGGGAACTTTTGCTGAGTCTCTGGGAGAAAAAGAGAGTTTATGTTCGTTGGAAGAAGGGACAGACAACTCGGGGAGAGTACAAGGAAGTTGCCAGCATACGCAGGGAAAAAATCAGGAAGGCTAAAGCCCAACATGAGCTCAACCTGGCCACTATGGTAAAAGATAACAAAGCATGTTTTTACAAATATATTAACGGCAAGAGGAGGGCCAAGGAGAATCTCCATCCTTTACTGGACGCAGGGGGGAAAATGACTGCTGAGGATAAGGAAAAGGCTGAGATCCTCAATGTCTTCTTTACATCTGTCATTAATAGTCAGACCAGTTATCCTTGGGGTACTCAGCCTCCTGACCTGGAAGTCTGGGACAGGGAGCAGAAGAAACCCCCCACAGTTCAGGTGGAAACAGTTAGAGACCTGCTGCTCCACCTGGACTGTCACAAGTCCATGGGACCAGATGGGATCCACTCGAGGGTGCTGAGGGAGTTGGCGGATATGATTGCTGAGCCTCTTTCCATCATCTGTCAGTGGTCATGGCCATCCAGAGAGGTTCTGGATGACTGGAGACTTGCTAATGTGATGCCCATCTATAAGAAGGGTCGTAAGGAGGAACTGGGGAACTACAGGCCTGTCAGCCTGACCTCGGTGCCAGGAAAGGTGATAGAACAGGTCATCTTGAATGCAATCACACAGCATGTGCAAGACAACCAGGGGATCAGGTTCGCTCAGCATGGGTTCATGAAAGGCAAGTCCTGCCTGACCAACCTCATCTCCTTCTATGACCGGGTGACCCTTCTGGTGGATGAGGGAAAGGCTGTTGACGTAGTCTACCTAGACTTCAGCAAAGCCTTTGACATGATCTCCCACAGTAGTCTCCTGGAGAACCTGGCAGCCCGTGGCTTGGACAGGTGCACTCTTTGCTGGGTGAAAAACTGGCTGGACAGCCAGGCCCAGAGAGTGGTGGTGAACGGAGTGAAATCCAGCTGGTGACTTGTCACGAGTGGTGTTCCCCAGGGGTCGGTGTTGGGGCTCATCCTCTTTAATGTCTTTATTGATGATCTGGACGAGGGAATTGAGCGCACCCTCAGTAAGTTTGCAGACGGCACCAAGTTGGGGGGAAGTGTCAATCTGCCGGAGGGTAGGAAGGCCCTGCAGAGGGACCTGGACAGGTTGGATCGATGGGCAGAGGCCAATGGGATGAGGTTCA
Organism: Anser brachyrhynchus; assembly: GCF_964034855.1. Lineage (NCBI taxonomy): Eukaryota > Metazoa > Chordata > Aves > Anseriformes > Anatidae > Anser > Anser brachyrhynchus. The sequence goes on from NC_137704.1 coordinate 16,954,610, forward strand.
ACATGGATAAGTGCCGGGTCCTGCACTTTGGCCACAACAACCCCATGCAACGCTACAGGCTTGGGGCAGAGTGGCTGGAAAGCTGTGCAGAGGAAAAGGATCTGGGGTTGTTGGTCGATGTTTGCCTGAACATGAGACAGCAGTGTGTCCAGGTGGCCAAGAAGGCCAACGGCATCCTGGCTTGTATCAGGAATAGTGTAGCCAGCAGGACCAGGGAGGTGATTGTCCCCTTGTACTCTGCTCTGGTGAGGTTGCACCTCAAGTATGGCATATGCCCCTTGGCTCTCCCGCAGCGCTGTAGCACCTCCCTTGACTCTCTGTGTTCTTTGCGGTGCGCCCTTCGACTTTCTCAGCCCATTGTGGCACACCTTTTGGCTCACTTAGCCCATTTAATCGTGCCCCTCGGCTCTCCCACTGCATTGTGGCGCACCCCTTGGCTCTCCTGCCGCATTGTGACGCCTTGCTTGATCCTCTTTGTTCTTTCTCTTGCACCCATCGGCTCCATCAGCCTGTTGTGGCACGTCCCTCAGCTCTCTATGTTCTGACACCTCCCTCAGCTCTTCAGCAGCATTGTAGCAGTTCCCTTGGCTAAGTTCGTTGCGGCATGCCCCTTGGCTCTCATGCCACAACGTGGTGCGCTCCTCAGCTCTCTTGCAGCATTGTGGCGCTTGCCTCGGCTCTCCATCTCTGTTGTGGAGCACCCCTTGGATCTCCTGCTGCATTATGGCACACCCTTCAGCTCTCTAAGATGTTGTCACATCTCTTGGCTCTCATTGCATTGGGCTGTGCCCCTTGGCTCTCTTGCCGCAATGTAGTATGCCCCTTGGCTCTCCCGTGCCAGCGCGGTGCGCTCCTCAGCTCTCTCTCAGCGTTCTCTTGCCCCTCTGTGGTGCACCCCTCAGCTCTTCTGCAGTGTTGTAATGGTTCCCTTGGCCCTCTTAGCTTATTGTGGTGCTCTCCTGCAGCATAGTGGTACTTGCATCGGCTCTCTATCTTTGTTGTAGAGCGCCCCTCGGCTCTCTAAGTTTGTTGTGGCCTGCCTGACTCTATGTTCTTTGTGTCGCACCCCTCGGCTCCCTCAGCCTGTTGTGGCATGTCCCTCAGATCTCTATGTTCTGTCACCTCCCTTGGCTTTTTTGCAGCGTTGCAGTAGTTCCCTTGACTCTAAGTTCGTTGCAGCATGCCCCTCAGCTCTCTATCTCTGTTGCGGAGCACCCCTCGGATTGCCCGCTGCGTTATGGTGCACCACTCAGCTCTCTAAGATGTTGTCATGTCTCTTAGCTCTCCTTGCATCGGGCTGCGTCCCTTGGCTCTCCTGCTGTATTGTGGCAAGCCCCTTGTTCCTCCAACTACATTCTGTCACCTCTCTCAGCCCTCTAACTATGTTGCGGCACGCCCCTCTGCTCTCTCTGTGTTCCCCCATCACGTTGCACTCCTTGGCTCTTTCAGACCTGCTGCAGCACGCTCCTCGTCTCTCTCTGTGTTCTCCCGCCACGTTGTGGCGTGCCCCTTGGCTCTCCTGCCATGTTGAGGTATGTCTCTCAGTCTCGCAGCCCGCTGTGCCGCGCCCCTCGGCTCTCCTGCTGCATTGCAGTGTGCCCCTTGTCTCTATCAGACCCTTTGTGGCACACCCCTTGGCTTGCTCAGCCCATTGTAGCACATCCCTCAGCTCTTCTGCTGCATTGTGTGTACTTAGACAGCCCTCCCTTGGCTGTCTAAGTATGTTGTGGTGTGCCCTTCGGGTATCCCGTCGCATGCGGCATGCCCCTCAGCTCTCCCTCCAAGTTGTGGCGTACCCCTCTGTTCTCTAACTATGTTCTGTCACCTCCTTCAGCTCTTCTGCCACATTATGGCAGCTCCCTTGGCTCTCTAAGTACGTTGTAGTGTCCCCTTTGGCTCTCCAGGCACATTATGGAGTGCTCCTCATCTCTCCCTCCGCATCGTGGCATGCCCCTTGGATCTCCCACAGTAGTGTGGCACACCCGTCCACTCACCTGCCACATTGCTGCGCATCCCTCATCTCTCCCATTGCGTTGAGGCAGTTCTCTCAGCCTGTTGCAGCGTGCCCCTACTCTCCTGCCACATTGTGGAGCACCCCTCGGCTCTCTAACTACGTTGTGGCGCACCCCTCAGCTCTCTAACTACATTGTGGCAGTTCCCTCGGTTCCTTAAGTGTGATGTGGCACGTCCCTTGGCTCTCTCACTGCGATGTGGTGTGTCCCTCAGCTTTCTGTTGCAGCATGCCTCTCAGATCTCTCAGCCCACTGTGGATTGCACCTTGGCTCTCCTGCCGTGTTGTAGCTCACCCTTCAGCTCTCCCAATGTGTTGGGCCATGCCCCTCGACTGTCGAAGTACGTTGCGGTGCACCCCTCAGCTCTCCTGCCGCTGCCTTGTGGCACGCCCTTTAGCTCACTCAGCCTGTGGTGGCACATCCCTCATTTTTTCTCGCTGTGTTGTGCCATGCCCCCCGTCTCTCTAAGTACATTGTGTCACCTCCATTGGCTCTCCCACCATGTTGCGGTGCGCCCCTTGGACCTCTCAACCCATTGTGGCACACCCCTTGCATCTCCCACTGCATTGTGGCATGCCTCTTGGTGTCTCAGTCCATTGTGCCATGCCCCTCGGCTATCCCACTGTGTTGTGGCACACTGCTCAGCTCTCCTGTCCCATTGTAGTGCGCCCCTCGGCTCTCTCAGCCTGTTGTGGCATGCCCTTTGGCTCACTCTGCCCATTTAATCATGTCCCCCAGCTCTCCTGCCTTGTTGAGGCACATCTCTTGGTCTCAGCCCATTGCAACACAGCACTCAGATCTCCCGCCGCATTGTGACGCAGCGCTCAAATCTCCTGCCTCCTTATGGCACATTCCTTGGCTCTCCTAGTGATAAATGCCACGTCCCTCAGCTTGTCCCGGCACTTCCTGCCATGTCCCTCAGCTCTCCCAAGACTTTATGACACATCCCTCGGCTCCCACAGTACTTTGTGGCACATCCCTTGTCTCTCCACTTTATGGCACATCCCTCCGCTTTTCCAATGCTTTTATGGAACATCCCTCATCTCTCCCAGAACTTTGTAGTACAACCCTTGGCACTCCCACACGTTATTGCACATTACTTGGTTCTCTCACTGCCTTCTGTCACATCACTCGGCTCTCCCACACTTTCTGGCACATCCCTCAATTCTCCCAGCACTTCATGGCACATCCCTTGCCTCTCCCACTGCTTTATGGCATATAGCTCAGCTCTCCCAAAACTTATTAGCATAAACAACCCTCTACTATCCCACTGCTTTATGGCACACCCCTTGCCTCTCCCAACACTTTATACCACATCCCTCAACTCTCGTACTGCTTTACGTCACATCCCTATGCTCTCCCACTGCTTTCTGCCACATCCGTGGGCTCTCTCACTGCTTTATGGCACATTCCTTGGCTCTCCCAGCACTTCGTGGCAATTTACTCCGCTCTCCCTCCACTTTAATGCACATCCATCAGCTCTCCCACCACTTTATGGCATATATCTCGTTTCTCCCAACACTTTATGCCACATTGCTAGGCTCTCCCAAAACTTTATGGCATATCCCTTGCGTGTTCCATCACATGGCATATCTTCACACTATCCCATCATTTTATGGCACATCCCTTGGCTCACCCAACACTTAATTTCACATCCCTTGGCTCTCCCACCACTTCATGGCACATCCCTCTGTTTTCCCACTGCTTTATGACACATCCCTTGGCTCTCCTAACTGTTTATGGCACATCCCTCGACTATCCCACCACTTTATGATACATTCCTGCGCTCTCTCACTGCTTTATGGCACATAGCTCTGCTCTCTGGCTGCTCTATAGCACATCCTTCTGCTCTCCCACCACTTTATAATATGTCCCTCTGGTCTCTGGCTGCTCTGCAGTATGTCCTTATACTCTCTGGCCACTCTCCATCTCTTCCCTCTGTCCTCTCACCACTCTCCAGTACATTCCTGCGCTCTCCCTCCTCTCTGCAGTACACTCTTGCATTTTCCTGACACACTCCAATAGAACCCTTCCCTCTCCCGCTGTTCTCCAGCACATCCCTCCCCTTTGCTGTTGATTTCTTTGACATCTCTCCCTCCTCCTGCTGTGCTGCACTACACCCATTTTTCTCTCCCACCACTCTCCACTAGAACCCTCCACTCTCCGTAACATCTCTGCACTCTGCTACCAGTCTCCATCGCGTTCCTCTGTTCTCCCTTCGCTTTCCATTACACCCTTCTGCTATCCCACTTCTCTATAGTATAACCCTCCGCTGTCCTGCTGCTCTCCCATACATCTCCTGCCCATCTCCATGGTGTGATTTAACTCAACAGGCACCTAAGCACCATACAGCCACTTGCTCACTCTTCCCCCCCCCCCCCCCCCAGTAGGAGGGGGGAGAGAAATGAAGAGAAAGAAAAAAAGTGAGTTGAGATAAAGACAATTTAATAGGACAAAAAAGTATCGTAGAATCATATCATAGAAGGGCTTGGGTTAGAAGGGACCTCAAAGATCATCTAGTTCCAACCCCCCTGCCATAGGCAGGGATGCCACCCACTAGATCAGGTTGCTCAGGGCCTCATCTAACCTGGTCTTGAATACCTCCAGGCAGGGGGCATCCACAACCTCTCTGGGCAACCTGTTCCAGTGCCTCACCACCTTCTGAGTAAAGAATTTCCTCCTAACCTCTAATCTAAATCTCCCCTCTTTTAGTTTAAAACCATTCTCCCTTGTCCTGTCATTATCTGACTGAGCAAAGAGTCGCTCTCCATCTTTTTTATAAGCCCCCTTTAAGTACTGAAAGGCTGCAATGATGTCACCCCAAAGCTTTCTCTTCTGCAGGCTGAACATCCCCAGCTCTCTCAGCCTTTCATCGTAGGAGAGGTGCTTCAGCACCTTGATCGTCTTTGTGGCCCTCCTCTGGACCTGTTCTAACAGCTCCACATCCTTCTTCTTGTGCTGGGGGCTCCAAACCTGGATGCTGTACTCCAAGTGGGGGCCTCACCAGGGCAGAGTAGAGGGGGACAGTTACCTCCCTTGAGCTGCTGGCCACTCCTCTTTTGATGCAGTCTAGGATTCAGTTGGCCTTCCGGGCTGCAAGTGTGCCCTGTTGCCTCATGTCGAGGTTTTCGTCCACCAGAACCCCCAAGTCCTTCTCAGCAGGGCTGTTCTCAATGAGTTCTTCTCCCAGTCTGTACTCATGTCCAGGATTGCCCCTGCCCCGGTGTAGCATCTTCCACTTGGACTTGTTGAACCTCATTAGGTTCACGTGGACCCAATTCTCAAGCTTGTCCAGGTCCCTTTGGATGGCATCCCTTTCTTCTATTGTATCAACCGCACCACTCAGCTTGGTGTCATCTGCAAACATGCTTAGGGTGCACTTGATCCCACTGTCTATGTCATTAATAAAGATATTAAACAGTACTGGTCCCAGGACAGACCCCCGAGGGACACCACTCGTCACCAGCCTCCACGTAGACAGAGCCATTGACCACCACTCTCTGGGTGCAATCTTCAAGCCAATTCCTTATCCCCTGAATGGTCCACCTATCAAATCCATCTCTCTCCAATTTGGAGATCAGGATGTCATGTGGGACTGTGTCAATGGCCTTGCAGAAGTCCAGGTAGATGACGTCGGTCTGTCTTCCCTTGTCAGCTGATGCAGTCACTCCATTGTAGAAGGCCACCATATTGGTCAGGCACAATTTACCCTTGGTGAAGCCATTCTAGCTGTCTCAGAATACCTCTTTGTCTTGCATAGGGAAACAATAATAATGATAAAAGAGTATTCCAAGCAAGTGATGCACAATGCAATTTCTCATCACCTGCTGAATGATGCCCAGCCACCCCATTTTAATTGTTCAGCATGATGTTATATGTTATGGAATATCCCTTTGGTGAGTTTGGAGTAGCCGTCCTAGTTCTGTCCCCTCCCAGCTCCTGATGCACCCCCAGCCTTCTCATTGGCAGGGCAGTTTGAGGATCTGAGAAGTCCTTGACTCTGTGTAAGCACTGCTCAGCAACAACTAAAACATCAGTGTCTTATCAGCATTATTCTCATCCTAAATCCAAAATACAGCACCATACCAGCTACTAGGAGGAAAATTAACTCTATCCCAGCTAAAACCAAGACAATATATACCCCTTATTATATACCATCTATGTCACGCTCAGGTCCCACACTTGGCAATACATTCCAATTAATCACCACCACCCTTCCTGTCCTTTCATATATACACACAGATATTATTCCCTTAGTCTACGGGTCATCCCTCTAAAATATTCATTGAGTTTGTTTAGTCCATGGCTTTGGGCTCCATATGTCATAACAGTCCTTCAGGACAGGAGATGTGGTGAGTGGTGTTGGATTGTTGCATGTTGAAACCGGTTCTGGTTCCATCACTTCTGTGTTTGTCTCAAGCTGGGTGCCTGGAAGGTGGGAACGTGATCATAACTTTCCTTGGGTTCTTGTAACCATGCAATCTTCATTTCATCAGCTATAGTCCACTCAGCTCTTGAAATATATGTGTTATGTTCTTTCAGATTGGCAGTTGCTTGTTGCAGGGCAGGATGGCTACTGTTGTTTCCCGGGGCAGGCTCTCATCTGGTGCCTTCCTTGGCCAGCACATGCCACCCAGACCCCAACACAATGCCACTAAAAGGTAAGGTGCTCAATCACCACTACATACCAGGTTTGGGTTGCACAGAGCTCATACTGTGGCCTAAGGCTTCCCTAAATTTACTTTTCTAATGTCAAACAATAACTACTCAAGTTCCTTACATACCAGTAGCTTGTTTCCCTTTCAGCATACAGTAGCCATAGCAGTGACAACAGATAATATTATATAGCAATTAACATCATACAATTCAACTCATGGGCTATTCTCACCCAAAAATAAACCCCCTTGAGGTACACATCAGACCTCCCCCTTCTTCTGCATTACCCACCAAGTGCATCCAGGTCCTTGAGCAAAAGCGATCTCACAGATGGGTTTGCCTTTTCCTGAGGCAGGAGTAGCCCAGACTGTCTTCCCCAGCATCTTTCTTACGTGCACTACAGGGCCTTTATCCCCTTCTACCTTACGTAAAAGATTTGACTGGGAAAGTCCAGCTCAGTTGGCAGACCCCCAACTAACTAGGGGTGACTAACTAGGTGGCCTTTGCCAAATGTGTATCCCAATGTTTGAATCCCAATGTTTGAAGGGCAAGCACCCCTTGCCTTCAGTGTAGTCTTTAACAGTCCATTGTATCATTCGATTTTCCCGGAGGCTGATGCAAGATAGGGGATGTGATATACCCACTCAGTGCCATGCTCTTTGGCTCAGGTGTCTGAGGTTGTTTCAGAAATGAGTCCCATTTTCTGACTCAGTTCTTTCTGGGGTGCCATGTCGCCATAGGACTTGCTTTTCAAGGCCCAGGATAGTGTTCTGGGCAGTGGCATGGGGCACAGGATATGTTTCCAGCCATACGGTGGTTGCTTTCACCACCGTAAGCACACGGTGCTTGCCAGGGTGGGTACGCAGGAATGTGATATAATCAATCTGCCAAGCCTCACCATATTTCTATTTCAGTCATTGTCCTCCATACCGAAGAGGATTTAACTGCTTGGATTGCTTGATTGCAAGCACGTTTTACAGTCATGAATAACCCTTGAAATAGTGCCCATGGTGAGGTCCACCCCTCAATCATGAGCCATCAGAGTAGCATCTCTGCCTTGATGGCCTGTGGTGTTGTGGGCCCACTGAGCTATAAATACTTCATCCTTATGTTGCCAGTTCAGATCTACTTGGGCCACTTCAATCCTAGCAGCCTGATCCGACTGACTGATGTTTGTTTTGATGTTTTTCAGTAGCCCAACTCTTGGGTATGTGAGCACACATGTGACATACTTTTACAAGCAGGTTTTCTACCCTGGCAGCAATACCTTACCACAGTGTGGCCGCCCAGATGGGTTTGCCTCTGCGCTGCTAGCTACTTTACTTCCATTGCTGTAACCACACCCCAGGGCATTTGCCACCATCCATGGTCAGTACAGAGATAGAGCACTGGCAACTTTTCTTGTTCAGCAATATCTAAAGCCAGCTGGATGGCCTTCACTTCTGCAAATTGGCTCAATTCACCTTCTCATTCAGCAGTTTCTGTGACTTGTCGTGTAGGACTCCATACTCTATGACATCAGTCAATCTTCCATCGTCAGCTGATGCAGTCACTACATCATAGAAGGCTAACAGATTGGTCAGGCATGATTTGCCCTTGGTAAAGCCATGCTGGCTGTCCTGGATCACCTCTTTGTCTTGTATGTTCCTTAACATTGCTTCCAGGAGGATCTTTTCCATGATCTTCCCAGGCACAGAGGTGAGGCTCACCGGTCTGTAGTTCCCCAGGTCCTCCTTTCTACCCTTTCTAAAAACCGGAGTAATGTTTCCCTTTTTCCAGTCACCAGGGATTCCATCTGATTGACAGGACTTTTCAAATATGATGGAGAGAGGCTTGGCATCAGAATAACGAAGAGGTGGATCGAGCTTTCAAAATTGAAGTGGCTCAGGTGGACCTGGACTGGGGACGTAAGGGTGAGTTGTTTGTAGCTCAATGGGCCCATGAAACATCAGGACACCTGGGGAGGGATGCCACATACACGCGGGCTTGTGATTGAGGGGTGGACCTGACCATTGAGGCCATCACACAGGTTACCCATGAGTGTGAGACCTGTGCTGTGATCAAGCGAGCCATGAGGGTAAAATCTCCCTGGAATAGGGGGTGGTGGTAGGATTTCGACATGGTGAGGCCTGGCAAATTGACTATATTGGACCACTCCCACAAAGTGGCAAACATACTCACCATGGCTGAGGCAACTACTGGGTGACTGGAAACATACCCAGTAAACCATGCCACCACCTGAAAACCCATCTTGGCCTTAGAAAGGCAAGTGCTGTGGCGACATGGTACACCAGAGAATTGAGTCCGACAATGGGAGTCACTTCCGAAACAATCTTGTCACCTCCTGGGCCAAGAGACATGGCGTTGAGTGGGTGTATCACATCCCCTATCACCCACAAGCCTCTGGGAAGGTTGAGAGGTACAATGGACTGTTAAAGACCATGTTATGAGCATTGGGTGCTGGGACACGGAAACACTGTGATGTGAATTTAGCAGAAGCCACTTGGCTAGTTAATAACCATCCTGGTCCTGCTGAAACAAAACCCCTACACACTGTGGGAGAAGCTAAAGTCCCTGTAGTGCATGTAGGGAAGTGGATGGGGAAGACAGCGTGGGTTGCTCCTGCCTTGGGAAAAGGCAAACCCACTCGTGGGATTGTCTTCGCCCAAGGACCTTGGTTCACCTGGTGGGTGATGCAAAGGGATGGGGATATCAGGTGTGTGCCTCAAGGAGATTTAACCTTAGGAGAGAAGTACTCTGTAATCTAAGTTATGTGTTATAGGAAGACACTGCAGGACTAATCACATGTCAACTTTGCAAGGAGCCGAGCAAGTGCAGTAGTAACTTGATCTAAGCTGGTGCTGGCGTGCAGAAATCCTACTCCACCTGCCCTGAGTGACCACTTTAGTAGGTGAAGCCTAAATCACCACAAGTTCTTATGAATGTTTTGGGGAGAGGCCTATAGAATGAAAAGTACCTATCTATAAATCTGTTAAAGGACAGGGAACAGTGGTGATGAGAAAACCTATATACTAAAGCATGTGGGACCTGATTGTGACACAAATGTTATGGAATAAGGGGTGGAGGTTGTTCTGAGTCTGGCTGGGATGGAGTTAACTTTCCCTGCAGCAGCCCATACAGTGCTGTGCTCTGCACTTGTAGCTAGAACAGCATTGGTATCGCACCAGTGTTTTGTCTGTTGCTGAGCAATACTGGCACAGCATCAGGACACCCTCTTACCTGCCCCCCACCACAAGAGCCAGCAGGCTGGGGGTGCACAAGAGATGGGGAGGGGACATCACTAGGGCAGCTGACCTAAATCTAAAAGGGGGAGTGAGAGAGCAGTTGTGGTGGAGCTCAGCTGCCCACCTGAGTAAAACCACCACAAAACACCAGGCCATCAAGGCAGAGATGCAACGTACAGATGGGCTTGTGATCGAGGGGTGGACCTGACCATGCACACTATTGCACAGGTTATTCATGATTGTGAAACATGTGCTGCAATCAAGGAAGCTAAACGGTCAAAGCCTCTTTGGTATGGAGGACGATGGCTGAAATATAAATACAGGGAGGCCTGGCAGGCTGATTATATCACATTACCTCAAACCCGCAACGGCAAGTGCCACGTGGAATGGTGGAAGCAACCACCGGATGGCTGGAAACATGTCCTGTGCCCCATGCCACCACCTGGAGCACTACCCTGGGCCTTGAAAAGCAAGTCCTATGGTGACATGGCACCCCAGAAAGAATTGAGTTGGACACTGGGACTTATTTCCAAATCAACCTCATAGGCATTGTTGTGGTTTAACCCGGCTGGCAGCTAAACACCACGCAGCCGTTCGCTCACCCTCCCCCCTCCCTCTCTGGGATGGGGGAGAGAATCAGAAAAAAAAATGAAAGCCTGTGGATTGAGATAGAGACAGTTTATTAGGACAGAAAATAAAGGAAAATAATAATAATAGTACTACTAATAATAATGTGGACAATTAATAATAATAAAATGCAGGACAGAGCGAGTAGCTGAAAAGTCCTTGGCTTGGTGTAAGCACTGCTCTGCAACAATTAAAACATCAGCATGTTACCAGCACTCTTCTCATCCTAATCCAAACCGTAGCACCCTACCAGCTACTAGGAGGAAAATTAACTCTATCCTAACTGAAATCAGGACAGGCATATGGGCCAAAGAGCATGGTACTGAGTGGGTATGGTACTTAGTCTGACCAGCAGGCCCTTGCTCAGCCATCCTGGTTTTCTGCCCTCCCTGTTCATTTTCTTACACAGGGGGATGGAAAGTTCTTGTGCTCTATAGAAAAGCGTCCTTAAAGAGCTGCCAACTCGGTTCAGCTCCTTTGTCCCTGAGGACAATGTTCTAGGGGATTTTATCCACTAGGTCTTTAAATAGCTGGAAGTTCACTCTTGAGAAGTTCAGGGTGCTGACTTTGCGTTTCGCCAGGCCTGTATTCCTCGAGATCACAAACTCAACTAGGGAATGATCACTGCAGCCCAGACTACCTCCAGTCTTAACCTCTTTAATGAGTTCCTCTGCACTGGTGAGCACCAGGTCCAGTAATGCTTCTCCTCTGGTTGGCTTGTCTAATACCTGGACTAGGAAGTTATCATCAACGCACTCCAGAAGTCTCCTGGATTGCTTACAGCCTGCTGTGTAGCTTTTCCAGCATACATCCGGGTGGTTGAAGTCCCCCATCAGGATGAGAGCATGTGAGTGCGACACTTCTTGTAGTTGAAGCAAGAAGGCCTCATCAACAGGATCCCCTTGATCAGGCGGCCTGTAGTAGACCCCAACCACAAGCTGTCCTTTATTGGTGGGGTCCTTAACTTTCACCCACAAGCTCTCAACCTGTCTGTGGCTGTTTCTCAGAGGCATCTCTTCACAATCAATCCATTCCCTGACATAGAGGGCAACACTCCTTCCCCTCCTTCCCTGCCTGTCTCTTCTGAAGAGCTTGTAGCCCTCTATTCAGATGTTCCATTTATGTGATCCATCCCACCACGTTTCTGTGAGAGCAATCAGGTCATAGTTTTCTAATTGCACCATGGTTTCCAACTTCTCCTGCTTGTTTCCCATGCTGCGTGCATTGGTGTAGAGGCACTTCTGCTGGGCTATTGGCCACATCATCTTTTCAGACGAACCCTTCCTAATTGCTTTGGGACAGTTCACAAGTATTTCCCGGTTGTTTCCTAAAGCGACAGTGTTCCCAGGTTTGCTTCCATCACTCAGAGGAATGCCCCCTTCCTCCTTTTTGTTACTTGTTAACCCTCCCCCCAATAATCACTAAAAAGTTATGTGAAATATAGTTCTGAATTGTGATTCAACACTTTGCTTAATGCTTTTTTACTGGCCACAGTAATAATTTAGATTATGGCGTAATTTCAAAAAATCCACTTAATTAAGCCATCAAACACCCCTCCCCCCCCAAAAAAAAAGTTTTCTTAACGTTCACTGTAACTTATCTTTTTCTTTGCAAACAAAGCCAATGCACAACAAAACAATCTAGTATTTGTTTTAGATGTTCCATTAAGTAGAATAAGAGGGGAAAAAATTACATTACAAATACTATTATACTTAGTATAAAAATAATCAGACATGTTTTCTCTTTACCAGATAAATGCAGCACAATTTATTATTAGCACTTTAACACCCTTTCCCCAACAGTAACAATGTATACTTAGGTGTATTTGACATCCTTGGTATATAGCCAATACTTGAATGTGTAGCACAATACTTGGATGTGTAGCAACATTAATTTATTGCCTGTTAGCTTAAGCTATTGTTGTGGTTTAACCCGGCTGGCAGCTAAACACCACACAGCCGTTCGCTCACCCTCCCCCCTCCCTCTCTGGGATGGGGGGAGAGAAACGGGAAAGTGAAGCCTGTGAGTTGAGATAAAGACAGTTTATTAAGACAGGAAAATAATAATAACAATAATAATAATAATAGTGATAATGGTAATAGTATTAACAATAATAATGTGTAAGAAAACAAGTGATGCACAATGCAATTGCTCACCACCCGCTGACCGATGCCCAGCCTATTCCCGAGCAGCCGGCCCCCCCACCCCGGCCAGCCACCCCTATATATTGTTTAGCATGACGTCAGATGGTATGGAATACCCCTTTGGCCAGTTTGGGTCAGCTGTCCTGGGTCTGTCCCCTCCCAGCTCCTGCTGCACCCCCAGCCTGCTCGCTGGCAGGACAGAGCAAGAAGCCGAAAAGTCCTTGGCCTGGTGTAAACACTGCTCTGCAACAATTAAAACATCAGCATGTTATCAGCGCTCTTCTCATCCTAATCCAAAACATAGCACCCTACCAGCTACTATGAGCTACTTAACTCTGTCCTAACTGGAACCAGGACAGCTATATTTTACAATAATATTAGAATACTGTGCTTAATCATTGTGCTAAAAATAACACAGCTCAAAAAAGTTGCCATCAAGTCCGAAGTAGATGGTTAAATCCAGATAATAGTGATAAAAGCACTAAAAAATATCCTTGCAATTGCTCGGGGAATTACTATATTTTTAAAATATATATTCAAAGTACATCTAATCTTTCTCATCACTCTGTCATAGTTTTGGCTGGGACAGAGTTAATTTTCTTTCAACAGACTCATATGATGCTGCATTTTGGATTTAGGAAGAAAAGAGTGGTGACAACATACCCATGTTTTAGTTATTGCTGAGCAGTGCTTGCACTAAGCCAAGGACTTTTCTGTTTCTCATACCGCTCTGCCAGCAAGGAGGCTGGGGCTGCACAAGAAGTCGGGAGGGGATGTCGCATTAAGAGGTGTAGCCAATTAGCCGTTATGAGTCTGGTCAGGTTCAGGGTACTGAACTATCACGATCATGGATTCACAAATAATGTAGCACACCCTCACTCTACTCACATTCCATGAACTACATCGGCCACACTTTAAGAGTTTGGTCGCATTCAGTGAGAACTATCATGGCTAGGAACAATGCAATCTAGTGCAATTTATTAAAGCAACAGGTACACAGGTTCTTTGGATTGCCGGTGATAAATTCACTGTCTGCAAAAGCAAGCTAGCATGCCAAAAGTACACAGGTACACAGCCTGGCTATTAATGCGTTAAAAGGCAAAAAGACTCTAGAGATTTCTAAGTTTCTGCAGAGACACCTGGTATAGCAAAGTGTTCAACTCTTACCCCATGGCATCCCAATGAGGGGGGGGGGGGGGGGGGGGGGAGAGAAACTCATCCCATCAACTGATCCGATCCCAGAAGTCACAATGATATCTTCCCTAACATCCCCTCTCTCTTAAGCCAATTTATATCATTTTCTATCTTTTAGGTGGAGCTTCAGTGACTCTAGTCATGCATATCTTGGATATGATTGGTGCAAAGTTTTCTCGCTTTCATTTAAAGGTATAGGCTCCGAGAAATTCAGAGCGGGTGTTCAGTGAGGGGTGGTCGCACCTTGGAGGCGGATAGCTTTTGGGATGGAGGTGTGTTTTGGTATTATAATGATATTATAATGAGCAAAAGTTCACTAGAGTACAGCATTTTTCCAAAAACATGACAGGTCTTTGGCTCAGGGTAGCAAATGTGCAGCTTATCGGTCTCAGTGTGCACAAGAACAATCGAGTCCCCATCTTGTCACAGAGCCTAACCGTGGTGTCTCCACTCCACTCTACACTCTGTACTGTTCCTTAGAGTCAACACACCAGGTTCCCCTAGTGCGATAGCATCTAAGGTTGGAAGCCTAGGGACCGCTCAGGTAATGCAGCTACACTCCACTCTGAAAGCATCTTCAGTGCTGTACATTTTCTCTAAAATGTGAATATGAGTTTAATTTCCCAAGTCACCTCAGGCAGTTATATCACATAATCCACCCCGTGACTGTAGTCACTCAAGCTTCACGACATTTGGAATGTATTGGGTGTATAACTTATGTTCTTGTGATGAGGATTATTGAGTATATTTACATCGTGTAGGGATACTAAACGTTTCATCATAATCCAAAGTTTAACATACAAAGTAATTGTTAGTATAAAACATAATATAGTGAGTATTAACAAAACAACAACAGGGTGAAGCATCTTGTTGGAGATTCCTGTGGCAGTCGGCGATCATCCAAAGTGTCCCACCAGCAGTGGTTTTCATCCTTCTTTACCCTTTCCATCACTCGATGTATTTCTTCTATATCATGATGGACAGTAATCAGAGTCTTTTGTCCATTTTCTCGAACTTGTTTCATCAACTGCTTCAAATCTTCACGTAACAGTAATTTCTTCACCAGTGTAAGGTTCATTCCAATAGGAGTAGGCAGCAGGTTGTGAAGTAGAGTATAATTGGATGTAATAAGTTGGTAAGAGGTGACAGGAGCTGAGTCCTAGAATTCTGGTATAAAGTTACAAACACAAATATTGGAGTGAATCACTTGTATTTACAATAGTATTATCTATGGCTATGGAATCACAATGGGTTCTCATGCAAACACAGCCTTTCCCAATATATACAAGTACAGTTTCAAGGGTTTCATTAGGGTGTATCTCAAAGTGGCAAATGTTTTGTTCAGTGTCAAGACAAATGTCTTGGGCTTTGAGCATGTTACTTTCACAAATGAAGCCTTTTTGTTCATGCACAATACATGCATTTACATCAATTGTTTGCCACTTTCCTACCTGTTGATGGGGCCATACTTTATGCTCCTTAGGATAAAGTATAGTTCCATTATGATTAAGTCCTAATGCAATGGTTGGATATACGTTGTATACTTTGGCATTGCTTATGGTAAGTATAAAGGCAATAATTTTAAAGTTGACTAATTGCCACCATGCTTGAAACTCCTTTTCAAATTCTGAAGCATTATCCCAAATCAATTTTTGAATTTCAGTGGGTAAGATTCCTCCTCCTCCCTCTCTAATAATAGCTGCTGGTACAGACTGTATCCATAACTGTGCTTGGATGCAGCTCAAGGCAAGGGAAGTATTACCTTGGGTTTTTCCAAGGGCATTTACAATTAATTGATGATCATTTTCTTCAATTTGTTCCCAATGGGGTAAAATGTCTGATAGAAGCCATTGACTTGCTCCTAAGGCCAATAAGGATGATCTGATTGGTCGTTCCAATTTCCTTAGGTCGTCTGTAGTAGCAGTTATTCTACTCATTAGGACCTCGGCATCAATGCTATTTAATATAACTAATCCTGTTCCCAATAACCCAGTTGCACCTCGTGGCATGCGCCAAGATTGTTTCAGAGAACGTCCATGTAACCATGCTAACCAGCCAGTGTAGGCAGTTCTCAAAAAAGGTGGTACATTTTGAGTTGATTTCTGAGATATTAATGCGCAGTGCTAGCTCTACCCTTTTTTAGAGGGTTAAAGAGAGGTGTCCCAATGGGGGGGGAAGAGAGACTCATCCTGTCAGCTGATCCCAGAAGTCACGATGGTATCATACCACCCTGCCAGCAAGGAGGCTGGGGCTGCACAAGAAGTCGGGTATGTTTAGGTATTATAATGATATTATAACGAGCAAAGTTCACTAGAGTACCGCATTTTTTCAAAAACATGACAGGTCTTTGGCTCAGGGTAGCAAATGTGCAGCTTATCGGTCTCAGTGTGCACAAGAACAATCGAGTCCCCATCTTGTCGCAGAGCCTAGCCACGGTGTCTCCACTCCACTCTATGCTCCGTACTGTTCCTTAGAGTCAGCACACCAGGTTCCCCTAGTGCGATAGCATCTAAGGTTGGAGGCCTAGTGAACGTTTAGGTAGTGCAGCTACACTCCACCCTGAAGGCTTCTTCAGTGCTGTACATTTTCTTTAAAATGAGAATATTAGTTTAATTTCCCAAGTCACCTCAGGCAATTATTCCACAGGGGACACAGCCAGGACAGCTGACACCAACTGACCAAAGGGATATTCCATACCATATGACATCATGCTCAGCAATAAAAGCTGGGGGAAAGAAAAAGGGAGGTTGTTCAGCGTGACGGCATTTGTCTTCCCAAAAAAACATTATTTGTGATGAGCCCTGCTTTCCTGGAAATGGCTGAACATCTGCCTGCCAATGGGAAGTAGCGAATTAATTTTTTGTTTTGCTTTGCTTGTGTGTGCAGCTTTTACTTTGCCTAGTAAACTGTCTTTATCTCAACACGAGTTCTCACACTTTTATCTTTCCAATTCTGTCCCCCATCCTACTTTTGGCAGGGAGCGGCTGTGTGGTGCTTAGCTGCTTGCCGGGGTTAACCCACAGCAGTCCTTTTTCGTGCCCAACATGGAGCTTGAAGGGTTGGAGATAACAACAGATTTGATTGGAGTGTGGAGTGTGCTAGACCGAATTTACAGATTTTATAGCTGTTTAGCTGCTAATTGGCATGCTCCCATGCTTGCCATGGTGCTTGCCATGATTCTTGCTTGCCTTACAGTATATTAGAGCGCAGTGTTTGTTAGGGGCTACTTTTGCTTCTGACATTTACTGTACTCCTTATCATCTTACTTTGCTGTGCCTTAGAGCATTTTGATAACAGCATGGCCATGTGCCTCGGCTGGCAGATGGCTAGAGCATTGCTGCTGTTCTGGTGCTGCTGCTCTAGACAGACTGGAACTCCAGACTGAACTTGAGTCAGAGGGACTGTGACCTGTGGATGAGACCACGTGGGAGCATGTACAACCCAAAGAATCTGTGACCATGGATAAGTCTATGACACACTAGGTAGACTTTTGAAGGGACTGTGGCTCACTGATAAGGGCATACCAGAGCAGATATACCTCCAAAGGACTGTGGCCACTGGACAAACCCAGGCTGGAGCAGGGGTGAGGGGAGGAGTTCATTGCAATGTTAAACCCTAGCACCTGCTCCAAAAGGTCAAGGTGTGGAGATTATAATGGATATGCCTTTAAACTGTTCTAACCCATGATTTGAGTTGCATGTTATCCTATAGCAGGAACCACTCAAACTGACAAAGGATGAGCCTCACAAGAAGCAGTGCAAGTGCAGTATTGACCCAAACTAAACTGGCTTCGCTGTCCAATAACTCCGCACAACACACTGCTGCCTTTCCTGTCCTGAGTGACCACCATAATAGATAGAACTGAAGTCATGGACTAAAAGAACTCAGTGGACATTTTATGGACATTTCACAGGGGTGGCTCATAGACTAAGGGAACGATGTCTGTGTATTAATCAAAGGGTAGTGGTTAATGAGGATGTATTAGATAGTGTGGGACCTGAGCATGATGTAAAAGGTATGGAATAAGGAATGAAGGAATGGATATTGTCCTGGTTTTAGCTGGGATAAAGTTAATTTTCTTCATAGTAGCTGGTATGGTGCTATGTTTTTGATTTAGGATAAAAACAGAGGTGATAAAAGACAGATGTTTTAGTTGTTGCTGAGCAGTGCTTACACAGAGTCAAGGACTTCTCAGCTTCTCATACTGAAAAAGAAATGTCACCCAAGAATCCTGGAAGTGATCATGGACTGGCCAGAGGGCAGAGATTTCTTTTCAATTCCCTCCCCCATTCTACCGCAGGGACAGCGAGTGAGTGAATTGCCAGAGGTGACTTAGAAATTAAACTTATATTCACATTTTAAAGAAAAGGTGCGGCACTGAAGAAGCTTCCAGGGTGAAGTTTAACTGCATTCCATACAAGTTCCCTAGGCCTCCAACCTTAGATGTTGACCACACTGGGAGAACTTGTGCTGACTCTAAGAGGAACTGTATGGAGGGTGAAGCAGAGTGGAGACACCGTGGCCAGGCTCTGTGATAAAACGGGAACTTGAAGGTACTTCGAAACTGATAAGCTGCGTATTTGCTACCCCGGGCCATATATATAATATTATATATTATATATTATTATATATATAACCTTATCTATATTATACACTGAACATGAACGGACTTATAACAACAAATTGGGCATCACTCCCAGTTACTTTAACCTTTAACGCAACAGCACACCGTCTCTTCTGCCCTGAAAGATTGTTGTGACAGATGGAGTCCAAAGTCAGTCACAGACTAAACAAACTCAGTGGACATTTTATATACATATATGAAAAGTGGTGATTAATTGGAATGTATTGGAAAGTGAAGGACCTGAGCATGACATAAATAGTTTTGGCTAGGAGAGAGTTAATTTTCCTCCTAGTAGCTGGTAGGGTGCTCTATTTTGGATTTAGGATGAGAATAATGTTGATATCACGCTGATGTTTTAATTGTTGCAGAGCAGCGCTTACACTAAGCCGAGGGCTTTTCAGCTTCTCACACTGTCCTGCCAGTGAGCAGGCTGGGGGTGCATCAGGAGCTGTGAGGGGACAGACCCAGGACAGCTGACCCAAACTGGCCAAAAGGATATTCCATACCATGTGACATCATGCTGAACAGTTAATATGGGGGGGGCTGGCTGGGGGGGGGGGGGACCGGCTGCTCGGGGATAGGCTGGGCATTGGTCAGCAGGTGGTGAGCAATTGCATTGTGCATCGCTTGTTTTGTACACATTATTATTATTTGCACTATGATCATTATTATCATTATTTTCCTTTCTTTTCTGTCCTAATAAACTGTCTCTATCTCAACCCACATGCTTTCACTTTTTTTCCAATTCTCTCCCCCAGCCAGCTGGGGGGGAGGGTGAGCAAAAAGCTGTGTGGTGCTTAGCTGCCAGATGGTTTAAACCACAACACCCTTACAGAGTAGCCAACACTGACAAGGACGTGCTCTTTCAGTTTCTCTGAGATGATGCCTTTTACAGCTGTTGATCAACTTGCTCCCTCAGCAAAGAAGGGTTTGAGTACATCCTCACTAGCAAGGCTTTTTTTCCTTAATATTTTGATAATAGATTTTTAAAAAAGTCTTAAGACTATTAACTTTCTCCTTTTTTTTGTTTAAAGGATTCTACAACCTTTTATGAAAGGTTGAGTGTGACTGTTCTGAGCTGTACATTTTTGCAGGGTTGCATGCTTAGCTAAGGACTTATGTCACAGAACAATTTTATAAGCTTCACTGTTCCTGTCAGGGAAAACAGTCTTGAAAAGGCTATGGCAAAGTTATATATTGGGAAAATTTGCATGGAAGATAGAGCACACGTTCTGTTCTCTGACAGTTATGCCAGCAGATGACCACTGCATGTCACTCAGACATGGTCTTGCATAGCTGTCTCTGATGGTATTGTCTGAAACAATTATAGCAGGATAGGTGTGTCACAATATATAATCTGATCTCTGTGCTGTAGGGATTCAGAAAGAGGGAAGGGTGTGTGTGGAAAAGAATAGATAAGAAATCAACTTTGCTATAGATGGTCAAGTTTGTAAGGTTGTTAGCTTAAAAATTGGCCTTCTATTTTTAAAGAATACATTTAATAGAGAAACTGAGATGCAACAGCTGTGAAATCCAAAATCCATTGTCATCATTGCTCTCAAAATACATTATATGTCAAAATTCTTCCTTATGCACATGCATAGAGAAAGATAGCTTTTACTAGCTATTACACTATTTAGGGATGACTAAAGCTTCTGCTTAATTTGATGTAGAGAGGACAGATTTTTTTTCAGCAAAACAATCCTATTGGGAGGAAGATCATTAGACCAGACCAAGAACGGGTACAACTTAATTATGCATTACTTGTGCTAGGTTCAGCTCAGAACAGTCACATTTAACCTTTCATAAAAGGTTGTAGGATCCTTTAAACAAAAAAGGAGAAAGAATTAGTTCAGTGTAGTGAACTATCACAGTTACAGATGTATAAACAATGTAATACACCCTCAGTCTAGTCGCATTCCATGAACTACCACGGCCACATTTAAAGAATTTGGTCACGTTCAATGAGAACTACCACAGCTAGATTAATGAGTAGTGCAATTTATTAAAGCAACAGGTACACAGGTTCTTTGGATTGCCGGTGATAAATTCACTGTCTGCAAAACACGTGCAAATGCTAAGAGTATGAGTAACACCATCTGGCTATAAATGCGTTAAAAGATATAAAGCAACTCTATAGAGATTTCTAAGTTTCCTGGGGAGGCACTTGGCATAACCAAGTGTTCAAATCTTACCCAAAGGCATCCCAATGGAGGGGAAGAGAGGCTCAGCCGGTCAACTGTTCCCAGAAGTCAGAAGCTATCTTCCCTTACGTGATGGTATCTTCCCTAACATCCGCTCTCCCTTAAGCTAATTTATACCATTTTTTATCTTGAGCTTGAGTGATTCTAGTCATATATGCCTTTGTTACAATTGGTGTGAAATTTTCTAGCTTTGCTTTTGAAGGTATAGACTAGAAAAATTTAAAGCACAAGCTCAGTGAGGCATGGTTACACCTTAGAAGCAGATAGCTTTTGGAATGGCGGTGTGTTATGGTATTATGATATTATAATGGGAAAAGTTCACCAAAAGGACAGCATTTGGTCAAAAACACGGCAGGCCGTTGTCCCAGGGTAGTAAATATGCAGTTTATTGATCTTATTGGAGCAGCTGAGGGAACTGGGGTTGTTTACTCTGGAGAAGAGAAGGCTCAGGGAAGACCTCATTGTTCTCTACAACTACCCGAAAGGAAGTTGTGGGGAGCTGGGGTCGGCCTCTTCTCGCAGATAACCAGCGATAGGACAAGAGGGAATGCCCTCAAGTTGCGCCAGGGGAAGTTCAAGTTGGAAATCAGGAGAAATTTCTTCTCAGAAAGAGTAGTTAAGAATTGGAATGGGTTGCCCAGGGAGGTGATGGAGTCACCGTCCCTGGGGGTGTTTAAGAAAAGGTTGGATGTGGTACTTAGGGACATGGTTTAGTGGGTAATATTGGTGGTAGGGGGATGGTTGGACCAGATGATCTTGGAGGTCTTTTCTAACCTTAATGATTCTATGATTCCCATTTCTCCTCATGTGTGTCCTCATGTCTCCTGCCCCTAGCTGCTACCACCTGTTGTCAAATTTTTGTACAGAGTTCTCATGTGCTCCTCAGGTTGAAGTTTTGTCATGTGGTGGGTTGCTTTCATCAGTTGCTAAGCTGGCTGTTCATGGCCTATGCATGGACAGATCTGTTCTGCACTCTCTGCTACCAAAACCCTGCCATTTATCCTAAATACAGATGTACAGCCTGTGAGTACTTCAAGGGAATCTTTGTGGCCAGCTGTTGCTGAAATGTGAAGCATCACTGAGCCAAAAAGGGAAAATCAGATGATGTATTGAACTAAGCATTTCAAAAATATAATCTTGGTATTGACTTAACTGCATCGCACATATTTAATAACCCAAAATATTGTACATTTTGATGAATGTTGTGTGTAGCTAGCACATAATATGTATTGACCTAAACAAAGCTTTTTACTTTTCAAATGCTCATGTATAAAATCTCAATTTTAACATTGCTCAGAGTATTAAATTAGAATAGACTAGGATGATTTGTTCCTTAACAAGAGCATTAATGTAGTAGCTTACTATCTATAATTCATATATTTTAGCTTTAAATAGTTAGATACATATTAACAAAATCAAAGGTAAATCAACTATGTAAGCAAACCCAAATTAAAGGCTTATCTACATGTGAGTTTGTCATATGACTTTAATCTCTTGAAACAGGTAGTATCTATATTTATATATATTATAATTTCTGTTGTAAGCTAAATCACAGAATCATAGAATCATTAAGGTTGGAAAAGACCTTCAAGCTCATCTGGTCCAACCATACCGCTACCACCAATAACACCCACTAGACCATGTCCCTAAGTACCACGTCCAACCTTTCCTTAAAGACCCCCAGGGACAGTGACTCCACCACCTCCCTGGGCAACCTGTTCCAATGTCTGACTACTCTTTCTGAGAAGAAATTTCTCCTAATTTTCAACTTAAACCTCCCCTGGCGCAACTTGAGGCCATTCCCTCTAATCTTATCGCTGGTTATCTGTGAGAAGAGGCCAGCCCCCAGCTCCCCACAACTGCCTTTCAGGTAGCTGTAGAGAGCAATAAGGTCTCCCCCGAGCCTCCTCGTCTCCAGACTAAACAACCCCAGGTCCTTCAGCCGTTCCTCATAAGACTTGTGTTCCAGACCTTTCACCAGCTTCGTAGCCCTTCTCTGGACAAGCTCCAGGGCCTCGATGTCTTTCTTGCAGTGAGGAGCCCAAAACTGAACACAGTACTCGAGGCGCAGCCTCACCAGAACAGAGTACAAGGGGACAATCACCTCCCTGGTCCTGCTGGCTACACTATTCCTGATACAAGCCAGGATGCCGTTGGCCTTCTTGGCCACCTGGACACACTGCTGTCTCATGTTCAGGCAAACATCGACCAACACCCCCAGATCCTTTTCCTCTGCACAGCTTTCCAGCCACTCTGCCCCAAGCCTGTAGCGTTGCATGGGGTTGTTGTGGCCAAAGTGCAGGACCCGGCACTTATCCATGTTGAACCTCATCCCATTGGCCTCTGCCCATCGATCCAACCTGTCCAGGTCCCTCTGCAGGGCCTTCCTACCCTCCGGCAGATTGACACTTCCCCCCAACTTGGTGCCGTCTGCAAACTTACTGAGGGTGCGCTCAATTCCCTCGTCCAGATCATCAATAAAGACATTAAAGAGGATGGGCCCCAACACCGACCCCTGGGGAACACCACTCGTGACAAGTCACCAGCTGGATTTCACTCCGTTCACCACTCTCTGGGCCCAGACACCCAGGCAGTTTTTCACCCAGCAAAGAGTGCACCTGTCCAAGCCACGGGCTGCCAGGTTCTCCAGGAGACTACTGTGGGAGATCATGTCAAAGGCTTTGCTGAAGTCTAGGTAGACTACGTCAACAGCCTTTCCCTCATCCACCAGAAGGGTCACCCGGTCATAGAAGGAGATGAGGTTGGTCAGGCAGGACTTGCCTTTCATGAACCCATGCTGAGCGAGCCTGATCCCCTGGTTGTCTTGCACATGCTGTGTGATTGCATTCAAGATGACCTGTTCTGTCACCTTTCCTGGCACTGAGGTCAGGCTGACAGGCCTGTAGTTCCCCAGTTCCTCCTTACGACCCTTCTTATAGATGGGCATCACATTAGCAAGTCTCCAGTCATCCAGAACCTCTCTGGATGGCCATGACCACTGACAGATGATGGAAAGAGGCTCAGCAATCATATCCACCAACTCCCTCAGCACCCTCGAGTGGATCCCATCTGGTCCCATGGACTTGTGACAGTCCAGGTGGAGCAGCAGGTCTCTAACTGTTTCCACCTGAACTGTGGGAGGTTTCTTCTGCTCCCTGTCCCAGACTTCCAGGTCAGGAGGCTGAGTACCCCAAGGATAACTGGTCTGACTATTAATGACAGATGTAAAGAAGACATTGAGGATCTCAGCCTTTTCCTTATCCTCAGCAGTCATTTTCCCCCCTGCGTCCAGTAAAGGACGGAGATTCCCCTTGGCCCTCCTCTTGCCGTTAATATATTTGTAAAAACATGCTTTGTTATCTTTTACCATAGTGGCCGGGTTGAGCACATGCTGGGCTTTAGCCTCCCTGATTTTTTCCCTGCATATGCTGGCAACTTCCTTGTACTTTCCCCGAGTTGTCTGTCCCTTCTTCCAATGGACAATAACTCTTTTTCTCCTGGAAACTCAGCAAAAGTTCCTGTTCAGCCACATCGGACTTCTTCCACGCCAGCTCATCTTACGGCACACGGAGACAACTTACTCCTGCGCCTTTAAGACTTCCTTCTTGAGGAGCATCCAGCCTTCCTGGACCCCTCTGCCCTTCAGGACTGACTCCCAAGTGACCCACCCTACTAGTGTCTTGAACAGATCAAAGTCTGCCCTCCGGAAGTCCAAGGTAACAGTCATTGCTGCACTTGCCTGGTTCCTTACAAAGCTGAGCTGTCATTGGTTTTGCAGTGTCTTCTTACAACACATAATTTAGATTACAGATTACTTTTCTCCCAAGGTTCAATCTCCTTGAGGCACACACCTGATATCCCCATCCCTTTGCATCACCCACCACGTGAACCAAGGTCCTTGGGCGAAGACAATCCCATGAGTGGGTTTGCCTTTTCCCAAGACAGGAGCAACCCACGCTGTCTTCCCCATCCACTTCTCTACATGCACTATGGGGACTTTAGCTCCTCCCACAGTGTGTAGGGGTTTTGTTTCAGCAGGAACAGGATGGCTGTCAGACCCTCTGTTGTTAACTAGCCAAGTGGCCTCTGGTAGATTTATGTCCCATTCTTTCCATGTCCCAGCACCCAAGGCTCGTAACATAGTCTTTAACAGTCCATTGTACCTCTCAACCTTCCCAGAGGCTTGTGGGTGATAAGGGGTGTGATACACCCACTCAATACCATGCCTCTTGGCCCAGGAGGTGACCAAATTGTTTCGGAAATGACTCCCATTGCTGGACTCAATTCTCTCCGGTGTACCATGTCACCACAGTACTTGTCTTTCCAGGCCCAAGATAGTGTTTCGGGCCGTGGCATGGTTTACTGGATATGTTTCCAGCCACCCAGTAGTTGCTTCTACCATGGTATGTAACGTTTGCCTTGGCGGGTTTGTGGGAGTGGTCCAATGTAGTCAATCTGCCAGGCCTCACCATATCGAAATCCAAGCCATCTCCCCCTATTCCAGGGACACTTTACCCTCATGTCTTGTTTGATTGCAGCACAGGTCTCACACTCAAGGGTAACCTGTGTGATGGCCTCAATGGTCAGGTCCACCCCTCGATCACGAGCCCATCTGTATGTGGCATCCCTCCCTAGATGTCCTGATGTTTCATGGGCCCATTGAGCTACAAACAGCTCACCCTTACGTCCCCAGTCCAGGTCCACCTGAGCCACTTCAGTTTTTGAAGCTCGATCCACCTCTTCGTTGTTCTGATGTTCTTCGGTGGCACGATTCTTAGGCATGTGATCTTCTACATGATATACCTTTACAGCCAGGTTTTCTTCCCGGACACCAATATCTTGCCACAGGGTAACAGCCTGGATAGGTTTACCTCTGCGCTGCCAGTTGCTCTGTTTCCATTGCTGCAGCCACCCCCACAGAGCATTTGCCACCATCCATGAGTCAGTGTAGAGATACAGTACTGGCCATTTTTCTCTTTCGGCAATTTCTAGGGCCAGTTGTATGGCTTTCACTTCTGCATACTGACTCGACTCACCTTCCCCTTCCATGGCCTCCACAGCTTGTTGTGTGGGACTCCACACAGCAGCTTTCCATTTCCGATGGCTCCCTACCACAGGGCAGGATCCGTCAGTGAACAACACATACTGCTTTCTGTCTTCTGGTAACTCATTGTATGGTGGCGCCTCTTCAGCACGGGTTCTCTCTTCTGTCGGTACTCCGAAATCCCTGCCCTCCAGCCAGTTCATGATCTCTTCCAGGATTCCTGGGCGGTTGGGTTTCCCCATTCGAGCCCGCTGTGTAATTAACGCTACCCACTTACTCCACGTAGCGTCGGTTGCATGGTGTGTAGTGGGGATTTTCCCTTTGAACATCCAACGTAACACAGGTAGCCGTGGGGCCAAGAGGAGTTGTGCTTCTGTACCAACAACTTCTGAAGCGGCTCGAATCCCCTCATATGCTGTTAATATCTCCTTTTCAGTTGGGGTGTAATTGGCTTCTGATCCTCGATAGCCCCGGCTCCAGAACCCCAGAGGTCTGTGGGAAAGGAATTCGCAGGTGGCTTTGCGCTGTTTCACATGTCCCTGAATTAGAGATGATGAGGAAATAAGCGGTAGAAACAAAAACGTGAGCAAGGTCGAGATAAATTAACTTGGCTACAGTGTTAAAGATGAGCTTTGGGCAGTGGCCAGTTGCTGGCTGGCTTGAGGCGCGTGCCTGAGGGTCTCTAACCAATTGCATGACCGATTCGGGCGCATGGACAGCGCATGAGGTTACGGGGAAAGTATTTAGTGGATAAAAAAGGGCAGTAAAGGCCTTCTGTTCAAGAGCCATCAGAAGTCCGTGTCTTTCATCCCTTCAAATGGTGACCCCGACGTGATCAGGAAGAGAGCAACGCTGAGGGAAGCGTCTGAAGGGACCCCAGACGAATGACTCAAGCTGACGGCGGGACCGTGCCTTTAATCCCGGGACATCACCTCAAGAAGCAGGTGAGCGAGCGGCTGTGGCATTAACTATGGGAGCTAATCTATCGGCCGAGGAGGAGGTGATAGCTAAGGTATTGAATCAACTCCTGGTAAAAAGAGGAGTGAAATATGACCCGCATAAAGTGAAACGATTGCTAAAGTTCTTACGAAAGAACGGGGCCCTGGCAACAGCTTCGGTGGCGTTTGATGTAAAAACTTGGGAGAACGTAGGGACAATTGTATGGGACGCTGTTTCGCGGGGAGATACAACAGCGGTTGAGGTGGTGACGACCTGGCACTTAATGACTGACACATTGAAATCGTGGCAAGCGGAAAAAAGGGAACCGACAGCGGCCGCTCAGGCTACGCAGGTGGGTGAAAAAAAAAAAAAAGCAGTGACTGCTTACCGCCGCAGAAAGTAAACCTGACAGACTTGGGAACAGAGGCGGAGACAATGTCTCAGTGGCCGTCAGCGCCGCCGCTGCCGCAGCCCACAAGGTCAGCGGCGCCGCCCGCGGGGGATCCTTTTGATCCCCCGAGATCGAGATCGTTGGAAACAACTTCAGAGAGAAGCAATAAAGGAGGGGGGAGCCGTAGGGCTCGTTTTTCCAGTCCAAGTTTGGGATCGCGGGCAAAATGACTGGAACCCCTTCCAGTGGGACCTTATTAAAGAACTGCGTAAGACAGTGACCACTTATGGGTTATCGGCCCTGTTTACGCAGTCCCTGCTGGAGAATGTCATGACGGGACAGCTTTTAACCCCCTTTGACATACGACAAATGGCGACGATGATATTAACTCCGACACAAAAATTATTATGGGAACAGAAATGGAGAGATTTGTGCGAACATGCAGTGCTCCAAAATTTAGAAAGGCAGCCGGGGGATCCGCTTTTCAGAGCCGGTATACCTCAACTGATGGGTACAGACCCGATGGCGGATCCGTGCCTTCAGGCGCATCTAGATCCAGGCATCCTCCGGCTGACTGCGACCCTAGCCCTCCAGGCAATGTTAAGAATTCCAGAGACCGGAAAGCCCGCGCTGTCCTTTACAAAGGTCCAGCAAGGGGTGTCTGAACCATACATGCAGTTTATTAATCGGCTTCGCGATGCATCAGATTGATGCATCAGATAAGCAGATTGACAATCAGGAAGCAAAAGACGCCTTGCTACAAAGGCTAGCGGTAGAAAACGCAAATATCGACTGTAAAAAGGTGCTACAGGCTCTGCCCGTGAATGCAACAATAGTTCAGATGATAGAGGCGTGTAACCGAGTGGGTTCTAGCGAACACCATACCGAATCGCTGGCGTCCGCTTTTGCAACAGCACTAACCATCAGTCAGGACCCCAAGGGTCAGAAAAAATGCTATCGGTGGGGAGACCCGAGCCACATAGTCTCCGCGTGCCCCTGGCAGGGGCGGGGGGGCGACTCGCCGGCAGTTCCGCCCACTTTGTGTCCCAGATGTGGGAGGGGACGCCACTGGGCGAGCCAATGCCGCTCAAAATACAACGCGGAAGGGCAGCCTTTGCCGCCGCGGCCGGGAAACGGGAAGAGGAGCGCGGGGCGGGGCCGCGCGACGACACAAGCACCCCCGCCTCCCGGTCAAAGGAGGAACCTCCCCCAAGGGAGGGCTCCAAATGTAATGCTAACGCAGGGTCCAGCGCCACCTGCTGCCACGGTTACCACTGTGGACACCCTTTCAGCAAGAACCAGAGGGAGTGCCGGAGTGGATGTCTCCACAGTAACAGACGCCACTTTGTGGGGTACTCACGTTCATAAAATTCCATTGAACGTCAAAGGACCAATTGGGAATGGCTGTAGTGCATTGCTGCTAGGACGATCAAGTACAACTTTGACCGGATTGTTTGTTTTGCTGGGGATAATTGATGCCGACTATAATGGACAAATCCAAGCTACGGCTTGGACACTGTCTCCACCATTGTCAATACCAAAGGGAACTAGAATTGCTCAATTGATTCTTTTCCGAGCAGTAGGACCAAAGGCTGTGGATGCTATCAGGGGAGCAGCGGGATTCAGGTCAACCGGGTTCCCCGAGGTGTTTTGGGCCGCCAGCATAGCCCAGAATTGGCCAACGCTTACTGTTACCCTTTGGAATAACTCTGAGCACCCACCCTCCAGTCAATGCAAGATGCTGGTGGACACTGGAGCGGATGTTACCGTCATTGCCATTAAAGACTGGCCCTCTGCTTGGCCCATGACAACTCCCTCAGGCAGATTGGTTGGAGTGGGAGGAATGTCAAGCACCTTTCAGAGTGCCACGATGCTTACTATAAAAACCCAAGAAGGTACTACGTGCACAGTACGCCCTTACATTGCTAATATCCCCATCAGCCTGATGGGGCGAGATGTGATGGGACAATGTAAATTCACCATCTCCTCCCCCGAAAATTTTCGGTAGCGGCCATTGATGAGCGACCAACACTCCGTCTCACATGGAAAAGGGAATCACCGGTATGGGTGGATCCATGGCCACTTACAAGAGATAAGGTCGTGGCATTGCAGGAGTTGATTGAAGAACAACTCCAACAAGGACACATTGTTCCAACAAACAGCCCATGGAATTCACCAGTGTTTGTCATCAAGAAGAAGAGCGGGAAATGGAGATTACTGCATGATTTGCGACGAATCAACGCAGTGATCGAGGACATGGGCTCCTTGCAGCCAGGATTACCCTCACCTACAATGATACCCCGTAATTCGGACATCGTTGTTATGGACTTGAAAGACTGTTTTTTCACAATTCCTTTGCATCCTGACGACGCTCCTCGTTTTGCCTTCTCAGTACCAAAGATCAATAGGAAGGAGACTATGGACAGATATCATTGGACCGTACTACCACAGGGCATGAAAAACTCCCCAACCATGTGCCACACCTATGTTGCAAAAGCAATCCAACCAGTACACCAATGCTTCCCGGAGATATACATATACCACTACATGGACGATAGCCTACTAGCTGGACCATCTAGTGATAAGGTCCAAGAGGCACTGCCTGCCTTAAAACAAGCGTTACAGACAGCAGGACTCCAAATTGCGCCTGAAAAGGTACAGACCCAAGCACCTTGGAAGTATCTGGGGTGGAAGATTTTACAGCAGACCATTCAACCACAGCAGATATCCATTAATGCAGATATTAAGACACTGAACGATGTACAGAAATTACTAGGGAATATAAACTGGATTAGCGTACAGTGTGGGATAGACGATTCGATATTGGTGCCTCTCTTTGAGTTATTAAACGGAGACACTGATATTAATGCCCTAAGGCAGTGGACTGAGGAGGCTCATAAAGCATTGCAAATGGTTAATGAAAGAATCTCAGCACAGCAATGCCATCGTCATAGTGAGAACCTCCCCCTTCAATTACATATTTGCAATCAAGAACAACAACCAGTGGCTATTATTGGGCAATGGGACCCCTCCCGTAAGGACCCCTTAGTGGTCCTGGAATGGGTCTTTTTACCCCATCAACCCTCAAAAACTATTGCAACGCAAGTGGAAATGTTCGCCGCCCTAATAAAGAAAGGACATGAGAGAATAGTTGAATTAGCGGGAGAAGACCCCAATCTGATCATAATTCCCGTAGTAAAAGACTATTTCACCTGGTGCTTGCAGAATAGTTTAGAGCTCCAAATAGCGTTGACGAGATTCGACGGAAAGGTTGATACCCACCATCCACCTCATAAAATGTTCTCCTTTTATAATAATATAAAAACTGAAGAGCGGCCGTTGTGCCAACGGCAACCAGTGGATGGGCGGACGGTCTTTACAGATGGGTCCGGAAAAACAGGCAAAGCTGTAGTAACTTGGGAAGAAGGTGGAAAGTGGCAACACCAGGTTGAGCGGATCCAAGGTTCCCCACAGATAGTTGAATTACATGCTATTATAATGGCTTTTAAGTGCTGGCCAACAGTACCTTTGAATATTGTATCGGACTCACAATATCCTGTAGGTGTCGCTCAGCGCATTGAGAGGGCACATTTGAGACATATCCCAAAGGAAAACTTGTTTCTAAAATTTAAGGAGCTGTTATTTTTGGTGGAGCAGTGAGCACACTGTTGTGGTTTAACCCGGCTGGCAGCTAAACACCACACAGCCGTTCGCTCACCCTCCCCCCTCCCTCTCTGGGATGGGGAAGAGAAACGGGAAAGTGAAGCCGGTGAGTTGAGATAAAGACAGTTTATTAAGACAGGAATATAATAATAACAACAATAATAATAATAGTGATAATGATAATAGTATTAATAATAATAATGTGTAAGAAAACAAGTGATGCACAACGCAATTGCTCACCACCCGCTGACCGATGCCCAGCCTATCCCCGAGCAGCCGGCCCCCCCACCCCGGCCAGCCACCCCTATATATTGTTTAGCATGACGTCAGATGGTATGGAATACCCCTTTGGCCAGTTTGGGTCAGCTGTCCTGGGTCTGTCCCCTCCCAGCTCCTACTGCACCCCCAGCCTGCTCGCTGGCAGGACAGAGCGAGAAGCCAAAAAGTCCTTGGCCTGGTGTAAACACTGCTCTGCAACAATTAAAACATCAGCATGTTATCAGCGCTCTTCTCATCCTAATCCAGAACATAGCACCCTACCAGCTACTATGAGGGAAAATTAACTCTGTCCTAACTGGAACCAGGACAGATATCCACCCCTTATTCCATACCATTTATGTCATGCTCAGGTTACACTCTTTCCAATACATTCTAATTAATCACCATTTTCATCTATGATATATAGCAATCATGGTAGTGATGACATACAGTATTATATAATAATTAACATACTACAATTCAACTCATGGGCTATTCTCACCCAGTATCAAATCCCCTTGAGGTACACACCGGACCTCCCCATTCTTTTGCATTACCCACCAAGTGCATCCAGGTCCCTGAGCAAAAGCAATTCCACGAATGGGTTTGCCTTTTCCTGAGGCAGGAGTAGCCCAGACTGTTTTACCCAGCATGTTTCTTACGTGCACTACAGGAACTTTATCCCCTTCTACAGTGCGTAACAGGTTTGATTGGGCAGGTCCAGCTCGGTTGGCAGATCCCCTAGTATTGACTAACCAGGTGGCCTTTGCCAAATGTGTATCCCAATTTTTTAAATGTCCCAGCACCCATTGCTTTCAGTGTAGTCTTCAACAGTCCATTGTATCGTCCAACTTTTCCAGAGGCTGGTGCATGATAGGGGATGTGATACACCCACTCAATACCATGTTCTTTGGCCCAAGTGTCTATAAGGTTGTTTCGGAAATGAGTCCCGTTGTCTGACTCAATTCTCTCTGGGGTGCCATGTCGCCATAGGACTTGCTTTTCAAGGCCCAGGATAGTGTTCCGGGCGGTGGCATGGGGCACAGGATATGTTTCCAGCCATCCAGTGGTTGCTTCCACCATTGTAAGTATGTGGCGCTTGCCGTTGCGGGTTTGAGGGAGTGTGATGTAATCAATCGGCCAGGCCTCTCCATATTTATATTTCAGCCATCGTCCTCCATACCAAAGAGGTTTTGACCGTTTGGCTTGCTTGATTGCAGCACATGTTTCACAATCATGAATAACATGTGCTATAGTGTCCATGGTCAGGTCCACCCCTCGATCACGAGCCCATCTGTAGGTTGCATCTCTACCTTGATGGCCTGAGGTGTCATGGGCCCATCGGGCTATAAATAATTCACCTTTATGTTGCCAGTCCAGGTCCACCTGAGCCACTTCAATCTTAGCAGCCTGATCCACCTGCTGGTTGTTTTGATGTTCTTCAGTAGCCCGATTCTTGGGCACATGAGCATCTACATGGCGTACCTTTACAACCAGGTTCTCTACCCGGGCAGCAATATCTTGCCACAATGCCGCAGCCCAGATGGGCTTGCCCCTGCGCTGCCAGTTGTTCTGCTTCCATTGCTGTAACCACCCCCACAGGGCATTTGCTACCATCCATGAATCAGTATAGAGATAGAGAACTGGCCACTTTTCTCGTTCAGCAATATCTAAAGCCAGCTGAATGGCTTTCACTTCTGCAAACTGACTCGATTCACCTTCTCCCTCAGCAGCTTCTGCAACTCGTCGTGTAGGACTCCATACAGCAGCTTTCCATCTCCGATGCTTTCCCACAATACGACAGGACCCGTCAGTGAACAAGGCATATTTCTTCTCATTTACCGGTAGCTTGTTGTACAGTGGGGCTTCTTCAGCACGGACCACCTCCTCCTCTGGTGATATCCCAAAGTATTTGCCTTCTGGCCAGTCCACAATCACTTCCAGGATTCCTGGGCGACTGGGGTTTCCTATTCGAGCCCGCTGAGTAATCAGTGCAACCCACTTGCTCCATGTAGCATCAGTTGCATGATGTGTAGAGGGGACCCTTCCTTTGAACATCCAGCCTAGTACCGGCAGTCGGGGTGCCAGGAGGAGCTGCGCTTCAGTACCAACCACTTCCGAAGCAGATCGAACTCCTTCACATGCTGCCAATATCTCCTTTTCGGTTGGAGTATAGCGGGCCTCAGATCCTCTGTATCCCCGACTCCAAAACCCCAGGGGTCGACCTCGAGTTTCCCCAGGTTCTTTCTGCCAGAGGCTCCAGGTGGGACCATTCTCCCCGGCTGCGGTGTAGAGCACATTCTTTACATCTGGTCCTGTTCGGACTGGCCCGAGGGCTACTGCATGAACTGTTTCCTGCTTAATTTGTTCAAAGGCTTGTCGTTGCTCAGGGCCCCATTCAAAAGCAATCTTCTTATGGGTTACTTGGTAGAGCGGGTTTACAATCAGACTGTAATTTGGAATATGCATTCTCCAAAACCCCACGACACCTAGGAAAGTTTGTGTTTCTTTTTTGCTAGTTGGTGGAGACATAGCTGTTATTTTGTTGATCACATCCATTGGGATTTGACGACGTCCATCTTGACATTTTATTCCTAAAAACTGGATCTCTCCTGCAGGTCCTTTAACTTTATTCTGTTTTATGGCAAAACCGGCCTTCAGAAGGATTTGGACTATTTTCTTCCCTTTCTCAAAAACTTCTTCTGCAGTGTCACCCCACACAATGATGTCATCGATGTACTGCAGGTGTTCAGGAGCTTCGCCCTGCTCCAGCGCAGACTGGATCAGTCCATGGCAAATGGTAGGGCTGTGTTTCCACCCCTGGGGCAGCCGATTCCAAGTATATTGGACTCCCCTCCAAGTGAAAGCAAATTGTGGCCTGCACTGTGCTGCTAGAGGGATGGAGAAAAATGCATTAGCGATATCAATTGTGGCATACCACTTGGCTGCCTTTGATTCCAGTTCATACTGGAGTTCCAGCATGTCCGGCACTGCAGCACTCAGTGGTGGCGTGACTTCGTTCAGGCCACGATAGTCCACTGTTAGTCTCCACTCACCATTAGACTTTCGCACTGGCCATATGGGACTATTAAAAGGTGAATGAGTCTTGCTGATCACTCCTTGGCTCTCCAGTTGATGAATTAGCTTATGGATGGGACTCAGGGAGTCTCGGTTGGTGCGATATTGCCGCCGGTGCACAGTTGTGGTAGCGATCGGCACTTGCTGTTCTTCAACCCTCAGCAACCCCACAACAGAAGGGTCCTCTGAGAGACCAGGCAAGGTAGACAACTGTTTAATGTCCTCTGTCTCCAAGGCAGCTATGCCAAAAGCCCAGCGGAACCCTTTTGGGTCCTTGAAATATCCTCTTCTAAGATAGTCTATGCCAAGGATGCACGGAGCATCTGGGCCAGTCACAATACGGTGCTTTTGCCACTCATTACCGGTTAGACTCACTTCAGCCTCCAATACAGTTAACTGCTGGGATCCCCCCGTCACACCATAAATACAGATGGGCTCTGGCCCTTTATAGCTTGATGGCATTAGAGTACATTGTGCACCGGTGTCTACCAAAGCCTTATACTTCTGTGCGTCTGACGTGCCAGGCCATCGAATCCACACAGTCCAATAAACTCGATTGTCCCTTTCCTCCCCCTGGCTGGAGGCAGGGCCCCTCTAGTCCTGGTCAGAATCTTCGTTTCTGTGTCTAAAGGACTGCCTGCTGGAAGTTGGAGCAGCAAACTTTTCAGAGAACTCCTTTTTCCCACTTGTTTTCCTTTGCAATTCACGTACCCGTGCCTCTAGGGTCGCAGTAGATTTTCCATCCCATTTTCTCATGTCCTCTCCATGGTCACGTAGGTAAAACCACAGAGTGGCGCGGTGTGTGTGCCCACCATATTGTCTTCCTTGCATAGATGAACGTTTACCCCTAATAGCTGAGACACTGGTTCGTTCAGGTGGAGGGGAAGATAATCTCTCTTTAAGTTGGTGGACCTCTTCAGAGAGTTTCTCCACAGCCGAGACACAGGCCTGTAGGGAAGAGGAGAGATTTCCTTCGTACTGCCGGAGTAATTTAGCCACTTCATTCACTGGGGGATTCTCCTCCTCTTTCCAGGCTAGTATTGCCAATGAGCTGGCATATGATGATGGTGCACTCCGTACAAACTTCCGCCACATGGGTGGTGTACACTGGACTGCATCTGGATCTGCGGATGTTTGTGCGTCGTCTAGGTCCTTATAAATTACTTCCCGTACGGCCAATTCCCTCAGGTACTGAATTCCCTTCTCCATGGTGGTCCATTTGCCTGGTAGACATACAAGTTCTTCCTTGAAGGGATACCTTTCCTGCACAGCTGACAGGAGACGCCTCCAGAGGCTGCAAGATCGTGCTCCATCTCCAATTGCTTTGTCAATGCATGCGTCCCTAGCAAGGGATCCCAGCCGCCTGGCTTCCTTGCCCTCTAATTCCACATAATTGGCTCCCGTGTCCCAGCACCGGAGCAGCCAGGTGACAAGCTGCTCACCTATACAGCGACCAAAATCTTTTCGCACATCTCGTAGCTCACGCTGGTATAGAGTCCGGGTAGTTACTGTTGATTTTTCGACATCCCCATCCTCATCTTCAGTCTCCTGCACCTTTGATGGCCCAGCCTCGTCTTCACTATGCCCAGACTTAGCAGAAGACTGTTTGCGTTGTAAACGACCTGAGCCTCTATACCATTTTTTCACCTTGTCTACAGGGGCAACTTGCACTGCTACAGCTCGTTTCTCTAACCCAGACACAGGGTCTGCCACAGGGGTTGGAATACCCTCTGCGGGGTCAACTTGCACTGCTACAGCTCGTTTCTCTGACCCAGACACAGGAGTGGGAGCAGCTGCAGGAGCTGGAGCGGCTGCAGGGGCTGGAGTGGCTGCGGGAGCTGGAGCTGGAGCGGCTGCAGGAGCTGGAGCGGCTGCAGGAGCTGGAGCGGATGCAGGAGCTGGAGCTGGAACGGCTGCAGGAGCTAGAGCTGGAGCGGCTGCAGGAGCTGGAGCGGCTGCAGGAGCTGGAACTGGAACGGCTGCAGGAGCTGGAGCTGGAGTGGCTGCAGGAGCTGGAGCGGCTGCAGGAGCTGGAGCGGCTTCAGGAGCTGGAGCGGCTGCAGGAGCTGGAACTGGAACGGCTGCAGGAGCTGGAACTGGAACGGCTGCAGGAGCTGGAGCTGGAGCGGCTGCTGGAGCTGGAGCTGGAGCGGCTGCAGGAGCTGGAGCGGCTGCAGGAGCTGGAGCGGCTGCAGGAGCTGGAACTGGAACGGCTGCAGGAGCTGCAGCTGGAGTGGCTGCAGGAGCTGGAGCGTCTGCAGGAGCTGCAGCTGGAGTGGCTGCAGGAGCTGGAGCTGGAGTGGCTGCAGGAGCTGGAGCGGCTGCAGGAGCTGGAGCTAGGTTGCTAGTAGCATCAGTTGCAGCTCGATAGGCACAAGCCAGACCCCAGCACGCTACAGTGATTTGTGTCACTTTGGAACTGCCAGAGTCATGACACCTTTTTTTCAAGCATTCTGCCAGCTTTTTAGGATTTTGCAGTTGTTCAGGGGTGAATGTCCAAAACACTGGAGGTGACCACTGCTCTAGAAACCTGCCCATATCCTCCCACACTCCCTGCCACTCGCAACTATCCCGCCTCAAGACAGCTCTCCGGATGAGATTCCTAAGTAGTTGTTTAACCCTCCACAAAACCTGAAGCGCATTCAGGAGACATAACAACAAGAGCAGGCTGGTCTGAGTATCCCAAGGATATTCAACATCTCGGAGAACCACCGTAACTAGCTCGGGGGATAAGAGGGTGGTGGTGAAGGAGAAAGGGAGAGTGAACAGGTAGGGAAACATGTCTTCCCCTGTCCCCTTCACAGATTGGCTCCCTAACGAAAACAGGCAATAGGTGTAATTGCTAATAGTTTCCGAGATATGGTTTCCAAAGTATAGAGTCGACGTCAGTGCTGAGTACAAATACCAGGTTAAAGTCGTGACCAGATATTTCATCATTTCATAAGCCATTGTTACACCGCACAGTACCATAACAATCTTAAACCAGGGCCCGGAAAGGATAAACAGTGCAACAGGGAGCACATACAGAAAGTAACGCACCATAAAACTCAATTTGGAATACAGGTACAGCAGACTGGAGATTAAGGCAATCAACATCGTGACTAGCAACTATTAAGCAGGTCCAATACTTATACCAATTTTAGTTTAACACACTCTGGTCAGATTTGTCGATATCTCAACCCTTCGTGCCCCACGTTGGGCGCCAAAAAGGACTGTTGTGGTTTAACCCGGCTGACAGCTAAACACCACACAGCCGTT
The DNA here is from genome assembly GCF_964034855.1 of Anser brachyrhynchus. Classification (NCBI taxonomy): domain Eukaryota; kingdom Metazoa; phylum Chordata; class Aves; order Anseriformes; family Anatidae; genus Anser; species Anser brachyrhynchus. Next base: position 16,991,947 of record NC_137704.1, read on the forward strand.
CGCTCACCCTCCCCCCTCCCTCTCTGGGATGGGGGAGAGAAACGGGAAAGTGAAGCCGGTGAGTTGAGATAAAGACAGTTTATTAAGACAGGAATATAATAATAACAATAATAATAATAGTGATAATGATAATAGTATTAACAATAATAATGTGTAAGAAAACAAGTGATGCACAATGGAATTGCTCACCACCCGCTGACCGATGCCCAGCCTATCCCCGAGCAGCCGGCCCCCCCACCCCGGCCAGCCACCCCTATATATTGTTTAGCATGACGTCAGATGGTATGGAATACCCCTTTGGCCAGTTTGGGTCAGCTGTCCTGGGTCTGTCCCCTCCCAGCTCCTGCTGCACCCCCAGCCTGCTCGCTGGCAGGACAGAGCGAGAAGCCGAAAAGTCCTTGGCCTGGTGTAAACACTGCTCTGCAACAATTAAAACATCAGCATGTTATCAGCGCTCTTCTCATCCTAATCCAAAACACAGCACCCTACCAGCTACTATGAGGGAAAATTAACTCTGTCCTAACTGGAACCAGGACACGCTGGAACTTTAGGTTCGTCGGTAGGGGTGCGTTGGCTTGGGGACCTCCAGACAGGGACCGCAGAATCAGCGGGGTGCGCCTCCCCTGGGAGGGATCCAGCCAAGCTACCACTATCGGAGTCACGGCACCAGTTTGTTATAAATTAGTTCTGGTAGAAATCGTTCCCAACACATCGTGGGTAAGGTAGAGTGAATTTCAATTTATTTGAGCATTTCAGCAAGCAGCGATAAGTAAAACAGCGCTGGGCGGCCGGGGAGTCTCCTGCTCCGCCAATGGCGCACACCTAAGCCCGCCAGAGTCTCGATTTATGGCCTAGTAGTTCTGGATTTAGTAGCACCTCCTGGTGTCTCCTACGACTGTGCGGCCTGTTGCTAGGGGGTCTTCGTCAGTCCTCTGGTGGTCGTGGGGATGAAGATCGTCGTCTTCCTCTGCGTTGGGGTCATGACTTTGCTGCGGTATGTGTGTTCTCATGCGAGGGGGAATGCCATTTTGCCCTTATTTGGAGCTGGTTTCTACTGCAATTGTTAACAGGAAGTTCCCATACTTGTTTTTTTCCTTCAACAGGATATTGGGGGTATAAGCAATCAACCGTTGAAACCTCCCATCAGCAACATTTAATGAACAAACAAGGCTTTACCCATTACACTCTAGAGTAAAAGATGTCTTATTTTCTCATCTTTTTTTGCAAAGATGAGAATGATAAAATCCCCAGGGAGAACAAAGTTATGTTCTCTGGATGCTTCTTTGGACATAGGTTTTTTTCTATATATGGCAGCGCTATAGGGGAAGAGGAGGAGAAAAACATGGAAAGAAGCTGGTAGGAAAATGCATGTTTTTTCTTGACCCTAACACTTCTTGGGTGTGCTGGGAATAGCTTTGTTTGGGATTGTCAGATTCTCCCTTTCCATGCAAAGGATTTGTCATACTTACGTTTCCATGTTACTAGTATATGGTATTCCTTGTACATAAAAGATAAATGCTTCAAGGAGTGTGGCTTTGCTCTTTCTTCTTCTTCTGTTGTTACTACTTCTGCTATTTGATATGGTAAGTATCTGCCATAATACATCCAGTAATTATTTACTTGTGGGACCCAGGAAAGAAACACAATGCCTTAGCCACCAGTCTACCAACACTTGAAAGACAATGTCTGGAATCTCTTAGGCAGTTTTCCTTCCTATCTTTTTTTTTTCTCAGTTGGCAAAACGGAGGCCACAGAAAGAATGATGTGGGTTAGGGTTTATAGAAGTGTCCTCCCCTGAAGTTTAGAGGGGTGGGGGGTGTGAACAGATGGTACAGATTTTGCTATGTGGAGTGGCATGGCAAAATTTGCCAGGCTCTGGGGTTTTCTGCTTTTTTTTTTTTTTTTGCTCATTTGCTGTTGATTGTGCTGTTGTTTTTTTTTTTTTCTTTTTTTCTTTTTTAACTTTCTGGGAAATGAAGAAACAAACAAACCTTCTCCCTGAACCAGCAACATGGGATGGGATGAGGAGAGGAGGGGGAAAGTAGGGATGGGGGGTAGGTTCTTTCTTTCCACAGTGGACATGCGGCATGTTGACCTTGTCATGAAACTTTGCTTGTAGTAGGGAAGCAGTATCAGCAAGAAAGACAGGGTGATATATTTTAGGGAGGTTTGAATTGGTGTGTAAGGTTCTTGTATTTAAACAGTTTTTTTGTGTATGGTTTCTCTGTAATGAGAAATACTTAAAATAATGTTTTACTTAATGGAAGCTGTTCCAAGTTAGTCCAAGTACCTGCTGATTGCAGCTGCTAAAGGAAGATCTTCTGGGCTGCCATACTGAATTGGATCTTCTGAGGAATGTTAATTGTTTAATCCCCAAACTCGAAAGCTCAAGACCTGAGCTAGAGAGTTGGTGATTTATAGGGTTTCTACTCTGAGAAAGATGAAGGTGTGATATCCTATCTGATCTTTTAATAGCACTGCTTGCTTTGCTCTTCTGTTGTTTTTTTTGTGCTTTGCTTGTTTCAGCACTTTGTACTCTTTTCTTCTGCTGTCATTATTTTACTTTCCTGCCTTTTTCCCCTTTCAGTTTAGTTGATTTCTTTCATTCATCCATTTTTTTCATTTTCCTGCTTCTTTCTTTTGCTTTCTCTCCCCACCCTTACCTGATGGCTTAGTAAATGAGTGTTAAAGAAAAGCAAAGAAAGAGATTTACATACACAATATCTTCACTGGGTTTATATTTTTTTTTCAGTTAACTTCCCAATCTGTTTTTCTGATGAACACGAGGTGCATAGTTTTGCCAAATACTGGTGCTGGTGACTTCAAAGTTGCTGTGTCTGTTGGCAATGCTGGTGTAATATACTCTTGCCCCTGCAGTAGTCCTTCCAGCATTTATGTGGGTCTGCCCCTGCTCTATCCCTTCCAATGTTTATAAGGATCTTCTGTGAGTTCAATCAGGAATTAATTTGTCTGAAAAATAGAAGAAAAAAGTTGATTTTTTTTTTTTAAAGCCAGGTCAATTCCCTGCAGAGATTCATAGCATGGCACCATGAAGCAATTTTGGGGGTACATTGAGGGATTGTTTTTTTTTTGGGGGGGGGGGGGCACAGCAGACTGTAGGGCAAAAATATGGGATTGCTTAATTCCTCTGTTATCCAAAAACGCACGTGAAAGCATGTGGTCAAAGCAGAACTGTGTGCTGGGTGATTCGTGGAAGAACTCTACAACTCAAAGCAAATAAGTTATAAAGTAGGTATGTGGTTTATTTTGGCGCTGGGCGCATGCGGGATAGCTCCCAAAGGCATGCGCACCCTAACGCGGCAACTTGCTTTGCTTATATGCAGTAAAAAGTTACATATGCCTGAAGTTTCCCAATACGCCTATACATATTCATAACCTATCCCCGCTTTGTATTAAAATTAGCTCCAAGAAGTCATTTCCATAAACTCCTCCCATCTGTGCCTGCGCAGTGCCTTCTGGTGGTGGTCGTCGGGGGGTCGTGGGGATGAAGGCTGATAACTCTTCTTCATCACCACTGGTTGACCCCCTGCCTTTGTACAGACTCAGCTGCTCCTTGGCTCTTGTCCAAACCACAAGGTCGGTCTCAGCTGGTTCTTGAGACAGGTTCCCCATATTTGTCAGGAAACATCCTCTGTGAGGGGCCCCGAGACTCCTTGTTTCGGTTAATTTGCACAGTAGTAAGCAAAGACACTCAGCAACATCTATTTTAATGCGATTAAGCAAGCCCCCATTCTTCCATTCCTGGTTTTAATAGCAACGACTGCTTTATTTAGAAATCATTAATGTGATTAAACAAGCCCCCATTCTTCTAACCCTGGCTTCAAACCAATATCAAGTAAAAGTTGCTCAAAGGATAAGGATTTGTCCTTAGGTTGCATGACAGTGATGTTTCTTCCATTTTCTTGTTGTTGTTTCATCGTTCAGAGTCTGTGTTTTGGGGGGGGGGGAGTTTTGCTCAGACTGCTTTCTCCAGCAATTTCCTCTGATTCTCACCCACAGAGTTTTGTCCTAATTCAAGACAAATGTCTTCTCTCAGCAGCTATGAAATGCTTACTCTGTTGAATTAAGAGTGAGTGGAAGAAATGGAAGAATTGTGAACCCTGTTGTCTGTTCAATTTTCTTATAAAATATTACCAGGACAAGCACAGGGAATGCTAAAAGGAAAACAGAATCACAGAATCACAGAATCATCTAGGTTGGAAAAGACCTCCAAGATCACCGAGTCCAACCTCTGACCTAAAACTAAGTCCTGCACTAAATCATATCACTAAGCTCAACATCTAAATGTCTTTTAAAGACCTCCAGGGATGGTGACTCAACCACTTCCCTGGGCAGCCCATTCCAACGCCTAACAACCCTGTCAGTAAAGAAGTTCTTCCTAATATCCAACCTAAACCTCCCCTGGCGCAACTTTAGCCCATTCCCCCTCATCCTGTCACCAGGCACGTGGGAGAATAGACCAACCACCACCTCGCTACGGCCTCCTTTAAGGTACCTGTAGAGTGCGATAAGGTTGCCCCTGAGCCTCCTCTTCTCCAGGCTGAACAATCCCAGCTCCCTCAGCCGCTCCTCATAAGACTTGTTCTCCAGACCCCTCACCAGCTTTGTTGCCCTTCTCTGGACTCGCTCGAGCACCTCCATGTCCTTCTTGTAGTGAGGGGCCCAAAACTGAACACAGTACTCGAGGTGCGGCCTCAACAGAGCCGAGTACAGGGGGACAATCACTTCCCTAGTCCTGCTGGCCACACTGTTTCTGATACAAGCCAGGATGCTGTTGGCCTTCTTGGCCACCTGAGCGCACTGCTGGCTCATATTCAGCCGACTATCAACCAGTACTCCCAGGTCCTTCTCTGCCAGGCAGCTTTCTAACCACTCATCTCCCAGCCTGTAGCGCTGCTTGGGGTTGTTGTGCCCCAGGTGCAGGACCCGGCACTTGGCCTTGTTGAACTTCATACAGTTGGCCTCAGCCCATCGGTCCAGCCTATCCAGATCCTCCTGCAGAGCCTTCCTACCCTCGAGCAGATCGACACATGCACCTAACTTGGTGTCGTCTGCCAACTTACTGAGGGTGCACTCGATCCCCTCATCCAGACCATTGATAAAGATATTTAAAGAGAACTGGCCCTAGTGCTGAGCCCTGGGGGACTCCACTAGTGACCGGCCTCCAACTGGATTTAACTCCATTCACATTCATACCTTGGAACTCCTATGCCAGATTCAAGGATATTGTGCTATGAATTAACCTTATAATCAGTTTGACCCTTCCTGAGTTTTTACAAACGTATTCTGTTTATTCTGGACTGCATACATTTTCCCCCATAGCTTTAAGCCTTTCTGAGTTTAGTTTGCCACATGCCACTCTGTTAGAGAAAAATACAGCAGATGCATAGCACTTGGCTAAGTGTTCTGTCAAAATCTGAAACTTCTGTGGGATTTGCACGGGGGCTTTTAGTCTGTTGTAGATAGCTGTCATGTTGTTCAGTTTATACTTCAATACAGTATGGAGTTAGTAAGATGTTGTTGTTAGGAAGTTAGGAAGGACATGGACGTGCTCGAGCGAGTCCAGAGAAGGGCGACCAAGCTGGTGAGGGGTCTGGAGAACAAGTCTTACGAGGAGCGGCTGAGGGAGCTGGGCTTGTTCAGCCTGGAGAAGAGGAGGCTCAGGGGCGACCTTATCGCTCTCTACAGTTACCTTAAAGGAGGCTGTAAAGAGGTGGGGGTTGGTCTGTTCTCCTACGTGCCTGGTGACAGGACGAGGGGGAATGGGCGAAAGTTGCGACAGGGGAGTTTTAGGTTGGATGTTAGGAAGTACTTCTTTACCGAAAGGGTTATTAAGCATTGGAATTGGCTGCCCAGGGAGGTGGTGGAGTCACCATCCCTGGAGGTCTTTAAAAGACGTTTAGATGTAGAGCTTAGCGATATGGTTTAGTGGAGTACTTAGTGTTAGGTCGGAGGTTGGACTCGATGATCTTGAGGTCTCTTCCAACCTAGAAATCTGTGATACTGTGATACTGTGATACTGTGTTTCCAGGTAGTACTCCTCATCATTGCCTGATTCCATCCTTTAAGTAGAATTACAAGGATGCTATTTGGCATGCCAGACAAAAGAGGAATGAGATTATCTGTACCCATATACAGGGGAAGGATTTGCTGCTTTCTGTTCCTTCTCTAGCGATAGGAGCATTCATTGGAAAGTGGCCATGAACTGCCTAACATTAATTTAGGCCTTCAGTTGAAAAATACATTTCCTGCTCTCTGCAGATTAAACTCTAGGCTTACTTTTGTAAATATATACTTCTGTCTCACTAGATCAAATTCCTTGCTTGCATGTTTTTTCTAGTCTCTTTGTCTTTCTGATTCCATTTTAACGGGAAATCCTGTTTGTTAGTGCAAAACCTCCATTAATTGTTCTAAGCTGCTTCTGAATTTGCTTATATACTTTTGTCACAAGTGTGTGGTGACCGCATGCTTTTCTGCTTTATTAGTAAGAAAATTTCTTCTTCCTTCCTCTGGGAGGCAGAATTTGGAATGTCTTTAGCACATCAGTTATAGATCTCTGCTCACTTGTAAGCAGTGGCAGATACAAGTATACTCTTTAAAATTAATGAGAAGCTTTTGCCATGAACTAAAGATATCTTGAAGTACTTCATTTATTACGATCATGTTTAGGACTATAGAATTAAAAGAGTGGTATGCAATGTTTGCTGTTGAACAGGAAGATGGGATGGAAATCATTTGTTTACTCAGTTTACCCAGGTTGCATTAAAATCATTTGTGGTGCTTTGAGATTTGCCCAGAAATAGCAGGCAGCTGAGGTACACAGGGTATTTCCAAGGGGACAAAGTTTATATTTTTGAGGAAGTACTAGAAAAGTCAGAAGAGGTCTGATCACTGAGCTGCAGAGTCAGTACTTGGCAATACCAGCCTAACATGGATGGACCCTTTGCTACCAAGAAGTGCTTTTCATTCGTTGGTCCTTTAAATGCTCAGTGGTGAATAAGTCCATCAGTGGTGTCTGTACAAATCATTTTATTTGCATAGATGACCTTTGTGGAGGTCGCACACCCTAAGTTTATTGCCTTTGCATCATCTCCACGAGTCACATGGACCTAACAGTAAGCGTAGCAGAGAGTTTTTCAGCAGAAATTCATGTTTACGCTTCAGTTTTACAAGATTAGAAAGATATGAAGTATGTTACTCCTTTCTGCCTAGCAATTTGATATCTTAATCAGTCAGCTTCTTTTACCTGGGAGCCTAAATCTGCCAGGCATTAGAGTGAATAAGAGCAATGCCTGCTTCCAGTGCTTCCCCCTGCTCTGAGCCTGTCTCCTCTGTGGCACCGATTGGCACCTCCACGCAGTACTCTGCCCTGAAAGGCACTTGAGTTCCCCATGGCTATTTTCATTCATTTCCGTTTGTCTGACATTACAGCTTGGATAATTCAAATGCAAAATGCCTCAGGGTCTCTTCAATAGGCATGGGCATTTGGGGACTTAGTGATTTTTCTCCACTCGTTCATGTTAAATGGATTTCTCCCAGGGCCTAGTTCCTAAAGTGCTTACAGATCAGTTCTCTAATGCCCATAGAAAGCATGCCAAAGTGCCAGTACTGCACTTGCCCAGGCACAGTTCTTCCATGCTGGCCTAGTGATGCATTTATTGCGATTCAGATGAGGCAGTATGCTGCATTTGTTCTGACGTGACCTTCTGTGTGTTACCAACTTTCTAAGGAGACTGTAAATGCATCGCTATTAAAGCAGACGAGTGATTTGCTTGGAAATGTCTGCTCAGATGTCGTATCCAGTACATGAGAACAGTTCTCATGCCATAACGCTATTTTTTTTTTGCTCTAATACATTAAGCAGTAAGTTGAAATGAAGAAGTGTTCCTAAAATATGAGGAATTAAGGTATGGTTTTAACGTCTAGACCTCAGGTCTCAAACCTAAGGTATTTTTAGGGCTTGCTGTTTAGAGGGGTGGTCTTCTAATAAGAGATTGTGGTGTTCATGCAGGCACCGTAAAATCCTATTGTTTAAGGAGTATTTACATAACATGATGTTTCAGTGTTTATGACATTTAATTCTTTAAAATTGAGACCAATAATACTTTTGGCACGTGTATGAGAGTGGAGAGAAGGAACAGCTCAGAGTTTTTGCTGAAATGTCTGAGAACATTCATCATCAATTTTTTTGATCCATGGAACTGTTTTTCCATCACAAGATAGTGCTTTGTGTGCTGTTCAGTTTATTTACAGTCTACTTCTGAACTAAGAGAGTGAGAAGGTGAGAAGGTACAGAATGTCTGGAATTCCAAGCTTCAAATAAAGATTTTGAGCAGTGCTTTAGTTCTCAAGTAATTCCGTACCTGGAACATACAGAATAATTTTAAACATTAAACATTTTAAACACTCGCTGAGGTGACCGGTACCGGGGCAGACGCGTTCTGCTGCGGAGCAGGGAATCGAGACAGGCAGGGCTTTTTTGAGGCATCGAGGCCACTCGAAGCAGCCGAGGGAGCCGCCAGGACCTGGCAGCCCTCGCAAGGGAGTACTAGTACTGAGCCCTGGGGGACTCCACTAGTGACCGGCCTCCAACTGGATTTAACTGCATTCACCACTACTCTTTGGGCCCGGCTACCCAGCCAGTTTTTAACCCAACAAAGCGTACGCCAGTCCAAGCCATGAGCAGCCAGTTTCTCGAGGAGAATGCTGTGGGAAACGGTGTCAAAAGCCTTACTGAAGTCAAGGTAGACCACATCCACAGCCTTTCCCTCATCCACCAAGCGCATCACTTTGTCATAGAAGGAGATCGGGTTCGTCAAGCAGGACCTGCCTTTCTTAAATCCATGCTGACTGGGCCTGATCGCCTGGGTGCCCTGCAAGTGCCGCGTGATGACACTCAAGATAATCTGCTCCATGAGCTTCCCTGGCACTGACGTCAAACTAACAGGCCTATAGTTTTCCGGGTCTACCTTTTGGCCCCTCTTGTAGATGGGCGTCACATTTGCTAGCCGCCAGTCGACTGGGACCTCCCCCGATAGCCAGGACTGCCGATAAATGTCGATGGAAAGTGGCTTGGCCAGTTCTTCCACCAGTTCTCTCATTACCCTCGGGTGGATCCCATCCGGCCCCATCGACTTGCGTACATCCAAGTGTTGTAGCAGGTCGCCAACCATTTCCTCATGGATAGCGAGGGCCACATCCTGCTCCCCATCCCCTTCCACCAGCTCAGGATACCGGGTATCCAGAGAACAACTGGTCTTGCTGCTAAAGACTGAGGCAAAGAAGGCATTAAGCACCTCAGCCTCTTCCTCATCTCTCGTCACTAAGTTTCCCCCCGCATCCAGTAAAGGATGGAGATTCTCCTCAGTCCTCCTTTTTGTGTTAATGTATTTATAAAAACATTTTCTGTTATCTTTAACGGCAGTAGCCAGATTGAGCTCCAGATGAGCTTTGGCCTTTCTAATTTTGTCCCTGCACAGCCTTACAACACCCTTATAATCCTTCTGAGTGGCCTGCCCTCTTTTCCAAAAATCATAAACCCTCTTTTTTTTTCCCTAAGCTGAAGCCACAACTCTCTGTTCAGGCGGGCCGCTCATCTTTGGGCACGTGGGGACAGATTGCTCCTGAGCCATTAAGATTTCCTTCTTGAGGAGCGCCCAGCCTTCCTGGACTCCTCTGCCCTTCAGAACTGCCTCCCAGGGGACTCTGCCAACCAGTGTCCTGAACAGCTCAAAGTCAGCTCTCCGGAAGTCCAAGACAGCGGTTTTACTGGTCCCCTTCCTGACTTCGCCAAGAATAGAGAACTCTACCATTTCGTGGTCACTCTGCCCAAGACAGCTCCCGACCACCACATCTCCCACCACTCTGTCACTGTTTGTGAACAGAAGGTCCAGTGGGGCACCTCCCCTGGTAGTCTCACTAACCAGCTGCATCAGGAAGCTATCTTCCACGCTCTCCAGAAACCTCCTAGACTGCTTCCTCTGAGCTGTATTGCATGTCCAGGATATGTCTGGGAAGTTGAAGTCCCCCACGAGGACAAAAGCTGACGATTTTGCTACTTTTGCCAGCTGCCTGTAGAATTCCTCATCCGTCTCCTCATCCTGGTTCTGCAGTCTGTAACAGACCCCCACGAGGATGCTTGCCTTGTTGGCCTTCCCGCCAATCCTAACCCATAGGGACTCAACCTTATCATTCCCAGTCTCAGTCTTGACTTCCACATCATCAAAACACTCTCTAATATAGAGAGCCACACCACCACCCCTTCTGTGCTGTCTGTCCCTTCTGAAGAGCCTATAGCCAGTCAGAAAATTGAACAGACAACAGGGTTCACAATTCTTCCATTTCTTCCACTCACTCTTAATTCAACAGAGTAAGCATTTCATAGCTGCTGAGAGAAGACATTTGTCTTGAATTAGGACAAAACTCTGTGGGTGAGAATCAGAGGAAATTGCTGGAGAAAGCAGTCTGAGCAAAACTCCCCCCCCCCCAAAACACAGACTCTGAACGGTGAAACAACAACAAGAAAATGAAAGAAACATCTCTGTCATGCAACCTAAGGACAAATCCTTATCCTTTGAGCAACTTTTACTTGATATTGGTTTGAAGCCAGGGTTAGAAGAATGGGGGCTTGTTTAATCACATTAATGATTTCTAAATAAAGCAGTCGTTGCTATTAAAACCAGGAATGGAAGAATGGGGGCTTGCTTAATCGCATTAAAATAGATGTTGCTGAGTGTCTTTGCTTACTACTGTGCAAATTAACCGAAACAAGGAGTCTCGGGGCCCCTCACAGAGGATGTTTCCTGACAAATATGGGGAACCTGTCTCAAGAACCAGCTGAGACCGACCTTGTGGTTTGGACAAGAGCCAAGGAGCAGCTGAGTCTGTACAAAGGCAGGGGGTCAACCAGTGGTGATGAAGAAGAGTTATCAGCCTTCATCCTCACGACCCCCCGACGACCACCACCAGAAGGCACTGCGCAGGCGCAGATGGGAGGAGTTTATGGAACTGACTTCTTGGAGCTAATTTTAATACAAAGCGGGGATAGGTTATGAATATGTATAGGCGTATTGGGAAACATCATGCATATGTAACTCTTTACTGCATATAACCAAAGCAAGTTGCCGCATTGGGGCGCGCATGCCTTTGGGAGCTATCCCACATGCGCCCGGCGCCGAAATAAACCACATACCTACTTTATAACTCATTTGCTTTGAGTTGTAGAGTTCTTCCACGAATCAGGTTTGCTCAAATGCATCGTGTGCACACATATGTATTCAGGTTACTGCTGCGCTTACAAAGAAAATTGCTGTGCTTCTCGGTACTCACTCTCATGGAAATGAACCTGGATCCACGTTAGGAATTAACAGACTCATTCCATACACTGAGGATCACAGAGTATAGGCATTGCTAACAGTCCTCTTTACACTAAGGCTTGAGCAAAACACGAGTTTTAAACCGTGCTTCCATTGCGAAGCCTCCCCACCACTGGCACTGCAGATCACCTACACCTTCTTTGCAGTGATGTGCTCCATGCCATTCCAACTTTTCACTGCCCCCACACTGTTAAAATGAATTGTTAATTGCATTGGCCTTTGAACCTTGGAAATTATGTCATGGATTTGTCCTAGTTCTGTAAAACAATTTAAATACAGAAGTAGTAGGAAAAAAAGTTGCTAGGAGTACACACTGGCTTCGTCTTATGCCTTTGTTTCCTTCCCCCCACCCCTTCCTTTTTCTTCAAAACTGCATCCAAAAAGATCTCTTTACACTATTGACATGAAGCCTCTCTCAAATTTTAACAAACTTGAAACATTTTCTAGAGGAAATGAAGAAATCAGTTGGGCCTATCAGAACTCTACAATAAAGCTATTGCCAAAGATGTTAGACAAACAACCAAAGACCCAAACCAGACATAGGTCTCACCATTAAGAAGTGCTCCCAAACAAACTTCAATGCAAGGAATGTCTCTTGCATAACAATGCATTTTTTTCTAGACTTCTAAAACCCTATAATGGAAGAAATTCTGAAAGATTCTGCACGTGCATTTGTAGATAACTTCTAAATTGTTCATGATGAAGAATAATGTTTTACAAATCCAAATCCAGGCATATTTCGCTTTTTCTGGACTGAACCGCTTTTCACATTTGTGAACCACTGAGATAGTCTTACGAGTACCACAGGAATCTAAGATCAGTAATTAAGGATATGAATATTTGTTGTCTTCCAAAAAGTTTAGATGGCATGTGTTCAGTGTGCTCTGAGGCCATAAAAAAGGAAAAAGCAATAAAAAAAAAAAACATTTTTTGTTTTTATGTAAGAAGTGCGTAAAACACAGTATGTTGATTTGACAATGCATTACAACCTGTTTTAGCAGAGTACCTCCACCTACCTAGTGATAATGATTTTGGCTCAAAAGTCTAGTTTGAACTATATTTGAAACATATTTCATACACATGCAGCTGTGCACAAAAAAAAAGGTTGTTTGAGCTGCTACTAACAAGCTCAATTCAGAGAGACAGTTGGTTTGTTCCCCTACAATCTCACCAGGCAGTTGTTCAGAAGGATGTTCCTTCTTGGTACACAAACTGCAATTTCAAATTCTGTATTTAAGTATTCCCACCCTTCACCTCCCAAGAGGAAGGAGATTGGTCTCAACCCAAAGACGTTCTCTCTAGCCACATTAAAAAAAATAATCTTAATTTGAGTGACTGAGATCTGTAAAGTAGGTTTCCCAAGGAAACCAAATACAGCAAATACAGAATTTCTAGGCAATTCAAAAATTTTAGTTATGCATTCCTTTCTGAATAAGTCAAGTTGGACATGAAAGATGTTGGAAGGAACAGAGAATAAAACTTGCTACGAAAAATGCATGGTAATTTATCATGAAATCCCATTACTTGACTTGGTATAACATAAATGTATACACACACATAGAGCTACACATCATTTCTTCCAAAAGAGACATTTGTTGAAAATGCTACTTTTGTGCAAATAGCACTGACATGCAGATATACACACTTCAAAAGACAAATGCATAATAAATTTTCAGAGGCACATAAAGGTGCTACTGAGAGAGGGAGTTAGGAGAATCTTATCAAGTAGAGAGAGAGCGCTGACGGCATTAAACTAGGATGCTACTTAGTGTCTTTGCTAACTATGGTGCATTGTGCAAATTAACTAAAGCAAGAAGCCTTGGGCCCCTTACCAAGGTCAGTCTCCTAATAAGAGAGTGAGCCTATCTTAAGAAACTGGTAGAAACTAGTCCTGCGGATGGACAAGAGCCAAGGAGCAACTGAGTCTGCGCAAAGACAAGAGGTCAACTAGCGGTGACGAGGAAGAGTCATCAATCTTCATCCCCATGACCCCCGACGACCACCACCAGAATACACTGCGCAAGTGCAGATGGGAGGAGTTTATGGAAATGACTCCTTGGAACTAATTTTAATACGAAGTGGGGACAGGTTATGAATATGTATAGGCACATTGTGAAACTTCATGCATATGTAACTCTTTACTGCATATAACCAAGGCAAGTTGCCACGTCAGGCGCGCACGACTTTGGCAGGACTACCCCCCGTGCTGCCCAGCGCTGAATAAACATACCTACTTTACAATCTTACTGATTGTGGAGTCCATTTTCCGCAAGTCAGTTTGGCAAGCCAGGCAGGAGACGCTCTGCTCGGCTGCGGGATCGACTGTGGAGTGGATGCCCCTAGGTGCACCCTGAGTATTTTCCTCGGAGGAGCCTCCACTCTCAGCTGCTCACCGCGGGAGCAGACAAGGACCTCCTGAAGCTGCGGACAAACGGTATGTTTTACAGTACAGGAAGGGCCTGTAAGTCGTACGCGTGGCCGGGGCAGCTGGTAAATCGCGCAGAGACATCTAGGTGTGCAGCATAGTCCCCGTAAGGGAGAAGGGTACCCTACAGGCTGACCGATAGAGCAGTCAAGGGAGATTTGATGGCTGATAGAGTCAAGGGGGATTTGCTTACCGATAGAGCGGCCGCTAGCAATCTTGGGAGTAGATCGAGCAAATCCAAGGTTACCACTGTGTTAGTGTTGGGGAGAATCGAATGGATGTTCTATTAATGTTTCTCAGGTGATGGATCATACGGTATAATTAAATATTATTAAATGTACTTACATTATCAATTAATCTATGTATACTGGAAACTTAGGGAGTACATTGAACAATCAAAAGAATCATTGAAGGGGAACCCTGGGAGGGAACAGGTACAACCTGACCTTGGATAAGGGCCTGGAGATGATGAAATGAGTTGAAGCAGAACCGAGGAGCGGAGAGAGCATGCGTCGAATAGAAAGGTGAAAAGTTTAGCGAAGAGGAAGACTCCTTACTTCATCTGGACGACCACCTGGACGACCACCAGAGTGCGCCACGCATGTGCAAAGGGGAGGTGAGCTAATTAGAATGAAAAGCGAGGCTGATGTTGCAACCTGTAATGAATATGTATACCTGACGCAATGTTGTATGTATAAATAACGGCTGGGAAGTAACGGGACTTGAAGCCAGATTTGGGCACCTGCCCCGGCTTCCAGCGCTGAATAAAGCACCTTCATATAATCACTTGGTGGTTATGTGGTTGCTACGCTGACAACTGCATCCCAGTTTTGGGAGCCAGGACGGACCTGCTAATGACTGTATAAGAAGCAGGAGAAGGATAAGCGGGCCTCCCAAAATTGTGACAAGGTTATCTGGGTAATATTTGCAGCTGCTGGAGGGATATTAATTGGAGTGTTAATAATTGTATGCCTTATTTGTGGATGTCTGGGTATCTCATGTTGAAAGCATTTGTGTATGTGTTTGAGACAACGTATTGTTGTGAAGTGAATTACTCCACGAGGAACACGGCCGGAGACGATACAAACAAGTTCGGTTATTGTTTTAAGTGATATATTCTTGTGGTATGAACGAGAAGTGCAAGGGGCCTCTTTGTGTGATTGCGTGATTGTGCTGTGTGAGTGAGACGCAGCATCGCTGCGAAGCGAGTGCGGAGTTCCAATCCGCGGTTCCATATTCTCCGCGAGGGGAATGGCCGGAGATGAACGAAGCGCATGACAGACCAAAAAGAAGTGCTGTTTTATCCCAGTGTTGATTGGTGGTGCCCAATATACGGGCCCGGCGGTGCATCTTGTAATCCTATTTTGTTCTTAAATGTTTTGAGTGTGACAAGGAGGAAGGTGGGAGCATTATCTAAGTAACAGTTTAGAAGTTTTGGTATATTCGCGGTGGTGTTTGGTCAGTTTCCCAAGTATCGGGGGAGGGGGGGGCTGACTGATTATCAAAGCGGTAGAACAGAGAGTCACTTCTTTGGTGGTTCGGGCCTGAGCCCTGGGAATTTGGTAAGGAGGGGGAGAGCGAATTTATTTAGGCCTCAATACCTTTTAAACCCCCATCTTGACGGATACACTGGAGTGATTCCTTGTTTTGTGTAGGCTTACTAACAAAGTGCATGAGAAAAATTAGCATTCGTCTTGAAATTCGGTCTTGTTGAAATGTAAATTTTGTGAAAAAGGTGGTATTGTTTGTCTGGAAGACGGAAGGCTGAGTGCTTCTGGTGTTTTTCCGAAGTCCTGCGGATTTATGATTGCAACGGGGCTCATTAAAAATCTGAAATAGTGGAGTTTGTATGTGGAAAGAAGAGTTTAATCCCAGAGAATTGGGACATTTGGGAAGAAGATTAGGAAAAGATAGTAAAAACCTGCAATAAAAAGGTTTGCGTGGAAATTGAAACAAAGGACAGTAACTAATATAAATAAATAAAAGGGAATGGGAAATCAAGGAAATATGTAGTATCCAAAACAAAGACGTTTTAAAGAAAGCCTCCTTGGGTGCATATTGGCACATTGGAAGGATATTGTTAGAAATGGGGGCACAGAAAGCAAGAGAACTTTCAGTAAGTATTGCAATCAGTGGTGGCCACTATATAAACTAAATGGCCACTTTATGGATCAATCGACTATAACAGTGTCTTGGAATTAATGTTGTTTTTGAGGAGAGAAGGAAAATAGGAAGAAATGTTGTATAATGATATGTTGTTTCAGCATCTTGGAGGGAAAAGGTTTGGAATTAAGTTGGCCCCTGACTGAGCCTTTGGTGTTGGCATTAGAAAAGTACAGGCTGGAGAAAGATAAAGGAAGTGTTAAAAGGGTTGTTGAAGGTGTTAAAGGTTGTGTGGCATGTAGTATTTAACAGAGCTGTTTCAAGTTGAATGAGCAGGGAAAGAGGATGTAGGAATGTTAATAGTTCCGCCTCAACCCGAGGCTGAGATCTCTAAATGGCGGGTGTGAGCCCTCTGGGGCAGAGGGACCGTGATGGGTCCGAGAGAGTTGTCGTGGAAACAGAAAAGCAGCTAACTCTTGAAACAACCTGAGTTCCTGTGTGAGTTCAGATTGCCAATGGGACCGCTCAGGGAACTGTCAACAATTGCATTCCCCTGACCGACCCCCTCACTGAGACCCTAATCACCCCGGAAATTATGTAAATACCAAAATCTGGTTAAACTGGGAATTGGGAATCTGTTCCAACAAGGTCCAAAAGAAACCCCTATGGAATTTATGGATTTTTGGACCAACTTTGAAATGCAATGAAGAAGAAGAAAAAAAAACACAACTAAACTAAACAAACAAACAGGCAAAAAATTTGGACCTGGCTTCAGAAAACAAACAGAGGCAATTGGCTAGCCTCTTTCTAGGGCAATCGGCCCCTGATGTCAGAAAAAAATTGTCTTAGGCTGCAGGACAAACTTAAAACAGTCAGGAATGACGGGGACCTGGGGCATCTACCCTAGCAGGTCCACCAGTTGAAATAAAGCTAGGAACGGAAGAGAGAGGCTTGAATTTTTTGTTGGTTATGGGAGCTTCTTTCTCTCTGTTAATTAGTCTGTAAATGTAATAGGAGCAATTGGCCAACAGGAAAAGGCATTTTTTGCAGTGCTTGAAATTTAAATTGGGAAAAATGATTGGAATTACAAACAGAGAAAAATAGTCAAGTTTGCTTCATGGTACTAGATTTAAAGGGTGCCTTTTTCTGCCTGCCCGTGGCAACTGAAAACCAGAAACTCTTTGCCTTTGAATAGGAAAATAATAATAGAGGACAGAAAACTCAGCTTACTTGGACTGTGTTACCACAGGGGTTCAAGAATAGCCCCACCATGTAATGGGTAAAGCCTTGTTTGTTCATTAAATGTTGCTGATGGGAGGTTTCAACGGTTGATTGCTTATACCCCCAATATCCTGTTGAAGGAAAAAAACAAGTATGGGAACTTCCTGTTAAGTTAACAATTGCAGTAGAAACCAGCTCCAAATAAGGGCAAAATGGCATTCCCCCTCGCATGAGAACACAAATACCGCAGCAAAGTCACGACCCCAACGCAGAGGAAGACGACGATCTTCATCCCCACGACCACCAGAGGACTGACGAAGACCCCCTAGCAACAGGCCGCGCAGTCGTAGAAGACACCAGGATGTGCCACTAAACCCGGAACTACTAGGCTATAAATCGAGACTCTGGCGGGCTTAGGTGTGCGCCATTGGCGGAGCAGGAGACTCCCCGGCCGCCCAGCGCTGTTTTACTTATCGCTGCTTGCTGAAATGCTCAAATAAATTGAAATTCACTCTACCTTACCCACGATGTGTTGGGAATGATTTCTACCAGAACTAATTTATAACGCACTATATTCGGGAACTGTGATCTTGAAGTTTGAAAGACCCCTTCGGGAAAAGGGGACACTGCTTCAATACACAAATGATAGCTACTGAAGAAGAAAAGGAATGTGTATAATGGACTATTAGTTTACTAATTTTTTTTGGCACTAATACTGTGAACCCAGCCTCTTTCCTTAGTAACAGAGTTTCCAGATCACCCATTCATGATCGCATCAAGACCACGGACGCGGTATACTCCAGGTGACCAGACTTAAAGGATACAGCCCCAGAAGATGGTATATGGCGGAGGATTGGTATACAGATGGCAGCAGCTTCGTCTGCCAGGGACTTCACCTCACAGGATATGCAGTAACAAACATCAGCCCCAAAGGTGGAAATCATTGCCTTGATAAGAGCTTTTGAGCTGGCATACATTTGGACAGATTTGAAATATGCCTTTGGTGTGGTGCATGCACATGGGGCAATTTGGAAGGAGAGAGGACTTTTATCTTCCTCAATTAAACATGCAGAAGAGATACTGAAATTACTCCAAGCAGTATACCTGCCTACATCAAGCAGAAGATACTGATATTGAAAGGGGAAATAGATTGCCTGATGCAGGAGCCAAAGGGGTGGCAGAACGGGCATCTGAGAGTCAAATTTTGGCACTAGTACCAGGAACAGAAAACCAGGCATTAACAAAAGCTTTAGAAAATGAAGTAGAATATTTTAAGATGTAAACGGAAAATGTTACCTGCAGGTTTAACGTAAATAAATGACGGGAGAATTGTGATACCATATTAAATTGAATGGTAATTGGAGAACATAATAAAGCATGCTGGGGAGCTGAAGTAGTATAACAGATTTTAAATAGAAAATGGATAGGTATATATATGAATATTATATATATATATAATTATATATATAATATATATTATATATCATATATATTACTATATATGAATAGGCATATTGTGAAACTTCATGCATACGTAACTCTTTACTGCATATAACCAAGGCAAGTTGCCACGTCAGGCGCGCACGACTTTGGCGGGACTACCCCCCTTGTGCTGCCCAGCGCTGAATAAACATACCTACTTTACAATCTTACTGATTGTGGAGTCCGTTTTCTGCAAGTCACTATCAGTATCTTAGAACAAGTATTGGAAAATGTTATTCAATAAATTGTGCTGTCAAAGCACTTAAATACTTATATAAAAAAGAAATATACAAATATTTACATACGTATGTTTGTATCTGTACCAGGAACAGAGGGCCAGGCATGACTGTTGAATTGTTTTTCTTTGGCCATTAATTTAACACAGACTGGGATTCTGGGGACAAGATTTTAAAGTGGTGTGCTGCTGTGGTGGCTTTACTCGTGTGGGCAGCCAAGTTCCACTACAACCGCTCTCTCACTCCCCCTCCTCAAAGGGAAATGGGAGAAAATAAAATGCAAAGGGCTCAAGGGTTGAGATAAGGACGGGGAGATCACTCAACAATTATCATGACGGGCAAAATAGGCTCAGAGTAGGGAGGTAGTAAGATTTATTGCCTATTACTAACAAGCTAGAGAAGTGAGAAACAAAGGAAAGAAATCAATAACGCCTTTGCCCCATCCACCCTCTTCCACCTCCTCCCCCCAAGCAGCGCAGGGGGACGGGGGAATGGGGGTTATGGTCAGTCTATAGCACTTCCTCTCCACCGCTCTTTCTTGGTCACTCTCGTCCCCTGCACTGTGGGGTCCCTCCCATGGGATGCAGTCCTTCCCAAACAGATCCTGCGTGGGCTTCCCACAGGCAGCAGCTCTTCAAGAACTGCTCCAGATATGGGTCCGTACCACGGGGTCCATCCATCAGAAGCAAACTGCTCCAGCCTGGGTTCCCCACGGGTGGCAGCTCCTGCCACGTCACCTGCTCCTGCGTGGGCTCCACTCCACGGGCTCCTCTCCACGGGTCTGGCCCAGAATCTGCTCCGGCAGGGGTCCTCCACAGGCTGAAGCCTCCATTAGTGCAGGTTCACCTGCTCCACCATGGTCTCCTCCACGGGCTGCAGCGTGGAACCTTGCTGTGGTACTTCATGGTGCGTTGAGTCTAACTAGGATGGAGTCACCTTTCCTGCAGCAGCCCACACAGTGCTGTGCTCTGCACTCGTAGCTGGAACAGCACTGGTATCACTCCAGTGTTGTGTCTATTGCTGCATAGTGCTGGCACAGCATCAGGACTCCCTCCAAGCCCCCAAGAGCCAGCAGGCTGGGGGTGGGCAAGTGATGGGGAGGGGACATCGCCAGGGCAGCTGACCTAAACCAACCAAAGGGATATTCCATAACACCTGATGTCACACTCAGCAATAAAAAGGGGGGCTCTCGTGGGGGAGGGGGCTGTCCTCCTGAACAACCGCTACACCTTTTGAGGCCCTGCTTCCCAGGACGTGCCCGAACATCACTCGTTGAAGGGAAGTAGAGAATAACTTTTTTTTTTCTTTTTCTCTGTGCTTCCACGTGGCCTCATTGTTTCTTTTGTTTCTTTTTCTCCCCATTCCCTTTCCCTTTAATTAAATCATTCTGATCTCAAACCTCGAGTTCTTTGTGTTGTATTTTCTCCCCCTTCCTCTTTGAGGAGGGGGGGGAGTGAGACAGCGGTTGTGGTGGAGCTCAGCTGCCCACCCGAGTAAAACCACCACAGTCCTTTTTGGTGCCCAACATGGGGCTAGAGGGTTGAGATAACAGTAGAACTGATAAAAGTATTTACAACTAACATACTTGCTAGTCACAATGTTCGGTTTGCTCTTAATATTCTTCTGTGTGACTATGTTGTATGTAATCCGTTCTCTTTTCTCCTCTATATCCGATCGGAGAAAGTGTTGAAATCTGTGTTTGGTTTCTTTATCATGCTGTGCTGTAACATGATGGCCTTCAGTTTCGTCTGGTACTCAGGCCCTGCATTGTTATCATTCTGGTCTCCTGGAGATTATCTTTTTGGAAATATTAAGAATTGCACCGCCTTCTTTTTCTCCCCTAGCAGTCAATTTGTAAATAATATCGGGAGTGGTGCCTTCTTCTTCTCTCCCTGTGGGCTAATTGCAGCAGCCTTTGAGTATTTTGGATACCCTTGGTCGGATGTTATCCTCCTATTACTAGTTCTAGAGTTTTTCTTCCTCCCTAAGGTTAAACAATTTATTAAGAATATCATCGACGGACCTGCCCCGAGACAAAGTAGTTGTGGGTGGCAAGGTGTGTGGGGGAATATGGGCAGGTACCTGTCACGGTTGTCTCCTCCGATGGTTTTTCACTTCACCCCTGAACAAGTGCGAAATCCAAGAAAACTGGTAGAATGTTTGAAAGACGTATGCCCTGACCCTGGCAATACCAGAAAACTCCACTAGCTTGCTGCACTCTGCTGGGGTCTGGCTTATGCCTATCAAATGTCAATTAACACTGCCCAGCACCCTCAAGGGGATAGGGAAATTTCTGAATTCGATGATGAGATAACACACACTGTGACCACCCCAGAGGACCAACCATCTGTGGTATCAGTCGCCCCTATAGTTAAGACAAAACAATGGAAATGGAAGTCAGCTCGTTTAGTAAGGGAAGAAGCCTCTCCTAAGAAGGAGGGAGAAGAGAAAAAGGCAGGCAGCTCTAAAGCGGCGTCATCACAACAACATCAGGGAGAAGAGTCAGAAATCATAAATTAATCAGAAACCACTCGATCTCTATCCTTAAGTGAGTTGTGAGAAATACGAAAGGATTTCAGTTGTCATCCAGGTGAGCACATCCTCACCTGGCTGCTTCGATGCTGGGACACTGGGGCCAATAGCCAACAGCTAGAAGGCAGTGAAGCCAAGCAGCTGGGATCCCTCTCTAGAGAAAGGGTCATTGATAGAGTAATTGGGAGAGAGGCACAGGTTCTCAGCCTCTGGAGGCGACTCCTGGCAGCTGTGAAAGAAAGGTATCCCCACAAGGAATATACTGTATATCAAGTAGGCAAGTGGACCACTATGGACAAAGGTCTCCAGCAACTGAGGGAATTAGCTGTGCTGGAGATGATTTATAGTGATTTGGACAATGCTCAGACACCTAAAGACCCTGATGAAGTCCAGTGCACAGCATTCATGTGGCGGAAGTTTGTATGGGCTGCACCCCTATCACATGCCAGCACAATGGCAGCAATGGGTTGGGATGATGGGATGGGGCCAACAGTGTATACTATGTCCAACCAGCTTCATAAATATGAAGAAAATCTCTCTGCCCCAGTACGGGCCTGTATTTCAGCCGTGGAGAGACTGTCCCAACAGTTAGAAGAACACATAACTTCCTCCTCACCTAGATGGAAGAATCTTTCAGCCATTAAGTGCCAGCATTCTCCGGCTCAAGCAAGGGAGAATCCAGGATGCACACCACGGGACACCTTGCGGTTTTATTTACGTGACCACGGGGAAGATATGAGGAAGTGGGACGGTGAACCGACCTCGGCCCTAGCTGCTCGGGTACGTGAACTGCGGAAAGATACAGCAGCAAGAAAAGAGGCCCCTAGGAGGATTGCTGCCCCAGTAACTGTTGGGCAATCCCCCAGAGGCAGTAGAAGGGCTAGTATTACTCCTGACCCTGATGAAGAGACCTCTGCTTCACATTTGGAAGAATTAATTGACAGATGCTCCAACCAGGACTAGTGGGGCCCTGCCTCTGGCCAGGCAGAGGAGGGGGACAACCGGATTTACTGGACTGTGTGGATTCGATGTCGTGGCATACCAGCACCACAGAAATATAAAGCTCTAGTGGACACAGGCGCACAGTGTACTGTCATGCCATCAGGCCACCAAGGGGCAGAACCCATCTGTATCTCTGGAGTGACAGGGGGATCCCAAGAGCCAACTGTATTGGAAACTGAAGTGAGTCTAACTGGGAATGAGTGGCAAAAGCACCCCATCATGACTGGCCCAGAGGCTCCATGCATCCTTGGCATAGACTACCTCAAGAGAGGGTACTTCAAGGATCCAAAAGGGTACCGGTGAGCTTTTGGCATAGCTGCCTTGAGCACAGAGAAGATTAAGCAGCTGTCTACCTTGCCTGGTCTCTCAGAAGACCCTTCTGTTGTGGGGTTGCTGAGGGTTGAAGAACAGCAAGTACCAATCGCTACCACAACTGTGCACCGGCGACAATATCGCACCAGTCGAGACTCCCTGATTCCCATCCATAAGCTAATTCGTCAACTGGAGAGCCAAGGAGTGATCAGCAAGACTCACTCACCCTTTAATAGTCCCATATGGCCAGTGCGAAAGTCTAATGGCGAGTGGAGGCTAACGGTGGACTATTGGGGCCTGAATGAAGTCACACCACCTCTGAGTGCTGCAGTGCCGGACATGCTAGAACTCCAGTACGAACTAGAGTCAAAGGCAGCTAAGTGGTATGCCACAATTGATATTGCTAATGCACTTTTCTCCATCCCTTTGTCCGCAGAGTGCAGGCCGCAGTTTGCTTTCACTTGGAGGGGTGTCCAGTACACTTGGAATCGACTGCCCAAGGGGTGGAAACACAGCCCTACCATTTGCCATGGACTGATCCAGATGACACTGGAACAGGGGAACGCTCCTGAACACCTGCAGTACATTGATGACATCCTCGTGTGGGGTAACACAGCAGAGGAAGTTTATGAGAAAGGGAAGAAAATAATTCAAATTCTCATGAAAGCTGGTTTTGCTATTAAACAGAGTAAGGTCAAGGGACCTGCACAGGAAATCCAGTTCTTGGGGGTAAAATGGCAGGATGGACGTCGCCACATTCCAGTGGATGTGATCAACAAAATAACGGTTATGTCTCCGCCAACTAGCAAAAAAGAAACGCAAGCTTTCCTAGGCCTTGTGGGATTTTGGAGAATGCATGTTCCAGGTTATAGTCAGCTTGTGAGTCCTCTGTATCGAGTGACTCGAAAGAGGAACTATTTTGAGTGGGGCCCCGAGCAACAACAGGCCTTTGAACAAATCAAACAAGAAATAGCTCGTGCAGTAGCCCTTAGGCCTGTCCGTACCGGAGCAGCTGTGCAAAACATATTTTACACTGCGGCCGGGGAGCATGGTCTCACCTGGAGCCTCTGGCAGAAAACCCCAGGAGAAACTCGAGGTCGACCTCTGGGTTTCTGGAGCCAGGGCTATCGAGGATCAGAAGTCAATTACACCCCGACTGAAAAGGAGATATTAACAGCATATGAGGGTGTTCAAGCCGCTTCAGAAGTTGTTGGTACAGAAGCACAGCTCCTCTTGGCACCACGGCTACCTGTGTTACATTGGATGTTCAAAGGGAAAATCCCCACTACACACCATGCAACCGATGCTACGTGGAGTAAGTGGGTAGCGTTAATTACACAGCGGGCTCGAATGGGAAAACCCAACCGCCCAGGAATCCTGGAAGAGATCGTGGACTGGCTGGAGGGCAGGGATTTCGGAGTACCGACAGAAGAGGTAACCTGTGCTGAAGAGGCACCACCATATGATTTGCCAGAAGACAGAAAGCAGTATGTGTTGTTTACTGACGGATCCTGCCATGTGATAGGGAGCCATCGGAAATGGAAAGCTGCTGTGTGGAGTCCCACACGACGAGTAGTGGAGGCCATGGAAGGGGAAGGCGAGTCGAGTCAGTATGCAGAAGTAAAAGCCATACAATTGGCCCTAGAAATTGCCGAAAGAGAAAAATGGCCAGTACTGTATCTCTACACTGACTCATGGATGGTGGCAAATGCCCTGTGGGGGTGGCTGCAGCAATGGAAACAGAGCAACTGGCAGCGCAGAGGTAAACCTATCCGGGCTGCTACCCCGTGGCAAGATATTGCTGCTCGGGTAGAAAACCTGGATGTAAAAGTACGTCATGTAGATGCACACATGCCCAAGAGCCGCGCAACTGAAGAACATCAGAACAACGAAGAAGTGGATTGAGCTTCAAAAACTGAAGTGGCTCAGGTGGATCTGGACTGGGGACGTAAGGGTGAGCTGTTTGTAGCTCAATGGGCCCATGAAACATCAGGACATCTGGGGAGGGATGCCACATACAGATGGGCTCGTGATCGAGGGGTGGACCTGACCATTGAGGCCATCACACAGGTTACCCTTGAGTGTGAGACCTGTGCTGAAATCAAGAGCGCCATGAGGGTAAAGTGTCCCTGGAATAGGGGGAGATGGCTTGGATTTCGATATGGTGAGGCCTGGCAGATTGACTACATCGGACCACTCCCACAAACCCGCCAAGGCAAACGGTACATACTCACCATGGTAGAAGCAACTACTGGGTGGCTGGGAACATACCCCGTAAACCATGCCACGGCCCAAAACACTATCTTGGGCCTGGAAAGGCAAGTGCTGTGGCGACATGGTACACCAGAGAGAATTGAGTCCGACAATGGGAGTCACTTTCGAAACAATTTGGTCACCTCCTGGGCCAAGAGGCATGGCATTGAGTGGGTGTATCACATCCCTTATCACCCACAAGCCTCTGGGAAGTGTGGTGTGTAAAGCATGTTTGTTCATTATTTCCCATGGCTATATTGAGAAGGAACGAAGGGAGTCGCCAGGTGGCTGTAAGGACCTTGAGGCTCCCTGCCTGTTGCTGCCTCGGACGGAAAGTTGAGAGAACTTTGTGTAAATACTATAACTGCAAAATTGATAACCCACTGTCCTATCTTAAGACAAACCAACATGACCAGTTAAGGAGGGAAAAACACCACATACCAAGCAGAGGAAGACTACGGCCTTCATCCGTGCAACCACCAGAGGGACCGGAGACGACCCCCTAGCAACAGTCGACACAGCCGCAGTACCAGGAAGGGGGGCTACGTAACCCCGGAAGAACTCGGTGATATAACGGGACTGTGAAAGGTGGGGGGGGGGGGGGCGCGCGCCGTTTGGAGGAGCATGGACTCCCCGGCTGTAAGAAATGGTCCAGCAATTCGTGCCACTAAGGGGTTTTGAAGGGTTAACATTGAGGCCTGGGTTTAGGCGAGAAAAGAACAAAGGGATTTCTTCGGAGAAAAACTGCTGACTTTGCACGGATGTGCAGTAACTTCTGACAGCCGGCCAAGAGACCACTAGATAAGGAGGAAGAATAAGAGCCTTCCTGTCTCCCTGTCTCCCTGGACCACTAGATAAGGAGGAAAAATAAGAGCCTTCCTGTCTCCCTGTTCGAGCGGCCCCTGAGAAAGTAACAGAGACTGATAAGCAGGCGACATCGGATTCGGGAAACCAATTATAATAACCCTGCCTCTTTTAGAAGTAGTAATAAATATGTATTAGCCTAGGAGTATAAAAAAGTAGATGCCTTACGTAACGGGTGTGCGTCCCGGTGGAGCAGAGACTCCCGGCGCACCCAGCGCTGTTTGCTTGCCTCTATTCGTTTAATAAATTGTAAACTCTGATTGTAATCCTATTTGGGACTCAGTCATTTATAACAATTGGGGGCTCGTCCGGGATGGTCTTGGTTCCTGAATTCTGACTTGATCTAGGAGGGGCGCCCCCACCATTTGGTGGCTCCTGTTCGAGTCAGGTCAGGGCTAATGCCATCCTGAACCTGAATAAGGGCAAGCAAAGATTTAGATTTTTTTATGAGCTCCCTTTGCCGGCTGCAGCACTATATTTTGCCCGTAATTCTGCGCGCGAAGATCCGAACGAAGACGACGGAGTCGTAAGTATTTAAGGCGTATACCGTTCGGTTGGGTGGGTTTCGGTTGCCTGTGTGTGTGAGAGTGTGACTGAGACGGAACGTAGTTCCGAAGCGATTGTGGAGGTCTTCTAACCGCGGTTCCAATCTCCCGCGAGGGACTTGGCCGGTGAAGGACCGAAGCGATTCCTATAGGATTCGTGGGTGGGTGATAGGTCCTAAACCCCCTGCAAGACACTCTCACTAAGGCAACCAAGGGCTGTAGGAATTGCCACAGTAAAATTCCTAGATGGGTCAGACAAAATTGAAGACCCGGGACCAGAGAAAAGGGAGCAAATTACCAGACATACCACCAGAAAGTCCATTAGGGATAATGATTAGAAATTGGAACGATAGGGGCCCCAGAAAAGGAAAAAGCAAAGTAAAAATGATTCAGTATTGTATGATAGAATGGCCAAAGGAGCCTTTAAGACCACATGTCTTTTGGCCTATTTTCGGATCTTTTGAAGACTGGGTTTGCCAGGCTTTAAATCTACATGTTAACTCAAAGGAACCTTTTAGCCAGGAGGAAAGTGATTATGCAGGATTATGGATCAGGATCTCACGTCCTTTTCCAGCCTCAATATTTACACTAAAAGCAGACGAGAAGTTTGACGAAGAAGAGAACAAAAAAATAAAAAATAAAAAAAAAAGGAAAAAGAAAAAGATGATGAATGGGAGTCATTGGATAACCTACCACCTCTATATCCTAACAATCCACCCCCGGTGGTGCATCTTGTAATCCTGTTTTGTTCTTAAATGTTTTGACTGTGTCAAGGAGGAAGGTGGGAGCATTATCTAAGTAACAGTTTAGAAGTTTGGGTATATTCGCGGTGGTGTTCGGTCAGTTTCCCAAGTATCGGGGGAGCGGGGCTGACTGATTATCAAAGTGGTAGAACGGAGAGTCACTTCTTTGGTGGTTCGGGCCTGAGCCCTGGGAATTTGGTAAGAAGGGGGAGAGCGAATTTATTTAGGCCTCAGTACCTTTTTAAACCCCCATCTTGACGGATACACAGGAGTGATTCCTTGTTTTGTGTAGGCTTACTAACAAAGTGCATGAGAAAAATTAGCATTTGGCTTGAAATTCGGTCTTATTGAAATGTAAATTTTGTGGAAAGAAGAGTTTAATCCCAGAGAATTGGGACATTTGGGAAGAAGATTAGGAAAAGATAGTAAAAACCTGCAATAAAAAGGTTTGCGTGGAAATTGAAACAAGGGACAGTAACTAATATAAATAAATAAAAGGGAATGGGAAATCAAGGAAAAGGGGAAAATCCAAAAAAAAAAAAAAAAAAGACGTCCTAAAAAAGAAAAAGCCTCCTTGGGTGCATATTGGCACATTGGAAGGATATTGTTAGAAATGGGGGCACAGAAAGCAAGAGGACTTTCACTAAGTATTGCAATCAATGGTGGCCACTATATAAACTAAATGGCCACTTTATGGATCAATCGACTATAACAGTGTCTTGCAATTAATGTTTTTGAGGAGAGAAGGAAAATAGGATGAAATGTTGTATAGTGATATGTTGTTTCAGCATGTTGGAGGGAAAAGGTTTGGAATTAAGTTGGCCCCTGACTGAGCCTTTGGTGTTGGCATTAGAAAAGTACGGGCTGGAGAAAGATAAAGGAAGTGTTAAAAGGATTGTTGGAGGTGTTAAAGGTTGTGTGGCATGTAGTATTTAACAGAGCTGTTTGAAGTTGAATGAGCAGGGAAAGAGGATGTAGGAATGTTAATAGTTCCGTCTCAACCCGAGGCTGAGATCTCTAAATCGCGGGTGTGAGCCCTCTGGGGCAGGGGGACCGTGATGGGTCCGAGAGAGTTGTCGTGGAAACAGAAAAGCAGCTAACTTTTGAAACAACCTGAGTTCGTGTGTGAGCTCAGATTGCCAATGGGACCGCTCAGGGAACTTTCAACGATTGCATTCCCCTGACCGACCCCCTCACTGAGACCCTAATCACCCCGGAAATTATGTAAATACCAAAATCTGGTTAAATTGGCTATTGGGAATTGAGAATCTGTTCCAACAAGGTCCAAAAGAAACCCCTATGGAATTTATGGAATTTTTGAATTTCTGGACCAACTTTGAAATGCAATGAAAAAAAAAAAAATGGACCTGGCTTAAAAAAAAAAAAAAAAAAAAAAAAAAAAAAAAAAAAGAGAGAGAGGCAACTGGCTAACCTCTTTCCAGGGCAATCAGCCCCTGATATCAGAAAGAAATTGTCTTAGGCTGCAGGACAAACAACAGTCAGGAATGATGGGGACCTGGGGCATCTACCCTAGCAGGTCCACTAGTTGAAATAAAGCTAGGAAACGAAGACAGGCTTGAATTTTTTGTTGGTTATGGGAGCTTCTTTCTCTGTGTTAATTAGGCTGTAAATGTAATAGGAGCAACATATTCAGTGTTAAATAGTTTAAAAGGACGATTAGGAACTAAGACAACTACAATAATTGGAGCCACAGGGAAAGAGGAAGAATGGTCATTCTTACGACCCCTTGATTTGCGTTTTGGGGGTAAGGAACTAACCCATAAATTTTAGTATGTACCAGAATGCCCGATGCCACTCTTGGGACGGGATCTATTAGCCAAATTAGATGCAACAATAACCTTTGAGGATGGAGAATTAATAATGAAGGTACCTGAGTCCAAAGTAGGCCAAATCCTAATGATCAAAGATAAACCCTTTGTTAATATTCCAAGAGAAGTAGAAAATGCAGTTATAGCAACAGTACGGGAAACAGATGTACCAGGGAAGTCGAAACTGGCACAACTGGTAAAGGTGGAATTAAAGGAAGGAGCCAAACCTGTTTGAATCAAACAATATCCACTTAAGATAGAAGCTAGGCACGGGAATAGTGAAAATTATTGACAAATTTCTCAAATATCAGATTCTGGAAGAATGTAAATCGGAATACAATACTCCAATTTTTCCAGTAAAGAAGCCGAATGGCGAGTATAGATCTGTACAAGATCTTAGAGCAATAAATGAAATAACAAAGGATATTCACCCGGTAGTAGCTAATCCTTACACATTGTTAACATCTGTGAAAGAGAAATATAAATGGTTTACCGTGATAGATTTAAAGGATGCCTTCTTTTGCATACCTCTTGATAAAGATAGTAGAAAATTATTTGCCTTCAAATGGGAAAACGTATTGAAGTTTTTGGACCACATATGGTAACAACCGTTTTGGAACAAAGGGGGGGGGGCACTGGTTATCACCCAGCCGGATGATGAAATATCAGGCAATCCTAACTGAACAAGATGACATAACCTTGAAAACGACTAACCTGTTATATCCAGCAGTATTTCTAGGAACCGTTCCAGAAGAAGGACCGTTGGAACACAATTGTGTGGAAATAATCGAACATACGCCAGCCACAAAGATTTGAAGGATGTACCCCTTGAAAGGTATTCAGTGGGAATACCACACTCCGTGGCACCCACAAAGCTCAGGGAAAGTAGAAAGGATGAATCAAACAATAAAACAACAATTGGCTAAGTTAATGATCGAGACGCAGCTGCCCTGGACGAAATGCTTACCATTGGCACTTTTAAACATAAGAACTAAACCACACAGTGAGACTGGATTATCATCATATGAAATGTTATATGGTATGCCTTATTCTCAAGGGATGCCCCTAGGGAACAATGTAGTTGAGGATCATAGTATCCAGAAATACATAATTACCATTGGAAGGAGATTACAGGAGATAAGAGAAATTGGGATGATGACTCAGACACCACCTTTAGGATTTGCTATTCATAAAATACAACCAGGAGACAAGGTCTTAATAAAAACCTGGAGAGAAGAATCATTGAACCCCCGATGGGAGGGACTGTACCTTGTTTTACTTACTACTGAAACAGCTGTGAGAACAGCAAGAAGGGGTTGGACCCACGCATCCAGAATAAAAGGACCAATAACTACCGAAGCCTGGAGGGTTGAGTCCACTCCTGGGGAACTGAAACTGAGACTAAAGAGGAACTGATATCCCAGCAATGAGGTTCTGCATGAATTAAGGGCACTGGATAAAGAGGACAAGGCTGAAGGGAGGAAAGGGAGAAGGCAAGACCGGGGTAGGACCCTCCACTGCGGCGTGTATGGTCTACCGAGGGAGGCAACCCCTATGGGTATTGACCGCCGAGTGAGAGTGCCTCGACCGGACTTCTCCTACACCAAGATCAGTTTGTCCTGAGAAAAATAACATGAGAACCTTTTAAACCCATAATAAAATTGTGATTAGTTTTTCCAGGAGCTGGATCACCCTGAAGGGCTGAATGGTAACACAAGCTCTGAAAGCGGGCCCAACCCCATGATTGAAGGCGCTTCCCACACTCTCAAGATTGGACGGCGAAAAGGCTTATAATATGACAGGTCGCCAAAGAGAACTGAATTGTGACTGTAAGTGGAAACCCAACGTGGGAGCTTGGAAGCGTGCATATACGAGTACAAACGGGGCAGACATTGTAACAGGACCACTCGGTAACAAGGACACTCTGTATTATCACGCCCCAAAGGGTAAAGATGGATGGGATGGTCATTTTCCAAACGGGACGTGGGCCCTAAAGGGACATTATTGGGTGTGTGGCAAACATGCTTACAAGAGGCTACCTGGAAACTGGTCGGGAATATGCTATGGGGGGTACATAAGACCCTTGTTCTTTTTATTGTCACAAACACAAGGAAATCATTTAGGAATAAGATTATATGATGACCTGAACAGAGTAAAACGATCTATTGATACTTCCTTATCCGGGGATAGTGCCCAAAAATGGGGAAAGGATGAATGGCCTCCTGAAAGAATCATACAGCATTATGGGCCAGCCACCTGGAACTCAAATGAGTTGATATCAGGAGCCCGAGAACCTATTTATAATTTGAACCGAATAATTAGGTTGCAAGCTATCCTCGAGGTTGTAACAAATCAAACAGCGACAGCCTTGGATCTTTTGGCTGACCGATCCACTCAAATGAGAAATGCTATATTCCAACATAGAATGGTCTTAGACTACTTACTAGCAGAAGAAGGGGGAGTATGTGGAAAACTGAACGATTCTAATTGTTGTCTACAGATTGATGATAATGGAAAAGTGGTCAAGCAGATAACAAAGGAAATTAGAAAGTTAGCCCACGTCCCAGTACAAACTTGGAAGGGTATGGATTGGGATTTCTTTTCATGGTTGCCTGGTGAACCATGGGTTAAAAGGATGCTGTTTTTATTTTTATGTGGTGTAATGACATTATTGTTTATACCTTGTATGATACCTTGCTTTACGTTGTTGATACGGCGAGTAATAAATAGCACCCAATTTGTGATGACTTCAGTGGAGAGAAAAGGTGACGTGTCGATAATGATGCTTAAGAAGTGGACACCCCGAGAACTGACTGATGAAATCCAATTGTTACTGACAAAGGTTGAAGGAGAGACACGAATTGATGATTAAAAAAAAAAAAAAGGGAGGAATTGTAAGAAATGGTCCAGCAATTCGTGCCACTAAGGGGTTTTGAAGGGTTAACATTGAGGCCTGGGTTTAGGCGAGAAAAGAACAAAGGGATTTCTTCGGAGAAAAACTGCTGACTTTGCACGGATGTGCAGTAACTTCTGACAGCCGGCCAAGAGACCACTAGATAAGGAGGAAGAATAAGAGCCTTCCTGTCTCCCTGTCTCCCTGGACCACTAGATAAGGAGGAAAAATAAGAGCCTTCCTGTCTCCCTGTTCGAGCGGCCCCTGAGAAAGTAACAGAGACTGATAAGCAGGCGACATCGGATTCGGGAAACCAATTATAATAACCCTGCCTCTTTTAGAAGTAGTAATAAATATGTATTAGCCTAGGAGTATAAAAAAGTAGATGCCTTACGTAACGGGTGTGCGTCCCGGTGGAGCAGAGACTCCCGGCGCACCCAGCGCTGTTTGCTTGCCTCTATTCGTTTAATAAATTGTAAACTCTGATTGTAATCCTATTTGGGACTCAGTCATTTATAACACCGGCCGCCCAGCGCTGTTTTGCTTGCTGATCGCTTACTCAATAAACTAATTCTTTCTGGCTAAAAGAGTAATTTATAACAAATTTGGTGCCATGACTCGGATAGAGGTATGTCGATCGGGAAGCCTATCGAGGGGGGCGCCCCTCCGATTTCGGCGGCCTTCGCCGGGACTATTCCCGTTCGGGCCCTCTACCGACGAACCCTAAATTTCGGGCAGCAAGCAAATAAAGCCGGCAAAACCCCTAGGTAATCTTTGTGCACGAAGGCTGAACGAAGACCCACGGGGTGGGTAAGTATAGGCCGGTGTTCCGTTCGGTTGGGGTTGGTGATCCTGGAGCGCGTCTGTGTGAGACGTCCAATTGCGGACGAAGTGAGTGCGGACCCCTCAGTAGTGCGGTTCCCACATCCCGCGAGGGACTGGGCCACGACCAGGGGGAAGCGGCTGTGTGTGTGTGTGAAGGCGCTCCGGAAGATGGGACAGAAGAGTAAGCCTTCTGGTCCCATGGGTGGGGTTAGGTTGCCCCCTATACCCCCAGATAGCCCACTGGGGTTAATGATTAAGAATTGGAGTGATTCCCCTTCTAGGCGGGGAAAGGACAAAGTAAAAATGATTCATTATTGTATTGAAGTTTGGGGAGGTCAGCAAATTCGAGGCGACCGTCTTTATTGGCCCGTGTTTGGGTCGTCTGACGACTGGGTGTGTCAAGCCTTAAATGTTTATGTGAATGCCAAAGAACCTTTTTGTTTAGAAGAGAGCGAATATGCGAGCTTCTGGCTGGGTTCGGGGGATCGAGTTAATTTGTATTCGTTAAAAGAAAAAGGAGGGAAGGAGAAACGTAAGAAAAAGAATCGGGAATTGGAGGTCCCGGTATCACCACCTCCCTATATCCTGCCCATGGCCCCCCCAGGGCCTTCTAACTCACAGTCTTCAGGGGAGTCGGACAGTGACGTTGATCAGGGGCCGGTAACTAGGAGCCGATTTAGAAAACGGAGACAGAAATCTCAGAAACCTGAGAGCGTGGGGGGGCTGTATCCGTTGAGAGAAATATCTATGGGAGGCCCGCAAATGGGGTATGTAGCGGTCCCCATTAATTCTGGGGATGTCCGTGATTTTAAGAAAGAGATGGGAAGTTTATTGGAGGACCCCCTCGGAGTAGCAGAGCGAGTGGATCAGTTTCTGGGACCCAATGTGTACACTTGGGAGGAGATACAATCTATATTGGGGATTTTATTCACCTCGGAAGAGAGGGGAATGATTAGGAGAGCAGGGATGCGAATCTGGGATCAGCAGCATCAGCAAGGTCCAGCTGCAGATATTAAATGGCCACTGCAGAGACCTAATTGGAATAATCAGGACCCCGTACACCATGGTCATATGCAGGATTTAAGAACCATTATTATACAAGGGATTAGGGAATCAGTCCCGAGAGGTCACAACATTAATAAGGCCTTTAGCGAACAACAAAAAAAAGATGAAACCCCGACGGAGTGGCTAGAGAGGCTGCGTAAAAGCCTGCATCTATATTCAGGGGTGGATCCGGGGACTCTTGTGGGGGAGGCCCTGCTGAAAACTCAATTCGTGGCAAAATCCTGGCTGGATATTAGGAAGAAATTAGAGAAGATAGAAGACTGGCAGGCTCGGGGTTTGGACGAATTGTTAAGAGAAGCGCAGAAAGTGTTTGTCAGGAGAGAGAATGAGAAGGAGAAAAAGCAGGTGCGAATGATGGTGGCAGCGGTCAGGGAAGGACAGAGGAGGATTGAGTATAAACAGGGGTCTGGAGTGGGTTATCAGAGGAAGGTGTGGGGGGGGCAACAGACCAATCGATCGCAGATCGAGGGATGTGACTTGCTTTTACTGTAATAAAAAGGGTCACATGAAAAGGGAATGTCGATAGAGGATGGAAGATGAGAGGATGTTTAAGGAAGATTAGGGGTGTCAGGGGCTCTATTTGCTGGGGATCCGGAATAACACTGAGTCCTTGATAAAATTAAAAGTAGGTCCCCAGCGAGAGGAGGTGGAGTTTCTCATAGATACAGGGGCTGAAAGATCTACGGTCCAAGTTCTGCCTCCGGGGTGCAAAATATCAACGGAGAAGGTACAGGTGATTGGGGCCAAAGGGGAACCATTTGGGGTCCCCGTTATAAAAGAAGTGCTGATTGAATCTAATTCGAAATTGGGAATAGGGTCTTTACTTTTGGTACCTGAGGCAGATTATAATTTATTAGGTAGGGACTTAATAGTAGAATTAGGTATAAGTCTGGAAGTAGTAGATAAGGAATTTGTAAGGAATAGTCCAGCAATTCGTGCCACTAAGGGGTGTGAAGGGTTAACATTGAGGCCTGGGTTTAGGCGAGAAGAGAACAAAGGGATTTCTTCAGAGAAAAACTGCTGACTTTGCACAGACGTGCAGTAACTTCTCACAGCCGGCCAAGAGACCACTAGATAAGGAGGAAGAATACGAGCCTCCCTGTCCGAGCGGCCCCCGAGAAACCAACAGAGACTGATAAGCAGGTGCACCTGGGAGGACTTCGGATTCGGGAAACCAATTATAATAACCCTGCCTCTTCTCGAAGTAGTAATGAATATGTATTAGCCTAGGAGCATAAAAACCAGCCGCCTTACGTAACAGGTGTGCGTCCTGGTGGAGCAGAGACTCCCGGCGCACCCAGCGCTGTTTGCTTGCCTCTATTCATTTAATAAATTGTAAACTTTGATTGTAATCCTATTTGGGACTCAGTCATTTATAACAGAATTGAAAGTCAAATTGTGTCCTCTGAGAGTAGAGGATGAGCAAGATATAAATCCAGAAGTTTGGTATACTCCTGACAGTGTGGGAAAATTGGATATTGCACCTTTTAAAGCGACTATAACCAACCCAAGCGTGCCAATACGAATTAAACAATACCCCCTGTCTGAGGAAGGCAGACGAGGGTTAAAGCCTGAGATCGAACGATTGCTACAACAAGGGTTATTAGAACCCTGTATGTCCCCCTTTAATACCCCAATTTTGCCAGTAAAGAAAAAGGATGGTAAATATCGGTTGGTTCACGATTTAAGGGAAATTAATAAAAGAACAGTAACTAGATTTCCAGTGGTAGCTAACCCCCATACCCTGCTAAGCCATTTGCACCTGGAAGATCGATGGTATAGTGTGATAGATTTGAAGGATGCATTCTGGGCGTGTCCCCTGGAAGAAAAGAGCAGGGATTATTTTGCTTTTGAATGGGAGGATCCGGATACCCACCGGAAACAACAATTACGGTGGACAGTACTTCCCCAGTGGTTTACCGAATCCCCCAATTTGTTTGGACAAGCATTAGAACGAATTCTGCAGGGTTATGACAGGGTACCAGGAGTAACCCTAGTGCAATATGTAGATGATTTATTACTAGCAGGGAAGGATGAAACTGCTGTTAGACAAGCGAGCATACGGCTGTTAAATTTTCTCTGTCTACAGGGATTAAAAGTTACAAAATCAAAATTACAATTTGTGGAGCAAGAGGTAAAGTACCTGGGGCACCAGTTAAGTAAGGGAACTAAGAAGTTAGACCCTGACAGAATCAGTGGAATATTAGCTTTAACGCCCCCGCGAACTAAAAGGCAGGTGCGGCAACTGTTGGGATTAATAGGCTATTGTAGACAATGAGTAGAGGATTATAGTGGAAAGGTAAAATTTCTCTATGAAAAACTCACTAGGGACGGGTTGCTGAAATGGACTAGGGAAGAGGAGCGGCTGAATAAGCTAAAAGAAGAACTAGCACGCCCTCCAGTGTTAAGCTTGCCAGATTTAAGGAGGCCGTTTTTTCTGTTTGTGAACAGCGCAGAAGGCACGGCATACGGAGTGCTGGCCCAAGAATGGGCAGGGAGTAAAAAACCTGTGGCCTATTTGTCTAAATTATTAGACCCAGTTAGCCGGGGGTGGCCAAATTGTTTGCAAGTAGTGGTGGCTGCCGCCTTGTTAGTAGAGGAAGCACAAAAAATCACTTTCGGAGGGGAAATCAAAGTAATATCTCCACACAATATACGTGGAGTACTGCAACAAAAGGCAGAAAAATGGATCACTGATGCCAGATTATTAAAATATGAAGGAATTTTGATTTCCTCTCCGAAATTAACACTAGAAACAACCTCACTACAGAACCCCGCTCAATTTCTTTATGGGGAACCAAATGGGCCCTTAGGACACAATTGCTTCCGAAATATAGAAGAACAAACAAAATTGAGACCTGATCTAGAAGAAGTGGAATTACCTGTCGGTGAACAAATATACGTAGACGGCTCCTCAAGAATAGTCGAAGGGAAACGAAAATCGGGATATGCGCTGGTAAATGGGAAAACATTTGAGATAGTAGAATCTGGACCCCTGAGCCCTAGCTGGTCGGCCCAAGCTTGTGAGCTATATGCCATCTTGCGGGCCCTAAAATTGTTAAAGAATAAAAGTGGCACAATATATACAGATTCAAAATATGCTTATGGGGTAATACATACATTTGGTAAAATATGGGAAGAAAGAGGGCTCATCAATTCACAAGGAAAGGGTTTAATACATCAGGAATTAATTGCCCAGGTTCTACAAGCTATTAGGGAACCTAAAGAAATTGCTGTAGTACATATAAAAGGGCATCAAAGGGGCCTCACCCCTCAGGTTAGGGGTAATAACCTGGCGGATCAGGAGGCAAAAAGAGCAGCATTAATGAGTATAAGACCTATAAAAGCGAGGGAAGATTGTCCAGACTGTGGCAAAAACTTAAAGGAATTTCCATGTTATGCCTGTTGGAAGGATTTCGGCTTCGATGCTATACAATGTAGTTGCTCGTCCTGGGAAAAGGAGGAGGGGAAAAAGTCGCATTGCTATTGTTATTTACACGGACCCATATATACATTACTCTGTTTTACGCAGCCAGAAAAGGATAAAATGGCTCAAATGGGCATAAAAGAAATAGATGGGGGTAAATGGGTATTGCCTGATGGACGGGAAATGCTCCCTAAGTCTGCAGCTTTGTGAGTGCTACGGAGGTTTCATGAGAACACCCACTGGGGAGCTCAAGCACTAGTGGATCAATTCGCTACAAAACATATGTGTATTGGAATATACAACGTAGCAAAACGAGTTATGCATGATTGTCTTGTCTGTAAGAAGGTGAATGCCCAACAGATGAGGAAAAGGTTGTTAGGAGGTCGAGAATTAGCGCACCGACCTTTTGCCAGAATTCAATTGGATTTCACAGAGCTTCCAAAAGTAGGAAGGTATAAATACTTATTAGTGATTGTAAACCATCTCACACACTTTGTCGAAGCTTTCCCGACGACGAGAACAACGGCCCAAGCTGTGGTAAAAATACTATTAGAAAACATTATCCCGAGGTACGGGATTGTAGAAACAATTGATTCTGACCGAGGCCCGCACTTTATATCAAAAGTGTCCCAAGAAACTATGAAGGCCTTGGGGACAAGTTGGGAATATCATACTCCGTGGCACCCTCAAAGCTCTGGAAAGGTAGAACGAATGAATGGTGAAATTAAAAAGCAACTAACAAAACTTATGATGGAGACAAAAACCTCCTGGGTGAAATGTTTACCGCTTGCACTATTGAATATCCGAACACAGCCTCGAGCCGATGTCGGAATCTCACCTTTTGAAATGCTGTATGGTATGCCTTATGATTTAGAGATGCCATCTGATCACCCCCAGGTACAGGACATTCAATTAGCACCTTATTTAATACAGCTTATGAATAGACAGAGGGAATTACAAGCGAAAGTGTTGGTGGCACAGCGTCCCCCGTTAGATATAGCAATCCATAGAATATAGCCTGGAGATAAGGTTCTAATTAAGACACGGAAAGAAACATCTTTAACACCACGGTGGGAAGGCCCCTATGTTGTTTTACTTACCACAGAGACAGCTATCCGGACAGCTGAGAAGGGGTGGACGCATGCCAGTCGCATGAGAGGACCAATCCAGACAAGCGAATGGGAAGCGGTCGCAGGCCCTGATGATCTAAAGCTCACTCTGAAACGGACTCGATAAGTGTATACTGTCACTGTCTATGTATCGTAAAAAGGGGGAGGAGGGGGGCTTTGTGTGATCGGTAACAGGCAAGAGGTCGTGGCTAACCGAGAAACTCCCCTGAAGAGCTCTGCTGCTGCTGAGAAGAACCCGCACCTTGTAGTTCGCTGCAACCGAACTGACAAGCGAGGCAGAGAGTGAAACGGTGGGGAACTGCGTGGCCAGGTAAAAAAAAAAAAAAAAAAAAAAAAAAACAACTCCGAAAATGGGCCCGATCCACTTTTTGCGATACATAGTAATAGGTGTAAGTGTTTTCACTGTTCCTGGGTCTGCGCACCCTCATAAACCTTTTACTTGGAGCCTAATTAGATGGGAAGATTACCATGTTGTGCAGCAAATAATCACCGCTGGGGGCCCTAGCTTTAGGGTCTTACTGTGTGACCTTGTGACCTGGGGCAAAAACGTAGCAAACGTGTTCTGGTCAATTGAGCTTCTATATGTGCCCAAGTTCTAACCCGGGAAGACCGTATTGTAACTATCCACATGAATACTTTTGTGCTTATTGGGGTTGTGAGACTATCGCCACAGACTGGAATCCCGGAGCTGGAGCGGACAAATATTTGAAGGTGGGGTACGGGCCACCAGGATGCAACCATAAGGGCGAACTACAGCATTACGCCACCCTCTCTGGTGGGAGTTCACAGTACTCCAGGTCAGATTGCAAATTCATATACATCAATGTAACCCAACTGGGAGATCAAAGGTGGACCCTAGGACAACGCTGGGGAATCAGGTTTCATGAATCTGGAGCTGATAGGGGAGGGATAATATATATAAGGAAAGAAGAGACCAAGAACCCCCAATGGGTGGGACCAAACCAAGAACTGTCAGGGAGTGTTTTAAGAATTCAGCCTACACAAGGTTCTGAAATACAAACTCCAAATAGCCCAAAACCACTAAAGGTCATTAATAAATCAGTAGGTCAAAAATATGAAATTAAAAATGAAGGGATGACTGAGAATAACATGTGGAAAATCATGGATGCTAGTTATTACTTATTGAATCAAACAAATCCCAACATACCTAGACCTTGTTGGTTATGTCTTGATATAAGGCCTCCATATTATGACGCCATTGGGGATCTGGGAGAGGCCACCCGTTCACGTCACCCCAACCCTCCACAATGCAATTGGGGAAGGGATGTAGGAATAACATTGACGGAAGTAACTGGGAACGGTAGGTGTGTAGGTACAATCCCTAGTGAGAAGCTCCATCTATGCAGTATTACGGAGAAGGTTACACCAGGAAGTAGAGAAAGGTGGTTAATACCCGCAAACAACGCTAGATGGATCTGCTCATCGATAGGTTTTACCCCTTGTTTATCACTTGAACTCTTTAATGTATCTCAAGATTTCTGTATACAGGTGATAATTATACCAAGAATTCTATACCATTCTGAAGAGTACGTATATGCACGGCACACAGTAGCAGAGAACCATTTAACAAAAAGAGAACCAATCACGGCTATAACATTGGCAACGCTGATAATTCTGGGAGGCACCGGGGTGGGCACTGGAGTTGCCTCTCTGGTCAGACAAAGCCAGGAGTTCACCTCCCTACGTGTGGCTGTAGATGAAGACTTAACTCGAGTTGAACAGTCAATTACTGCCCTGGAAAAATCGGTACGGTCACTATCGGAAGTTGTTTTGCAAAATCGTAGAGGATTAGATCTGATGTTTTTACAACACGGTGGATTATGTGCCGCCTTGAAAGAAGAATGCTGTGTATATGCAGACCACACTGGAGTAGTGAGGGATACAATGATGAAGCTCAGAGAAGGATTAGAAAAAAGAAAGCGAGAAAATGAGGCTAAGCAGAATTGGTATGAATCTTGGTTTAATTATTCACCCTGGCTTACAACTTTACTGTCGACAATAGCAGGACCTTTGTTGTTATTAATGTTGAGTCTAAATTTTGGACCATGTATTCTTAATTGAGTAATCGCGATTGTAAAAAACCGTTTAGAGGCAGCGCATTTGATGCATATCCGTGCTAAATATGAACCGATAACCACGAATGAGGATGCTGAAACTCTAATGCTCAGCAGACAGGCATACCAGGAATTAATGAACAAAATAACTAACTAAAAGAAAAAGGAGGGACTGTGGTGTGTGAAGCATGTTTGTTCATTATTTCCCATGGCTATATTGAGAAGGAACGAAGGGAGTCGCCAGGTGGCTGTAAGGACCTTGAGGCTCCCTGCCTGTTGCTGCCTCGGACGGAAAGTTGAGAGAACTTTGTGTAAATACTATAACTGCAAAATTGATAACCCACTGTCCTATCTTAAGACAAACCAACATGACCAGTTAAGGAGGGAAAAACACCACATACCAAGCAGAGGAAGACTACGGCCTTCATCCGTGCAACCACCAGAGGGACCGGAGACGACCCCCTAGCAACAGTCGACACAGCCGCAGTACCAGGAAGGGGGGCTACGTAACCCCGGAAGAACTCGGTGATATAACGGGACTGTGAAAGGTGGGGGGGGGGGGGCGCGCGCCGTTTGGAGGAGCATGGACTCCCCGGCCGCCCAGCGCTGTTTTGCTTGCTGATCGCTTACTCAATAAACTAATTCTTTCTGGCTAAAAGAGTAATTTATAACAGGAAGGTTGAGTGGTACAATGGACTGTTAAAGACTATGTTACGAGCATTGGGTGCTGGGACATGGAAACATTGGGACATAAGTCTACCAGAGGCCACTTGGCTAGTTAACAACAGGGGGTCTGACAGCCATCCTGGTCCTGCTGAAACAAAACCCCTACACACTGTGGGAGAAGCTAAAGTCCCCGTAGTGCATGTAGGGAAGTGGATGGGGAAGGCGGTGTGGGTTGCTCCTGCCTCGGGAAAAGGCAAACCCATTCGTGGGATTGTTTTCGCCCAAGGACCGGGGTATACCTGGTGGGTCATGCAGAAGGATGGGGATATCAGGTGCATGCCTCAAGGAGATTTAACCTCGGGAGAAAAATAATCTGTAATCCAAGTTGTGTTGTAGGAGGACACTGCAGAACCAACGACAGGTCAACCGCAAGGAACCGGGCAAGTGCAACAGTGACATGAGCTAAGCTGATGCTGGTGTCAAGAAAACCAACTTCGCCTGCCCTGAGTGACCACTTTGACAGATGAAGCTGAAACCATCAACAGTTTTTATGAAAATTTTGGGGAAAGACCTATGGAATGAAAAGAAGCACAGACGTATAAATACTTTAATGGACAGGGAACAATGGTGATGAGAATATCTATATACTAAACTATGTGGGACCTGAGTGTGACACAAATGTTATGGAATAAGGGGTGCAGGTTATGTTGGGTCTGTCTGGGATGGAGTCACCTTTCCTGCAGCAGCCCACACAGTGCTGTGCTCTGCACTCGTAGCTGGAACAGCACTGGTATCACTCCAGTGTTGTGTCTATTGCTGCATAGTGCTGGCACAGCATCAGGACTCCCTCCAAGCCCCCAAGAGCCAGCAGGCTGGGGGTGGGCAAGTGATGGGGAGGGGACATCGCCAGGGCAGCTGACCTAAACCAACCAAAGGGATATTCCATAACACCTGATGTCACACTCAGCAATAAAAAGGGGGGCTCTCGTGGGGGAGGGGGCTGTCCTCCTGAACAACCGCTACACCTTTTGAGGCCCTGCTTCCCAGGACGTGCCCGAACATCACTCGTTGAAGGGAAGTAGAGAATAACTTTTTTTTTTCTTTTTCTCTGTGCTTCCACGTGGCCTCATTGTTTCTTTTGTTTCTTTTTCTCCCCATTCCCTTTCCCTTTAATTAAATCATTCTGATCTCAAACCTCGAGTTCTTTGTGTTGTATTTTCTCCCCCTTCCTCTTTGAGGAGGGGGGGGGAGTGAGACAGCGGTTGTGGTGGAGCTCAGCTGCCCACCCGAGTAAAACCACCACACATGGGCTGCAGGAGGACAGCCTGCTTCACCATGGTCCTCACCACAGGCCGCAGGGGACTTCTGCTTTGGTGTCTGGAGCACCTCTCCCCCTCCTTCTTTACTGACCTTGGCACCCGCAAGGCTGTTTCTCACTCCTCTCACTCTCCCAGCTGCTGTTCCATAGCAGTGTTTTTTTGTTTTTTTTTTTTTTTTTTTTTTTTTCCCCGTCTTAAATATGCTCTCACAGAGGCACAAACAACGTTGCTTATTGGCTCAGCTCTGGCCAGCAGTGGGGCCCTTACCTAACACGGGGCAGCTTCTGGATTCTTCTCACAGAAGCCACCCCTATGGCCCCCTGCTACCAAAACCTTGCCGCGTAAACCCACTACATTTGTGCATTTTGCAGACAAATACAGATGTTCCTCCTCTGCCCAAACTCCTTACAGTTTGGTACTTTTGGTTCAAGGTAGGTTGTAAAACTTAACTTTGCTTGGCATCTCTAATGAAAACCTGGTATGGTGCTGAATCTGAGGTGGTTTTTTGTTTGTTTGTTTGGTTTGTTGTTGTTGTTGTTTGGTTGTGGGTTTTTTTGTTTTTTTTTTTTTCATTTTTTTTTCCAGTTTGCGTATATTGCTAATAAGGTCCAGTCCTGTAGATGTTCCCCAGGCAATGCTACTATATTTAGCTGAAGCAATGTGAAACATAATTTGCCAGCATGTCATTAGGTTACCAAACAAGGTTCATGGTAAGATTTTCAAATGCACGCAAATCCCGTTTTCAGAAAGACTTTGAAGTTTCAGATTCATTGAAAGTTAATGTCAGTTTGACTCTCAGATGTGTAAGATTCCTTTGAAAATGGTATTTTTCTCCGAAACCATTCACATGCTTTTGAAAATACTGACTCACATTGAATTGCTGTTCCAGAAACAAGTGTTTCTAACCAAGCACTTGAGGAAAAGAGGATTCTCCAGTTTTATGTTAATCCAACAATTTGATTTCTTTCTTTTCCACAGTAGCTGCCCCTCTTCTTTTATTAGCTCTGCTTTTCATTCAGTGAAATATGTAGATCACCAAAAAGCAAAGACAGAGATTCACTCTCTCTCCTAAAGCAGCTCCAGCTTATGTTATCTGACTGGAGATCACCCACTGACGTGACACTGCAGTCCAACAGCAGCTCGTATGGTTAATTTGTGAAGGGAAGGGGATTTATTTTTTTTTAATGTATGGCTCAAGTCTTCTAGCTCAAATGCCACTGAGTTGCCTGGAGCCATGCCAGGTGCTGTTGGCTGGCTGTGATGCTATCTTCCTAATCGTTAACTGCAAAAAAGATGTTGAACTTTTGTGGTGGCAGAGTTACTGCAATTCAGTTCTGCATCTGTTCATCGGACTTCCTGTGGTTTTTCATCGAATCATATGATTGACAGTGCAGACAGTCTGCAAAGTTCTTGGTCTGTCTAGTTTATACCCCTGTCCCAACCACTAAATCTGACTTCTGCTTTGTCTGGCAGAAGAAAACAAGATAGGTTGCTGTGGTAAGTTGATTCCCCAGAGCTGATAAGTGTTGTCTGTATTTAAATTGTGCAGCTCAAATCCTAGTGTTACCTCTAGCTCTGAAGTTTAAAGTAATGTCTCAGGTTGGTTTGTTTTAAACTGGCCGGGGCTCTCTCCTCTGGTAATGACTGAACAGAAATGCAGGTAATGGCTCCACTGGACCCATTTATCAGAGCAATGAGTTCAAAAACTTAAACAGCAAAGCATAGAGGTGGTGAAGAATGTGTGCATCTTTCAGCACCATGATTCATATCCAGCTGAATGAACAGGGCTGTGAAGGAAAAACAGGAAGGCGATTTATCACATGCCAAGACTTTTCCCCTATTATTAGGACTACCATTTAAGATGCCCTAGAGTGGTGCCTCTTTTCAGACAGTGCTACAAATCAGGTTCATTTAGGTGTCACCAGGTAGGGAGCAAATGCCTTTCTAGAATTAAGTTGGACACAATAACAGCAAAGCAGAAGAAAATGGTTTTCTGCGTTGCAGCTTTGACTTGCTGTCCTGGTTCCAGTTAGGACAGAGTTAAGTAGCTCATAGTAGCTGGTAGGGTGCTATGTTTTGGATTAGGATGAGAAGAGCGCTGATAACATGCTGATGTTTTAATTGTTGCAGAGCAGTGTTTACACCAGGCCAAGGACTTTTCGGCTTCTCGCTCTGTCCTGCCAGCGAGCAGGCTGGGGGTGCAGCAGGAGCTGGGAGGGGACAGACCCAGGACAGCTGACCCAAACTGGCCAAAGGGGTATTCCATACCATCTGACGTCATGCTAAACAATATATAGGGGTGGCTGGCCGGGGTGGGGGGGCCGGCTGCTCGGGAATAGGCTGGGCATCGGTCAGCGGGTGGTGAGCAATTGCATTGTGCATCACTTGTTTTCTTACACATTATTATTGT
This sequence comes from Anser brachyrhynchus, assembly GCF_964034855.1. Taxonomy (NCBI): domain Eukaryota; kingdom Metazoa; phylum Chordata; class Aves; order Anseriformes; family Anatidae; genus Anser; species Anser brachyrhynchus. Next base: position 17,036,700 of record NC_137704.1, read on the forward strand.
TAATACTATTATCATTATCACTATTATTATTGTTATTGTTATTATTATATTCCTTATATTCCTTATATTATTATATTCCTGTCTTAATAAACTGTCTTTATCTCAACTCACCGGCTTCACTTTCCCGTTTCTCTCCCCCATCCCAGAGAGGGAGGGGGGAGGGTGAGCGAACGGCTGTGTGGTGTTTAGCTGCCAGCCGGGTTAAACCACAACAGTCCTTTTGGCGCCCAACGTGGGGCCCGAAGGGTTGAGATATCGACAAATCTGACCAGAGTGTGTTAAACTAAAATTGGTATAAGTATTGGACCTGCTTAATAGTTGCTAGTCACGATGTTGATTGCCTTAATCTCCAGTCTGCTGTGCCTGTTTTCCAAATTGAGTTTTATAGCGCGTTACTTTCTGTATGTGCTCCCTGTTGCACTGTTTATCCTTTCCGGGCCCTGGTTTAAGATTGTTATGGTACTGTGCGGTGTAGCAATGGCTTATGAAATGATGAAATATCTGGTCACGACTTTAACCTGGTATTTGTACTCAGCACTGACGTCGACTCTATACTTTGGAAACCATATCTCGGAAACTATTAGCAATTACACCTATTGCCTGTTTTCGTTAGGGAGCCAATCTGTGAAGGGGACAGGGGAAGACATGTTTCCCTACCTGTTCACTCTCCCTTTCTCCTTCACCACCACCCTCTTATCCCCCGAGCTAGTTACGGTGGTTCTCCGAGATGTTGAATATCCTTGGGATACTCAGACCAGCCTGCTCTTGTTGTTATGTCTCCTGAATGCGCTTCAGGTTTTGTGGAGGGTTAAACAACTACTTAGGAATCTCATCCGGAGATCTGTCTTGAGGCGGGATAGTTGCGAGTGGCAGGGAGTGTGGGAGGATATGGGCAGGTTTCTAGAGCAGTGGTCACCTCCAGTGTTTTGGACATTCACCCCTGAACAACTGCAAAATCCTAAAAAGCTGGCAGAATGCTTGAAAAAAAGGTGTCATGACTCTGGCAGTTCCAAAGTGACACAAATCACTGTAGCGTGCTGGGGTCTGGCTTGTGCCTATCGAGCTGCAATTGATGCTACTAGCAACCTAGCTCCAGCTCCTGCAGCTGCTCCTGCTCCTGCAGCCATTCCAGTTCCAGCTCCTGCAGCCACTCCAGCTCCTGCAGCCGCTCCAGCTCCAGCTCCTGCAGCCACTCCAGCTCCTGCAGCTACTCCAGCTGCAGCTCCTGCAGCCGTTCCAGTTCCAGCTCCTGCAGCCGCTCCAGCTCCTGCAGCCGCTCCAGCTCCAGCTCCTGCAGCCGCTCCAGCTCCTGCAGCCGTTCCAGCTCCAGCTCCTGCAGCCACTCCAGCTGCAGCTCCTGCAGCTGCACCAGTTCCAGCTCCTGCAGCCGCTCCAGCTCCTGCAGCCGCTCCAGCTCCTGCAGCCGCTCCAGCTCCAGCTCCTGCAGCCGCTCCAGCTCCTGCAGCCGCTCCAGCTCCAGCTCCTGCAGCCGCTCCAGCTCCAGCTCCTGCAGCCGCTCCAGCTCCTGCAGCCGCTCCAGCTCCAGCTCCTGCAGCCGCTCCAGCTCCAGCTCCGGCAGCCGCTCCAGCTCCTGCAGCCGCTCCAGCTCCAGCTCCCGCAGCCACTCCAGCCCCTGCAGCAGCTCCAGCTCCTGCAGCTGCTCCCACTCCTGTGTCTGGGTCAGAGAAACGAGCTGTAGCAGTGCAAGTTGACCCCGCAGAGGGTATTCCAACCCCTGTGGCAGACCCTGTGTCTGGATTAGAGAAACGAGCTGTAGCAGTGCAAGTTGCCCCTGTAGACAAGGTGAAGAAATGGTATAGAGGCTCAGGTCATTTACAACGCAAACAGTCTTCTGCTAAGTCTGGGCATAGTGAAGACGAGGCTGGGCCATCAAAGGTGCAGGAGACTGAAGATGAGGATGAGGATGTCGAAAAATCAACAGTAACTACCCGGACTCTACACCAGCCATCAAAGGTGCGGGAGACTGAAGATGAGGATGAGGGTGTCGAAAAATCAACAGTAACTACCCGGACTCTATACCAGCGTGAGCTACGAGATGTGCGAAAAGATTTTGGTCGCTGTATAGGCGAGCAGCTTGTCACCTGGCTGCTCCGGTGCTGGGACACTGGAGCCAATTATGTGGAATTAGAGGGCAAGGAAGCCAGGCGGCTGGGATCCCTTGCTAGGGACGCATGCATTGACAAAGCAATTGGAGATGGAGCACGATCTCGCAGTCTCTGGAGGCGTCTCCTGTCAGCTGTGCAGGAAAGGTATCCCTTCAAGGAAGAACTTGTATGTCTACCAGGCAAATGGACCACCATGGAGAAGGGAATTCAGTACCTGAGGGAATTGGCCGTACGGGAAGTCATTTATAAGGACCTAGACGACGCACAAACATCCGCAGATCCAGATGCAGTCCGGTGTACACCACCCATGTGGCAGAAGTTTGTACGGAGTGCACCATCATCATATGCCAGCTCATTGGCAATAATAGCCTGGAAAGCGGAGGAGAATCCCCCAGTGAATGAAGTGGCTAAATTACTCCGGAAACACGAAGGAAATCTCTCCTCTTCCCTACAGGCCTGTGTCTCGGCTGTGGAGAAACTCTCTGAAGAGGTCCACCAACTTAAAGAGAATTTATCTTCCCCTCCACCTGAACGAACCCGTGTCCACCAGGTAAAAGAGAATGCTTTGGAGAAACTTTCTGAAAAGATCCACCAACTTGAAGAAAGATTATCTTCCCCTCCACCTGAACGAAACAGTGTCCACCAGCTAAAAGAGAATACTTTGGAGAAACTTTCTGAAAAGATCCACCAACTTGAAGAGAGATTATTTTCCTCCCCACCTGTACAAACCAGTGTCTCAGCTATTAGGGGTAAACGTTCATCTATGCAAGGAAGACAATATGGTGGGCACACACACCGCGCCACCCTGTGGTTTCACCTATGTGACCATGGAGAGGACATGAGAAAATGGGATGGAAAATCTACTGCGACCCTAGAGGCACGGGTACGTGAATTGCAAAGGAAAACAAGTGGGAAAAAGGAGTTCTCTGAAAAGTTTGCTGCTCCAGCTTCCAGCAGGCAGTCCTTTAGACACAGAAACGAAGATTCTGACCAGGACTAGAGGGGCCCTGCCTCCAGCCAGGGGGAGGAAAGGGACAATCGAGTTTATTGGACTGTGTGGATTCGATGGCCTGGCACGTCAGACGCACAGAAGTATAAGGCTTTGGTAGACACCGGTGCACAATGTACTCTAATGCCATCAAGCTATAAAGGGCCAGAGCCCATCTGTATTTATGGTGTGACGGGGGGATCCCAGCAGTTAACTGTATTGGAGGCTGAAGTGAGTCTAACCGGTAATGAGTGGCAAAAGCACCGTATTGTGACTGGCCCAGATGCTCCGTGCATCCTTGGCATAGACTATCTTAGAAGAGGATATTTCAAGGACCCAAAAGGGTTCCGCTGGGCTTTTGGCATAGCTGCCTTGGAGACAGAGGACATTAAACAGTTGTCTACCTTGCCTGGTCTCTCAGAGGACCCTTCTGTTGTGGGGTTGCTGAGGGTTGAAGAACAGCAAGTGCCGATCGCTACCACAACTGTGCACCGGCGGCAATATCGCACCAACCGAGACTCCCTGAGTCCCATCCATAAGCTAATTCGTCAACTGGAGAGCCAAGGAGTGATCAGCAAGACTCATTCACCTTTTAATAGTCCCATATGGCCAGTGCGAAAGTCTAACGGTGAGTGGAGACTAACAGTGGACTATCGTGGCCTGAACGAAGTCACGCCACCACTGAGTGCTGCAGTGCCGGACATGCTAGAACTCCAGTATGAACTGGAATCAAAGGCAGCCAAGTGGTATGCCACAGTTGATATCGCTAATGCATTTTTCTCCATCCCTCTAGCAGCACAGTGCAGGCCACAGTTTGCTTTCACTTGGAGGGGAGTCCAATATACTTGGAATCGGCTGCCCCAGGGGTGGAAACACAGCCCTACCATTTGCCATGGACTGATCCAGTCTGCGCTGGAGCAGGGGGAAGCTCCTGAACACCTGCAGTACATCGATGACATCATTGTGTGGGGTGACACTGCAGAAGAAGTTTTTGAGAAAGGGAAGAAAATAGTCCAAATCCTTCTGAAGGCCGGTTTTGCCATAAAACAGAATAAAGTTAAAGGACCTGCACGAGAGATCCAGTTTTTAGGAATAAAATGGCAAGATGGACGCCGTCAAATCCCAATGGATGTGATCAACAAGATAACAGCTATGTCTCCACCAACTAGCAAAAAAGAAACACAAACTTTCCTAGGTGTCGTGGGGTTTTGGAGAATGCATATTCCAAATTACAGTCTGATTGTAAACCCGCTCTACCAAGTAACCCATAAGAAGATTGCTTTTGAATGGGGCCCTGAGCAACGACAAGCCTTTGAACAAATTAAGCAGGAAATAGTTCATGCAGTAGCCCTCGGGCCAGTCCGAACAGGACCAGATGTAAAGAATGTGCTCTACACCGCAGCCGGGGAGAATGGTCCCACCTGGAGCCTCTGGCAGAAAGAACCTGGGGAAACTCGAGGTCGACCCCTGGGGTTTTGGAGTCGGGGATACAGAGGATCTGAAGCCCGCTATACTCCAACTGAAAAGGAGATATTGGCAGCATATGAAGGAGTTCGATCTGCTTCGGAAGTGGTCGGTACTGAAGCGCAGCTCCTCCTGGCACCCCGACTGCCGGTACTAGGCTGGATGTTCAAAGGAAGGGTCCCCTCTACACATCATGCAACTGATGCTACATGGAGCAAGTGGGTTGCACTGATTACTCAGCGGGCTCGAAGAGGAAACCCCAGTCGCCCAGGAATCTTGGAGGTGATTATGGACTGGCCAGAAGGCAAATACTTTGGGATATCATCAGAGGAGGAGGCTACTCCTGCCTCAGGAAAAGGCAAACCCATTCGTGGAATTGCTTTTGCTCAGGGACCTGGATGCACTTGGTGGGTAATGCAAAAGAATGGGGAGGTCCGGTGTGTACCTCAAGGGGATTTGATACTGGGTGAGAATAGCCCATGAGTTGAATTGTAGTATGTTAATTATTATATAATAAGGTATGTCATCACTACCATGATTGCTATATATCATAGATGAAAATGGTGATTAATTAGAATGTATTGGACAGAGTGTAACCTGAGCATGACATAAATGGTATGGAATAAGGGGTGGATATCTGTCGGCTATAAATAATTCGGGCTATATATATAAATTCGGGCTATATAAATAATATCGGGCTATAAATAATTCACCTTTATGTTGCCAGTCCAGGTCCACCTGAGCCACTTCAATCTTAGCAGCCTGATCCACCTGCTGGTTGTTTTGATGTTCTTCAGTAGCCCGATTCTTGGGCACATGAGCATCTACATGGCGTACCTTTACAACCAGGTTCTCTACCCGGGCAGCAATATCTTGCCACAATGCCGCAGCCCAGATGGGCTTGCCCCTGCGCTGCCAGTTGTTCTGCTTCCATTGCTGTAACCACCCCCACAGGGCATTTGCTACCATCCATGAATCAGTATAGAGATAGAGAACTGGCCACTTTTCTCGTTCAGCAATATCTAAAGCCAGCTGAATGGCTTTCACTTCTGCAAACTGACTCGATTGACCTTCTCCCTCAGCAGCTTCTGCAACTCGTCGTGTAGGACTCCATACAGCAGCTTTCCATCTCCGATGCTTTCCCACAATACGACAGGACCCGTCAGTGAACAAGGCATATTTCTTCTCATTTTCCGGTAGCTTGTTGTACAGTGGGGCTTCTTCAGCACGAACCACCTCCTCCTCTGATGATATCCCAAAGTATTTGCCTTCTGGCCAGTCCATAATCACCTCCAAGATTCCTGGGCGACTGGGGTTTCCTATTCGAGCCCGCTGAGTAATCAGTGCAACCCACTTGCTCCATGTAGCATCAGTTGCATGATGTGTAGAGGGGACCCTTCCTTTGAACATCCAGCCTAGTACCGGCAGTCGGGGTGCCAGGAGGAGCTGCGCTTCAGTACCAACCACTTCCGAAGCAGATCGAACTCCTTCATATGCTGCCAATATCTCCTTTTCAGTTGGAGTATAGCGGGCTTCAGATCCTCTGTATCCCCGACTCCAAAACCCCAGGGGTCGACCTCGAGTTTCCCCAGGTTCTTTCTGCCAGAGGCTCCAGGTGGGACCATTCTCCCCGGCTGCGGTGTAGAGCACATTCTTTACATCTGGTCCTGTTCGGACTGGCCCGAGGGCTACTGCATGAACTATTTCCTGCTTAATTTGTTCAAAGGCTTGTCGTTGCTCAGGGCCCCATTCAAAAGCATTCTTCTTACGGGTTACTTGGTAGAGCGGGTTTACAATCAGACTGTAATTTGGAATATGCATTCTCCAAAACCCCACGACACCTAGGAAAGTTTGTGTTTCTTTTTTGCTAGTTGGTGGAGACATAGCTGTTATCTTGTTGATCACATCCATTGGGATTTGACGGCGTCCATCTTGCCATTTTATTCCTAAAAACTGGATCTCTCGTGCAGGTCCTTTAACTTTATTCTGTTTTATGGCAAAACCGGCCTTCAGAAGGATTTGGACTATTTTCTTCCCTTTCTCAAAAACTTCTTCTGCAGTGTCACCCCACACAATGATGTCATCGATGTACTGCAGGTGTTCAGGAGCTTCCCCCTGCTCCAGCGCAGACTGGATCAGTCCATGGCAAATGGTAGGGCTGTGTTTCCACCCCTGGGGCAGCCGATTCCAAGTATATTGGACTCCCCTCCAAGTGAAAGCAAACTGTGGCCTGCACTGTGCTGCTAGAGGGATGGAGAAAAATGCATTAGCGATATCAACTGTGGCATACCACTTGGCTGCCTTTGATTCCAGTTCATACTGGAGTTCTAGCATGTCCGGCACTGCAGCACTCAGTGGTGGCGTGACTTCGTTCAGGCCACGATAGTCCACTGTTAGTCTCCACTCACCATTAGACTTTCGCACTGGCCATATGGGACTATTAAAAGGTGAATGAGTCTTGCTGATCACTCCTTGGCTCTCCAGTTGACGAATTAGCTTATGGATGGGACTCAGGGAGTCTCGGTTGGTGCGATATTGCCGCCGGTGCACAGTTGTGGTAGCGATCGGCACTTGCTGTTCTTCAACCCTCAGCAACCCCACAACAGAAGGGTCCTCTGAGAGACCAGGCAAGGTAGACAACTGTTTAATGTCCTCTGTCTCCAAGGCAGCTATGCCAAAAGCCCAGCGGAACCCTTTTGGGTCCTTGAAATATCCTCTTCTAAGATAGTCTATGCCAAGGATGCACGGAGCATCTGGGCCAGTCACAATACGGTGCTTTTGCCACTCATTACCGGTTAGACTCACTTCAGCCTCCAATACAGTTAACTGCTGGGATCCCCCCGTCACACCATAAATACAGATGGGCTCTGGCCCTTTATAGCTTGATGGCATTAGAGTACATTGTGCACCGGGGTCTACCAAAGCCTTATACTTCTGTGCGTCTGACGTGCCAGGCCATCGAATCCACACAGTCCAATAAACTCGATTGTCCCTTTCCTCCCCCTGGCTGGAGGCAGGGCCCCTCTAGTCCTGGTCAGAATCTTCGTTTCTGTGTCTAAAGGACTGCCTGCTGGAAGTTGGAGCAGCAAACTTTTCAGAGAATTCCTTTTTCCCACTTGTTTTCCTTTGCAATTCACGTACCCGTGCCTCTAGGGTCGCAGTAGATTTTCCATCCCATTTTCTCATGTCCTCTCCATGGTCACGTAGGTAAAACCACAGAGTGGCGCGGTGTGTGTGCCCACCATATTGTCTTCCTTGCATAGATGAACGTTTACCCCTAATAGCTGAGACACTGGTTTGTACAGGTGGGGAGGAAAATAATCTCTCTTCAAGTTGGTGGATCTTTTCAGAAAGTTTCTTCAAAGTATTCTCTTTTAGCTGGTGGACACTGTTTCGTTCAGGTAGAGGGGAAGATAATCTTTCTTCAAGTTGGTGGATCTTTTCAGAAAGTTTCTCCAAAGCATTCTCTTTTACCTGGTGGACACGGGTTCGTTCAGGTGGAGGGGAAGATAATCTTTCTTCAAGTTGGTGGATCTTTTCAGAAAGTTTCTCCAAAGCATTCTCTTTTAGCTGGTGGACACTGGTTCGTTCAGGTGGAGGGGAAGATAAATTCTCTTTAAGTTGGTGGACCTCTTCAGAGAGTTTCTCCACAGCCGAGACACAGGCCTGTAGGGAAGAGGAGAGATTTCCTTCGTACTGCCGGAGTAATTTAGCCACTTCATTCACTGGGGGATTCTCCTCCGCTTTCCAGGCTATTATTGCCAATGAGCTGGCATATGATGATGGTGCACTCCGTACAAACTTCCGCCACATGGGTGGTGTACACCGGACTGCATCTGGATCTGCGGATGTTTGTGCGTCGTCTAGGTCCTTATAAATGACTTCCCGTACGGCCAATTCCCTCAGGTACTGAATTCCCTTCTCCATGGTGGTCCATTTGCCTGGTAGACATACAAGTTCTTCCTTGAAGGGATACCTTTCCTGCACAGCTGACAGGAGACGCCTCCAGAGACTGCGAGATCGTGCTCCATCTCCAATTGCTTTGTCAATGCATGCGTCCCTAGCAAGGGATTCCAGCCGCCTGGCTTCCTTGCCCTCTAATTCCACATAATTGGCTCCAGTGTCCCAGCACCGGAGCAGCCAGGTGACAAGCTGCTCGCCTATACAGCGACCAAAATCTTTTCGCACATCTCGTAGCTCACGCTGGTATAGAGTCCGGGTAGTTACTGTTGATTTTTCGACACCCTCATCCTCATCTTCAGTCTCCCGCACCTTTGATGGCTGGTGTAGAGTCCGGGTAGTTACTGTTGATTTTTCGACATCCTCATCCTCATCTTCAGTCTCCTGCACCTTTGATGGCCCAGCCTCGTCTTCACTATGCCCAGACTTAGCAGAAGACTGTTTGCGTTGTAAACGACCTGAGCCTCTATACCATTTCTTCACCTTGTCTACAGGGGCAACTTGCACTGCTACAGCTCGTTTCTCTAATCCAGACACAGGGTCTGCCACAGGGGTTGGAATACCCTCTGCGGGGTCAACTTGCACTGCTACAGCTCGTTTCTCTGACCCAGACACAGGAGTGGGAGCAGCTGCAGGAGCTGGAGCTGCTGCAGGGGCTGGAGTGGCTGCGGGAGCTGGAGCTGGAGCGGCTGCAGGAGCTGGAGCTGGAGTGGCTGCAGGAGCTGGAGCGGCTGCAGGAGCTGGAGCTGGAGCGGCTGCAGGAGCTGGAGCTGGAGCGGCTCCAGGAGCTGGAGCGGCTGCAGGAGCTGGAGCTGGAGCGGCTGCAGGAGCTGGAGCTGGAGCGGCTGCAGGAGCTGGAACTGGAACGGCTGCAGGAGCTGGAGCTGGAGCGGCTGCAGGAGCTGGAGCTGGAGCGGCTGCAGGAGCTGGAGCGGCTGCAGGAGCTGGAGCTGGAGCGGCTGCAGGAGCTGGAGCTGGAGCAGCTGCAGGAGCTGGAGCGGCTGCAGGAGCTGGAACTGGAACGGCTGCAGGAGCTGGAGCTGTAGTGGCTGCAGGAGCTGGAGTGGCTGCAGGAGCTGGAACTGGAACGGCTGCAGGAGCTGGAGCTGGAGCGGCTGCAGGAGCTGGAACTGGAACGGCTGCAGGAGCTGGAGCTGTAGTGGCTGCAGGAGCTGGAACTGGAACGGCTGCAGGAGCTGGAGCTGGAGCGGCTGCAGGAGTTGGAGTGGCTGCAGGAGCTGGAACTGGAACGGCTGCAGGAGCTGGAGCTGGAGCGGCTGCAGGAGCTGGAGCTGGAGCGGCTGCAGGAGCTGGAGCGGCTGCAGGAGCTGGAACTGGAGCGGCTGCAGGAGCTGCAGCTGGAGTGGCTGCAGGAGCTGGAGCTGGAACGGCTGCAGGAGCTGGAGTGGCTGCAGGAGCTGGAGCTAGGTTGCTAGTAGCATCAATTGCAGCTCGATAGGCACAAGCCAGACCCCAGCACGCTACAGTGATTTGTGTCACTTTGGAACTGCCAGAGTCATGACACCTTTTTTTCAAGCATTCTGCCAGCTTTTTAGGATTTTGCAGTTGTTCAGGGGTGAATGTCCAAAACACTGGAGGTGACCACTGCTCTAGAAACCTGCCCATATCCTCCCACACTCCCTGCCACTCGCAACTATCCCGCCTCAAGACAGATCTCCGGATGAGATTCCTAAGTAGTTGTTTAACCCTCAACAAAATCTGAAGCGCATTCAGGAGACATAACAACAAGAGCAGGCTGGTCTGAGTATCCCAAGGATATTCAACATCTCGGAGAACCACCGTAACTAGCTCGGGGGATAAGAGGGTGGTGGTGAAGGAGAAAGGGAGAGTGAACAGGTAGGGAAACATGTCTTCCCCTGTCCCCTTCACAGATTGGCTCCCTAACGAAAACAGGCAATAGGTGTAATTGCTAATAGTTTCCGAGATATGGTTTCCAAAGTATAGAGTCGACGTCAGTGCTGAGTACAAATACCAGGTTAAAGTCGTGACCAGATATTTCATCATTTCATAAGCCATTGCTACACCGCACAGTACCATAACAATCTTAAACCAGGGCCCGGAAAGGATGAACAGTGCAACAGGGATCACATACAGAAAGTAACGCACCATAAAACTCAATTTGGAATACAGGTACAGCAGACTGGAGATTAAGGCAATCAACATCGTGACTAGCAACTATTAAGCAGGTCCAATACTTATACCAATTTTAGTTTAACACACTCTGGTCAGATTTGTCGATATCTCAACCCTTCGGGCCCCACGTTGGGCGCCAAAAGGACTGTTGTGGTTTAACCCGGCTGGCAGCTAAACACCACACAGCCGTTCGCTCACCCTCTCCCCTCCCTCTCTGGGATGGGGGAGAGAAACGGGAAAGTGAAGCCGGTGAGTTGAGATAAAGACAGTTTATTAAGACAGGAATATAATAATATAAGGAATATAAGGAATATAATAATAACAATAACAATAATAATAGTGATAATGATAATAGTATTAACAATAATAATGTGTAAGAAAACAAGTGATGCACAATGCAATTGCTCACCACCCGCTGACCGATGCCCAGCCTATTCCCGAGCAGCTGGCCCCCCCACCCCGGCCAGCCACCCTTATATATTGTTTAGCATGACGTCAGATGGTATGGAATACCCCTTTGGCCAGTTTGGGTCAGCTGTCCTGGGTCTGTCCCCTCCCAGCTCCTGCTGCACCCCCAGCCTGCTCGCTGGCAGGACAGAGCGAGAAGCCGAAAAGTCCTTGGCCTGGTGTAAACACTGCTCTGCAACAATTAAAACATCAGCATGTTATCAGCGCTCTTCTCATCCTAATCCAAAACATAGCACCCTATCAGCTACTATGAGCTACTTAACTCTGTCCTAACTGGAACCAGGACAGAGAATTAGAGGGAAGAAGTCAGCGTGCCCTAATGCTGTTACTCACAACACACCACAAACTGTTTATTCTTAGGGTCTTTCCAAAGATTCTTCTGCTAAGGGGCTGGTTACAATTAATATTAATGCTTTTCATTAAAAAAATTTCATTAAAAAATAAAAGAATTTAAAATTTCATTTTAATTTAATATTAATGCTTTTTAGGGAATACTGGAGTAAGCAGGCCTGTACATGTGCAAGAGGCTTCACACGTTTAGTCTTTGTTAACAGGCAAATTGAGTGTGACCAACAGTAAAAGGGCTGAGTACAACATGCCAGTGTAGCATGCAGTTCAAAGAAGAAATTATAAATGATCTCTTTATCCCTCATGGTAAATATTTTCCTTTGGGTCTAATGTTTCAGTTCCTTCCATTTTTTTTTCACCAGGCCTCTTTCTTCAGCGTGTATGTGGGCTGCATGTTTGCAAACAGACACACGAGCCTCCCCTCAGTGGCCTTTTGTTTCTTGTTGCAGAAGTTCCCTGAGCTCAAGTTTAAGTACGTGGAGGAGGAGCAGCCTGAGGAGTTCTTCATTCCCTGTGTTTGGTCTCTGGTTTACAACTCCGCCGTGGCCCTGTACTGGAACCCTCACGACATCCAGCTCTTCACTATGGACTCTGGCTGAAGGAGATGCCCCAGCCGAGCCAGATCAACTCCATTGTCTTACAGAAAATGAAACTCTGCACTGCATGTGAATACGTGAACCCTTTCCAGTGTGCACCCTCCAACCCCAGAGATTACAGAGAATGAAGCTTGCTGCTCGTGTACAGTCAAACATCAATGTTTCAGAAGCAGATTGCCACAGACAGCCTGGCAACAGGCTATGGTGTGAGGAGCTGATGGCTTATATGCAACCTTGCATTTATAGTCCTATAACCTGGAGCTTGTTTGAAAATGAGGCCTTACACATGGGGTATAATGTTACTACCGACCACACACCTGATTGCTCTTTTAACTGGGTAAATGAGAAAAGAGATTGTGGACTTTGATTTGGAAGCAGCATTTGTATTCTCATTTCTTTAAAGCGAGGCAGCTTCTTTGGGTCAAGCTTTCTATGGTCTGTTGGATTCTGCCGTGGATTGCTCATTACCTAATACCATGCTTTCACTCACAGCCCTTTATTTTGGTGACACTGTCAAGGCTGCAGTCCTTCAGCTGGTGTCTACACTGTCATCCAAGTGAACTAGCAAGCAGCACATTAATCAAATTAGCTCCCAGGTAGGCTCAAAACACTTGATTTAGATGTCAAAATGTTTGTGGGAGGATTTTCAATAGCAAGTCTTTCTTTTTTGTTTGACTGACAAATATTCTGTAGAGGGCTAGAAAAACCAGCTTTCAGAGTAAGTCCCTTACAGACTTGTTTTACTGTGCTTGTGTGCAAAAGTTGTCCCTGGAGGTTGAACGTGTGAAAAAAATCTCCAAAGAAAATAGTTATAAGATTGTAAAAGAGACCAATGTCCTGTAAAAATGTGTAATGGTGACACTGTGTTGTGGGGATCCTTGGCAAAGTTCTCTGTTGAAAATCCTGTTTGCTAGTAAAGGTTTTATGGCAGAAGTATAAATTTATCTGAATGTAGAATGCTTCTTTTCTGTTTTTTTGTTTCTTTTCTTTTTTTAAGTGTCCTTTCCTGATATACCTGTTTCTGCATTTGCAAGAACAAAAGAAATGGGTTGACCTGATTTTGAAAGAACATCTCATTTTTCAGAATGAGGATCGCTTCTTCTGTGGGGAAGTTCCTGACAGTGCTCATTGCACATGCATGCAAACTCTCCTAATCCCACATGCTGCTGTGTGGAGTACTGTCACCAGTGCATCGCATGCCAAAACAGAAACATCAAGGAATTAGTATCTAAACATACATGGCAACCCCCTGTACTCACTGCCTGCTCCAGCATGTTCTGCTTACTAACCTGAAGAATTGGCTGTAATTGCTTTCAGGTGGTCCTTTGAGTGGCTCTAAATAGAATTCCTTGCACCTTTTTTTTTTTTCTTTTTCTTTTTTTTTTTTCCTGAAGGTTATGCTAGAATTGTATTTTGCTTTTATCTGCTAATTTAGAGGTGGAAGTCCATTTGAGTCCTACACAGATGGAAATGCTGTTATGTTGTGTTTTTTTTTTTTTTTTAAAAGAGCTTTCTATATTTATTTAAATATTATCTCCGGAGAGACAGATACAGCTCAGGAGCATTTGAGACTTAAAGAAGGAAGGAGCTTTTGAGATGAAGCAACAGTCAGACTGGAGATGCATTTTTTTCTTAGGAAAATATGAGAAATGAATGATCCATAACTGTGCTGCACGTATGTTTATGCTACGTTTTTAGATATTTTTTTTCTTTGAGCGAACGTTACAGGGGAATGACTACTTGGTTATTGTAGTGATTTGTAATTTTGTCTTTTTATTAACACTAAGAGTGTTTGTGAGACAGCAGAGCTGTATAGCCTTTGGAAAAATGAGTCTGAAGATGCACTTTTAAACTGGATTCTGAAACTATGGGGGTAGCTCAGTTTTCATCCAACTTAACCACCCGTGAGCACTTGATCTTGCTCCGAGGTGAACACCCTCCACCCTGCTGCCTTCCACAGAGGTGGAGCTTCATGAATGAGGGCTTAGAGCGAGCAGATGCTTTTCTGCCAGGTGTCAAGATGGAGATAACCTGATTTTCTTTGAAAAGGCTTTTTATAAAGAAAAGGGTGCATAAAGCAGCACTCTGCTAGAATAGGTCAAACCAGCTGCTAAATCAATGTAGGAGTCACACAGTAAATTATTTCTTGCTGTCCTCTTGTTCTGATGACATTGAACTGAAGTGCAAAAGGAGCAGGTTTGTTCCAATTGCATAATTTCCTTGTGCATTTAATTAATATGCAATGCTCCCGGGGCCCAGCTGGTATGGAACAGCTGGAGTTACAATCCAAAGTCAAAGCAGTGGAGCCAGACCAAGATTTATGCCGAAATCCATGCTAGTCAGATTGGCTCTTCCAAAAGTATAGCATTATATGGGTCTGGCAGTGTCCTGAAGTCTGAAATCTGGCATGTTCACAAATACTCTGTTTTCCTTCAGATCTGTAAAGTATCACCTTAGGGATCTTTTTCATTAGTATGAAAGATTTATTATGCGTAATAAAAAATAAATAGAACAGTAAGTGCAGGCTCTAGTTGTGTTTGTTTTACCTACTAGCTGCCACACAGTGACATTCGGCCTGCAAGCCTGCGTGCTGCGCAGAGCTGGCGTGTGAGGCTTTGTGGCACACTCAGCGATGTGCAACGAAGAGAACATCACTGTGTTTATTGCATTAAGTGGGCGACTGTTTAAATCCGTGCTCGGTGAAAGGGAGGACGTGTCATGCTGCAGCATCACGCTGAATCCCACCAACGGGGCGTTCTCACCGACTCTGCAGCTTTTGGGGTGGCGACAGGGACAGCTCAGGGCAGGCACGGGGATGTGCAGCTGTTGGGGGAGCAGGGCAGAGCAGGGCTGTCCCCTTCCAACACGACAGGGGGGCTGCACCTGCAGTTGCTCTTTCCTGTTGTTCTGGTCACACTGTTTAGGCAGGTGGTGTCTCCCTGTTTTGGTTTTGGGGGGGGTTATACCCGGATCTGAGCCTTGATCTGCCCATATTCTTGCTTCAAGTGCTGATCACCAGTGGTACTGCCTGCTGAGGCTCCTTGCGTAGCGTCAGTTTCTTCTGGTGCGGGGAGGAGAAGGGAGGTCTGCTCTGCCCTCACTCAGGATCCCTCCCATGAATCTTCTTTGGATTCAAAGCTCTTAGGAGAACAGGCAGGAAGCCAAGTTACCGTACGTGTTGTTGGTGTAGGGGAGGCTGGGCATGTGAGGAAGGACTTCAGGTAATCGAGAGAAACTCCAGTCTCCCTGTGAAAATGGGGTGGCAGGTTGCAAGCTACAACTCCTTTTCCCTGCTGCCCTACAAATGTGACAGGAATCATCAGCTTTGACAGAAGCAGTCCAAAAATCCTCCAGATTTGATGGCAAGAAAAAATAAGACTGCACTGGCCTAAAACTGTTTCTTTCCTGTAACTTGCCTAAAACTCTTCAAACTGTGTCCAGCATGCCTGCTAGATTGTTGATCTACCAGCTAACCAGGAAAGGGAGATGCAAACATCCCCCTCACTGCTTTGGAAACTCAAAAGCCTTTCCTACAACCTCTCTTACTGAGCAGTTGAGTTTTATTATATGTTGTGGTATCTGAAGGTCAACTGCCATCTTGTAGGTAGTCAACCCCGTGCTCTCCCCTGATCATTTGGGCTCAGGCTGTGAAAACCCCGACTTCTGTGCTTGAAGACCAGGAGCTGTCTATACAATAGCAATTCTATCGTTGCCTGACCACTGTAAATCTTGTCCAGGCTTCACCTGTTAGCAAGGCCTTGGCCACCTTATCTGGCTAGCTGTAAAAGTTTGTACCACTGGTGCCTGTAATATGTAAAAATCAGGGTCCCAGCTGCTTTTGTGTTTTGTTTGTTGTTGTTGATTTGTTCTCTGAAGGGCTAATTGCTAGAGTAGACTCTGCTAACATTTCCATCGCAGTGTTTAAGTAACAGCTGTGCAACTGATAGTGACACATAGCTGCCTTGACCGAGTTATCAGATTCAGAGAAAGGAAATGTTTACTCATTCTGTTCCTTTTCATAGCTATGGGCTCCCCGCCTCCTCCCCACGCCCAGATCAGGGCGCTAAGATCTGGATCAGGGCATTAATCTTGCTAGAGACCTTCAGTTTAGGGAGCTTTTACCTTTCCTGAAAGGATTGTTACCTTTGAGGTTTCTCCAACATTGCATTACTTTCTGTATCAAACACATACCCACACTTGAAAGGCTCCAAGAAGGATCTCTTCCCTTTAAGGGAACTGAGGCTAATTTCTGCAGGGAAGTATGTCCCAGATTTCACAGGGTTTGTTGTCTGGGTTATTCTGGATGGGGCCAGCAATTATTTTGGGCTAAGCAATACTTCAATGTTTGTTCATTTACAATGCTTTGCACAGTTCATTCATGACAACTTCATCAGCAATCCTCAGGGGGCAGCAGCATGTGCATGGCACCAGGATTCAGGGCAAGGACCACAAAGGTGATCCCCTTCCAGGGAAGGATCCCATTGGCAGGACATCCCCACACTGCTGTGGCATCACCACGGCACAGCCCCAGTGCCCTGGGGCGCTCCTCCTTGTGTGTGAGACTTCGGCTACATTACTGGGGTTAGTTGCTACACTGATAGCAGTTCTGTTATTGGAAAATAATGACTGTTCGAAGACAAAAGGGCAACCCTCACAATCTCGTTGACTGCGGGACCTGCAGAGCCGTACTTCCTGCTGTGACTTTGGGTGTAACGATTCGGTAGGAGCAGAGCAGGGAGGTGCTGTGGGGGCATAACCAAAGGTAATCATGGGCATGGCTGCATGACTGCATTAGCTGAGGTCTGAAAGGCATCAGCATGTGAGCTACCTCTCTCCTTAGCACGTCACTGGAAATTTTGGCATCTCTTTGTGTGTTCCCCGTGACTGGGAAGACCTGGGACCTCTGTGGAGTAACAGTGTTATAAATACTTTGCTCCTCGAGAGCAGTTACCCTGAACTGCAAGGCTCCAGCTGAGATTACAGCACAAAAAGCTTGTAAGCATTTAATCATAGATGCTATGTTATTGCTGGATGGACACTTTTCATATGTTAGGCCTATACTTCCTTCTTGCAAATGAATTACTTCAAGTAGCCACATTTAATATTGAAGGCGATGCTACCACCCATGGATTGTGCCAGCACAATCATGTACTCAGATAAATGAAAATGTCACTGTCAGTGAAGCCCTCCAAATCACAAATCAAATACACCACCGAGCTGCCAAAGTGGGACAATTTGAATGAGATTTTAAAAAGAAAGACATTTTTTTAATGTTGCCGAAGCGCACAGCATAGTCCATCATCACTTTAAAAACTGCCTTAAAATTCCAGGACCAAAGGAATCAAGTTTAACAAATGCTCCCACTCTTCACGCAGCCTCTTGAGTTTGGCCAGTCTTGGACCTGCTTGTTCAGGGGCCCAAGCTGGCCCAAGCAGATGTCCTAGAAAAGGGGCAACAGGGTGAGGAGAGCAGACTTTGGCCCATGGCTCCCCAAAGCAGGGAGGCTGGAGCATGGTAAGGGTGGGATGATGACAGGATGGGGAGAGACGAGGGAAGAGAACGTGGGATAAACTGGTGTTGTCTTCTCCAGTACTCCTGGGTACGGATGTTCTTCAACCACCTGGGAAGCCCTTCAAGAGAAACTAGACACCAACAGAAGATACTCTGAATTCTCACTTTTTGAAAAGAACAGCTCTTTTCAAGGCCACATTAGGTATCACAAAATCATAGATACCAGAAAAAGCAGATACAGACATCCCATCCTGAACTGTACCAGCCCAGACTCATGCCCAGGGCTGTTTTCACTGATTTTTATAGTTACTAAAAGCTGCTAATGAACCAAAGGAAATGTAACTGAGCCCCTCAGTACTGGGTTCACCCACTGGTTAAAGCCAGAGGCTTGAGAGACCTGAGCCATCTCCAAGCCTTGTTACAGAGCAATCACAGCTGCGACTGCAGGGTACTGACCTCCTGCTGGTGTGCCCATAGTGGGTGTGTACTTGAGACAGATGGGAAAGGTGCTTCTCCACTATTTGGGTAAGAAACAGCCATTTTCACGAAATACTTCACCACTTGCTGTCACGGACTCTGTGCAGACAAATGAAAGTCCAGTTAGTACATGGGAGAGTGGTGTTGGAGAATAAATCAGAAACCATGGTCCTGACTCAAGAGCTTATAATCAGTGAGAAAATAAATTGATCTGGAAGGGACTGAGACTAGACAGGCAGCTTGGCTGTGCATATATATGTGTATATATATATATATACACACACACGTATATATGTTTGTATAAAGTATGTACATCTACATGTTTGTCAAAATGCTATACCATCATTATTAATTATTTTATTCTATACAATGCCTCCCTTTTGTGGTATGACCCTGTCTGTCGAAGGGCTATGAGTAGAGGCACACCACTGGTTGGGTTGGGTGACCCTCTCTTACACAGTCTTTCTCTATAAAGAGGTGATGGGTGAGCACAGACTATCAGTAGCAGTGCAAGCAGGATGTTTGGGGCAGGACATCTGGGGGACACCAGGGGCAGAAAGGGGCTGGATTTGGCCCTCGTGGCCAAGCTGGCTGCGGCACATGGCTTTAGGAGGGCAGCAGGAGGGTGCCGGGGAGCGGGATCCGGGGGCAGCACGGCAGAGCGCCCCTTGTAATGAGGCTGCCAATGACAGATTTACCTCATCTATTACCTTGTGCGGCACGTATGTTTATGTTGTGGCTACGAGCATTAAACGAGGGCAGATTAGTTGTGTTTGTGCAGCTGCCAAGCTCACTGTTGTGACATTTCCATCTACCTCGCTGTTGTATAACCCTCTGCTCCCGCTGAAATTAAGAGCAAGGAAGAAACCCCCTCCTTGACGGCTCCCCGTGCTCCAGGGCCGGCAGCACAGCTCATCCCCAGCCAGCAGCATCGGGGCCCAATGCCCTCCCTCCAACCCAGGCCTGAAATCCCATGTCTTATCCCATGGCCTCGGGCTGCTCTGCAGCCAGCAGAGAGCAAACAGCTTGTGCCGATGCTGAGGTATTTCAGCCAAATGATTTCAGCTAAATGGCCATCTCTGATAAGCTTTGAGGGCTGACGGTTGTCTTCAGGTCAAAACAATTCAGGAACTAGTCCTGGGAAGCCCTTCCTTTCACCTCTTGTGTGTACTCGACATCAGCCATCACCAAAAAAAGCTGTTTGTGCCATGGTAGGCTCCTACCCTACTTCATCCCCACCAAAAAAGGTCAAGTACGATGGAGAGCCTCTCTGAAATGTCCCAAATCATCACCCACAGAGACCTGCTGGCAGTGACTGGTGGACCCATGGCTTTTTGTTTGGTCTGGGGCTTGTGTCTGGGGCCATGAAGTCGGGACTTGTGGCCAGGCAGTCCTGTCCCTTCTTCCAGCGAGTGCCCCCATCCCTCACTATGGACTATAAGGAAATTGCCTAGAGAATCCTATTGATTTAAAAAGCTCAGAGGATGATTTGGCACCCTGCGCTTCCAGTGCAAGGCTAGATGGAGTGGAGAGGCATCAGGCTCTTCCTTGGTGCCTTTGCAACTTTGCCCTTGCAAGTTTTAAGAGTTTCTTCACCTATTAGCATTCTCCTACCTCACCAGTAACCTTTAGGACAGCACATTCGTGGGGGTGAGTATGGGAGATGATGAAAGACGGGGAGGTGAAGAAACTTGTGCCCAACATATTGTTGGCTCTTGGCCTGACACGCTGGGCCTGCTCAAGATCTTGCCAACATTGTTTTTGCTGGGAGAATACACTGATGATAACAGCCAGGTATTTCTTTGACGCAATTCCATGTGTTAGTTGGGAAAGTACGTAGTCCCGTTGCCCTGAACACCATAGGACCCAATGGGCTGCAACAGCCTTGAGCCCAAGCCCGAGACTGCCCTGACCCACTCCAGTGTGCCCAGCACCCTTGGGTGCCTTCCCGCTCCCTCTCCTTACGTCACATTTCCCTAGCTCTGGTACATTTTACTGCCCTGGCATTTTGCTGGCTTTCTCTTTGCTTTCTCATCCCTCAGACATAAAGTAAAATGCACACACACCTCCTTTCGTGCAAGCAACTGCAACCCAACCAGAGCCCAGGAGAATGAGCAGCCTCTTGTCCTTTACAGAAAGTCCCAGGGAAATAGCTCATTCTCTAGCCCAGTTTTGCCATAGTGGTTTGTGTCCTATGTGAGAGTTGTTCTTGTTTTGGCTTTCATCAAACAGGAATGGGAAACTCTTTTAGCCCCAAGGGGACATAGAAAATTGGCCAACATGATGCTCAGCTTCAGTGAAAAGTGCCCTCAGACCAAGGTGAGCGTTGGTGGCTGCAAAGCCGCGGCCTCCTGGGGAAGGGAGGATGCTCTGCAGGGGTTTGGTCTCCGTCCTACCCACGGGGAGGGCGCAGGCCCCTCACTGCTACCACTGTCCCCTGGAGAGCTGCCCCATGGGGCATCCAGCCTCTGTGCATGGGGACCACAAGCCCGGGTATGGAACAAAAGAAGTCAGAGAGGGGTTACCTTTGAGTCAGCCGAGCTCACAGCACATGCAATGACAGAAAAATCCCATCTCGGGGTGGAGAGGAAAACCCCAGGAGATGTTTGCAGGCACCAGTCAGTCCAGAGGCTGCACAGTGCTGGGAGGAGTGGGAGTCCACATAAGCTGTGCCCGGGGCATTTCTCTGTGTGGATGGATGGAAGGATACGGGGACAACAAATGCAGCAATGCCATGTAGGAGAAAAGGGAATTTTTCTTGGGAGAGAAGAGGGAAGGTGTTGAATTCGGGGCTCTGTATCTACAAAACAAGTCCCAGTGTGGGACATCCCTGGAGGAAACCAGGGCCCCCAGGAGCCGGCTGGGGCAGGAAGGGTGAGTGCACCATTAACCCCCACTATTTCCCCATCTCAGACCTGGATTAGGCGTTTCTCTGATTTCATCTCTCGCAACCTGTCACTCATTTACGGCTCACAGACACCCCTGGACCAAGCGCTGGTCCAAGTGTCCGCCCCGTACACTGAGTAACCCAGACTTCTACCACGCTTTTAGCATGAGAGGTTCTTTCTGGGAAGAAAAGCCTCCTTCGGCAGCATTCATGACAGTGGCCTACACATGGAACAGTGTAGGAAGAGAACAACCTTTTTGGACGCTGTGCTCAGGACAGAGTATCTCAGGACTTCTGACAAATAATGAATGAAAGACAAATGTTTCGGGACTGATACTTGATGCCCTGGTACATCGGGATCATGGTGTGAGCTGCGGGTTGTGACCAGAGGCTCGTGGGCAGTGACAGCCTCCGCATGAAGCAACACAATGGAATTGCATGTATATATTTTTTCTGCCCGATGGATGCTTGTAACGCCTTTGCAGGGCAGCACATCCTCGAACAGTCAGCACATCTGAATGCACCATGCGCAAGAGCAAAACATCTGGACATGCTGAACAATAAACAAGACGTGGGCAAGTCACACCCCTCCAGATAATCCATTGTTCAAAGTAAAAGCTTGCCACAGAAATTTGGAAAAGGGGGAAAAGGGGGGGGGGGGGCAGGGAAGGCTCCCAAGGTTTAAACCAAGCAAGGTTTATGCTTGGAAACTATTTAAATATGTTAATATTAAGGGAGCATAATTACCACTCAAGAAATTCCAGCAAACAAGTTGGTAACAGCGCCTACTTTATGGGAAGTGCATTTCCTCTTGGCAATGTTCTGGCCGGGAATTACTGAATGTGCTCTCTCCTGCTCCCCTCCACCTTCCTGATCGCCAGCTCCAGGGGGACGGGGGGTCTTCCAGCCAAGTGGGGCCGTGGAGTGGACCATGATGGGGCACATAACAGCACATGCCAGTTGCTCTGCCCTGCTTGGAGGTGATGCTGCAGCCCCCAGGCAGGGTCTGCTCCAGACACGAGGACATCAGGCAGCCCTTCAACTGTCCCATGCATCCCTACTGCGAGTGCCCTCCATCGTTCCTGCGGCCAGGACCACCAGGAGTGTTTCAGCATCACCGCTTCCTGAAGCAGCCCCTGCCGCCGTGCTGCTGGAAGGGTCAGGGGAAGGAGAAGACTGGTTAAGGGACCAGACTCTGCACCTGGATCTCCTGAGTCAGCTTCCCGCATTGTCACCGACATCCCGCATTGCCACCGACATCCCGTGTTGCACTGGGCGAGTTGCTTCACCTTGGGTGATGCTGGCTCCTGCCTTTTAAAGCCCTTCTGTGGTCAGCTGTGTGGCAACTCAGAGTCAAGTGATGGCTTTGGGAAGTTACTAATGGCCTTTGGCTGCTTTCGTTCTGAGAACACTGAACCCAAAAGTGAGGTTTCTTGACCCATCAGTTATCGAAGGAAACGGTGGCTTCCCAATGCTGCTGGGGGCACTTGGGGTGCATCTGGGCTGGCGCACGGTCCAAGGAGGGGCTGGAACTGGGCAATTCCCATGAACAGAATGGATTTCATGGGAAAGCTGCCCTGCAGGGCAGCCACCCTGTGGTCATCCCCTGGGGGATCACCCATGGGTGTTGCTGTCCCCTCAGCTACCTAATGCTATTTACACACAAACACAATAAGGACAGGAAAAACAGCCTTCAAGCAAAGTGGTGACAGTTAACTTTTTCACTCATTAGCTGGAATCTGTATATAACCCTTAGTAGTGCATCTATTTTGTAACATCCCTGTGGAAGTGCGTCCACCCACACTTTGCAGATGATGACCCAAGGTATTAGGGATTTGTCCTGGACCACCCAGGAGTGTTACCCATCTCCACTGGGATGCCGGACCATTTTCCACTCCGCTGGGACCCAGCACCAGGCTGCAGCAGTGGTCAAAGCCCATGCTCCATCAAAGGCATGTCCCATTGTCCCTGGGGGCAGCATGCTGCCCAGATGAGATGCAGGCCCTGAGCATTGGGGTTTGGTTTCTGGACTTTTTTGCATCTTTGATTTTGCCACCACTTTGACCAGGTTTTGACTTACACTGTGTCCTGGTTCCAGTTAGGACAGAGTTAATTTTTCCTCATAGTAGCTGGTAGGGTGCTATGTTTTGGATTAGGATGAGAAGAGTGCTGATAACATGCTGATGTTTCAATTGTTGCAGAGCAGTGTTTACACCAGGCCAAGGACTTTTTAGCTTCTCGCTCTGTCCTGCCAGCGAGCAGGCTAGGGGTGCAGCAGGAGCTGGGAGGGGACAGACCCAGGACAGCTGACCCAAACTGGCCAAAGGGGTATTCCATACCATCTGATGTCATGCTAAACAATATATAGGGGTGGCTGGCTGGGGTGGGGGGGCCGGCTGCTCGGGGATAGGCTGGGCATCGGTCAGCGGGTGGTGAGCAATTGCATTGTGCATCACTTGTTTCGTTCACATTATTATTATTAATACTATTATCATTATCACTATTATTATTATTGTTATTATTATATTCCTGTCTTAATAAACTGTCTTTATCTCAACTCACCGGCTTCACTTTCCCGTTTCTCTCCCCCATCCCAGAGAGGGAGGGGGGAGGGTGAGCGAACGGCTGTGTGGTGTTTAGCTGCCAGCCGGGTTAAACCACAACACACTGACTCAGTGTTGCCTAGGATATGCTTACAAACCCCACGTGAAGTGTATGAGTGCTCATTATTGTCCATAACAGCAATAGGAAACACATGGACCATGCTATAGGCCCTTTTACATTTGTTAGAAGAACTTGAATATTTTTGATTGATTTTTTTTTTCAATATCCACCCAATTTGAGCCCTAATCCCATCTAACGGCTGCAGAGAAGCTGTAACAAGAGATTAGCTCATGCTTAATGTCTGGTTAGTACCTGAAAGGCATCTTGAACATGTAAAATGCCACAGAAATGCTGAATAATCTTATTTTTGTTGTCAACACTCCCCTTGAGTAATGCCCTTAAGCCTGACAAATGCTCACTGCAAGCAAAGCGAGCGTTTTCTCATTATATTTGAACAATCACATCTTATGCCCTGGTGCACAGAAAGCCTGCTGCGATGGTGCCTGGAAAGTTGGGGGCATTGTCTCTGAGCCCCGAGATGCAATAAGGACTGTCCATTTTCCAGTTGCCCTAGAATCTTTTGGTGTGAAGCTCCGATTTTGCTCGGTTTTAGTGTGTTGCTCGATTGCTGCCCGCAGCATCTGCCAAACAACGCATCCCCCATAGCCTCTGGTGCCCAGCACGAACAGAAATGGATGAGGTTCCCCATCAGCATCCAAGGGGGGGACCTGAGCTGAGCTGCTCCATTTTGCCGTGCTTCACCCTTCCAGCCTGTGAAATGCTTGGCATGTGTTATGCTAAATCCTAGACCTTGCTAAAAGCCACCTAAGGAACAGCAAATATTTTTCAAAGCGCTTTTTTCCATTATATTTAACCCATTAAGGGATATCCCATCCCCCTTCCCTGTGCCCAGCAGACACACCACCCATATTCACTGTTTTTCTGTGGCACCCCCAGATGACTCCAGTGGGCCCCATAGCTGTGCCCGTGCTTTTCTCCTGAGCAGACCCAGCTCGTGGCATTTTCAGAAGCCGGGTCTGCCCGCGGCCACACGCTCTGTGCCGCATTGATCCGCATGGTAATTCCTCCAGCGGCGCAGGGCACGCTGTGCATTAATCTGCTCCTGTTAGCTGTAATTTGATAACATTGATGCTTGGAGCACAGCCTGTGGGAGCATATGGATGGCTTCCCACTCGTGCTGGGCTCCTGCTCTTTCTCACTGCGAGCTGTGACACAGGGCTGGGCACCGCAGTGCATGCAGTTTGGGAGGGGAAGTCTCTAAATGTGGGTAATGCACTCAGGAAGTCAGTTGTGAAAACAAAAACCCAGTGTGGAGGCAGCAACACGGGAAGGTCCTTGCTGCCTCTTGGGGTGCACACCACAGTGGCCCCGCACAGACCCTTCCAGCCCTGGGGTCCCAACGAATTACAGCGAGTTGCGGGGTTTACGGGGCAACAAAAATTAAAATGCTCAGTTGATGGGGTAACAGAAATAATAGTGCCTCCAGCAGAGCAGAGGGCTTGGGTACATAGAGGAACTGCCCTGTAAAATGAGGACAAAGGCCAATGCCGATGCCAAGGCAGGCAGCTTGCTCCCAGTCAGGATGGCACAAGGGATGCTGGCATTTTTACAGCACTGACCAAACTCCTCTGGTTTCATCCCGGTTGCACACCATCATGTGTCAGTATTGCTGGATGACCAGGCACTGCAAGGAGGCAGTGAAGCACAACCAGATCTGCACCAGAGCTGCCCCTGGGAGTGTGCACAGGGCTGCTGCAGGGCTCGCTGCATCCAGAGGAGGTGCAGTGATGTGGAGAGGGATGTAGTGAAATGCATGCCCAGGGGGATGCAGTGAAGTGAGACCTCACACTGCATGGCGTGCTGCACCCCACCACACCATCCTGAGAAGAGAGGATGGTCCGTGGTGGTTGCTCCTCCTGCATCGCTCCTGGTGGTCGCAGGGGGACACGGACCTGGGACATTTGGGTTGCTTGCTGCTTTGGCTGGATGGCAGCATCCTGCATCTGCTTTCTGACTCTTTCCTGATTGGCTCAGTAAGAAGGAACAACTTACTCAGGGTGAAACAGTGGTAGCTGGTGGCTGAAATTGAGTAAATTCCTTTAAATTTAAGTTCTGTTAAGAACAGACTGGCCAAAACCTAATGTAGCTGGAAATATAAGAGCTGGAAGCTTGAATCCTTCAAGATCAATGATAAACGTCTTCAGTAGGGCCAGTGCACAAAGAAAAACCCAGCTGTGTTACAGGGAGCAATCATTCTCCTGAAGTGGTGGGTCACGCCAAGGGGGGATTTCTGGCTGTCATCCCCATGGCATTACACCTGGAGAGATGGCTGGGGCAGGAATACCAAGGAAGCTTGATGCTTCAGGTCTGTTTTATTTGTTTGATGAAAAATTATCAAGGAACAAATGGGAAAAGTAGTTCTTTTCCCTAACATGTAAATGTTTTCTCAGTAAATAATTTCTCTCCCCTGCAATAAATCTTGGGGAGGAACTTCTCTGACAGGCATCTCACTCCGGCTGTCAGCTGAGGGACAGAGATCTATGGGAAGAAGTAGAACCAAAATAAAGAGATTTAAAAATCATCCAAATTCCATTTCTCCATCAGACATAATTTGAAGTGATCCTAACCATCCCCATTTTGCTGCCTGCAGACAAAACAAGGTGTAATATATATCCCTTCAGAAGCACTTGAGATGATTAAGAGAAAGACTTTCATAGGTGTGTATTTCCTTGAATAAACACCAGCTCTCCTTCCCCACCTCAGCACAGAGCAGCCGGCAAGGGGTCAGGTGGAGAAGGGCACCAAGGACCCTACCCTGGTGCTCAACCTCACAGAGCAAAACCCACAGATGGAAAATCTAAGCAGGGGTTGCAAAATGCCCTGCGGGAAGAAGACCCCAGGCAGGGCAGCCCTAGGCAAGGCGAGGTCTGCAGGGAGGGGTTGCAGGCATGGAAATATTTGTAAAAATAAATCTGCCAATGCCCTTCCGCCTCCGCCCCGCGCTGCTCGTGCCCATGGCCAACGTGGTTTTTGAGCAAAAATTCAATATCCTGCTGCGAGAGACGCGCCGAGCGGCCTCAGACAGCCCTGGCCTGGAAAGCCCTGCTGATGCAGAGCATCTTGCCTGTGTTGTGCTTTCATATGGATGCAAGCTTGGATTTTAACCGAAGTGCTATAATGGAGATTAAACAACTCCACAAGCAGCTGCTTGATGGTGATATTAAGTGGAGACTGGATAAAGTTATCAATTTAGATTGAACTGGGGAAGTTCTGCTAATGCACTTGAACAACAAAGGTGCACAGATGGTAACTGAAATGCTTAGGGAACTTCCTAAGAAAAATCCATCTGAGCCTTATAAAAAAATGTCCTTTGTAAAACTGGCATGTAAGGAGCGAGTGAGGGAGACTGTCTGAACTACTTTAATTAAATATTTCTTTTGCCATCAGGGACCTGCCTGAAATGTAAGATGTTTAAATTGGCCACATGGCTGCAGGGAGGAAAAAGCAAAGGCAGGATTTGCACGTGGCCCATCAGTGCTTGCTAAGGAGACGACAATTCTTTTTTTTTTTTTTCCTAAAAGAGAAAAAAATACCTTTGTACAATTCCTTCCTTCTCATTTCTACAGGGCAGGGGTGCTTCTGAGCACAGTGCCTTGCATCCATTCATAGGTCTTTGAAGCAGCCCAAACAGAAACCATCAGGCTGGAAACCTGACGGAGGTTGCTTTGCTTGTCACGCATACAAGCAACAGCAGAACAAGGCTGCACAGCTTGGCTTTGAACTCATGCATATGCCTTCCCATTATTTAAATGGCCTGGTTAGATAAACATCAGCACCCAGGGATCGCCATTAATAGGCACAAGAACAAATGTTCCAGATTTTAGCCTATAACTTATTCAGACCAGTTGGTTGGAGTGGGGCTGTTGCTCTGCCATCACCTTGAACCCCAAAGCTTCCCGGGGGAGGGATGCATCAGGCCCTGGTCACCCATCGATGTACTCGTACAGAAGCAGTGATAATCGCTGGGGTTGGGCAATGCTGTGTTTGAGAGGGCTGCAAGTGTGCCTCTACGTCAGAGATACTGTTCCTCTGCGAGGGGTTGTTATCAGGTGGCAGGGCATGGATGTCTTGCTGGGCAATCGAGCAGGCTGCATTGTTAGCATCCTCTCATCGTCGTTCCCCTCCTGCGACTCTCTGTCCTCCAGCTGGAGAACACAGTTCGATGCCGGATTCCCAGCAGTGGTGGGAGCATTGGGGATGCTGCCTGCTCTTCCTCTGGCTGCAGGAATTGCTAAGGACAACCAGGCTCTTCATGAGTGCTGGGGGTCTTGCTGCCTATGGCATGGTTTGAAGGCAAGGGGGTACCAAAAGATTGATGAGTAAGTACTAATTCAGTGGAGCTCAGGTTCTGGTCTGTGGCTCACCAGGACTTCCAGAGGTGATCTACAACATGATCACTACTCAGAGAGTGTGCTAGCAGGTGGCATTAGCAATAGGCCTCATTAAAAGTTCATGCCAGGAGATAATGCCCAAGGGAACAGGAGGAGTGCGCACATCCCAGTGCCACGACCAGGAGCCCAGGCTCAGTCTGCCTTCAGCAGACATCCTGTGCCAAGCCTTGTGCCCTTGGGCAGCATGCTGGAAGCAAAGAGGTGGAGGTTAGAGATGTGGTTAACCACCGCCAATTCTGGCTCAATGGCCATATCAGCTTCATGCAGCTGCTCCTTGAAAGCTTGACCCCAACCTCGACACCCAGCATCGCTGCCATGGCCCTCACCCTGGTCACCCGTCCCCAGACCGCTGGAAACACAGGCAATTTGCAAGAAGAACTGAC